>NW_027205682.1:75000-675000 GCF_024711535.1 Dipodomys merriami
TGCTACAGCGGCCTCTGCTGGCCATCCACAGAGCTACAGGCACTCTTGTCTGGTCCTAGTAGATTTGTTTCTTTTTCTTTCATTTTTTTTTTTTCTTTTCTTTTCTTTTCTTGCCAGTACTGTGTGAATTCAGGGTCTGAGCTATCCTTGAACATTTTTTTTTCCTGAAGCCTACTGCTCTACCACTTGAACCACGGCTTTATTTTCAACTTTTTTGGTGACTCATTGGAGATAAAAATCTCCTGGAGTTGGGCACTGGTGACTCAACCCTGTAATCCTAGCTACTCAGGAGGCTGAGATCTGAGGATCGTGGTTCGGTCAGCCTGGGCAGGAAAGTCCGTGAGATTCTTATCTTCAGTAAACCACCAGAAAACCGGAAGTGGTACTGTGGCTCAAGTGGTAGAGCGCTAGTCTTGAGCTGAAGAGCTGAGGGACAGTACCCAGGCCCAGAGTTCAAGCCCCACAACCGACAAAAGAAAAGAAAAGAAAAGAAAAAAACTCTCATGGCCTGTCCTGCCAGAGCTGGCATCAAATGTTAATCTTCAGATCTCAGCCTCCTGAGTAAGCTGGGATTGCAGGCATGAGCCACCACCACTGGCATCCAACTAATCCTGCCTTTGCTATTCATTGGCAGAAGGACTTTGAAAAATTCTTTAACTTCCTTGGCACTTGAGGGAATGTTGAGAAGAGTTTGTTTTTGTAATGCTGATCCTAGTGCTGGATGCATCCTTGAGTTTCTATTTTCTTTTATTTATTTATTTATTTTGTCAAGCATGGGGCTTGAACTCAGGGCCTGGGCACTGTCCCTGAGCTTTTTTATTCAAAGCTATTGCTCTATCACTTTGAGCCACAGCTCCACTTCGGGGTTTCTGGTGGTTAACTGGCGATAAGACTCTCAGTGACTATCCGGCTCAGATTGGCTTTGAACCACGATTCTCAGATCTCTGCTTTCTTAGTAGGTTGGATTACAGGCATGAGCTACCAGCACCCAGCTCCTTGAGCTTTTTTTTGGGGGGGGGGGCGGTCTGGTTGTGGGGCCTGAATTCTGGGCCTGGGCACTGTCCCTCAGCTCTTCAGCTCAAGGCTAGTGCTCTACCACTTGAGCCACAGCACCACTTCTGGCTTTTTTCTTTTTGCTTATGTGGTGCTGAGGAATCGAACCCAGGGCCTCATGCATGCAAGGCAAGCGCTCTACCACTGAGCCACCTTCACTCAAGGTTCGTGATCTACCATTTGAGCCATAGCTCCACTTCCAGGTCTTTGGTAAGCCTCATGCTTGACAAATTAGGAAAAAAAAAAGTCTCATGGGCTTTCCTGCTTAGGCTAGCTTCAAACCACGATCTTAAAGCCTCAACCTCATGAGTAGCTGGGATTATAGGCATGAGACTCTGGCACCCAGTTTTTACTTAAATCAAATCATGTCACTCTCCTATTCCCAACCTTCTTTTTTCAGAAAAAAAAAAGCCAAAGGCCTCACCATCGTTTAAGGGACCCCACCTTGGTTAGTGGTTCTTAAACTCTTCTAGAGGGCCTATTTGAAGCAGGAACCCCTGGGCCCTAGCCCCTGACTCCTGACTCAGCCGGCCGGGGCTTATATCCTCCTTCTCTAAGGGGCAGAAATCCCACAGAGCAGTGGGAGACAGGTACAGAGAACTCTCTTCCCCACAGCTATAACTATAGGGATGTCTGCCTGCCAACAGTAGGAACAGGCATCCAACATCTTTCTCAGCTCCCATTTTCCTCTCACAAGACAACAATCAGCCAGCATTAGTGGAATTTCTCAGTGTGGAGAGGGCAATAGGAGCAGCTTGCAAACCCTGGGGGAGCCTACGTGCATGCACAGATTTGGCCCTTGGATCAGCTTTGTAGTGTAAGGTCTGCACAGGGACACCTCCCTCCCTCTAGGCTAAGTTTCTGCCCAGTATCTGTTACCTAGGTAACTGGCAGACCTGGAAGCAGTCACCTCTCCCCCCCGCCCCCCCTACAGGGCACATGTCTCCTATCTGACCTTAGGAGGGTTTCAGACCCTGAGGTCACATCCAGATCCAGGGTGGCCACACCTTTCCCTCACCTGGCCACACCTCTTCCTGTCCTTGGCCTAGAAGTCCTGGCCCAGAGGTGGGTTCCCAACCCCCCCTTCCTTTTTAGTTATGCTTCTCCACCATGCATGGTGGGGGCAGCAGTTTGGTAAATAAACTTCTTTTCCTGCCTGAATAGCACATGGCGTTCTCTTCATTGGCTACCTAATGAAACCTACCTATTTAATATACCTTACCTGTAGAAAAGCAGAATTCTCCACAATAGTCTTGAAGTAACCAGAGAAATAAACAAATCCTATCCATTGTTGTTACACTATGTCTTTTTAAATGTTCTATTTCTATTAAAAATGATCAGGTATGCAAAGAGATAGTAATCTTGACAACTAGGGGAAAAGGTGGCTTTTGTGAGTGAGGCCAGATATCAGATTTAATAGATTTCAAATTACTAAGATAATAATAGTAACAACAACCACATACAACAAATACAGTCTGTTAGAAGATAAGCCCTGTGGTAGAGGTAGGGAAGCTAGTGAAGGTGATTGAATAAAACGTGCAGTAAATTAAAAAGTGCAAACATCCCTACAGTTGGTGGCTAGTGCCTGTAATTCCAGCTTCTCAAGAGTTTGGGATCAGAGGATCAGGGATTAAAGCCCTCTTGGACAGGAAAATCCATGACACTTTAATCTCTAACAAACTAATCAAAACACTGGAAATTGAGGTGTGGTTCAAGTGGTAGAGAGCAATCCTTGGGTCAAAAAACAAAGCTTAAGGACAGGGCCAAGACAACGGCAAGCGTATACATTAGTTATATACTTAGTATTTCATGGTGACATTTTCATACATGTTTATAATGTATTCTGTGCAGTATCACTGCTTTGTCACGTTCCCTTCATCATGTTGTAAAATAGTTTCAACACGTTTCATTGTTTTATTATCATGCATGCAAATGATCAATTTTGACTATGTTTATTTTCTGTCAAAGTACTATACAAGCATTTATAAAAACAGAGCAATGAAATCTGTTGAAATTATTTTATAAAGGAGGGGGGATGAGGAAGAATTACTGAGTTCGATGAAGTAAACTGTATTCTTTTTTTTAAATTTAATTTTATTTGTGAACATACTGTACAGAGGGGTTACAATTACATGGGCAGGATAATGTGTACATTTCTTACCAAGCATTGCAGCCTCCTCCTTTGGTTTACCCTTCACATCCCTTCCCAGCCTCCCCCTCCCCCCCAATCCCAATCCTTCTCCTTCCCCCCCCCCACCAACGTTGTAAAGCTCGGTAAACTGTATTCTTGTATTAAAATGTCACCATGAAACTCCCTGTATAACTAGCATATTTTAATAAAAATATTTGTAAAAAAGAACTGTTGTTAGTCAATATTCTGTGAAACCATATGTATTTATGCCCTAAAATCAGCAACAAGTTAAAGTTATCTACTCTCACCACTTTTTTAAAAATTTTATTTATTTGGTCCAGTCATAGGGCCTGAACTCTGGGCCTGGGTGCTGTTCCTCAGCTCTTCAGCTCAAGTCTAGTGCTCTACCACTTGAGCCACAGTGCCACTTCTGGCTTTTTTCTTATGTGGTACTGAGGAATCTAACCCAGGGCCTCAGGCAGACAAGGCGAGCGCTCTACCACTGAGCCACCTTCCCAGCCCTATTCTCAACCACTTTTAAGTTGCACTGTACAGCAGTAGCTAACAAGGTCAATTTGACAATAGAAATCTAAGTATCTATGTAGATAGGAAGGAGAGTAATTATCTTTTGTGCTGATAACATTATCTTTTAATTTGTGCCATCCTGGGGCTAGAACTCTGGGACCACACGCTGTCTCAAGAGTTTTTTTACTCAAGGCTAGAGCTCTACCACTTGAGCTGCAGCTCCACTTCTGGCTTTTTGGTGGTTAACTGGAAATAAGATTCTCATGTACTTTCCTGCCCAGGCTAGTTTCCAACTGCAATCCTCAGAAATCAGCCTCAAGAGTAGCTAAGATTACAGGCAGCAGCCACTGTCTCCCAAAGCTAATATTATCTTTTATTTAGAAAATCACAAGAATTTACTAAAAATTATTATAGTCAATAACTGAGTTCAATGAAGTAACAGGATAAAATATTCATTTACAAAATAATTGAGCTTGGCAGTATTTTCACAATAAAAAAAATAATTGAGCTTGGGGCTGGGAAGGTGGCTCAGTGGTAGAGTGCTTGCCTTGCATGCATGAGGCCCTGGGTTTGATTCCTCAGCACCACATAAGAAAAAAGAAAAAAGCCGGAAAGGGTGCTGTGGCTCAAGTGGTAGAGCGCTAGCTTTGAGCTGAAGAGCTGAGGGACAGCGAACAGGCCCAGAGTTCAGGCCCCACGACCAGACCCCCCCCCAAAAAAAATAATTGGGCTTATATATGTGAGCAGTGAACAATTTAAAAATAATGTAGGGAGTCCATTCTATTTACACTTGTATAAAGATAAAACATTTAGGGCTGGGAAGGTGGCTTAGTGGTAGAGTGCTTGCCTTGCACGTATGAGGCCCTGGGATCGATTCCTCAGCACCACATAAACAGAAAAAGCCAGAAGTGGCCCTGCGGTTCAAGTGGCAGAGTGCTAGCCTTGACCAAAAGCAGCTTAGGAACAGTGCCCAGGCCCTGAATTCAAGCCCTAGGACTGACAAACAAACAAACCCTTAGAAATAAATAAATGTATCAAAAATGTAACCTTAAAAAATGAAAACTACTCTACACAGCTAGTCTTGGAAGCTCCCCAGATTTTACTTGATCCTTATCTCCTTGCCTCTGAGGAATTTACTTTCAAATTTTACAGAAAGAAATTATTACTTTTTCCCTTTATATTACTGTACATGCTCTCAAATTGAAGTTTATACATACAAATAGGCCCCATGATTTCCATATTTTTTGAGGAATAGGTCAGGTTCACAAAAAGAGGCACAGCGAACCCATACACTTGAGGACTGAATATCAGGCATGAAAGTTTCCTACCCAGTTCTTACCAATCATGTTGTATATAGTGGATCATCCAAAATGACAGGAAACCTTTAAGAGAGAAGTATGGGATCTAAGATATGAGGGAGGGAGACAATATATTTATTCCACAGTCTAATGGATAAGGTCTGGTAAGACAAGTCTGTGGTCTCTTAGATATGTAGCCTAGGGTTATTGAGAGGAACTTTTAGGATCAGAGAAGAGGTAGGAATTCAAAACAAAGTAAGGCATGCAAAATGGAAAAAACAAAAACAGATTAGATTGAAGTGATAAAGTTCATCAACATAGACTTTCCCTAAACTTCACTCCTCTGCCCAAATCCACATTCACCCTGATCCCCCCCAAACCACTATCTCTTTGAAGAGCAATGGAGGTGATGCATCATACTCTAAGAAACTTCTGTGAGGAAACTTTTCACTAGTCAGTTTTTTTTTTTTTTTGGGGTCCAGTCATGGGGCCTGCACTCTGGGCCTGGGCGCTGTCCCTCAGCTCTTCAGCTCAAGGCTAGCACTCTAGCACTTGAGCCACAGCGCCACTTTCGGCTTTATTCTTTTTTGCTTACAATGGTGCTGAGGAATCGAACCCAGGGCCTCAGGCATGCAAGGCAAGCGCTCTACCACTGAGCCACCTTCCCAGCCCCGAAACTTTTCGCTAGTTTAGCTGAAGAAGTAGAGCACAGCAAAGGCTCACAGACAGTGCCCAGCACCTGAGTTCAAGCCACAGCACCAACAGCAAAAAGAAAGAAAGAAAAAAACCTTTAAAAGGAAAGGCAATATTTAGAAACAAATAACCATACACATCTTAAGATTTCATGGATGGAATTTGGGAGTTTTGGGGAAATTAATTGTTCGATTTTGAGAAATCTAAGTTGACAGGAGGCTTATACTGCCTAGTTATCTAACAATCCTGCTATTTTATTCCAGTGTATACATGAGAGCCTTGGAAAATGATTCAACAATCAGTTGACTGGAGATAAAAGCCAGCTTATCTAATGCTCCCTCCCAATACATTCCCATTTTCTGGTTGGTCTCACAATATTTCAGGAGGCACACAGTGATTTTCAAAACAAAACTCATCTTACCTCCCACAGCTTGGAGAGCAATGTCCAAATGCACCGACTGCCAGGACCTAGGCTCAGGGACGGGTCACACCCCCGCGACAATTCCGTTGCTTCCAGAACGGCGCGGTGCATTGTGGGAGTTGTAGTCTCCAGTGGAGAAAAGATCTTCTGAAAGTATGGGTTTGGGGGAGAGAGAGACAGAGAGAAAGATAGATAGATAGACAGACAGACAGACACAGAGAGCGATAGAGAGAGTCAGAGAGAGAAAGAGAGAGAGAAAAAGAACGAGCGAGCGAGAGCGCGCGCGAGCACAGGCCGGAAGATCCCTTTTGCGCATGCGCCTTCCCGCACTGTGGGTGTGTTCAGTGTGCAAATTCCGGTTTGCTTCCTTCTCGCTTGCTGCTGCTGGAAATGCTCTGAAGAACAGCTTTGCAGTCCGCAGTTCGAGCTCCCGGGCTGGCGCCCGGCCTCTCTCCGGTGGACCTGCGGGGCTGTAAGTTGAGGGGATCTCATGCTGCAGTGGCGATATCAGGTACGAATTGTGAACTGGGCTCCGGACCAGAGTCCACGTGTTCCTCGGGTCTGCGCTGGACGGTTTGCTTGGGGTTCGTGAGTTTGTGCTGCCATTAGCCCGTGTGCCTGCAGATGCCACAATCTGGCTCCCGAGCTCCGAGAGCAAGTTGGGGGTTTCTCCAGACCAGGAGAGTCAGGAGCTGTGCATTTATATTCCACGTTCAAGAGGTTTTGCTGTTAACCTATGTGACTCGATTCACTTTCCCTCGCTGTAAGAAGAGCACGGTAACCATATTCTAGTGAAATTGTGAAGTGTGTGCCTGCCTGGAGCCCTCTTACAGTGCGAGGGACTGACTCTGCGTTGTTTCTCCTAGAGGGGGTCTCCACTTTGCTCCCTCCTGTCTTCTTAGCCTCCTTAGCACTCCTGGCTTGAGTTCATATGTGTTTGTACATAACTTGTTTCTAGAGACAGTTCTACATGGGGTATTAGTGTTCGATGGTTCTGCTTTTTTTTTTTTTTTTTAAGGGGCTTGAACTCTGGGCCTGGACGCTGTCCCTCAGCAATTCAGCTCAAGGCTAGCGCACTACCACTTGAGCCACAGCATCACTTTTGGTTGTCTAGTGGTTGATTGGAGATGAGTCTCATGGACTTTCCTGCCCGGGCTGGCTTTTCACCACGATCCTCAGATCTCAGTCTCCTGAGTGGCAAGGGTTACAGGCGTGAGCCACCGGTGCTGGGCAATGGTCCTGTATTTTTAGGGATAAATGAAGTCTAGCCATGTTTGAAGGAGGGCACCCTATGAATAGACCTTGTCTACTCTGACAAGTCCTGCAGAGCAGAGGCAGAAAAGCTCAGGAAAGGGAAGATGTTTTTACCTTCCCTTGCCTTACACAATAATTGGTTCTACTTCCCAGAGCACAAGATTTACATGATACTGTTTCCTCCAACACTCTCAATCACTTGGTGCTGTTGGGAGGTTTAGACTAACTTTCTGGAGAGGAGAGGGGTTGGCCTGAGGAATGAGGGAAAGCCTAGTTATTAGAGACAAGGTGAAGCTGTGGTTTGAAATGGAGAGATAACTATCATAATTGAAAGTATCTGTCTATGTACTAATCCCTAATCCTATTCTCACAAATTTATTCAGCCTTTTCCCACCATCATTTCTAGTACATGATCTCTCAAACTTATCCCAAATGTCTTATCTATGGATTTGCTAATGCTAGCTCTAACATGTTAGTTCTTTCTGGCAGTTCAGGAAGTGTTGGTCAGGAATCTTTGGCCTAAGAAAAGTTGCAGAAGTAAACTTGAGGTAATATATCCTGCTCAAGGTTGTAGGCTTTGTAGATGTTACATATCCTGAAGTTTTAGCTAGTGTTATCCATTTTGCCATATTCTGCTGAAAGAAGTATTATTTCACTTAGGAAATTCTTTTGTTTTGGTTTTGTTTTTGTTTTCTTTGGGGTCCGGTTGTGGGGCCTGAACTCTGGGCATGGGCACTGTCCCTCAGCTTTTCAGCTCAAGGCTACCACTCTACCACTTGAGCCACAGCGCCACTTCCAGCTTTTTTTCTTTTCGCTTATGTGGTGCTGGGGAAACGAACCCAGGGCCTCATGCATGCAAGGCAAGCGCTCTACCACTGAGCCACCTTCCCAGCCCACTTAGGAAATTCTTTTTGGAAATTGAAGTCAAGGAAACAGAAGCATTTCTTTTTTTTTTTTTTTTAAATTTTATTTTTTTTGTCAGTTGTGGGTGGGGCTTGAACTCTGGGCCTGGGTGCTGTCCCTTAGCCCTTCAGCTCAAGGTGAGCACTCTACTGCTTGAGCCACAGCGTCACTTCCGGTTTTCTAGTGGTTTATTGGAGATAAGAGTCTCATGGACTTTCCTGCCCTGGCTGGCTTTGAACCACGATCCTCAGATCTCAGCCTCCTGAGTAGCTAGGATTACAGGTGTGAGCCACTGGCGCCCGGCAGCATTTCTTGAAAATATATTAAACATGTTGATCCATTTTTTACACTCTGCACTTCTTATACCTTTTGCAAATCCATTTATTTTTATTTATTTTTTTATTTTTATTTATTTTTATTTTATTTTTTTATTTTTTTGCTTATGTGGTGCTGAGGAATCGAACCCAGGGCCTCATGCATGCAAGGCAAGCGCTCTACCACTGAGCCAACTTCCCAGCCCCTGCAAATCCATGTTAATAACATGGATATACTACACTTTATTCATCTCTTCTTGACAAATTACAATTCCTCCACTATAATAATGAGCCTATTTTACATCACTTAAAATGAGAGAGACTAGCTGGGTGCTGGTGGCTCATGCCTGTAGTCCTAGCTACTCAGGGGGCTGAAATCTGAGGATGGAGGTTCAAAGCAAAAAAGTCCCGTGAAAGTGGTAGAGTGGTAGCCTTTAGCTGAAGAGCTCAAGGACAGCACCCAGGCCCAGAGTTCAAGCCCCAGGACTGACAGAGAGAGGCGGGGAGAGGAAGGGGAGAGTGGGAAGGAAAGAGGAAGAGAGGGAGAAAGGGAGGGAGGAGACTGCCTAAAGGTATATTCCAAAACAATTGATAAAATATATTTTAAATACAATACAGTGCTCTTTTTCTGTGTGCTAGTCCTGGTTCTTGAGCTCAGGGTCTGAGCACTGACCCATGAGCTTCTTTTGCTGAAGGCAAATGTTCTACCACTTAAGCCACGTCTCTAATTACAGCTATTTTTGACATTTTATTGGAGATCAGAGTCCTCAGACTTTCCTGCCCCAGCTTGCTTCAATCTGGGATCATTTATAGCCATGAGCCATCAGAGCTCAGTTACAATACCCTCTTTTAAATTCAGATTATATTTCTAATAAAATAATCTGAAAGCTGGGCGCTGGTGGTTTACGCCTATAATCCTAGCAACTCAGGAGGCTGAGATCTGAGGATTGCAGTTCAAAGCCAGCCCATACAGGAACATCTATGCCTCCATCAGAAAGAATGACATCACCCCATTTGTTAGGAAATGGAAAGACTTGGAAAAAATTATATTAAGTGAAGTAAGCCAGGCCCAAAGAAACATAGGTCCCATTGTTTCCCTTATTTGTAATAGCTAGTATATGTCTGGGACAAGTAGAAAAGGTCAAAAGCTATGTACATATGACCAGATAAGATGAAGTTAAGCGAAATGAACCCCAAGATAGGGACACAAGGGTTTTTTTCTTTCTTGCTATTGTTTCTAACTTATGACATCCATGAGACTCTTATCTCCAATAAACCACCAGAAAGCTGGAAGTGGCTCTGTGGCTCAATTGGTACAGCACTAGCCTTGAGCTGAAGAGCTAAGGGACAGCGCCTAGGCTCTGAGTTCAAGCCCCACGACCGATCAAAAATAAAAAATCTGAAATAGCAACCTTCAGGTTTTTAAGGTGAGATGTTCAGTCATTACTGTTTATAAGGACAGTCCTGTAATAATCAGCAGGGGCTGAAGGCCTCCCCCAGCATTGCCCCTTGGGCCAGCTCTTCTCCGTCCAGTAGCAGTTGGGCTTGGGAGGAATAGCCGTTGGAGTGGGGGCAGGGCCAATGGGAGGACTAGCCGTTGGAGTGGGGGCAGGGGCACAGCCTATATATAGGCCGCAGTGCTCCAAGGAAAGGGGTGATGGAGAATACAGAAGAGGACAAAAGAAGAGAGCAGAAGCAGCAGCCTGAGAGAAGGCAAGAGGCCTGAGGCCCGTGGGAAGGTGAGAAACCTTCGGAGTGGCCTTCTGGAAGGCAAGAAGCCTGAAGCCTATGGTAAGGTCTGCAAGAAGATGAGAGTCCTGGAGGGCTGTACAGAAGGAGGAAGGGAGGAATAAAGATCAAGGTTGCTCCTTTGGAGGCTTGGAGGGTTTGCAGACTGACTAATGGGAGGTGTGTGTGGCTGTCCTTTTGAGGTTTGGAGGTTTGGAGGTCGAGCCTGCCCTTGGTTCTAGGTAGCTAGCCCAGGACAAGGTAGTTGCAGGTCCTTTCTAGTGTAAATAAAATTCTTTTGTCACTTTTAACTGTGCCTCTGTGGATTGTCTCGATCCAGGGTCATAATGTTCCAAATCCCAAATGAAAAAGAAAATATTCCACTCTGAAATCTGTAACACTCCTTGTTTCAAGTATTGTGATTATGGACACTTAGCCTATAATAAAATCTTAAGTCTTTTTTCAGAGGAAGAAAACATTCCTGGATGTAGAGAAACCCAATACTAATGTGCAAACATTGCTTTTAATAATTCCTGTTATCTTTTCTAGCAAAAACAACCTCACTGAAGTCTACAGAGTACTTTTTCAGTTTTTGTAGATGCCACTGTAAAGTTCATATTTTATTGTAAGACTTTCTATTGTATGAAATTGGTCAGAAACAAAGCAGAACTGTGGGTAATAGCATTTTCCTGTGTAATAAAACTAACCAACAAGCATAAGCAAAAGCACATAGGTATTTATTTGTTTTAAGTTTTATGGATATACATTTTGGGGTGTCCTCAGCTTGGTATTTTGTGTTAATATTGTTTAAGTAACATAAGATTTTAATCTTCTGGTTCTTTGGCTCAGGAGGGTTGGTTGGGATTGTGTCACTCTTATGAGTAGTATTTCATGTTGCATATTTATTACGACCTGTGTCTCCAGCAGGATTGCCAAAGTTCTTCATATGACTTTAGGAAAGTGAGCATTATGGACTTCTCAAACCATCATCTTTACTGATGTCTCTTTGGCCAGAGCAGGTTAAATGGCAAATTTCAAGTCATTGCACAAGGGTCCTCTGAGCATTTGGATATAGGGAAATGTGTCAGTGGCAACCGTTATTAAAAGATTATAACACAAGAAGTATGTATTATATATATTTTTCCTGTATAAGTTTGGGGTGAAAAATACTGAGTTATAGTATACATGTTCTCCATGGTGTTTAAAATGTAAATGAAGTAGGTAGAGTACAAATGCTCAATGGAGTCCTAAGATACCTTTGCTTTAAAACAAAAATAGTTCATACATCCCTAAGTATATTTCAGTAGTAACTAGTTTTAGTGAAGATGTGATTTTTTTGTTTCAGTTATTTTTATGGGAACATTAGTTTTTATGAAGTTTCTATGTATATTAACCCAGAAATGCTTTGCTTTTATAATATCTATTTCCCAACTAATGAACTGTGGATTCATCTTTTTTTTTTCGGTCATGGGGCCTGAACTCTGGGCCTGGACGCTGTCCCTCAGCTTTTCAGCTCAAGGCTATTGCTCTACCACTTGAGTCACAGCGCCACTTCCAGCTTTTTTTGCTTATGTGGTGCTGAGGAATTGAACCCAGGGCCTCATGCATGCAAGGCAAACACTCTACCACGAAGCCACCTTCCCAGCCCTGTGGATTCATCTTTAATGGAGGTTTTAATGTTCTACTTGAGACATAAAAGATTCTTCTCCAATAAGAAGACTATGTTTTTCTAGCCCATGTATAATGTTTTGAGAAGGAAAATCTGGGGCAAAATCACATAGGTCCTTTCCTGACTACCTCGTTTGCTTTCTCAGCCATGCTTCCAGAATCTTCTGTTCATTGTCAACCGTCGGAAATAATGAAAGGATCGCTGGTGAGTTGCTTTTTATTTGTCACTTTGTTTTACATTCTATTTTATGAGCCTAAGGATGTCCAAGACTTGAAAAACAGAAAAACAGATTCAGCTTTAGGATCATGTTCATGAATATAGCATGTAGATTTAGGAGATTATAAAATCTTACATTCTGTCTAATTTGAATCCAGACTTGCATAAGATTTTTTTCTGTTTTTTTCTGATGTGAGAAAAAGTAGTCCCACTTTTTATGTTATTCAGTGACATCAAGGAGTTGACTTCTCATGGAAGGTGAAGGTTCACCAGCAATGGGTCAGAGATAACATTGTTATGAGTTTAACAAACTATCTTAATGAAGTTTTACTGGAGTTGCTGAAATAGTGTGGGCACACACTTATTAGAATGTTCTAGAGGACTGAGTCACCTATGCTCCTCAGTTCTCCATACATCTTTTTTTTTTGTTTTTTTTGCCAGTCCTGAGGTTTGAACTCAGGGCCTGGATACTGTCACTGAGCTTTTTTTGCTCAAGGCTAGCACTCTACCACTTGAGCCATAGCACCAATTCTGATTTTTTCTGTTCATGGCGTACTGAGGAATTGAACCCATGGCTTCATGCATGTTAGGCAAGTACTCTACCACTAAGCCATATTCCCAGCCCTATACATGCTTCTTGGACTGCTTTTTGGTCTTTGTTTTACTTGAAACTTATACTATATTTGATGATACAGTATATGGTCTTTCTAGAAATCTGTCCATTTCATTCTAAGGTATCTTCACAAGACTTTTTTTCTTAAATTTCCTTTTCATTCTCTGTTTCCTGCTCACTAGCTTTCTTTATTTCTCTCTTTGTCTCTATTTTTATCTGTATTTTTTTTCCTCTTTCTTTTTCTCGGTCCCTATTCCTTCCACCTGTCTCTCATTTTTTACTTTTCTTCAAATGCTCCATCTGGGAACCTGTTTTTCTTTTCTTTTTTTTAATTGTGAAAATACCATACAGAGGGGTTACAATTACATGGGCAAGGTAATGAGTACATTTCTTTTTTTTTTTTTTTGGGTCCAGTCGTGGGGCCTGAACTCTGGGCCTGGGCGCTGTCCCTCAGCTCTTCAGCTCAAGGCTAGCGCTCTACCACTTGAGCCACAGCGCCACTTCCGGCTTTTTTCTTTTTGCTTATATGGTGCTGAGGAATCGAACCCAGGGCCTCAGGCTTGCAAGGCAAGCGCTCTACCACTGAGCCACCTTCCCAGCCCAATGAGTACATTTCTTATCAAGCATTGTTGCCTCCTCCTTTGTTTCTCCTTCCCATCCCTTCTCATCTCCCAGGAACCTTTTTTTCTTACTGATCAATTTGCCTTTACTGACATGATACTTAGAGTTGACATTTTTTTTACCTATTAAATAGCAAAGTTGTTGTTGACTATAACCCAAGGCAGTTCTGTGGGATTCCAGAACCAAAGAAAATTAGAAAAACACAAGGACATATACAGGTAGTGAGATGGGGGGAAATTAATAACCCCAAGGCATACTAGCACTTGGGCACCAGTCCCCACAAGCAAGCTTGAGTTTACACAGGGAAGGTTACCATGGATACATGTATATTAATATTATATTATTAATTATATTATATTATTTTATAGTATATTAACTATATTAATATTATAATCTGAGCTAAATCAGAGATACTTGTTCCCTTGTTCTTTTGAGAGGGGACTGCAGCCCAGAGAAAGTCAAGATAAGAAGTCCACCTTACCTAGCCTTCAAGGTCAACAGCTCCCAAGGTTCAATTCCCAGCCTTTCCATCACTAAGGAAGGGGTGTGGCACTCCTTAACCCTCTATACTGTTGTCTGTTTTAACCCTTCCGTGGCCAGCTCTCAGCATAATGAATGCTGTTGGCATGGAGTTCCAACCTCTCAATCCTTTTCCACTTTTTGCTCAACTTCAGAATTCCCTACAGAACATTATTACTACCTTCTACCCATTGATACACAGCCAACAAAATTGATTTTTCCCCATTCTATTGTTTTTGGTCTAAACTCAATTGATGTGGTGCTGTAATTTTTTTCTTCTCCCTCCATTTGAATATTTTCATTCACTGCCACTGTAGGAGAGAAGCTGGTTTTGATAATAATACAATGACTAGGTTTTTTTTGTTTGTTTGTTTGTTTGTTTTTTTGGGTCGGTCATGGGGCTTGAACTCTGGACTTGGGCGCTATCCCTGCGCTCTTCAGCCCAAGGTGAGCACTCTACCGCTTGAGCCACAGTGCCACTTCTGGTGTTCTAGTGGTTTATTGGAGATAAGAGTCTCATGGACTTTCCTGCCCTGGCTGACTTTGAACCGGGATCCTCAGATCTCAGTCTCCCGAGTAGCTAGGATTATAGGCATGAGCTACTGGTGCCCGGTGTGACTAGAATTTTTAATATTTCAAATATCACTGGTGATAAAATCTCACAAACATTTGCTCAGTCATAGACATTTCAGGAGGGAGAGGAGGTGGGATCCTGGTGCGGGTTCCTCCTGGGCTCGGTCCCAGTGTGGTGGTGCAGTACAAGCTAACATGTGTGGTAATGTATCCTTAGAAATCTACTGGGAGAGGGGCTAGGAAGTTGGCTCAGTGGTAGAGCACTTGCCTTGCATGCCTTGAGGCCCTGGGTTTGATTCCTCAGCACCACATAAGCAAAAAGAAAAAAGCCAGAAGTGGCGCTATGACTCAAGTGGTAGAGCACTAGCCTTGAGCTGAAGAGCTGAGGGACAGTGCTCAGGCCCAGAGTTCAGGGCCCACACCGGACCAAAAAAAAAAAAAAAAAGAAATCTACTGGGAGAAATGATTCAGGAATATGTGACACACTTGAACAATAGTGAAAAGGTGTAAAAAACTGAAAGCAGGATTCATAGATTATAATAATTTGTATCTTTTATCCATGTGTGTTTCTTATTAATACTATTTATAGTGTATGTTTCCAGTTAAAAACTATTTTAATATATTTCCAAACACTTTTAATTTGGTATTCCAATAGGAAAAATAGATATGTCACTGATATCTGATAAAATTCACAGAATCTAAAATTTGATTTTTCCACATTCCCTTTGAAGACAGGTCTTGCTGTGTAGTCCAGAACTCTCTTGAATTTATGTCACCTAGCCTGGCTGGTAGTCCTTCTTTAGTTTCTCAAGTTTAGTGATATAGGTGTGTTCTATCCTCTGTAGCTGCATTAGCCATTCTTTTTTTTTTTTCCTGTCGTGGGGCCTGAACTCGGGGCCTGAACTCTGGGCCTGGGTGCTGTCCCTCAGCTCTTCAGTTCAAGGCTAGCGCTCTACCACTTGAGCCACAGCACCACTTCCAGCTTTTTTCTTTTTGCTTATGTGGTGCTGAGGAATCGAACCCAGGGCCTCAGGCATGCAAGGCAAGCACTCTACCACTGAGCCACCTTCCCAGCCCACATTAGCCATTCTTAAATGTACAATTCACTGATATTACCTATGCCCATATTGTACAGCCATCCCTTCCATCCATCTACAGTATTTTTCATCTTCTACGTGTGAAGCTGTATGATCATTAAATAGGCAGCTCCTCTTTCCTCTGTACCAGTCACTGGAACCATCTTACTTTTTTGTTCTCTGAGTTTGTTGATCCTTGGAAGCTCATTAAAGGAAATCATACCATGGCTGTTCATTAAAAACTGGTGGATTTTATTTAGCACATTGCATTCAAGTTTCATCCCTGTTGTAAAATTTTCTCCTTTTTATTTTTTTTTTAACATTTATCTGTTGTTTACATGCTTCTGTCTTCTGGTTATTATGAATAGTTATGTGAAGTGATCCTCCTCACTTGTGGTAGCAACAAGTCATCAGCCTGTTCTTTTTTTTTTTTTTTTTTCCGGTCATGGAGCCTGAACTCTGGGCCTGCGTGCTGTTCCTCAGCTCTTCAGCTCAAGGCTAGCGCTCTACCATTTGAGCCACAGCATCATTTCTGGCTTTTTCTGTTTATGTGGTGCTGAGGAATCGAACCCAGGGCCTCATGCATGCGAGGCAAGCGCTCTGCCACTGAGCCACCTTCCCAGCCCTGCATTTTATTTCCAATAATTATAACTTCTTCTAACTATGGTTGATTTTCTTCACTAAGGAAATAGTTTAGGCTAGCACTTCTCAATGGAGGAAGTGTTTAATTTATTGTAACAATAGAGGTGCTGTACAGAGGGATTACAATTACATGTGTCAGGTAATGAGGACACTTCCTTTCATACAGTGTCTTCCATTCCTTCATTCTTTCCCAGTCCCTCCCTCTCATCTCTACTCACCAGTTGTATAGTTTACTTTCCTCAGTGTCTAATGACCTCCACTGCTGTGATTTTCACCCTATTTTCCTTGAGTTCTATGGCTTTCCCTACCCTCCAGAAGATATACATGGGAGTACACCATACATAATCAAAAGCTTTTGTTTTTATTTCAAAAGTGAAGTAAGAAAGTGGTTACCTTTAACATTCTATAAATCACAGTGGCAGAGTACATTTCTTCCAGATCCATTCTAATTTTCATGTGATTTTTTTAACTCATATATTATTAGAAACATTATTCAATTTTAATGAATTTATAACTTATAGCTTTATTTCTCATATTGATTTCTACAAAGTCTGTCTTGAGATTTGCTTTCAGTGTGTCTGTCTTGGTAAATTTAATACCACAGTGCTCTATAAACAGCATTTAAGTTAAGATAATGCGATCCGTGTGTGTTCCTGTTGACTTTTTGTCTGGTTCTATCAATTAGAGGAGAGTTAGTTCTCCAATAGTAATGGTAGATTAAAAGTTATAATTCTGTGGCCTTTTAAACATGTCTTTGGAGACTGCTTTTCAGCATACAACTTTTATCATCGAGATGTACGATATGTCTGTTACTATCAATAGTCTGTATCTGTGGTCATACAATTTGTGTTGATGTTTATTTCCTTTCATATTACCACTATTTGTATTTGTATTTGTATTTTTTTTTTGGGGGTCCAGTTGTGGGGCCTGAACTCTGGGCCTGGGTACTGTCCTTCAGCTCCTCAGCTCAAGGCTAGCGCTCTACCACTTGAGCCACAGTGCCACTTCCAGCTTTTTTTCTTTTTGCTTATGTGGTGCTGAGGAATCAAACCCAGGGCCTCAGGCATGCAAGGCAAGCGTTCTACCACTGACCCACCTTCCCAGCCCCACTATTTGTATTTTTATTATTACTTTTGCTAAAGGTATCTTTGTATTTATTCATTTTTATTTCTCTATATATTCATTTTTATTTCTCTATATGTAGTGTATGTCTCTGGATAACTTATTGAGTTTTTCGAGTGTTTTTTTTGTCTGTTCAAGTCAGTGCCTTTACGTTTACTGTATATTACAATATTAACATGGTTTCATTTATGATGGCCATTTTCCTATTATCTGTCTTATCTGATATTTAGTTCCTATTTTGCTTCCATGTAACCTGTACACATCCTTCCGTACACTGTAAATCACCTCTAATATAGCCTGTAGGCACTCTTCTATACTGTAAATCACCTATCATACCTATTACAATTTAAATCCTGTGTAAATAGTTGTTCTTCTGCATTGTTCATGGGATAATGACAGTTTGTTCAAAGACTGCACATTTAATACAGGTGCCATACCTTTTCAAATAGTTTGGTTCAGTGGTTCATTGTATCTGTGCAACTCATAAATATGCAAGACCTAATACAGTTCTTTGAAAAAACTATTATGTAATAGCTATAATCTAGTCTGGTAGTTTGTTTTCTTTTTTCTTTCTTTCTTTCTTTTTTTTGGTTGTTGTGGGCCTGATTTCTGGGCCTGGGTGCTGTCACTCAGCTCTTCAGTTCAAGGCTAGCATTCCACCATTTGAGCCACAGTGCCACTTCTGGCTTTTACTGCTTATGTGGTGCTGAGGAATCAAACTTGGGGCCTCATGCATGCGAGGCAAGCGCTCTACCACTGAGCCACCTTCTCAGCCCCCATTTGTTTTCTTAATAAAGAAATAACCAGAGGTTTTATGTATAGAACAAAGGCTATCCTCAGGCTAAGGCATAGTTTCAGAAGAAGTAAAATATGCATGAAAATTGTTGCTATACTATAGAACTGGAAGAAAATAAATTTCCCACCCAGTCTGATTCTTTGTTGTGGCAGACATGGTGGATGTACTCTATTGTTGCTAGGTACTCTGAGTTTACAATATTCTTAGATTACCAACATATGACATTGTATACTATAGTTATATTTCAATGGAATAATTTCATATGTAACCTAAATCTATTGCCCTTTAAATATTTATTGACAGAATTAATTCTTTGAACACGGGCCCTCAATCTTAAGTGATCCATATCACAAGTCCACATACTTTGTTTTTAATACACTTAAGTGTTTATAGATTGAATCTTTATGCATTATGAATCATGAATATGGCCCTATAAGTTTTCCTTCCACAAATCATTTTAGAGAGATCACATAAAATATGTTCTAGGGCTGGGAATGTGGCTTAGTAGTAGAGTGCTTGCTTCACATACATGAAGCCCTGGGTTCGATTCCTCAGTACCCCATAAACAGAAAAAGCAGAAGTGGCACTGTGGCTCAAGTGGTAGACAGCTAGCCTTGAGCAAAAGAAGCTCAGAGACAGTGTCCAGGCCCAGAGTTCAAGGCCCAGGACTGTTAAAAAAAAATGTCTGTATGTTCTATGCATTCATTTATACTTATGTATGCATTTACCTTTTTATTTGTCCTCTGCGTAGATCTATGTTGGCATCTTTTGTTATTCTCTTGAAGCAGGATACTTTCTTATAATACTCTTAAAATGCAGGTGTATTATTAGTGAATTATCATTTCCTGAAAATACCTTCAATCTTCAATGGATTGTGAATTGAAGGTTACTTTCTTTCAAAACTTTACAGTACATTTCCTTTTTGTGTATTGTGCAGCATTCTCCTCTGGTCTTTTCAAGCATGGCTGGATTGGGACGATTGTTAGCCATTCTTCATTTGTAATGGGTTCAATGTGAGAGTCAAAAATCTTCATTTTAGAGGAGGCTGCAATGCTTGATAAGAAATGTACTCATTATCTTGCCCATGTAATTGTAACCCCTCTGTACAGTATGTTCACAATTTAAAAAAAATCTTCCTTTTAGCCTCTACACAACAAATTAATACTGTCTTTAATTCAAACTTTAAAAAATTTCTTCTGTGTTTTTTAGGTGATATCCCTCTTTTTTTCTTTTCTCTCTCCTGCTTGTGGTGGTTAAATTTCTATTTTTGTCATCTTGAATGTTTCATAAAGCTTTATTTATTTGCCTCCATCCTTCCCTCAAGGCTTATTGAAAATCAAATCCCAACCCACCTATATTTTGTATTGTAGGAGGTAGGCGATACTCACAAAATTTCATGCTAGCATTTCTTTTTTACTTAGGAAAGCAGCATCAGGGTATCTGTGACCACACTTCAATCTTTAGAAATTTAAAAACAAAAATGATTAACATAGGTTATTTTTATTGTGGGAATGAAGTCAAATCTTTTTTTTTTATTGTAAAATACTGTCCAGAGGGGTTACAGTTACATGAGTAAAGTGATAAGTACATTTCCTATCCAGCATTGTTACCTCTTCCTTTGTTTTTCCCCTACCCATCCCTTCCCTCCCCAGCTCCCCACCTTTCCAGCTCTCGACACCCTCCCACCCCCCCTACCCTCCCCACTGTCCCCGAAGTTGTAAAGTTGGTTTTCAACATACTGTCTTGTACATCTCATTGTTACAATGGGTCAACCTGTATCCCTATTTAAGCATTTTGTTTTTTCCCTTCTCCTCCCCAAATTAGAAAAATGTATATACAAGATGCAGACCACTGGAATCAAATACTGTGAAACTAGGGGTTATACTGTGGAGGAAGAACATACCAAAGAAACAAAAAAAATCACTTAGTACATTATAAATACATTAAAACAATAGCAAGAAAGAAAAAACCCTTTGTTTCCCAGTCTTGGGGTTCATTTCACTTAACATCAAACATCATCTAATATGTTTATATATACACATCTTTTGACCTTTTCTATTTGTCCTAGACTTATACTAGTTATTGCAAATAAGGGAAACCATGGGGCTATGTTTCTTTGGGCCTGGCTTACTTCACAGTATAATTTTTTCCAAGTTTTTCCATTTCCTAACAAATGGGGCCATGTCACTCTTTCTGATGGAGGCATAGAATTCCATTTTATAAATGTACCACATTTTTTTATCCATTCATCTTCTGAGGGGCATCTGGGTTGGTTCCATGTCTTAGCTATGGTAAATAATGCTGCGATAAACATAGTTGTTTGGTAGCTTTATTATACCTTTTTTTTATGATTGTTTGGGTAAATGCCCCGAAAGTGGGATTGCTGGGTCATAGGGGAGCTCTATGTGCAGTCTTTTGAGGAACTTCCGTACTTCTTTCCAAAGTGGTTGAACAAGTTTACACTCCCACCAACAATGCAGTAGGGTTCCCTTTAGGCCACATCTCTCCAGCATCTGTTGTTTTGTTATAGATTTTTTGATTATAGCCATTCTAACTGGGGTGAGGTAGAATCTCAATGTTGTTTTTTTTTTGGGGGGGGGGTCTGGTCGTGGGGCCTGAACTCTGGGCCTGGGTGCTGTCCCTCAGCTCTTCAGCTCAAGGCTAGCGCTCTACCACTTGAGCCACAGCACCACTTCTGGCTTTTATTCTTTTTGCTTATGTGGTGCTGAGGAATCCAACCCAGGGCCTCATGCATGCAAGGCAAGCGCTCTACCACTGAACCACCTTCCCAGCCCTCAGTGTTGTTTTGATTTGCATTTCTTTTATGGCTAGACAAGTTGAGCATTTCTTCATGTGTCTATTGGTCATTCTTATTTCCTTTTCAGAGAAGTTTCTCTTTTTTAGCCCACTTATTTATTGGGCAGTTGTTTCTTTGAGGATTTATTGTTGGGGGATTTAATTTTTTGAGTTCTAGGTATATTTTAGATATGAGACCCTTGTCCGTTGTATGGCTAGTGAAGACCTTCTCCCAATCTATGGGCTTTCTATTGATCTTGCTAGCTATGTGCTTTGCCATGAAGAAGCTCTGCAGCTTCATGTAATCCCATTTGTCTGACCTTTCTTTGATTTGTTGTGTTTCTGGGTCTCTTTTAAGAAAATTTCAGCCTGTGCCAGGGAGACCTAGAGTTTCTTCTATTCCTTCCTGTAATTTTTTTTTTTTTGGTCCAGTTGTGGGGCCTGAACTCTGGGCCTGGGTGCTGTCCCTAGCTCTTCAGCTCAAGGCTAGCGCTCTACCACTTGAGCCACAGTGCCACTTCCAGTTTTTTTTTCTTTTTGCTTATGTGGTGCTGAGGAATCGAACCCAGGGCCTCATGCATGCAAGGCAAGCGCTCTACCACTGAGCCCCCTTCCCAGCCCCCTTCCTGTAATGTTTGCAAGGTGTCTGCTTTGACTCCGAGGTCTTTGATCCATTTGGAATTGATTCTGGTGTAGGGTGATGTATAAGGATCTAGCTTTAGTTTTCTACAAGTGATTAACCAATTTTGCCAGCACCGTTTACTGAAGAGGCTGTCTTTCTTCCATTCTATTTTTTTTAGCTCCCTAGGTCTGTGGGTTCATTTCTGGGTTTTCAATTCTATTCCATTGGTCCTGAGGTCTGCTCTTGTGCCAGTACCAAGCTGTTTTGATTACTATGGCTTTGTAGTAGAGTTTGAAATTTGGTATTGATATTCCTCCAGCACTGTTCTTTCTGTTAAGGATCGTTTTTGCCATTCGGAGTCTTTTATTGTTCCATATGAATTTTTGGATTGCTGCTTCTATTTCCTTGAAGAATGAGGTTGGAATATTGATAGGTATCACGTTGAATTCATATATAGCCTTTGGAAGTATCGCCATTTTCGTGGTGTTAATCCTCCCAATCCAGGAGCGTGGGAGGTTTTTCTACTTCCTAAGTTCTGTTTTAATTTCCTTTTGCAGGTTTTTATAGTTTTCATCGCAAAGGTCCTTCAATGAAGTCAAATCTTACCAAAGCAACTATTATCTACTTTCTTGAGTACTGTTACTTCCTTTAACATTCACCTGGGCATTATGTTTTTCATAGATCTACTAATATGTATTTAATGTGATGTCCTGATTGCCTATGAGAGCACTTCTTTGTTTTATTTTGTTCATTTTAAATACATTTTTTATTGTAAAAATATTGTGCAGAGGGGTTACAGTTACATGAACAAGATCATGAGTACATTTCCTATCAAGCATTGTTACCTCCTCCTTTGTTTTTCCCCTACCCTTTCTTCCCTCCCACCTCCACAACTACAGAGTGTAGTTTAATAGAAGATCTAAACAGGCTTTTAATAGAAGATCTAAACAGGCTTTTCAGTTAGACAAAGTATGAAAATGCAGGAAAAGTTAGTTTATTGTTACACTGGTATGTAGTAAATTTTAGCAAAATAAGCTAAATACACTTTCAGATGCCTACTTAGACTTAATGTTGTTTTGCCAGATTATTAGCTCTTATCTCTATTGCTAGCACCAGAAATGTGTTCTCACGTGTATTTGTAACTTTGTATTTGTAACTACCAAGTTCATATGGAGGCAAATCTTTCTACTTTGATTTTTCTTTCTCTCACTGTATAGGTAACAGAGTAAGTTCCATTTTATTTAAGAAAAAAGCATTCATGTATAAGAATGAAATTTCAGACTTGGTGTTCTCATGACTCAGGGCTAATTAATGATGGAAATGTGCCATTTCAGAAGTTGGTGTCCTTTGATGAGGTGGCTGTGGATTTCAGCTGGGAGGAATGGCAGGACCTGGATATTTCTCAGAGGACCCTGTATAGAGATGTAATGCTAGAGACCTACAGCAACCTGGTATCCTTAGGTGAGCAAAAGTCATATTAACTTGCAAGGTCAAGTGCTTTGTTTTTGTAGATATATGAATATTTATGGGGTTTTTTTGGTGGTTTTTTTTTTTTGGGGGGGGGGTCTGGTCATGGGACCTGAACTCTGGGCCTGGGCGCTGTCCCTCAGCCCTTCAGCTCAAGGCTAGCGCTCTACCACTTGAGCCACAGTGCCACTTCCAGCTTTTTTCTTTTTGCTTATGTGGTGCTGAGGAATTGAACCCAGGGCCTCAGGCATGCAAGGCAAGCGCTCTACCATTGAGCCACCTTCCCAGCCCCAATATTTATGTTATTTAGGTGTAAGATTCCAGTCCATGGGAAGTGTCACTTTTTTTTTTTTTTTAAGAAAAACTTCAACTTTATGTAACTCCTGAGGCAGTTTTATTCTTATTCTTCAAGAAGCCATACCTTTAGAACAAAGGTTCTAAACTATGTATATCACTATTAGAAGTATGATCTAGTTTTTCACTGGATGCAGTGGTTCATGCCTGTAATCCTAGCTAATCAGAAGGATAAAATCTTAATATTTTGGTTTGAAACCAGCAATGTGTATGAAGTACCCATGGGACTCTTCTATCCAATTAACCACTCCCAAACTGGAAGTGGAGCTGGGTGTCAAACTGGTAGAATGCTAGCCTTGAGCAAAAGAACTGAATTGAAACCATATAACTGGCAAAATAAATCCAAAGCTGGGGGAAAGTCAACCATGGAGCTGGTGAGAAATAAGAAATAGGATGTCTGAGATCTTAAAGCAATGATGACCCAACATGAGCAATAGGTCTCCACTTTTTGTTTTTTTTGTCAGTCATGGGGCCTGAACTCTAGGCCTGGACGCTGTCACTCAGCTCTTCAGTTCAAGGCTAGTGCTTTACCACTTGAGCCACAGTGCCACTTCTGGCTTTTTCTGTTTATGTGTACTGAGGAATCGAACCCAGGTCCTCATGCATGCTAGGCAAGCACTCTACTACTGAGCCACCTTCCCAGCCCAGGTCTCCACTATTTCTTAATAACAGGTCACTGTGTTCCTAAACCTAAGTTGATTGTCAAGCTGGAGCAAGGTGCAGAACCATGGATAGGAGAAGCCTCAGACAAGAATTTCACAGGTGAGTTAAAGCATCTTGTATAGATGTTGAAGCCAGAACCAAGTTGGTAAGTTCATGATCCTGTATTGAGCAATAATGTTCCTAGTTCCCCTGGGCCCTATGTGTGGCAGAGAACTAGGTGATCCTTTGTCTCAAAGACTTGTGAATCAAGAATTCATGGGGAGACATCCTGAATTCTGTGTGGCAGTCGAGTTAAAGTTAGCAATTCTTTCTCTTTGTGGAAATCATTCTGAAACAAAAAAGAGAATTAGGAATGTAGAAAATGAGATTTCATTTTCTTTGAAACTAGGAGTATGCAGGGTTAGGTAATAAGGAGTACACCAGGGCTGCTATCCTCTGATAAGGAAAATAGCCTATTGGTGGTGGGAAGATACTGGAGTTCACAACTAGATCTTTTAGTGTAGAGAGGATGATTAATTAGGTCGTGAGCTGGAATGTCTTTGATCTTCCATGCTTCTGAGGGGCAGGAGTGTCACAAAAGGAATTTTGATGAGACTGTCTAAGATGGAGAGAAATGAACTTTAAAATTCCCACAGATACTTAAAGTAATTCTTATGAGAAGTTAGAATTGAAGAGATGTAGGTATTAATGCCTACTGTCAGGAACCATCCCTGTTTAGGTGAAAGGCAAAGGAATATATAAAACACAATTATAGTCTCCAAATCTAGAAAATATTCCAGTTCCTCACCTAATGGTTGAGAAGCAAAGCAGCGCAATATATAAATTATTTCAAGAAAATTAAAGAACACAAAGCAGCTATTCCCCTATGGTCAAACAAAACAATATTTGAAACAAACAACCCCAAGAATACTAAAGGCAAATTTTAAGTGTTCACCTTAAAACTTTCACAGTGTTTAGTTGAATAATTTGAGTAAATATTTCTTCTGATATAAAAAGAAAAACTGAAACACAGAAAAACATTTTCCATTGCTAAATAATCAGTATTATTTTTTAATTAATACATTAGGGAGAAATCATGTATCATAAATTAATTCCTATTTTGATAATTGAAAATCTGTAAAAGAATGGGAGAAAATGTCTTCATCTTTACATTAAGGAATCTTTGGATCTCATTTATGTTTTTGTCTTTTTTTTCTTTGACACATTTTAGATGTCCAAGAAATGGAGGAGGTGATTAAGACCTGCCAGGAAGGTTCAGATGAATGTCTGTGTGAAGTAGCAGTCACAAATAGTAACCCAGTGGAAGAAAGAGTGAGATTGATAACAACTTTTAACTTGGGCTCAACTCATAAGCTTGAGCTGATGAGGAATAATGGGAACTCTTTAGGGATGAGCACTGAGGAGTTCATTGAGTGTCAGGACATGCTTCTCTATAGTGAGTCTGATGAGATGCATGCTGCGTATACACCTGGTGTGTCTCCTGTAGTTGAACAATCCTTCAGATATTCTGAGTATTTTAGTCAAAATTATGCGACTCCAAATGAGCTGCAGTATTTTGAATTTGGTGGAGAAGGGAAGGTATTAAACTCAGAGACTATATTCTTTAGACATAATTGGGTCTGTATGGGAGACACCTCCTATAACCATAGTGAATATAGAGAAGACTATGATAAGTCTGCTCTCCTTGCCCAAGAGATACGTCAAGGAGGGAGGAAAACACCTGAATGTACTTTATGTGGAAAAACATTCTACGTAAGACCTGTAGTCACTACACATGAGAAAATGTACAAAGGAGAGAATCCTTGTACATGTAATGAATGTGAGAAGTCTTTCAATAAGGAAATGCACATTAGAAAACCTGAGAGCAAATATCCACAGAAGTCCGATGAGTATAAGCAATGTACAAAATCTCTTTCTCAGAAGTCAGACTTGACTTTCCAACCTCAATCACCCATAGATGAGAAACCCTTTGACTATGAGGAATGCAGGAAATTTTCCACCCAGAAGTCAGGTCTCAGCAGGCATCAGAAAACTCCCAAAGATGAGAAACATCATGAATGCAACAAATGTGGAAAGTCTTTCATACAGAAGTCATACCTCACTTTGCTTCAGAGAACACACACAGGAGGGAAACCTTATGAATGTAACACATGTGGAAAATCTTTTGCCCGGAAGACACATCTTACTGTCCATCAGAGAACACACACAGGAGAGAAACCTTATGAATGTCAGACATGTGAAAAGACCTTCACCCGGAAGGCAAACCTCCAGAGACACACGAGAATTCACACAGGTGAGAAACCTTTTGAATGTAACAAATGTGGAAAGACTTTCAGACGGAAGTCAGACCTCACTTTGCACGAGAGAAATCACACTGGAGAGAAACCTTATGAATGCAACAAATGTGGTAAGGCTTTCAGAGGGAAGTCTCACCTCACTTTGCACCAAAGAACACATACAGGAGAGAAACCTTATGAATGCAACAAATGTGGAAAGACCTTCAAGTGGAGTTCACACCTTGGCATGCATAACAGAATTCACACTGGTGAGAAACCTTATGAATGTAACAAATGTGGAAAAACCTTCACCCAGAGTTCACACCTCAGCAAGCATAAGATAATTCACACAGGTGGGGAACCTTATGAATGTAACAAATATAGATCTTTCAGGCAGAAGTCTTCCTTCACTTTGCATCAGAGAACACACACAGGAGAGAAACTTTATGAATGTAACAAATGTGGAAAGTCTTTCAGGCACAAATCAACCCTCACTTCGCATCAGAGAACACACACAGGAGAGAAACCTTATGAATGCAACAAATGTGGAAAGACCTTCAAGTGGAGTTCACACCTCAGTAGGCATAAGAGAATTCACACAGGTGAGAAACCTTATGAATGTAACAAATGTGGAAAGTCTTTCATCCAGAGTTCACATCTCAACAAGCATAAGAGAATTCACACTCGTGAAAAATTTTATGAATAAGTGGAAAGTTGTTCACCTGGAAGAAAACTCAGTTTGCATCAGAGAACCCACACAGGAGAGAAACCTTAAGAATGGAGCATATGTGCAATCTTTCACCCAGAAGGCACAGCTTATGGCTCATCATTGAACACACATAGGAGAGAAATCTTATGAATAAAACAAATGTGGAAAAAATTTTCAAGAAGTCACACCTCAGTTTGCCTCAGAGAACATACACAGGAGAGAAACCGTATGAACGTAACAAACGTGGAAAATCCTTCACCAAAAAGGTATGGGTTGGTGTTAATAGAACACACAGGAGAGAAACCTTATGAATGTTATAAATATGGAAAGGTATGCCTTCACCTGGAAGGCATACCTCAGAGTTCATCAGAGAACTGAATCACATAGGAGAAAAGAAAACTAATGACTAGACCAAATGTGCAATGACTTTTAAGCAGGTGTCAGTCCTCAGTGCATCTGAGAACATATAAATAAATGAGAGAAATTCTCAGCATAATAAATGTAGAAAAACATTTAGCTGGAAGTCTTATCTCTACGGGTATCAGAGATCTGGTAAATGTAAACATTAGAGGAAATCTTTCAAGCAGAAGTCAGGCTTTAGTAAGCATCAGCACTCACAGGAAAGAAACCCAATGCAGGAAAATACTTTTCAGGAACTGCTGCAAATTATACAGAGAAGCTCTTCATGGCAGAAGTAAGCTGGGTGTAATAGGAAACCATTCTTTCCTTTTTCTTTTTTTTTTTTTGGGGGGGGGGTCCAGTTGTGGGGCCTGAACTCTGGGCCTGAGCACTGTCCCTCGGGTCTTCAGCTCAAGGCTAGCACTCTACCACTTGAGCCACAGTGTCACTTCCGGCTTTTTTCTTATGTGGTGCTTAGGAATCGAACCCAGGGCCTCAGGCATGCAAGGCAAGTGCTCTACCACTGAGCCACCTTCCCAGCCTGAAACCATTATTTCCTATTGGGCACTCGCTGAGCCAACATTTCTCATCCTCTTATTGTGATGAGTGTGGATGGTGTCCTTGAATGTTATTCAAAAGATTTGGACACAAGTGATGGGTGTTAATTTCTTCCAGGCTTGAGAAGTAATTAAGAGAGTGAAGTTGTTGACTTGTGTCTTTTATAGTATGGAATAATTTGTCAAGGTGATTTTATAAAGTCAGAAATAAGAGCTCTGGCCTCTTGAGATTGGACTCAGATCATCCTCCAAGGTGGTTTGGGGAGTCATAGATGGGAAAAGACTGTTATGATTTCAGACAAGGACATAAGAGCTTCGATTTCTCCACTGCTCCACTAAAGTATCCCACTGTATGTGCGCTCAATGTGTTATAACACAAGTGACTCACTATTTCCAGTTCAGTTTTTGAATAGAAGATCTGGTGGAAGATGCCACTCCTTGTTTATTACAAAATGTGCACAGTTGTGAAATTTTGCTCTTCACCTTTTGTCCTCAAGTTCATGAAACATTCAGAAAACATGGAAGGGCACACATTTGGGGATATATATGCTTTTTGTATGGGTACAAGTCCTGTAGCTTGATCTCAGAGCCTAGGCACTGTTCTTAAGCATTTTTGCTCAAGGCTAATGCTCAACTACTTGAGTCACAGCTTCATTTCTGGTTTCTTTGGTTGGTAAATAAAGACAAGAGTCTAAACCATTTGGTTTTGGATGAGTAACCCCAAAATAACTTCAGTGCTTCCTTTATATTGAATTAATCACTGGTGATGAGTCACTTGTGATTGATTCACCCTTAGTTCATTCTGTTGTTCTGTTGAGTGAGTTATTATAATAAACCAGCGTGGATAATATGAAGAGCCTGTGTTTTTTCACTTTTCTGGAGGCTGAAAGTGGAGTTCTGAGGAGGATGAGTCTATCATCACTCCAATTTCTCCAGCTCCATTCAGATAATTGTACCAAAACACAATGAAGACATGGTTTGATTAAACTCAATTCTGGTAGTAAGGAAATAATTGGAAACACAGCAAAAATGAGGAACCAGAAGCTAGTTAGAAGGTGGTTGCCGAAATCCAAGGGATGAGAGAGACAGAGGTAGGACTGTGCTAGATTTTTGGTAGGGTAAAATTCAGGTAAAAAGTCATCCTAATCACATATTTCTCCCTAGGTATAGTCATACAATATTTTGAAGCATAATACTATACTATGATTTCATTCTGCAGTGTTTCATATCCAGCACCAAGAACACATATATTTCTTTATGATGAGAATACTGTCATTTGCAATCTCAGGGCGGGCTATGGAAGATAGTATAAGTCAAATAACCAGGTATAGAAAGATACTGAGCAATCTCAACACAAAAAAGGAAATTAAGAAAAATAGAGACAAGGAAGTGGTGCTGTGGCTTAAGTGGTAGAGTGCTTGCCTTGAGCTGAAGAGTGCAGGGAAAGCGCCCAGGCCCAGAGTTCAAGCTCCATGACTGACCAAAAAAAGAAAAATAGAGACAACTCACAGAGGTGGGGAATAGAATAGGTGACCATGTGACAATTAGTAATAACTTTTTCCCAATCAAACATTTCATTTGACTACACAATGTGTTGTTCCATGTTTCATTGAGCATTGGTTGTGTATCCAACACCTGCAATGCTTACATTTCTTTGTGAGGAAAAGAAGGCTGTCGTTTGTAAGCTCATAAAGGGCTATGGGAGGTAATACATTAAATGAAAGAACCACGCAGAGAAAGACACTGAGCAATCTCACACAAAAATGGAAGCTAACAAAAATAGAACCAACTTCTCACAGTTGAGAGTAGAATATTTGTTTCCAGAGGTATGGAGAGATTGGTCCATATCTTCAGGATCCTCTGTTCAAGATTTTGTTCTTCTTTATCCTTGAGTCAAATTGATCTGAGGCAGCATGGGCTTTTGAGGATTTTCCATTGTGTCATGTGCTTAAACATCCGAGAGTGATTATGTGGGCAAATGCCTTTAGTAAAAGGAGTTCACATAGGAAGAACAGATCAGACAGAGGATGGTGACAGAAATCACTGGTTGTAGCCTGATACCCTTGGTTTCAAATTGAATGTGGAATCTATACAATGTATAGATTACTCTGGCAAAGTTCCATATTTGGAGTTGTGGGAATGTTACCTATGTCCTTCTAATTGGCAAACCATGGAGAAAGAAAGTTGAGTCTCAATTCTATTTCCTTTATGTGGTTAAATAATTTGTAGCTCAGATAATAACTGCTGTTTCCTGTGATTTCAGTCCAGTCTTGAGGGAAGTACAGAGCAAGAATCAAAAGTTAGGGATTTTTTTTTGAACACTTTTCTCAGATTCCCAACACTGCTATGTGATGGTAATGAGAAAAGAATCTAATTGGGTGCTGGAGACAGAGCTCCCTTAACTCTTGATTCCCCTGCATGATGTCATGGAATCTAGATTCAAGAGCAAGTCTTAATCTTTTTTTCTTTCTGTCTTAATCCCTTTCTTAAATACTTCTGCAACAAAGTGATGCTGGGAAGACTGATGCTCTAGGAGATAGTCTGAGCCAGGGGAAAGCTCATGAACCCATTCCTACTGCCTTACATTTCAGTTTCTGACCAAAAATAGGGTATTTTCTAAACAATTTCCCTGAAGGACAAGAGGAAGAGCACACTTGTATAATCCTCTCTCAGCATCTTTTCATTGACCAAGGCCTTTCCAGAGCCTTCATGATCTGTAGGTGACCCCCCCTTTGACTAGTGTTCTACTTGGCTCCCTAGATGGCTCAGAGTTCAGAACATCCTGAACCACTTGCCACTTGATGTCTGTGCCGAGAATTAACTTTGAATGATCAGCCCTGATGAGCTAATCAATGGAGGCCTTGTGGCCTACTGAACTGATTCTTGGAGGATGGTGACAACTTTCTGCTGAGTACTGATCTGAGCCACAGAGTGAGCAAGGCAACAAAGTCAACTGAGATCATGTACTCTCCTGGTCAGGTCATACTCACCAAACCCGGGTCTCAGTCAGCCTTAGCCTCACTAAGTGCTTCAGTACAAGATTCCTAGTCACTGCTATAATCCTTAACTCACACAAACCACTCACTGAGGACCACCCAAACTGTTTTCCCTCCATCACCCAGTGTCCACTCCACTGTCCTGATGGTGCTACTTGTGAGCACTAATGTAGCCCCCTAATACCAGGGGTTAATAGTATTCTCTCAGCCACTATACCCTGAAAACCCACCTAAAATGTCTGGATTTCCATTTCTAGTATTCTTTATTTGGACATAAGAAGAAGGTGATTTGTTTCATGAAACTCTATTACTATATTTACCTTTTTCTTTTATTTATGCCAGTAGTTAGCTTTAAGCTCATGGCACGTTAGTCTCCTTTGGCTTTTAAGGTCAAGCTTGGCATTCCTTGTGCCACATCTGTCATTGTTCTATTTCAGATGCCAAGTCCCCTCATCTGATGAAGGCAGCAAAGGTGTGCTCTCTTATTTTCTCTCTTCCAAGATGTTTTACAAAAACATTAGAAAAACTAGAATATTTTAAATTAGGGAAATATAAAGTTTCATAGCAAAATTTCTAATAAAAATCGAGTAGTTTAATGGAATTTGGTAACATTTAAAAATATGTGAAGATGTTGCAGAATTTTTAAAAAGGTGAGGAATATAGGTGAACACTGAGCAGTTCCATATGTAAAAGCCACATTCAGAAGCTCCATATGAACGTATCTCCAGCACAGATTTCCCATTTCTCAGGACTTTAGATAGAAGATCCTGAGAATATTCCACCTATTCATACACATAAACCTCTTCGCTCTGGTGACAGGGGAGAAAGCAAGACTGAATCATCTCATCATGTTGGTAAGAGGTCATCAGAAGTTCACATTGAAGACCTGCCATCACACTGTTTGCCATGGACACTATTGTTTCAAAAAAACTACATGTTATACTAATGTGTATGAAATAATTTTGAAATGGCAAAAATTGAGCAGCATTTGAAAAGTACTTTCAGTGATCATGAAAATTTCAGTGTGAATTGAGGATAAAGGTGATGTAAGAAAAATTAAAATCTACCTCAATTGCAATATCAACCTTACCAATTTCTACTTTTGTTGAGTTTTTAGTTTTTAGTTTTGTTGAGTTTATAGTTCTAACATAAAAAATTTGCAATTATTTCAAAGACGTGTGTATACATATACATTATATATATATACATAATATACATACACTTTGGAATAAGTATATATACTGCTTTGGAATAAGCAGATTACATTTCATTCATTAGAAATATTAAATCTGTGCTATTTGTAAATCAGTACAAACTTCTCCAGTCATTTGAATCCACCCAGACTCCTCCATAACACATTTCAACTTATCAGACCTTTAGCACAATCATTGTCTCTCCCGAGGAAGCCTATCTAAGGATTGTGCAACAGGGCACAAGACCCATATCAGGCCCTTAAAAACAGGCACACAAATGAGGAAACCATTTACTGTGTGATCAATTCTCAAAGAATTCGTTATCTGTAAGATTAAATTATTTGGAATTGAAAACCAAAGAAATGAAGATCTCTACAAAGAAGGGGACTAAAAAGACAGGAATTTAGTTCATTCCAAAAAGCAGCTGGGCACCAGTGGCTCACGCCTGTAATCCTAGCTAATCAGGAGGCTGAGGTCTGAGGATCCCGTTTCAAAGCTAGCCCGGGCAGGAAATCCGTGAAACTCTTATCTCCAATAAACCATCAGAAAACCGGAAGTGGCGCTGTAGCTCAAGTGGTGGAGTGCTAGCCTCGAACTGAAGAGCTGAGGGACAGTGCTCAGGCCCAGTTCAAGCCCACGACTGACAAAAAAAAAAAAGCGTAGTTCAGCTCACTACGAATAGATTTTTTTCTGACACATTAGCACTTGAGCAAGGATTCCTTGTTCTACTCAGCTTATTCCTCCCTTACAACCTGCTATGTGTCTGAAACCCACAAAATGGAAAACTTGGTCATTAGGAAATATTCAAGGAGGTCTTAGGACTTAAATCAGCCAGTCACCTGTGGCTCACACCTGAACTATCTATTCAGGAGACTTGAGAGCTGTGGCTCATGGTTCAAATCAGCCCAGGTAGGGAAGTCACGGAGATTATTATCTCCAACTCACCACCAAAAAGCCTGAAGAAGAGAGGTGCGAGTGTTTAGAGTGCAAATCTTTTTTTTTTTTTTTTTTTTTTCCGGTTGTGGGGCCTGAACTCTGGGCCTGGGCACTGTCCCTCAGCTCTTCAGCTCAAGGCTAGCGCTCTACCACTTGAGCCACAGCGCCACTTCCGGCTTTTTTTCTTTTTGCTTATATGGTGCTGAGGAATCGAACCCAGGGCCTCAGGCTTGCAAGGCAAGCGCTCTACCACTGAGCCACCTTCCCAGCCCTAGAGTGCAAATCTTGAGGGAAAATAAAGCTCAGGGAAAGTACCTGGGCCTTTAGTTCAAGCCACAGGACCAGCACAAAAACAAACAACAAAAACCTTACTAAGTACCACAAATAACCAGGTACAGTGTAAATAAAAATATGTAAAGCTGCTGGGTACAGGTGGCTCATGCCTGCAAACCTGAGATCTGAGAATAGAGCTTTGAAGCCAGCCTGGGCAGAAAAGTCCATGAGACCCTCCAATTAATAAAAAAAAATTCAGAAGTAGAAGTAGAGATGTGGCTTAAGTAGCCTTAAAAAAGAAGCTCAGGGACATCACCCAGGCAATGAGTCCAATCACTAATATTGGCATATTTGACTGTGATGCATGAAAAAGACCAGCTGTAGTAAGTGCACATGTTTGTGCAAAACTACACTCTTAGATGCAGAAAATGAGCTTTTTGTGATATGGTTGTGGAGGTATGTCATGTTTACTTCTTCCACTAAATATTCTATTTCCTTAATAACCAAAAGCCCATTTGATTTGAGGACAGCAATGTACTCATTTTGAATAACATTGGTTGGGCAGGTTATAATTTAAAACTTAGGTGGAGAAGGCAGGGAGTTCACTAGTTTGAGAGCAACCCAGGCTACATAATAAGGCCTGCCTCAAAACTATTTGTCTATCTGTCTGTCTGTCTGTCTGTCTATGTGTGTGTGTTTTTGTGAGTGTATGTATATGGATGTGTATATGTGTGTGTATCCACATATACAAGCATGCGTGCATACATATCCACATAAATAAAATACTGTTTGTTTATTGTAAAGAATGTTCATAGCCATGGTTAGCCAGGGAATGCGCTTAATTTCTTCTTTCTCTCTTGTATACATATAGATATAGGTACAAATAGAAATAGACATACTTTTGTAAACTGAGCATGTGAAAATTCACATTGTTTTGTTCTGCAACTGATATAAAAGGAAAGAAACTGATAGGCCTTTTGGCTTTTTCCCTCTAAGCCTAGATACCCATGAAACTGAGATCAGAGGATCAAGGAATAGAGCCAGCCTAGGCAGAAAAGACTACAAAATGAGCTACAATTAAGCAGCAAAAAGCTGAGTTGGGGCATGGCTCAAGGAATAGAGAGCCAGCTGTGAGCAATGAAACTGAATAAGCATGAAACCTGAGTTCAAACTTGAGTACTAGCCAAAAAAGGAAAGAAACTAGCGTTAGAACCAATTAAATATAAAAATCAGGTATCTGGAGAAGAATGTGCATAGGTTTTAATATCATGGAAATCCTCCAGCTTTTCTATATCAAGCCATAGTATAAGGCCTTTAATTATTAGAATGGTGTTATTACAGATTTTATTAAATCTAGAATTAAAACATGGCCCAATAGATTAGAGCAGAGGACAACATCAGCTGTACATCTCAAAAGTGACTAATGATCAAGATACAAAGAGAGCTCAATTATCTAAACTCCCAAAGAACCAATTATCCAATCAATAAATAGGCAACTGAACTGAAGAGACAAAAGAGTGAACTGAGCTCCAAAGAAGTACAAATAAGAACATCTGTAGATGAAGCAATGGTCAGCATTCTTGGCCATAAAGGAGGTATAAATCGAAATGACATTGAAATTTCATCTCACTCCAGACAGAGTGGCAATCAGCAAGTACACAAACAAGAGCAACTGCTAGTGAGGATGTCGGAAAATGAAACTTACACCTATTTGTGTGAGTATAAATTAGTGCAAACACATAGGAAAGAAGTGGTATAGAAGTGCTTTAAAAGCTAAAAATAGAAGTACCATAGGATCTAATAATACTACCCATGGACATATATCAGAAAGAATTTATGTCAGGATAGAATAGAGTCATGTTCACACCCATCTTCATTGCTGCACTATTTCTGGTAGCCAAGGCAGTTTATATCTGGTATCTTATTCCATTCTGCTCACAATAATATGATGTCAAAACCATCAATATCCAGATTACTGAGGCAAGCAATTATTTCTCCTGTTGTGTAGAAAGGAAAACAGCTCCCAAAGGGTTTTGAAATATGTCTGAGCCTTGGTGCTAGTCAGTTAACCAATCAAATTGCCTCAGTGAAATGTAATGAAGATTTTAAAGAAAGTGGAAATGATTCAGAACTCTAGAATACTTCACAAAATTCCAAGCAATTAGTGTATGTTTGTTCCATGACCAAATGAGTAGATTTTTATTACTGCAAGTCAGGAATATGTGCTGGAGTCCTGACCACACAATTTGAGGACTTGCACACTTTCTGATTAGTTGTACAATCATTGCTTGTGTCTTTCACTTTAATGCAAAGAACCACATCTCAACTTCCATTTTGTTATTAAGGGGTGATAGTACTTCTCATCCTAGTAGGCAGAAGGACTAAATGAAAAAATAAGCAGAGTGTCTTTCTTTACAGGGCTTGAAAGTTTAGATTTGCAAAACACCAGGAAATGGGCATTTGAAAATGGTGGACAAATGAAGAGTAGAAGAGTGGGAGAATGTAGTCAGCAATCCATTGTATATCTTATGTATATCTTATGAAGTGAGGAAGAGTGAGAGTATGGGTTGGGATGTGTGGAATATTGAAATGTGTGACATTGATCAAAATTTTATATTTTGTACCCATGCGTGTGAAATAGCAACTCCTCCACACAACTATTTAAGGATGATAAAAGAATATGAAATCTGGCATTGATACATAGTGTACATTTATTCAGTTATAAACAGCAAAGACATTATACCATTCATTGGCAAAAGGATGCAACTGGATATCAACTTGTTAATTGAACTAAAGTAGGTTTTTATGGGCAAAAGTTATTTTCCCTCATATAAGGAATTGAGTCTTAAAAGATATGCATATACATGCCTTTATATCTATACATGTATAATGACATCTTAAACCAAAGTTACATGTATATAAGTTACATGTATATAAGTGTTATTTAGTGTCTGTCATTTTCATTCCCTCTACTACCAGCTCCTAGGTATCCCCACATAGAACTACTATTACAAGGAGCTGGGAAGGTGGCTCAATGGTAGAGCGTTTGCCTTGCATGCATGAGGCCCTGGGTTCGATTCCTCAGCACTACATAAGCAAAAAGAAAAAAAGCCAGAAGTGGCGCTGTGGCTCAAGTGGTAGAGCGCGAGCCTTGAGCCTTGAGCTGAGGGACAGTGCCTAGGCCCAGAGTTCAGGCCACACGACCGGACTCCCTCCCCCCCAAAAGGAACTATTATTACAACACTTATATACATGTATGTGTATGCATGAAGACTGCATATAGAAACTCACTGAAAGCTGTTTAGTAATAGGAGCGGAGTAGGGTGTGGATAAGCAAAGAGAGGACACCTGATATGGTTCATCTAATTAAAGTAAATACTTGCATTGTGAAATATCAAAGTGAAAACAATTTGCACAGCTAACATGAATAAAAAGCAAATACCAGCACTGCTCAAAAAGAAATGTACTCAATATCTGACTTATATAACTATGATCCCTCTGTACATCACCTTTACAATTAAAAATTAAAAATAAAAGGAAAAAAAACCCAAATAACAGGAACATAAAATAGGTTCTGTTGAGGGTGAAGGTACCAGTGGGAACAGGGAGGGGGAATGGATAAAGGAAGGTAAATATAGTAAAAAAAAATTGTATATATGTATAAATATATATGTATGTGTGTATATAAAACAATGGACATTGGGGGTTTTTTGGGTCTGTCATGTCCTAAAGGATTTTCCCTAAACAAAAGGATGACTGAGCACCAGTGGCTCATGTTTGTAATGTGAGCGACTCAGGAGGCTGGGATCTGAGGATCTCGGTTTAAAACCAGTGTAGGCAGGATGGATTTGGGTCTTTTATGTCCAATTAACTATCAAACAATCTAGAAGTGGAGCTGTGGAACAAGTGGTATAGGGTTAGTGGTGAGCAAAAATGCTCCAGGACAGTCTCCAGGGTCTGAAATCAAGCCCCACAACTTGCACACACACACACACACACACACACACACAGAATAGTATAGAACAAAAAGTCGCAATAAAAGTTACTAAGTTTTACAAAAAAGTATAAGGAGCTCATAACATATTTGTGTGTGGTAAGCTATAATGCAAGAGTTATCAAAATGATATTTTAATTAACACCTCATTCTATTTTTCTATATCATAACATATTTGTGTGTGGTAAGCTATAATGCAAGAGTTATCAAAATATATTTTAATTAACACCTCATTCTATTTTTCTATACTAACGAGGCTATCTGAAGAACACTGTTCTGCCATTAATAAATATTTTCTTAAGCAACTGATTTTAAGGAAGAGTTTTTTTTTACTTAAGCAAAATAATTGTATCTTATAACAAACAACTATTATTTTAAGTGATTCTAACATGCTTTGTGCCCTGTATATCTGAGAAAAAAATTGTAGAGTGATATGCTAAATATTGCTTGCTCTCTTGTATGTTTAATGTATTTCTGTTCCCTAAGTTAATATAAGCCTTGTATGCAGGAATAAGGAAAATTCTTTATAAATCTACTACCCTCTGAGTTAAAGAGGTTAATGAACCTTGTTTCTTAAAATTTCTATGCATTTATTTTTTTTATTACCTTACATATATAGGAGGAAAGGATTCATTGTTACTTTCTATGTAGGTTTATAATGTGTTTCATTAACCTTCCCCTTCCCCATCATGTATTCCTAACTGTAACAACAGGGGGATAAAAAACCACCTTAAAAACTCTCCCTCTTTGCAGATGACATGATCTTGTAGTTAAAGAATTCCATGGACTCCACTCCCAAATTACTCGAGCTGATTTGAAACTTTGGCAAAGTTAGCAGAGTTTGAAATTAACCCTCAAGAACTCTACTGCATTGTTGGTGGGAATGTAAACTTGTTCAACCACTTTGGAAAGCAGTATGGAAGTTCCTCAAAAGACTTCACATAGAGCTCCCCTACGACCCAGCAATCCCACTTTGGGGCATTTACCCAAGCGATCACAAACGAAGCTATACTAAAGCTACTAGCACAACTATGTTTATCACAGCATTATTACCATAGTTAAGATGTAGAACCAATCCAGATGCCTCTCAGTAGATGAATGGATCAAGAAAATGTGATATACGCACACATATACACACACACACACAATGGAATTCTATGCCTCCATCAGGAAGGACATTGCCCCATTTGTTAGGAAAGGGAAAGACTTGGAAAAAATTATATTAAGTGAAGTAAGCCAGGCCCAAAGAAACATAGGTCCCATGGTTTCCCTTATTTGCAATAAAAAAGTATGTCTAGGACAAGCAGAAAAAGTCAAAAGCTATGTACATATGACCATATAAGATGATGTTAAGGGAAATGAACCCCTAGACAGGGACACAAAGGGTCTTTTCTTTCTTGCTATTGTTTTTAATGTATTTAAAATGTACTGTGTTATTTTTTTTTTGTTTCTTTGGTATGTTCCTCCCCCATGGTATAATCCCTGTTTTCACTGTATTTGATTCCAGTGACCTGCATCTTGTATGTTCACTTTTCTGATCTGGGGAGGGGAAGGGAAAAAAAATGCTTAATTAAGGATACAGGTTGACCCATTGTAACAATGAGATGTACAAGACACTATGTTGAAAATGAACTTTACAACTTCACCCAGCGGGGAGCCATGGGGGGGCGGGGGAGTAAAATTGTGGAGGTGGGAAGGAAGGGATGGTAGAGGAAAAACAAAGTAGGAGTCAACACTGCTTGATAGGAAATGTACTCATTACCTTACTCATGTAGCTGTAACCCCTCTGTAGTATTTTTACAATTAAAAATGTATTTTAAAGAAAACTACCCGAATAGACTTCAAGACTAGTATAGGAGACATTCCTTCTAAATTGTTTTTCTCCCAATTAGATCATAAGATGTCTTTTTAGCACCGAGTCCCTTCTAAACTGTCATTTCACTCCAACTTTGGATAAGAACTACTGGGACATCACATCCAGGCAAATAAAAGGCCTCTAGGGACAAAGCTTATTCCAGTGATGAAGAACCATTCAGATTCTAATAGTATGGAAATAAGCATTGAGACAGGGGATGTTGTCAGATTCCAAATGGAGTCATTTCTGTCATACATTTCAAAAGTAATTAAGCCAAGAGATTGTAAAGAAATGGTTGATACACATGGTTTTCTGAAGCTAAAGCTTGTCGACCTTTCAACTAGCCAAAAATCAGAACTTTAGCTTTTTCTATCACCCACTATTTTGATGAGTATCAGAAACCCAGATACCCCCCACCTAGGTATGGATACACTCAGCTTCTTACGGACAGGATGGTGGTCCTATCTCTGTTAATATGCCTAAAGATTGCACAAGGCATAAGGGCAGAAATGGAAAATACAAATTTTCCCATTTGATTTATAAAATCCTGTCACTTCAGACAATTTGAAGGCAAGTTTTATGTTCTAGAATTAGGAAGTATTTCCATGAGAAGGCCTTTGATTTTGAAAAATGGAAAAGAAGCCACAAAGAACATTTTCCACCTGTTTTCTGCAGGCACAATTATCTTGCATAGTCAATATATCAGACTGGTATACTTTCAACTTCTTTACAGTAAAAATAAGAAACCTTACATCTTTTCAGACAGAGGATGAGGAGGACTGCAATCCACAACTTCATCTTGGGAGTAACAGAGATTAGAAGAGTAATTGTCCATGAAAAGTTTGTTGTTGTTGTTTAGTTTTGGGTCTTAAACTCAGGGCCTAGGCACTGTCCCTGAGCCTATTTGTCCAAGGCTAGCACCCATGAGCATATTTTAATGCTAGTGTCAGGGCCCTGATTCAGTACTAATAAAATTCTGAGTTACAAAATGAGGACACCTGGATACAAGTACCTGAGAATCTTGATTCAGTAATTCTCCTGTTGGGTCTGAGACTGCAGAAGTGGCTGTTATTGATTGGAAGCAATTCCTACATTTCCTTCACTCCCAGAGACTTGCCCTCTCATCATTTGGAGGCTGTTGGACAAGGACTGATTTGCAAGATACTTGAGTTAGGCAAGTTCTGTGCCTGCTGTGTGAGCAGAAGGTACAAATTCAGCTAAGACATGAGGTGGAGCCAGAGGGTTTGCTTAGGATTATGTGCAGAAAGTACACAACTAAGGGCAGAAATAGAGAAGGGACAGGAAGTTTATGTACTGGAGCCCCCTCCTGAGGCACTGGATTTAGCCTCTTGGCAAAGACATGAAGGAGCTATGCAAGCCTGTTGGTTCAATCACTGGAAAAGAGGTTCCACACCTAGTGAGGTAGAATGCCTGAGTTGTGATAGTGGACAGTGTGAGAGGTGTGGAGTCCCTTACAGTGCTGAGCAGAAATACTTCTGACAGGTAATGTTGGACTCCTGCATAAGAGAGGTGATTCTGAAGACAGCCTTGTGCACTGTGTTCAATTGAGCAATACAAGTGTGCTGGCCACCAACAGCTAGTCCTGTAGGTCATGACCAGGTGAAGGTGCAGGTAAATATGTTTGATAGAGTCAGGGATGAAAGGACTATGACATGATATAGTACACTGGTGTGGTATAATACAGAAACTATGTGAGTGACAAATGCAAATAGGATCCAGGACAACTTCCATTTGAATGGAGACAAAGTCAATTAATAAAACATAGCAACAACAGGACAAATCATGTCCCCTACTAAGGAGGATTGAATCTGTGTTGAGGTCCAAAGCCAAACCCTATGACTAAGTTTCCTACAGAGACCAATTTGTGCTGTTCAGATGAAAAGTTGCTCAGATGAAAAGCCCTTTGATAAATATCATGAAGAAAAGAAACAATGTTAATGTTTTCCTTTCTAACATTTTATTATTCAACATAAATATATAAGGAATGTAAACTTAAACATTACAAATAAAATTTTATGCCATCCTTATTTACTCATAGTGAATATTACAGTTTTATGCTGAACTCTTTTTGACTAGCACTTATGTAAATTTTCTATTTCTCATGAGAATGTAAAAAGTCAGTAACTTAATATTGATTTGATATAATTGAAAATTACAGTCACTTTCATGAAATGAAAGATCACAAATAATCTTACTAATGTATGACTTGTGCCAGGAAATTTGGCTTCTCTAAACATTGAGAATTTTTAGTGGTATTTCATGACTGGGACAACAATTAGTGAATTTCCTATTTTTAAAATGTGCATTTTATTATACCTTTGACTAAGAATCTGTTGAACACATTTCTAAAATGCATAACTCTCCAAAAATAAGTTTATGGAAGCATGGATACAATTTTCAAAATATTTAATCCTTAGCTAAGTCAATTCTACACAGAAAATTACATATTTTGAAGGAATATTAGATAATATTTTCATATTAAACATTTTGAAATGGTTACCACCATAAAGCTAACACACTTAACAAAGCACATACTTATATGCATGTGAGGAGAACTCAGAAAATTCAAGAATGTATTTTTAATACATTTTTATTGTAAAAATACTGTACAGAGGTGTTATAGTTACATGAGCAAGGTAATGAGTACATTTCCTATCAAGCATTGTCACCTCCTCCTTTGTTTTTCTCCTACCATCCCTCCCTCCCACCTCCACAACTACCTCCACCCCCCAACCCCCTTCCCTGCTAAAATTGTAAAGTTCATTTTCAACATAGTATCTTGTACATCTCATTGTTACAATGGGTCAACCTGTATCCCTATTTAAGCATTTTATTTTTTCCCTTCCCCTCCCCAAATTAGAGAAGTGTATATACAAGATGCAAATACAGTGCAAATACAAATACAATACAGTGAAAACAGAGGTTATACCATGGGGGAGGAACATACAAAGAAACAAGAAAATCACATGGTATATTATAAATATGTTAGAAACAATAGCAAGAAAGAAAAAAACCACTTGTGTCCCTGTCTTGGGGTTCATTTCGCTTAGCATCATCTTATATGGTCATATGTACATAGCTTTTGACCTTTTCAAGAATGCATTTTTGATACCTTACTAAACAAATCAGTTGGGGAAAAGGAAATAAAAACAAATTATAAATTCTTGACAGTAGGTTAGACCATGCAGAAGATCGAATTTTGGGGATTGAAGATAGCCTAGATATTATAGAGAAAGAACATACAACTATCCAAGATATGATAGATCTATTCAACATTTGGAAGACACCATCAGAAGGCCTAATCTGAGGATAATTGGTGTAGGTGAGCATCTAGAGACAGAAGTTAATGGTCTAGGAAATTTATTTAACAGGACCCTAGCAGAGAACTTCCCAAACATGCAAAAAGATAAGCCTATGCAGATACAAGAAGCTTTTAGAACACCAAATAGACCAGAAAAGGACATCCTACCGTAACATTAGAATCCACACAGGATCAATTCAGATAAAAAAGATCCTTAAAGCTGTCAAGGAGAAAAGATCAATGACTTATAAAGGAAAACCAATTAGAATAACTTCAGATTTCTCAGCAGAGAGAAAGTAAGAAGAGTGTGGAATAATGTATGTCATGCCTTAAAGACAAACAACTATCAACCAAGAATGCTGTACCCAGCTAAACTCTCCTCATAACAGGAGGTCAGATGAAAATCTTCCATAGCAAAGAATAACTGAAACTATATCTCCAACAAACCAGCCCTACAAAAACTACTTAAAAATGTTCTACACATAGAAAACCAACAAGACCACAATAAAGACCAAGAAACCACACCCAAACTGAGAATCCAAGAAGTATAGGAAGAACCCAACTTTTGCATCCCCCAAGAAGGTGGATAACATGTCAGGAACTCCCAAACACCACTCAGTCCTAACTCTCAACATTAATGGACTAAACTCTGCATTTCAGTTACATAGACTGTCTAGTTGGATTAATAAGCAAGATCCTACTATCTGCTCCCTTCAAGAATCACACATTGCCCATAAAAACAAACATATTCTGAAAGTGAAAGGCTGGAACAAAATCTAACAAGCATATACAGTCAGGACTTGCAATTCTAATATAAGATAAAATAGCTTTCAAATTAAAATTACTGAGAAGAGATAAAGAAGGTCGCTACATACTAATTAAGGGATCTCTCCTTCAGGAAGATATTACAATTCTAAACATCTATTCACCAAACAATGGAGCACCCAAATTCATCCAAGAAATCCTACTTTCCCTCAAATCTCACATAAATCCAAAGACATTAATTGTTGGGGACTTTAACACACCATTATCCCCACTAGAGGATAAAATTCAACAGAGAAACCACAAATCTAAACAACTGCACAGATCCACTAGATTTAACAGGCATCTACCGAATATTTCTCCCAGTCCCATGAGAATACATGTTTTTCTCAGCAGCACATGGAACATTTTCCAAAATAGACCACATTTTAGGTCACAAAGCAAACCTGTCCAAATTTAGAAACATTGAAGTTATGCCCTGCATTCTCACAATGGAATAAAAGTAGAACTCAACACCAAAAGCCACCAAAGAAAGCCGTGGAACACATGGAGGCTAAACAACACACTGTTGAATCACCAGTGGGTAATGGAAGAGATTAGAAAGGAAATTCAAATGTTCATGATATTCATCAAAATGAACACACAATTTACCAGCTCTTCTGGGACACAGCAAAGGCAGTACTCAGAGGCAAGTTTATAGCTCTGAGTTCCTACATCAACAAATTGGAGAATCTGAAACCAACAATTTAATGAGACATCTGACCCTCCTTGAAAAAGAGCATCAAGAAAAAGGAAATCAAAACAGAACTTAGAGAGTGGAAAAACTTCCCATGCTCCTGGATTGGAAGGATCAACATCGTGAAAATGCAATACTTCTCAAGGCTATCTACAAATTCAATGCGATACCTATCAATATTCCAACCTCATTCTTCAAAGAAATAGAAGAGGCAATTCAAAAATTCATATGGAACAACAAAAGACCCCAATAGCAAAAACGATCCTTAATAGAAAGAACAGTGCTGGAGGAATATCAATACCAAATTTCAAACTCTACTACAAAGAAATAGTAATCAAAACAGCTTGGTACTGGCACAAGAACAGCTCTCAGTACCAATGGAATAGAATTGAAAACCCAGAAATGAAACCACAGAGCTATAACCATCTAATCTTCGATAAGGGAGCTAAAAAAATAGAATGGAAGAAAGACAGCTTTTTCAGTAAATGGTGCTGGCAAAATTGGTTAACTACTTGTAGAAAACTAAAGCTAGATCCTTATATATCACCCTGCACCAGAATCAACTCCAAATGGATCAAAGACCTCTAAGTCAAAGCAGACACCCTGAAGACATTACAAGATGGAACAGGAGAAACCCTAGGTCTCCTTGGCACAGGCCAAAATTTTCTTAAAGGAGACTCAGAAACACAACAAATCAAAGAAAGGTTTGACAAATGGGATTGCATGAAATTGCAGAGCTTCTGCATGGCAAAGGATATAGCTAACAAGATCAACAGAAAGCCCAAGGATTGGGAGAAGATCTTCACTGGTCATACAATGGACAAGGGTCTCATATCTAAAATATACCTGGAACTCAAAAAATTAAATCCCCCAACATCAAATCTTCAAAGAAACAACTGCCCGATAAATAAATGGGCTAAAGTCTTAAAGAGAAACTTCTTTGAAGAGAAAAGAAGGATGGCCAATAGACACATGAAGAAATGCTCAATCTTCCTAGCCATAAAAGAAATGTAAATCAAAACAACATTGAGATACCACCTCACCCAATTAAAATGGTTATAATCAAGAACTCTAATAACAACAGATGCTGGAGGGGATGTGGACAGAAGGGAACCTTACTGCATTGTTGATTGGAGTGTAAACTTGTTCAACCACTTTGGTGAGCAGTAGGGAGGTTCCTCCAAAGACTCCACATAGAGCTCCCCTATGACCCAGTAATCCCACTTTTGGACATTTACCCAAATGATCACAAACATGACCATCCTAAAGGTACCAGCACAACTATGTTTATTGCAGCATTATTTACCATAGCTAAGATATGGAACCAATCCAGAAAAAAATGATTAAAAAATTAAAAAAGAGGGAATAAATTAAATCTGTAAAAAAAAACCCATTGTTTCTTCTGAAAATATCTAAATATCTAAATATCTCAACCCCATACCTAGTGGACATTCTTAAAACAGACATGAAAATATTCAAGAATTACCTCCTAAAGGGTGAGATGACTTATCTGCAAAATTCCTTAGACCAGATTTTCTTTCAGTTTTGCCTTTTGATATGTACACAAGATGATATCCATGTTGGGTAGGGACACTATCTTTGGACTTTACAAACATTCACCTTCTGAAACTGTGACTGAAAAAAATAAAAATCTTGGAAATAAATTGAGTATCTCTTGGGAATGTGATTTTTTAGAATGATACTAATTATAGAATTATATTTTCAAAATTAGAACATGGAGAAAAGAAAAACCTCATATACATAAGTACAATATTAAATGAGTGTTTAAAAATTATTTATCTACCAATAACTACTAAGATCATATTTTCTATAATCTTTTATCATTTTCTTTAACTGGTATGTATTAGTTGTACACTATGTTTTTTTTTTTTTTTTTTTTTTGACAGTGTGAGGCCTGAACTCTGGGCCTGGGCACTGTCCCTCATCTCTTCAGCTCAAGGCTAGTGCTCTACCACTTGAGCCACATTGCCACTTCGGTTTTTTCTGCTCATGTGGTGCTGAGGAATCGAACCCAGGGCCTTGTGCATGCAAGGCAAGCACTCTACCACTGAGCCACCTTCCCAGCCCCTGTACACTATGTTTTTGTTGTGCTGTCTTTATGCATACATAGAATATACCATTGGTGTTTACCCACTTTATTACTCTTTCTTATGTCATGTTCAGCTTTCTTTTTTTGTTGTTGTTGTTGTTATTCTTTTTTTTTTTAATTTTATTTTATTTTATTTGAGAACATACTGTACAGAGGGGCTACAATTACATGGGCAGGATAATGCATACATTTCTTACCAAGCATTGCAGCCTCCTCCTTTGTTTACCCTTCACCTCCCTTCCCCGCCTCCCCCTCCCCCCACCCAATTATACCCCCCTCCCCCCCCACACCGACATTGTAAAGCTGGTTTTGACATGACATTTTGTACTTCTCATTGTTGCAACAGGTCCACCTGAATCCTTAAACGACTTGTTTGTCCCCATCTCCTCCACATGTTATACTGACATCAAATATAGTGAAAGCGGTGGTTACACTGTGGGGGAGGGACATACAAAGCAACAAAGAAATAATCTTATAAATGCGTTAGAAACACATGCATGAAAGAAACGAAAACATTAAAATACATATTTAAGGGTTCATTTTCCTAACATCACATTATCTGACCTTTTCCGCTTGACTCATACCTATACTAGATATTGCAAATAAGGGAAACCATGGGACCTATGCTTCTTTGGGCCTGGCTTACTTCACTTAATATAATTTTTTCCAAACCTTTCCATTTCCTAACAAATGGGGAAATGTCATTCTTTCTGATGGAGGCATAGAATTCCCTTGTGTATATATACCACATTTTCTTGATCCATTCATCTACTGAGGGGCATCTGGGTTGGTTCCATATCTTAGCTATGGTAAATAATGCTGCAATAAACATAGTTGTGCTGGTAGCTTTAGTGTGGTCTTGTTTGTAAACATTTGGGTAAATGCCCAAAAGTGGGATTGCTGGATCATAGGGGAGATCTATGTGAAGTCTTTTGAGGAACCTCCATACTGCTTTCCAAAGTGGTTGAACAAGTTTACATTCCCACCAACAATGAAGTAAGGTTCCTTTCTGTCCACATCCCCTCCAGCATCTGTTGTTGTTAGAGTTCTTGATTTTTGCTGTTCTAACTGGAGTGAGGTGATATCTCAATGTTGTTTTGATTTGCATTTCTTTTATGGCTAGGGATGTTGAACATTTCTTCATGTGTCTATTGGCCATCCTTCTTTCTTCTTCAGAGAAGCTTCTCTTTAAGTCTTTCGCCCACTTATTTATTGGGCATGTTCAGCTTTCTGATTACAATTTTAATTGGCTTCATTTGTATACATAGATATATTATACTTTGATCATATGTGTTCTCAACTTTGTCTCCTTCCTCTTTCTTCCTATTAACCATCCTCAAATAGTCTTTTTATGTTTGTATCATATATTTATCTCTCTAGATTCCACATATAAGAGGAAATGTAATATTTATTTGGAATCTTGAGCTATAGCTTTATATAATCAGACTCAAGTTTTATTTTCAAGAGTGATTATGTTCTGAACAGTGTGATATAAGACCACAAAAAATAAAAACATGAGATAAATACAGTTCATTAATTCTTGTCAAGGCTGTCTAAACAGTCAGTTTAGATGAAGTGACTTAAGTATACCACTGTATACTAACTGCAAGAGATACTGACCAATATGTGCTAAATATCAAATTGGGTAACTTATCTTTACTGGTTGCCCTAGCTTACATTTCTACTATTATTTATTTTATGATGTCTTTTACTATATACTGTTCAGCATGTGTTATAACTTATTTTCTTAATGCTTGCCATTCTGATTGAGACTTAATGGAACCTTACTTTTAATATTTATTTAATTTACATTAATGTCTGTAATATGTTGGCAATTTCTTCACGTATTCACGATTTGTATTTTCTGAAACCTTTCAACTCATTTACACATTTATGAATTGCAATAGCTTTTAATTTGAGATCTATTTTTGAGCTTTGTGTGTTTTACACAAAAATTCTTTCTCTACTGAATAGCTACTGAATAGTTCTAATTTGATGCAGTCTTATTTTTACTTCTTGCTCTTATTTTTACTCAGTTAAACTTTTATATAATAAGTAGATATAAATGTCAATAACTTTCAAAGAGTTTCCTATGTTTTTTTACCTCTAAAACTATGCAGTTTAAAATTTGTGATATTGACTTGAATTTTGTAGAACCTAGGAGATTATGACCTACTTTGTCTTCTTCATATAGAAAACCAGTTCAGTTTTTCCATCACCAATTTTTGAAAAGATTGTCTTGTCCATTGTATAATTTCCTCTCTCTTTTTATTGGGGGGGGCTTGGGGACCTGGGAGCTGTCTCTCAGCTCTTCAGCTCAAGGCTAGTGCTCTACCACTTGAGCCACAGCGCCACTTCCGGCTTTTTTCTTTTTGTTTATGCGGTGCTGAGGAATCGAACCCAGGGCCTCATGCATGCAAGGCAAGCACTCTGCCACTGAGCCACCTTCCCAGTCCCAACTTTCTCTCTTTTTTCAAAGGTATGTCTTGTTAAAAATATTTGTAATCACTTGATATTTTACATTATTTCTATTTTAAATATATGTTAAAAATTCACATCTGTTTCAAAAAAGTATGAGTATATGATATTGAAAATGATTGTATCTTTGAAGATGAGACCTAAATGGATTATGGCATATCCATAAAATGGAACTCTGAATAGGATTAAACTAAATAAAATAAAACTCTACAAATATACAAAGATAAAATTTTAAAACATAAAACTGAATAATAAATTTAGGATAAAGCAGGTATAAAAAGTATATTTACAATAAGATTTAAAACTATGAAAAATAATACATTTCACAATATATAGTAACAACAAATATTATAGGGAACAACTATCCAACAGATACATGAAGAAATGCTCAACTTCTCTAATCATGAAGAAATGCAAATCAAAACCACATTGAGATTCTACCTCACCCCGGTAAGAATGGCTATAATCAAGAAATCTAGTAACAACAGATGCTGGAAGGGGATGTGACCAAAGAGAATCCTACTACATTGATGGTGGGAGTGCAAACTTGTTCACCCACTTTGGAAAGTTAGTATGGAGGTTCCTCAAAAGATTCCATATAGAGCTCCCCTATGACCCAGCAATCCCACTTTTGGGCATTTACCCAAAGGATCACAAACAAGGCCATACCAAAGCCACCAGCACAACTATGTTTATTGCAGCATTATTCATCATAATGAAGATATGGAACCAATCCAGATGCCCTTAGTAGATGTATATATGTACACACACACACACACACACACACACACACACACACACACATATAATGGAATTCTATGCCTCCATCAGAAAGAATGACACTGCATCATTTGTTAGGAAATGGAAAGACTTGGAAAAAGTTATATTAACTGAACTAAGTCAGGCCCAAAGAAACATAGGTCCCATGGTTTCCCTTGTTTGCAATGACTAGTACATGTTTAGGACAAGTAGAGAAGGTCAAAGGCTATGTACATATATGACCATATAAGATGATGTTAAGCAAAATATACCCCAAGACATAGACACAAGTGGTTTTTACTTTCTTGCTATTGTTTTTTAATGTATTTATAATGCACTAATGATTCTTTTGTTTATTTTTTTGTTCTTCCCCCATAGTATAACACTTGTTTTTTGGGGTTTTTTTTGGCGGTCGTGGGGCTTGAACTCTGGGCCGGGCACTGTCCCTCAGCTCTTCAGCTCAAGGCGAGCACTCTGCCACTTGAGCTACAACGCCACTTCCGGTTTTCTAGTTTATTGGAGACAGGAGTCTCACGGTCTTTCCTGCCTGGGCTGGCTTTGAACCGCGATCCTCAGATTTCAGCCTCCTGAGTAGCTAGGATTACAGGCGTGATCCACCAGCGCCCGGCTTAACACTTGTTTTCACTGTATTTGATTCCTGTGTTCTGTATTGTGTATATACATTTTTTTTTTTTTGTAATTTGGGGAGCGGAAGGGATATAGCGGAATGCTTAAATGGGGATGCAGGTTGATCCATTGTGACGCCGAGATGTACAGGACACTATGTTGAAAACGAATTTTACAATGTCAGGGGGTTGGGGAGGGAAGGGATGGTAGGGGAAAAACAAAGGAAGAGGTAACAATGCTTGATAGGAAATGTACTCATTACCTTACTCATGTAACTGTAACCCCTCTGCACACTATTTTTGCAATAAAAATATATATATAAATTTTAAAAATAAAAATAAAAAATCTAGCATATTTATATCATCAAAAAAAAAAGAATATGACCTATGTAGTTGGTAATACGTTCTGAAATGTAAATAGTTGTACTTGGAGGGCAGGGCAGATTTTTCTCAAGTCTCTAACAATGGACTTTTATAGTGAAAGATAAACTGAAACAAATGTGGGAAACTCTTGCAAGTTATTGAAGTGCTATGCTAGTTTTCATATTTAACTGTCTAATCAACATAGTTCATAAATAATGAATGCAAATATATCTAGTAATACTAGAAAACTATTTTCCATGAGCCTCAATGTGATATTTGAAAGAAGAACTTAAAGTTTTACATGAACAGATGACTAGAAACATACCTTTAAATTTCCTTTAGCTTTACTTAGTGTGGCAGGCACACTGCCTTAGAGGCGGGAAACAATAATGGTGGCTAGAAATCTGCAAGGGCCACCTAGTCATGATGTCCAAGGACCACACATCTAAATGAATATTTAGTACAACTTAAGCTTTCCTCAATGTAACTTAACTAGCTTACATATTTTCTGTTTTGTTGTGATTTGAATTCAGAAATCCACAGAAGCTACTTTCTATGCAATTCTCATGCATATCAATCACTCATGAATATGATCATTGTCCCAGCTCAATAATAATCTTTCCACATTATCATGGTCAACATGTAATTGTAATTGTCCATATTTGAGTTTAGAATAATTAACACGTTAAAACATTTTTAACTTTCTAAAAATCTTTAATTGCAAAAATGTGCTTTACTGTGATACTTACAATTTGGATATTATGTTTTTTGATCAAATTTGTTACTCAATTCCCTTTCTTCCTCATTAAAATTAAGTTTTGACTAGATTCAATTTGGTATTATATAGATACATATATATTTATGCATATATATGTATATGTGTATATGTATTTATATCTTCTACAATATCCATACACTCCTGTCAAGCCTTTCTTTCTTTGTCCATTCCTACTATTTTTCCCATAAAGGAACTACTTTAAAATCCAAAGTTAGACTCATAGTTAAAAGTAAACACACACACACACACACACATCAATCTCATTTTCTATTTTTCTCTTTCTCTCTTTCTTTCCCTTTCTCCCTCTCTCCCTTTCTTTTGTTTTGGCCAGTCATGGGCTTGAACTTGGGGTGTAGATGCTGATCCTGAACTCTCTTGCTCAAGGGTAGTGCTCTACCACTTGAGCTATAGCACCACTTCCAGTTTTCTGGTGGTTAATTGGAGATAAGAGTTTAATGGACTGTCCTGCCCAGGCTGGCTTCAAACTGTGATCCTCAGGTTAAAGCCTCACGAATATGTAGGATTACAGGGATGAGCCATGAGCACCTGTTTTTTTTTTAACTATTGTTTCTTTTTATTTAAAAAGGATACTTTAAGAAATTTCTGGATTTCTAAATATAAAGAACAATTTCTGTAACATTCTATCACATTAAAAAGTACAATTGAATTTCTGTGAATAGAACTTTGTTGCAACATGAATGTTATACAAATGCAATAAGAAAATATACTTGAAAATTTCAGTGTACAATATAATTATTAAAAAAATCTACAAAACAAAACAAAGAACTGGCAACCTAATTTCAAATGTAATTTACAGGATTTTTCACTAAAAGTCTTCATCTTCACTCTTCTCTATGAGGTCTGTCTGGAGCTCACATGTCTTGTCCTCAATCTGCTCATGGCTGATTTCATCTCCTGATTCCGCAGAGTGTAAATAACGGGATTTAGTAAGGGAGTGATAACTGAATAAAATACAGAAAGAAATTTGTCCACTGAGAAGCTACTAAATGGCCAAATGTAAATGAAAATGCAGGGCCCAAAGAACAGCGTCACCACCGTGATGTGAGCAGACAGTGTAGACAGAGCCTTGGAGAGTCCTGCTGAGGAGCGACTGCGCACAGTAACCAGAATGATAGTGTAGGAAATGAGCAAGAGTATGAAGCAGATGAAAGACAACAGACCGCTGTCAGCAATAACCAGCAACTCCAGAACATAGGTCTCAGTGCAGGCAAGCTTCAATACTAGGGGAAGGTCACAAAATATGTCATCCACTACATTGGGGCCACAGAATGGCAAGGTGACAGTGAAGACCATCTGGCTCATTGTATGCACAAAACCAACAGCCCAGGACAGCAGCACAGATCCCACCAACACCCTGTGGTTCATGATGGCTGTGTAGTGAAGAGGTTTGCATATTGCAATGTACCTGTCAACAGCCATGACTATGAGAAGAGTCATCTCACTTCCCCCTAGGAAGTGGAGGAAGAACATCTGAGTCATACAACCCCACAAGGAGATAGTTTTAGTCTCCCTGAGGAAATCTGTCACCATCTTAGGGGTTGTTATTGTAGAAAGAGACATATCAAGAAAGGAGAGATTTCCCAGGAGGAAGTACATTGGTATTGAATGGAGCTGGGAGTCAAAGGTTACAGTGATAACAATGAGTAGATTCCCTGCCATGATTGCTGCATAGGCCACCAAAAATATGCAAAAAAAGAAAATTTCAAGTTTCCAACTGCTGGTGAGCCCTAACAAAACAAACTCAGATATCATTGAGCTGTTTTTTCTATCCATCTAGATGCTGTTTTTCAAAGAGCCTTTAAAGAAAGAAAATCTGGAAAACAAGATAAGTTAATAAGTAGTAGGTTTCAAACTACGAACATACAGAAAGAGAATATTTTTGCTACAGAAAGAGAAATTGGACATTTATGCAGAATAATGCCATTTAATTAGTGTAAATCGCATTGGCAGTACTACACTTTTTCTGTCAGAAAGGCATAAAAATGAGAAATTTATTATCAAATTCTGAACATCTGATGTTCAGATATGTATTATATTCCCTTATGTACTTGTCTCTATTATAATTTCATGATCAGAGTCCAGTTTGATCAATGAATTAAGCAAGTCAAACTGCTGTTAAGTCTAAGTGAAGAACATAACCATTGAATTTTATGCTTCCTGTTACTCATTCTTCCCTCTTGTATAAAGTATCCACATAAGCGCATGAGCTAAATTATAAAACACATTTTCTATATTTATTTGTGTGTTGCTGTTAGGGTTTGAACTCAGGTCCAGAGTTCTGTCCCTTAGATTTTTTGTTCAAGCCTAGCATTCTACTACTTGAGCCACAGCTTCATTTCTGGCTTTTTTGGTAGTTAATCAAAGATAAGGTTCTCACTTTTCTGGAGGAGCTGGCTTTAAACTGCAATCCTGAGATCTCAGTCTTTTGTGTAGCTAGAGGCTACTGGTTCCTGACTTGAACCACTGGTTTCGGACACAACCAAACATTTTATAAGTGAATTCATTTAGTACTCTTTTATAAGCTAAAGTATATTTCACCTACCTTTTAAAAAAAAGTTAATGGTAGTAATTTCATTTAATCCTAAAGATTTACTTATTGTATATTTATACTGGTCCTTTTCAGATAATTTAATTGCCATTTTAGGAATTCTTGAGTGAGGAAGTAAATCTTTCTTAGCGTTGAGGTTTTTGTTTCTTCTGGAATAAAGTTGTAATTAATCTGAGAAACACTTCTGGGCTCTTCTATTCAATCTCTGGCTTCTTTTAATGTCACTTTGGATGCTTTACTAATATAGGTCTTCTACAACCACCAAGACTTTGGTACTAGTATTTGTGTTTGCTTGACTCTTAAATGTGGATCATCCCTTCTTTGTTCCCAGTATACTCCTCAGATGCATTGAAACTGTGCACAAGGACTTAAAACTTACATCCAAGTTCATTCATCCTGATGTTTGTACTCCATACTTTCCCACAGTAACCTGAAACCATTAGCTCACTTATGGATCATGCATTAGTTTTCATGTGGATATTTTGTTATTTGATTTTTCTCTTTAGAAGTCTTACTTATGGATCAAACCATACTAGACTGACTTTTCATTGTTTGGCTTGAGTTTATCAATTATAAGAAGGCTTTCTTTAATAAACATATCTGAATAAAATTATCTAAAAACTAAAGTTCTAATCAGGGTCTAAGGATTAATAAAGAAAATTTGGTAACTCCTCAGAATATTGAATTTTTTTTTAATAATAAAATAAACCAAGTATTTAATCATGTGGATTATAAAAAGGCTTTAAATGATAGAATGTATCAAATAAACTGTATATTTTGTTGAATATATATTTGGTGTGTGTATTTACATTTATTAAATTTTGTTTTTTAATTAATCTCATTTTTTCTTGATTGTAATGATATGTTAATAGTGATTAAACTATGGTACTCTGTTTAATATGCTTTGCATAATTACACAGTTTTGAATCCTAAAAAATTATTTTCATCTCTGGAATCTCCATCCATGCAGTAATGCATCTGCACACTACATATGAAATTATTTTCAAAACCATGTAATTTTCACCATAATATTAACAGGAGAAAAATCACAAGACTGCTTTCTTCATTGGCCTGTAAGGTAAAGTAAGTGGTTAGCTTAACATTTAAAACTTGTAATACAACATCAGAAATGAATATTTAAACCTGTAAGATTTTAGTTTTTCATAATCATACTTGCATATTTTAAAGCAAATAATAACATTAATTAGTATTTCTAAGAGTGTTTTATAACAGTATTAAAATTTCCAAAATTTTATATCTTTCCATTTCTATTTATAAAGACTGAAAATTGTTGAGGTTGATAAAATTACTCATAACTGCAATTTTATATGATAAAATACTAAATATTTTCAAAAGATGTTCTTTTACTCAGACCTGTAACTAAGAAAACTGGAATGGAAAAATAGAAGTAGTTTAAACCTCAATGGAAAAATAGAAGTATGTTTATATAATTGAACCAGAAAGACATAAAATGACAGATTATAACTTCCTAAAATTGGATCAGTAGTGATTAGATTTGTTCTAGAACAAATTTTGTTTGAGAATGTAATGAATGATCTTTGCTGTGGGAAAAGCATAGCAAGGTTTTCAAGTGATTTTTTAAATGAAAAATGATTATATTCCTTTCAATTATAATTTCTTGCTTAGGAAAAGGAAGCTAAAATGATGTCAACCATGTGTGCCTATGTTAACTAGTCAATGTATTTCCAAACGATCACTGAGCTACCCAAGTTACTGTATGTGGAAAAGTATAACAGTTTTTTTTTAATGTATAAACAGAACACTCATATTTCTATAAATCATGAGAATTGTTATGTTTTTTTATGGACCTTTATCACTGACCAATATGAAAAGTGACAAGTCAAAAAACTGGAAAATGAGTATAGATATTTTTTGTATTAAAATAATATACCAAATTTAAAATAATGCACCAAAATTTTGTTCTCACATAATAAAACATTCATAATCACAATAATATATATTTTAGTCTATATAAAAATACTAGAGGATTTAGAATAATAAGACTAGTATGTTGAAAGTTTAACAAAAGGAGGATGTTAGTAGTACCAACCAAACGTAAGTAGATTGGTATTGTTAAAAATATATACAAATGACTTTTAAATCAATCATTTATCACTCATGATATTCCATAACTATCTCCTGAAGAAAAGAAAAACATAAATTACCAAAGTAATACTAAATTAAAATAACTGAATACATTCCAAGTTTTAATCTGAAGTTTTATTGAATATCAGATTTGTCACAAATGTTAATTTAACTAAGGAAGAAAATAATATTAAATTATTTTATCATGCTCAAGTAATCTTTTTCTTATGTATCATGTGGATTAAACTAATTCAGGTTTCTATCTCCGAAACTCAAGCTCATACTGTAAAACTAATACTTCAGACTATAGGTTTTTACTCATCATAGGTTTCTGCTGCCATTAAATATTATTTTCCATATTCATTTTGGTCAAACCTATTATTTATTTATTTATTTATTTTTGGTCGGTCGTGGGGCTTGAACTCTGAGCTTGGGCACTGTCCCTCAGCTCTTCAGCTCAAGGCGAACCCTCTACCACTTGAGCCACAGCGCCACTTCCCAAACCTATTTTTTAATATTGGCTTTGTGATTAGAAAATTATATTCCATTCAATTATATAACCCTTGTAAAATGTCTTTTCTTTTATTAAAGTATGTAAGTATAATGTGTTCTTAGCATTGCTATTTAAACCTACCAGTTAGGAATGAGGAATAACTTCTTCAAAGAAATGTAGACACAGTGAAACTCTGAATATAAGTTGGAATAGTTTTAACCTGACAGTTTTTTTAACCTGTCATAAAGACATGAAAATAGATTTTGGGTTAGTAAATGTAACAAGAGGGACACAGAGGACACTTACATAAGATTCAGGCTGGAGATCTTAATCTCCAGGGGAATTATTAAGATAAATATGTTTGTTTCCCTTGAGTCCAGAAGAGAACTTCTTTCATTTAAGTGGAATCATGAGTTCTCAAAGTGTAATAGTCATGTAAACTTTCTACTAATTGAAGTTGTGGTTGGTATATAATTGAGAATACTTACAGAAAATGATGATTGATTTCTGACAACATAATCATTTTAATATTATTTGATAAATATGAAGTTATCATTAGTTTAATAATTATAGAAGGAAAATTAATTTACAGTCTTTACACTGAGCAAATTAGAATTGATAATTAACTTTAATTTTTAAAAAGATGAATGTGTTGCTAGTATTAAGATGTTGTACAAAGGGTTACCCTTTCATAAATCAGTTAAGGAATACAATTTTTTATTCAAAGACTATTTATTTAGATAAGCAATTAAATGAGCTTTTAAAAAATAGTCATTATAGAGTTAATATCCACAGGGTTATAGTTGCATAAATCAGGTAGTGAGTAATGAATACAATTCCACTTGTACAATGTCACTCCTTCCTTCACTTAATTCCAGTTTCTCCTTTCTGTCCCTGCCTACAAGTTGTATATTTCATTTTTCACATAGTGTATAGTGAATACCATAACTGCATTTGTTGACTTTCCTCCATCCATTTTTGTGTCCTTCTGCCCTTACTTGTAGAAAGACACAAACAAAGGAAAAAAACAGCAAAAACAAACACCACCACCACCAGCAAAAACAACAACAAAACCTGGAATGTTTTCATTTCCCAGAATTCATTTTAATAAATAGTATTTTACATGTTCACACAAGTTATGCCTTTGTATTCCTTCCCTTAGACTATCCTCCTTTAGTATGACTGTTAATATATGAATGCCTATAGTCCCATATATATATTTCACCCGTTTTTAGATTTAGCTTCCACATATTAGGGAAAACTTACGTCCTTTGTCTCTCTGAGCTTGGCTTACTTCACTTAACATGATTTATTCTAGGTTGAGTAAAATTCTATGGTGTATATGTACTACATAATTTTGCTTCATGCATCTATTGTAGCATATCTGGGCTTTTTCCACAACATGACTATTGTGAATAGTTCAGCAGTGAACATGAATGTGCAAGTGCCTTTGCCATATCCTGACTTGTAATGTTCTGGACATATGCCCAAGAGTGGTTTAGTTGTGTCATAGAGAAATTCTATGTATAGTTTAGTGAGGAACCTCCCTGTCCCAAGTTGTACTAATTTACATTCCCACCAACATTGAATAGGGTTCCTTTATCCTCACATACTTGTTGGCATTTGTTGTTCAAATTTTCAATGTTGGCCAATCTAAAATGGGGTGTTTTGATTTGCATTTCCTTCATGGATGGATGAGCCTTTCCTCATATATTTCTTTGACATTCTTATTTCTTCGAAGCCTCTCTTTGGCTCCTTTCTCCACATATTGATTAGTTAATTAGTTGGGGAGGGATTAATATCTTGAGCTCCTTGTATATTAGACCTGTATGAGATATAATGTTGGTAAAGATTTTCTCTCAGTCTGTTGGCTATCTTTCTAGTTTAGTAACTATGTCATTTGCTGTGAAAAAACTTTATTTTAATGTAACCCTATTTGACAAATCTCTCTCCCATTTGCTGTGTCCTATTCAAGAAGTTCCTACCTATTCCTATAATGTTTCCCAATGTTTTTCCTATTCCATTCAAAGTGTCAGGTCTGATATTGAGGTCTTTGATTCACCTTGAGTTGATATTGGTGCATGGTAATGAAAAGGGATCAAATTTTAGTTTTGTACATATGAATGTCCCATTTTCCCAACACCAATTAGTGAAGAGGCCATCTCTTTTCCACCATATATACTTGTCAAATATAAGATAACTCTAAGTACATGGCTTTATTCTAGTCTCTAGTGTTGATCTTTGGGCCAGTTTTTGTGCTGGTACCAAGCTGTTTTTGTTATTATAACTATAGTTTTTTATATATAGATATATAATATCTATATATATAGATAGATATCTATATATAAATATGTAGATATATATTATGGCTATCGATATTAAAGGCCTGGGATTGTGATACTGCCAGTATTGCCTTTTTTGCCTAGAATTGCTTTAGCTTTTTGAGGTTATTTTGTTGTTCCATATGAATTTTTGGATGGTTTTCTCCATCTTGGGAATGACTTTGAGATTTTGAAGGAGAATTCATTGAAGTCATAGATCATGTTTGGCAGTATGGCTATTTTCATGGTATAACTCTACCTATTCATGAACATGGGAAGTCTTTCATTTTTCCATTTCCTGTTGTCATCTTCAATTCATTTCTTTTATTTTTGTTATTTTTTACTTTTAGTATATATTTTTATTGTAAAGATACTGTACAAAGAGGTTACAGTTATATGTGTAAGGTTTTTTTTTTGGGTCCGGTCGTGGGGCCCGAACTCTGGGCCTGGGCACTGTCCCTCAGCTCTTCAGCTCAAGGCTAGCGCTCTACCACTTGAGCCACAGTGCCACTTCCAGCTTTTTTCTTTTTGCTTATGTGGTGCTGAGGAATCGAACTCAGGGCCTCAGGCATGCAAGGCAAGCGCTCTACCACTGAGCCACTTTCCCAGCCCAATGAGTACATTTTTTATGGAGCATTGCTACCTCCTCTGTTTTTCCCCTACCATCCCTTCACTCCCCACCTCCCCAACTCCTCCCTCCCCACCCCCCTGAAATTGTAAAGTCGGTTTTCAACATAGTGTCTTGTACACCTCATTGGTACAATGGGTCAACCTGTGTCCTTATTTCAGCATTTTGTTATTTCCCTTCCCCTCCCCAAATTAGAAAAATGTATAAACAAGATGCAGGGCAACAGAATCAAATACAGTGAAAGCAGGGGTTAAACCATGGGGGAAGAACATAGAAAAGAAACAAAAAAATCACATAGTACATTATAAAAATATTAAAGACAACTGCAAGAAAGATAAAAACCTCTTGTGTCCCTATCTTGGGGTTCATTTCACTTAGCCTCATCTTATATGGTCATGTGTACATAACTTTTGACCTCTTCTACTTGTCCCAGACATATACTAGTTATTGTAAATATGGGAAACCATGGGACCTATGTTTCTTTGGGCCTGGCTAACTTCACTTAATATAATTTTTCCAAGTCTTCCCATTTCATAATAAATGGAGCAGTGTCAATCTTTCTGATGGAGCCATAGAATTCATATATATATATATATATATATATATATATATATATATATATCTCACATTTTCTTGATCCATTCATCTACTCAAAGGCATCTAGGTTGGTTCTGTATCTTAGCTATGGTAATAATGCTGTGATAAACATAGTTGTGCTGGTACCTTTAGAATGGCCTTGTTTGTGATCATTGGGGTAAATGCCTAAAAGTATGATTGCTGGGTCATAGGGGAACTCTTATGTGTAGTTTTTTGAGAAAACTCTAAACTGCTTTCCAAAGTGTTTGAACAAATTTACTCTCCCACCAACAATGCAGTAGGGTTCCCTTTTGGCCACATCCCCTCCAGCATTATTACAGTTCTTGATTATAGCCATTCTAACTCAGGTGAGGTGGAATCTCAATGTGGTTTTGATGGCTAGAGAAGTTGAGCATTTCTTCATGTGTCTATTGGCCATTCTTATTTCCTCTTCAGAGAAGTTTCTCTTTAAGTCTTTAGCCCACTTATTTATTGGGCAGTTGTTTCTTTAAGGATTTGTTGTTGAGGGATTCAATGTTTTGAGTTCCAAATATATATTAGATATGAGACCCTTGTTGGTTGTATGGCCAGTGAAGATCTTCTCCCAATCCATGGGCTTTCTGTCTTGCTAGCTATGTCCTTTGCCATGCAGAAGCTCTGCAGTTTCATGCAATCCCATTTGTCCAACCTTTCTTTGATTTGTTGTGTTTCTGGGTCTCTATTAAGAAACTTTTGCCCTGTGCCAAGGAGCCTTAGAGTTTCTCTTATTCCTTCCTATAATATTTTCAGGGTGTCTGCTTTGACTTCAAGGTCTTTAATCCATTTGGAGCTGATTCTGGTGCAGGGTGATTTATAAGGATTTAGCTTTAGTTTTCTATAGGTGTTTAACCATTTTTTTTAGCACCATTTACTGAAGAAGCTGTCTCTTCCATTCTATTTTTTTAAGCTCCCTTATTGAAGATTAGGTGGCTATCTGTCTGTGGGTTCATTTCTGGGTTTTCAGTTCTATTACATTGGTCTTGATGTCTGTTCTTGTGCCAGTACCAAGCTGCTTTGATTATTACGGCTTTGTAGTAGAGTTTGAAGTTTGGTATTGATATTCTTCCAGCACTGGTTTTTCTATTAGCGACTGTTTTTGCTATTTGGGGTCTTTTATTCTTCCATATTAATTTTTGGGTTGCTTCTAATATTTCCTTGTAGAATGAGGTTGGGATATTGATGGGAACTGCATTGAATTTGTAGATAGCCTTTGACAGTATTGCCATTTTCATGATGTTGATCCTCCCAATTCAGGAACATGGGAGGTTTCTCACTTGCTTCATTCTGCTTTAATTTCCTTTTTCAGGTTTTTAAAGTCTTCATCATAGAGGTCCTTTACTTCTTTAGTTAAGTTAACGCCTATGTGTTTTATTGTTTTGTGGGGCTAATACAAAGGAGTTGCTTTCTTGATTTCAGCCGTGCTCTTCTCATTATTAGCATGCTGGAAAGCCATTGATATTTTTTTTTTTTGGTCAGTCCTGCAGCCTGAACTCTGGGCATGGGTGCTGTACCTCAATTCTTCAACTCACTGTTAATGCTCTACCACTTGAGCCACAGCTCGGCTTTTTCTGCTTATGTGGTATTGAGGAATCAAACCCAGGGCCTCACGCATTCAAGGCAAGCACTAACACTGAGCCACCTTCCCAACCCAAGGCATTGATTTTTGAGGGTTAATTTTATACCCTGCTACTTTGCCAAAGTTTCAGATCAGCTCGGGTAATAGGAGTGGAGTCCATGAGGTTTTTAAATACAAGATCATGACATCTGCAAAGAGGGAGAGTTTTGCTTCATCTTTCCCTACTTGGATCCCCTTTATGTTTGCATCATGTCTTATTGCTCTACCTAGGCATTCTAATACTAAATTGAAGAAGAGTAGAGAGAGCAGACATCCTTGACTTGTTCCTGAATTTAGAGGAAATGACTTTAGCTTTTCGCCATTAAGTATAATGCTGGCTGTAGGTTTGTCATATACAACCTTTATTATATTGAGGAATGTTCCTAGTTTTTCCAGAGCTTTCATCATAAAGAGGTGTTGGATCTTGTCAAATTCTTTTTCTGCATCTATTGAGATAACCATTTGGTTCTTATCCTTGCTCTTGTTGATGTGATGAATTATATTAATTGATTTGCATATATTGAATGATTTTGGCATTTTATATTTATTACTTATGGGCACATGTAATATTATAATTGTAAATACTTTTGCTAGATATAGTATATAAGTAGAGCCATGCGGACTTCATAAGTAAAATAACGATGCAGGTCAAATTCCTTCCTCTTTTATTTTTGCCTTCAGACTTGCAAAAGACAGACATGTATCACTCATCATTAATCTCTTAATAAGTATCATAAAGAACAGCTTTATTTAGTTTGGCAAAATTCCTCAGACTAGCAGTTAAAATTCGATGGGAATTTTTAAAGTAGATCATCTTGACTTAAAGTTTAGGCAGAGGTTAGGAAATAAGACGACTGAAGGTTATATTTATTTTTTGATAATATATTCAAGTTGCCATAATGACTAATTTTATCAATCCCAACAGTTTTGAGTCCATTATGTTTAGAAACAAAAAGATGCAAATCCTTACTTTTTAATACTCTTGTAAAATATCTTTATTAAATGCTTAAAATGATGTTCTTGATGTTCTTATAAAATGTATAATTATAAACACTTGAGACCAAACTTTAAGTTTTTTCCTGCTCTATTTCCAGGTTTTCATATTAAATTAAAAATTTACTTTATTAGTTCCTACAGATCTTCTCCTGATATTGAGAACAGTACAGATTTGAAATTTGAAGAAATTATATGCTTTCTCTCATGTACAAAATCTAGATGAAAAGACAGGAAGTTAGAAAGCAAATTACTATGGCATAGAAATGGATTCAGATGGGAGATGTGGTTAGGGAAAAAGAGAATGATACTAAATATCATCAATGCATATTCTAGCACATATAAAAATGTCACAATGGAACCCATCATTTTGTTCAGGTAATAGCAAAAAGACTCATTGTAGACAAAGCAATAGATTGCTCATGTGTTTGCAGAACTTATTGCTATAACTTCTTAGATTGGGGGGGGATACCAATCAAGTAGAGCAAAACATTAGAATTCTGTGTATTTTCCTTTTATTTAATACAACAGGATACTAGGATTCTACATATAATTTTACTTGTATCAAAACACTGCTCCACCACTTAAAATTAGCAAAAGCTATATATTTAACCAATATTATGTGCTTCAGTGAGTGTTCTAGCATATAGCAATTATAAATTTATAAACAATAAGTGCTACTAAGGATATGCATACATTGTTACATAACTAGATTCAGATAAACACAGGATGAAAATTCAACTAAGGAACTATTTAGGAAGAGTTAGGAACAGAGATAGAGACAAATAGAAGAGGAAAATTTTGAAATATATTCTGAAAGACTATGAGTATAGACAAAATAGATTTTGTGGAAATATGAAAATATGATAAAGACACTTGCTGAATTGTTTCAATAAAGGAGGTAAACAGGATAGTTGCAGAAAGAGATAAATTGATTAAAATATATTGGCAATATGTGTACAGTTGTAAAAACAAAGAATATTCCTGTATATACCTAATGTAATCTAATAAATATGCTAAAATATAGACATGGATATAAGGTATATTTAATGTCGTTTACATTATCTAAGTTATAACCAGAAAAAAATATCCTTTACATTATCTGAATTATAAAATAATTAAATAATCCTTTACATTATCTAAATTATAACCAGAAAAAAGAATCCTAATTTAGAAATAATCATTTTATGTTTTCAGAATACATTATTATAGTTCTGTTTGCTAAACAAAGAAAATATTTAAACTCAGCTCCTCATTTACAATTTAAAATTATCTGTAATAATTGCACAAAGAGCTTCTAACTCAATATTTCCACTAGTGTACAGAATGCATCTTGATCAGTATCACCCTTTCCTCATTCTCCCCACTCTGCATATAAGGTTTTCCTACTCTCACTACTCTAATTTCCAGATATACAACAATTGAAATCATACTTAACAAAGAAGTCCCAAGAGATGTCCAGAGTCAATTACTGATATGATTCTAGTTCTGTTAGCTGGGAGAAAAATTAACCCCAAAGGACATCTTCATGTGGTGAATATATGTTAGGCTGAGGGACAAACCTCCACAGAGAGTGCCACCAAATATCACAGAAGCCATCTCAATTTCACTTCTGAAGGAAAAACTAAACAAGAATCTGATCGAGTTATAGGACAGAGATAAGTGTTAAATATTTCTGTGTTTGTGTTAACGTTTGCCCACTGTGCATGAACATGAGAGTTGGTTAGCTTCTAACATTTTCAGAAAATTACTCACAGGTCTTGGTTCACCTTTCTTCCTACTGGAAAGTCTATGGTACACACCCTGATGCCCTGCCTCAGAGCTGCTCTCAGGTCTCTGTGACATCATATTCTTTTGATTGCAAGTCAGTGAGAGACTTCCATATAACTTTAGTTAAATCATCTTTCCCATTTAAGATAATAATGTGTTGTGTGTCGGCTGAGTATTATATACAAGAGAGCAACTACAACAGACAGAGAAACAATATGAGTAACAAATTCATTGAGAAGAGATATTATTACATGATATCTGGTAATGGAGGAAGGTATTGTATTTTATAATAGGTGTGTATGTTTTTTTAAACCCTTTTTGCTCTTTTCCTGTTTGGTCTTCTTTTTTTCTTTGCTTGACTTAATTGCTATTTTGCTCACTCCCAGATATATACCCATCATCAATTATTAGACCTTATCCTTCATTGTGTGCATACTTAATTCAGAAATTGATAATTCAAAACCTCTTAGGCTTAAATCCTTTAAGACAGTGTATTTCTTTATACTCATAAAATATTTAAGTATTTTATTTTAAAATTTTTAAATATTTTCCTTTTTATCTCTCTCCTCTTCTCCTTCTATCCTTTTCTTCTATCTGAATTATGTCTTTATCCTTATATCATTTTGTTTCATTTTTTAAATTTAAATTTTTATTTTTTTGTTTCTTTTTCTCTCTCCTCCTTTTGTTCTATCTGTTTCCTCTCTGAAATTAGGGGTTGGTTAAATTTCCTCTTTCCTTTTACCTCTCCACATTCTTCTAATCTTATTTTCTTCTCATAATTCTCTCTAAACCTATTAATTTCTGATCTGCTGACTCCCTCTTTGACATTCTTAGTCCATTAATCCATAGTTGTTTAATGTTGAATTAGATTGTATCTGTTGAACTAGATTGTATCTATACTCATTTTGACTGCATCAATTATCTGTGCAACTAAAGGATTTGAATTGATGCTTGCTTAAACTAATGTTCTAGCATGAAATTGGTTTTGCTCTCATACCAAATGGGCAGAACAAGCTGGAGAAACACAAGAAAATGTCATGTTCAGGTATCTCAACTCCCACTCATGACAGAGCAGGTAATGAATAATCCAGAGGAGAGTTCCCAAAAATCTCTACAAACACTACTGATAAACATGGTGAATGAAAAGATTGAAAACTTGCAAAGGACTCTGTGAGTATGATAGGGAGCGAGATTAGGCTAACCAAAGATTAATACAGGAATCTCGTGAGTATGAGTTAGCTAATCAAAGAATAATACCAGATTTGCGTGAGTAAGGGGAGAATAGACTAAGATTAATAGAGGAATTTCGTCAGTGTGAGGAAGTTAATCAAAGATTAATACAAGCATTGTGTGAGCAGGATGAGAATAGACAAAGATCAATGGAGGCATTCATAAAATCCACAAAGAGAGAGCTGAAGAGAATACAGGGAGGCCACAAAGGGAATGCTAAATGGAGCCCTTCAGAAGGAAAGGGAGTCCAGGGAAAACATAATCGATTAACTAAGGGATTTGAGAATGAACACTGAAAACCAAATTAAGGAAGTAAAGAAGTCCACACAGATCTAAAACAAAGCTCCAACAAAGAATCTGAAGCCATCAAAGCTGACCAACTAGAAGGAAAGGAAATAAGAAAGGAAGTAGAAAGTCTTGAGAGTAGGTTAGACCATGCAGAAGATCGAATCTTGGGGACTGAAGACAGCCTAGATATATAGAGAAAGAACATACAACTATCCAACACAAATCCAAAAAATATGATAGATCTATTCAACATTTAGAAGACACCATCAGAAGGCCTAATCTAAGGATAATGGGTGTAGAAGAGCATCTAGGAAATTTATTTAACAGGATCCTAGCAGAGAACTCCCCAAACATGAAAAAGATAGGCCTATTCAGGTACAAGAAGCTTTTAGAACCCCAAAAGGACCAGACAAGAACAGGACATCCCACTGTCACATTATAATCCACACAAGATCAATTGAGACCAAGGAAATGATCCTTAAAGCTATCAAGGAGAAAGATCAATCAACTATAAAAGGAAACCAATAAGATTATCCTCAGATTTCTTAGCAGAGACAATTAAAGCAAGAGGAGCCTGGAATGATGTATGTCATGCCCTAAAGACAAACAACTATCAACCAAGAATATTCTACCCAGGCAAACTGTCTTTCATAGTGGAATAGGTCAAATAGAAACCTTCCATATCTCCACCAAACCAGTCCTACAAAAGATACTTAAAGATATCCTACACATAGAAAACCAACAAGACCACAATAAAGGCCAAGAATTGTTGGAGAATCCAACAATCACAGGAAAAACCCAGTTGTCACAGCCCCCAAGAAGGCAGATAACATGGCAGGAAGTACCAAACACCTCTCAGTCCTAACTCTCACTATCAATGGACTTAACTCTCCAATTAGATGACATAGACTTTCAAGTTGGATTAGAAAGCAAGATCCTTCTATCTGCTGCCTTCAAGAGTCACACCTTGGGCTGGGAAGGTGGCTCAGTGGTAGAGCGCTTGCCTTGCATGCCTGAGGCCCTGGGTTCGATTCCTCAGCACCACATAAGCAAAAAGAAAAAAGCCGGAAGTGGCACTGTGGCTCAAGTGGTAGAGTGCTAGCCTTGAGCTGAAGAGCTGAGGGACAGCGCCCAGGCCCAGAGTTCAGGCCCCACGACCGGAATAAAATAAAATAAAAAAAAAAAAAAAAAAAAAGAGTCACACCTTGCCCATAAAAACAAACATATACTAAAAAAAAGGCTGGAATAAAATCTTCCAAGAAAATGGCAGCCATAAACAGGCAGGAGTTGGAATCCTAATATCAGATTAAATAGACTTCAAATTAAAATTAGTGACAAGAGATAAAGAAGGTCGCTACATACTAATTAAGGGATCTCTCCTTCAGGAGGATATTACAGTTCTAAATATTCACCAAACAACAAAGTACCCAAATTTATCCAAGAAACACTACTTTCCCTCAAATTGCACATAGATCCAAAGACATTAATTGTTGTGGACTTTAACACACCACTATCCCCACTAGATAGATCAACTCGGCAAAAACTCAACAGAGAAACCGCAGATTGAAACAACTGCATAGATCAGCAAGATTTAACAGACATCTACTGAATATTTCATCCAGCAGCATCAGAATACACGTTATTCTCAGAAGCACATGGAACATTCTCCAAAATAGACCACATTTTAGATCACAAAGCAAATTTTTCCAAATTCAGAAACATTGAAATTATGCACTGCATTCTCTCAGACCACAAGGGAATAAAATTAGAACTCAACACCAAAAGCCACCAAAGAAAGTCCTGTAACACATGGAGGCTGAACTACACACTGTTGAATCACCAGTGGGTCATGGAAAAGATTAGAAAGGAAATTCAAATGTTCATGATATTTAACAAAAATGAACACACAAATTAGCACCTCCTCTGGGACACAGCAAAGGCAGCACTCAGAGGCAAGTTTATAGCTCTGAGTTCTTACATCAACAAATTGGAGAGATCAGAAACCAACAACTTAATGAGACATCTGAACCTCCTTGAAAAAGAGCAGCAAGCTAAACTCCTAGCAAATATCAACATGCCGAAACTAAACCAAGATGAGTTAAATGAACTTTACGGAACCATATCAAGCATCAAAATAGAAACAGCTATAAGAGACCTCTCATCTAAGAAAAGCCCAGCATCGGGTGGATTTATAGCAGAATTCTACAAGGCCTTCAAAGCAATACTCCTCCAACTGTTCAATGAAATTGAAAGAGAAAGTTCATTATCAAACTCTCTAGGAAGCCATTGTAGCCCTCATCCCAAAATTAGGCAGGGACTCACCAAAGAAAGAGAACTATAGGCCCATTTCTTTGATGAACATTGATGCAAAACTTCTCAACAAAATTTTAGCCAATTGACTTCAACAACTCATCACAAAATCAAACAACACGGTCAAACTGTATTCACTTCAGGGATGCAAAGCTGGTTCAATATACACAAATCAATTAATATAATTCATCACATCAACAAGAGCAAGGATTAGAACCACGTGATTATCTCAATAGATGCAGAAAAAGCATTTGACAAGATCCAACACCTCTTTATGATGATGGCTCTGGAAAAACTAGGAATCCATGGAACATACCTCAATTTAATAAAGGCTATATATGACTAACTTACAGCCAACATTATACTTAATGGTGAAAAGCTAAAACCATTTCCTCTAAACTCAAGAATGCGATAAGGATGTCAACTGTCTCCACTCCTCTTTAACCTAGTATTAGAATGCCTAGCTACAGGAATAAAACAAGATGCAAACATAAAGGGAACTCAAATAGGGAAAGATGAATAAAACTCTCTCTCTTTGCAGATAACATGATCTGGTATTTAAAGAATCCCATGGACTCCTCTCCCAAATTACTCAAGCTGATTTGAAATTTTGGCAAGAAGCAGGATATAAAATTAATCCTCAGCAATCAATGGCTTTTCTGTATGCCAACAATGAGAAGAGTTCAGCTGAAATTAGGCAAGCAACTACTTTTGTTATAGCCCCACAAAAAATAAAATACCTAGGAGTTAACTTAAGTAAGGACTTCTATGATGAAAACTTTAAAAACCTAAAAAAGGAAATTAAAGCAGAATGTAGGAAGTTCTCCCATGTTCCTAGATTGGGAAGATCAACATCGTGAAAATGACAATGCTTCCAAAGGCTATCTACAAATTTAATGCAATACCTATCAATATTCCAACCTCATTCTTCAATGAAATAGAAGAAGAAATCCAAAAATTCATATGGAAAAATAACAGACCATGAATATAAAGAACGATCCTTAACAGAAAGAACAGTGCTGGAGGAATATCAATACCAAATTTCAACCTCTACTACAAAGCCATAGCAATCAGAACAGCTTGGTACTGGCCAAAGAACAGATGTCAAGACCAATGTAATAAAACTGAAGACCCAGAAATGAACCCACAAACCTATAGCCTTATCTTTGATAAGTGAGCTAAAAAAATAGAATGGAAGAAAGACATTCTTCAATAAATGGTGCTGGCAAAATTAATCATCTGTATAAAACTAAAACTAGATCCTTATATATCACCCTGCACCAGAATCAACTCCAAATGGATCAAAGACTTTGAAGTCAAAGCAGACACCCTGAAAACATTATAGGAAGGAATAGGAAAAACTCTAAGGCTCCTTGGCACAGAGAAAAAGTTTAATAGAGACCCAGAAACACAACAAATCAAAGAAAGATTGGACAAATGGGACTGCATGAAACTGCAGAGCTTCTGCATGGTGAAGGACATAGCTAACAAGATCAATAGAAAGACCATGGATTGGGAGAAGATCTTCACTAGCCATACAATGGACAAGGGTCTCATATATGTATGAGACCATATATTATATATATGTATATATATAATATGTTATATATAATATACTTAGAATTCAATAAACTAAATCCACCACCAACAAATCCTCAAAGGAACAACTTCCCTATAAATAAGTGGGCTAAAGGCTTAAAGAGAAACTCCTCTGAAGAGGAAATAAGAATGACCAATAGACACATGAAGAAATGCTCAACTTCTCTAGCCATAAAAGAAATGCAAATCAAAACAATATTGAGATTCCATCTCACCCCAGTTAGAATGGCTATAATCAAGAAATCTTATAACAACAGATGCTGGAGGGGATGTAGCCAGAAGGGAACCATTGTGCATTGTTGGTGGGAGTGTAAACTTGTTCATCCACTTTGGAAACAGTATGAGGATTCTTCAAAAGGCTCCACATAGAGTTCCTCTATGATGTAGCAATCCCACTTTTGGCATTTATCCAAATAATTACGAACAAGGGTATACTAAAACTACCAGCACAACTATGTTTATCACAGCATTATTTACTATAGCTAAGATATGGAACCAACCCAGATACTCCTCAGAAGATGAATGGATCACGAAATGTGATATATATATATATATATATATATATATATATGTATATATATATGGATATATATATATACATATATATATATATACATACATACAATGGAATTCTATGCCTCCATTAGAAAGAATGACATTGCCACATTTATTAGGAAATGGAAAGACTTGGAAAAATTATATTAATTGAAGTTAGCCAGGCCCAAAGAAACACAGGTCCCATGGTTTTCCTTGTTTGCAATAACTTTTCTGCTTGTCTAGGACAAGCAGAAAAGGTCAAGAGCTATGTACATATGACCAGATAAGATGATGTTAAGCGAAATGAACCCCAAGACAGGGACACAAGTGGTTTTTTCTTTCTTGCTATTCTTTTTAACGTATTTATAATGGACTATGAATTTTTGTGTTTCTTTGATATGGTCCTTCCCCATGGTATAACCCTTGTTTTCACTGTATTTGATTCCGGTGCATCTTGTATATACACTTGTATACATCTTGTATATACACTTTTCTAATTTTGGGAGGTTAAGGGAGATCACAAAATGCTTACATAGTGATACAAGTTGATCCGTTGTAGCAATGAGATGTAGAAGACAGTATGTGTAAAACAAACTTTTTAACTTTGGTGGAGGGGTGGGGTGTGGGAGAGTAGTTGGGGAGGTGGGATGGAAGGGATGGTAGGGGAAAAATAAAGGAAGAGGCAACAATGCTCCACAGGAAATGTACTCTTTACCTTACTCATGTAACTAACTCCTCAGTATAGTATTTTTACTATATAAAAGTATAAAAACTATACAAAGCTTTATTGTAAGGTCACAGATCTCAAATTAGGCAAAATATGACTAAGTAAAGGTCAACCAAAAGTCAGTTAAATCCACTCTTTTAAGAATTGTGATTATGAGTAATATTTGCTCAGTTATACACATATTAACAATCAACTTATTTTCTTAGGAACCGTGTGTTTTCTTAATTGAATTATCCCCTATGGAAGTTCACATTTATCTTTTTAGCAAATTTTCTCTAATGTACAGTTAGAATGCTGATTTTGCTACTAATTATTTCATCTGTCACCTATTCAACAGTTGCAGAACTAGTTATCCAAATTTTCTCTTATAAAGTTGTATTGCTAATTTTCTCTTCCAAAAGTGTTAAAGTTTCCTTGACTGAATCTGTTGGAGGATATATCAAGATACTCTTTTTAGAAATTAAATAAATCTTTTGCATTATGGAGATATGTATTTATTGTACATTGCCGAGACCATTATCATCTATGTCTAAACTAATTCTTTTTGGGGCAATTTCCTTTGCTCCAAGTCAATGGTTCTAAATTCTCCCTATATAAGGTACTGTTCACACTGAGTAAGGATTTTCATTATACACTAGCTTTCTTTGATGCCATCTGAAGATTTCACACAGCAAAAAAGGATGTGAGTCACATAATCAAACATTTCCAAGTAAGAAATAATAAAACAAAAATATTGTAGTACTCACCTTTCTACCATTTGTGTTGAGAATTTTGAATTTGTATAGCACTTACTGTAAACAATGTCATTGTCATCTTTAAAGGGGAATAATAAATAATCATTGACAATTTAATCTCATGTTTAATTCAGCATAGTCAATGATATACTTTGCTTGCACATGCATATAACTCACTTTTGTCTTAGAAGCATCCATGAGAAATACATAGACAAATAGACTGAGAATGTCAGCAAATTTGCTGATGGGGGATGTTATATAAGCTACACATATCTCAGCATATATTTATATAGAGAATTTTTTCAGAGGTCTTAATGTAAGAATTTTTACTTTGCCTTTCATTTTGATGAATATGCTTCTACATAGTAGTCCTCTGGCTCTATCTTAATTAATTTAGTTTACTATTATGGTTTATTACATTTTATAGATTTTCATTTTAATATATGATGAATTGTGTACCTTTTTTTCTTCCAAACCATTATGCTAAAATATGTATTGTCATCTACATACTATCTCTACTAAAGATTATCTCATTGGTTAAACATTTAGTTTTGATATTTGATAAAAATGTTCAACCTATGGTTAAAGATATTTACATGCATTTGAGAGAAAGTGTAAAGCTCTATCATGTTATTTGAACTAGATTATAATATCTGTACTGAGTTTTGAACTCACTGTCTCATGATATCTCTTGGCTTTTTTGTTCAAAACTGGTGCTCTACTGCTTGAGCCACACCTCTACTTCTTGCTGGCTTATTAGAGATAGGAATCTCAGTCTTTTCTGCCTAGGCAAGGTTTGAACCAAAATTCTCTGTTCTCAGCCTCTCAAGTAGGGAGGAGAGTTATGAGCCACTAGCACTCAGGTATATCCATTTCTTAAGAATGAAATACATGATATTGATCAAGGTGAATTTTAGTCATAAACTGACAAGTTGAATTATACTGCTTTGTACAATTACTTTTCAAAATAACACGCATATAATTTTAAAAATTAATTGTATCTTCTTGTCTGCACAGGATGCATTCCAAATTCCCTGTGAATGCCTGAACAGCATTATGTTATGTTTATTTTTCTAATAAATTCATACTTATGATAGGGTTTAACATAAATTTGTCTAAGAGGCTATGAATAACATCATAAAATAGAACAAGAAATACTGGAAAAATTATTTTGAAAGCTCTTCTTGAAAGTGTCAAGCAAATGCTAACACATTTGATAAGAGATTGATGCCAAACAACTCAAATAGTGTCAAGCAGAACTCTGGATGGGAAGGATGATTGTCTATCACCAAATTACGGTCATTTAATGCAATAGTTATGGGTCCACTCAGAGCATTTTATAGGAGTTGGTGAGAAATGCTAACCTCCAGATGACACAAAAATAAATTCATATCCTTGCTCCATGAATTCCACCTTCCCATACTTCCTTCTGTACTGACAGTGTACTGACAGCGTTCTCTCAATAAATTACGTGCTTAGCTCTCCCATCACAAGCTGTGCTCCTAAAAGCCAGTCTTGAGGAATTAGTTTCTTTTGGATATATAATACCATACATACTGATAGTTTTTCTCAGGATTATATGTAGCTGCTAAATTTTGATATAAATAATAAATTTAAAAAATACCTACCCCTTTTCATCCCAATAATCGATTATTTTCCATATCTGTAGTTACTCTGTGGTGTCCAGATTTGTGCTTCTGGTACTTGAACACTCACACAATATTCAGGTTTTACTCTTCTTAATATTTTCTACTCTTTACCTGATCATTGTACCTTGTAATATTGTAATTATTACCTTAATAATCTCTGATCTGCATCACCACACCCCCATGTACTTCCTGTTGGCCAACATGCCCTTCCTTGATATGTGGCTTTCTCCAAACACCACTTCCAATATGAGTGAAGACTTTTTCAGGGAGAAAAAGAAAATTTCCTTTGTGGGCTGCATGTAACAAGTTATTTTCCCAATTCATTGCAGCACTTGAGAAGGTACTTCTGGTGGTAATGGCCTATGACCACTCTGTGGCCATTTGAAAACTTTTTCATTATTTCACTAGTATGAGCATACAAAGATGCATTTGGCTAGTGATAGATAATCGCTATTGTTCGTGCTATATGTCAACTTGTTTTGATTGTGCCACTGCCTTTTTGTGGCCCTGGAATAGACAGCTTTTTTTTTTTTTTGTGACAGATCACTGACAGTTAAGCTAGGCTGAATGAAACTCCATAATATGGAAATTTTAGTGGATGTCAGTGGTGAAGTTGTAGCTGTTATCCCTTTTATTCTATTAGTAACTACCAATATACACATTATTCTCACTGTCTCCAAAAGCTCTAAAACAAGTGCATCCAAGGCCCTCTTAACATGCACTACACATATCACAGTGGTAGTTAATTTCTTTGAACCCTGCATCTTATTTTGTGTGTGACCAGTCAGCATCACCTAGTTGAACAATTTTCTCACTCTTTTACTGTTTTTACACTTCTTCTAAATGCAGCCATTTAAACACTGATTCTAATTCATTGTTTGCAGTTCACAAATACAAGGAAATTGAAGTATTGCACTGTATTCTGTTTGAACACAATGAACCTCTCTGTACCTCACTTTTACAATTAAAACAAGAGAAAAACAAAAGATGCAAATGATTCCACAAAAAAAGAAGAATAAAAGTAGAACACAAATTGTTTTTTTTTTTTAATATAGAAAACAGTCAAACTCATGGAGATGAAAAACATACTGGTGAATGATCAATTGGTCCTTCTAGAAAGAAGTGTGAAAATCAAAATTGAACAGAATCTAATGAAAATATACGCACAAATTTGTGGCAAGTGTGGACATAATAAATACAGTGTTAAACAATTGTATAGCAATAAATGGCTAAATTAAAAAAAGAAATATCAAATAGGTGAATGATACATCTCAAGCTCTGAGAGACACAGGGCCAAAGAAGCCCTATCTTTGCAGAAAAATAAAATAGAATAAAAATTAGGGCAGAAATTAATTAATAAAATAGACAAGACAGAATTTACATTTTTAAAATTTATTTCTTAAAAATATAAATTTGACAGTCCCACTAATTCTAACTAAAAGAGGGAAAAAAGGACATAAATAAAAGTAGAGATGAAAAATGTATATCACAACAAATGCCAATTAAATAAAAAAATGAGGAAATTCTTTGAAAACCTCTATTGAAACATACTGGAAAACAACCTAGAGAATATAAACCACTTGAGCAAATAAAATACTAAGCAGTAATTGAACATGAATTATCCCAACAAAGGAAAGCCAAGTAACTTATGGTTTGTATTGTATGTATTGTATCAATTCTAAAAGAAGAACTTTATAAACTCAAAATTTTCCATGAAGTAAAATGAAAAGAAATGCTACAATACCTCTTTTATAAAACCAATATAATACTCATTCCAAAACTGAATGAAGATAAAACACATAAGAATTATAGAGGAATCAATTTGATGAACATAGACACAAAATTTCCCAATGAAATTCTTTCAAGTAAAATTTAATAACACATTCCAAAGATGATGCATAACAATCAAGTTAGTTTTATTCCAGCTACACCAATAAGTTTTCATAAACAAATCAATTAATGTAATACCACACACAGAATAATGGCAAATATTATGTGATAATCTGCTTTTCTGTATCAAAAATTCATCAATCAGAATTCAACATACTTGTATGATAAATATTTTTGAAGATACTAGGCATGGAAAAAAATATCTCATTGTGATAAAGTCTGTTTGATAAACATAGCCATATCAGGATAAATAGCAAGAAACAGAAATTAATTTTTCTATAGTGTAGAATGAGTGGCCAGTCTCCTACTCTTATTAAATATAGTATAGAAGTTGCTTCCCAAAGAAATGAGCTGAGAAAGGTGTAAAAAGATTAGAAAACAAAATAAGTCAAATTATACTTGTTTGCAGATAATATATTTCTATACTTAAATAATACTAAATATTCATCAAATACCCCTAGAACTAATAAGTATTTTGGAAATGTATAAACATATGAACTCAACATACAAAATTAATTGCTTTCTACATTTTAGGAATGAGCTGACTGACTGAGAGAAAAATCAGGAAAACCAACCCACTGACAATAACAAAAACAGAAATACTACCTGTACATCACCTTTGTGATAACAATTAAATCTTTAAAAAAAGAGAAATACATGCCTAATCTAGGGCAAAGAGACCTATTCAGTTAAAAGCATAAACCTTTGAAGAAAGTAATTTAAGATTAGGTATCAGACAAAAAGACTTCATGTTTTTATGATGTGGCAAAATTTTATATTGTGAGAATGGACATACAGCATCAAACCAGCGCAAGACTTAATACGATACCTATAAAAATAAAAATTCCATTCCTGGCACAAATAGAAAACCATATCCTAAAATTAGCATAGGAACAAAAACACTCGAGTAATGAAAATAGTACTACACAAAAAATAATGCTACAAAAATATTCTATCAAAATAACATATTTCAAAATATACTACCAAGTCATAGTAATAAAATAGACATGAAGATCAATGAAACAGAATAGAAGATAAAACCCACTAAACTACAGTCTTCTAATGTTAATCAAGGATGCCAGAAATAGGTTTTTATATAGTCTGTTCAATGAAAGATGGTGGTAAAATAGATTATCTACACGCAGGAGACTGAAACTCTGTCTTTCACTCTGCACAAAATCAACTCCACCAGGCCCAAAGAAACATAGGTCCCATGGTTTCCCTTATTTGCAATATCTAGTATATGTCTGAGTCAAGCAGAAAAGGTCAGATAAGTTGATGTTAGGGAAATGAACCCTAAGATATGTACTCAAATGTTTTTTTTTCTTTCATGCGATTGTTTCTAACACATTTATAAGATTATTTCTTTGTTGCTCTGTATGTCCCTCCCCCACAGTATAACCCCTGCTTTCACTGTATTTGATGTCGTATAATTTGTGGAGGGGAAGGGGAAAAACAAATCGTTTAAATAGGGATACAGGTGGACCCATTACAACAACTTTGGTGGGGGGGTGAGGGGGGATTATTTGGTGGGGGGAGGATGGGAAGGGGAAACAAAGGAGGAGGCTACCCCAGACTGGCTTTAAGTCAGTCTTCTATGTGTCAGCTTCTGGAAGAGTCAGGACTACAGGAATGATCCACCAGGATCACCAATGCTTTTGAACTTGTTAATTGGATGGAGTACAGGTTGGTTGCTCTGATGTGACAAAAGGGATTTGTGTACTTTTCTGAGGGACAGCTGTGTGAGGAACACCTTAAAATGGTTGGGGGAGGAAAGGGGTGGTGGGCTACTGTGCAGGATGGACAGAGATAGAAGAACATGTGCACTGTCCAAGAGTGTCGGCACTGAGTGATGTCATATCTGGGTAGAGATTCTTGAGTTCCTAGAGAGTCCCCCAGCTGACTCCACCATCCCCAGAGCACCAGAGTTTGGGCATGGTGTTTGCTTTCCACTGGCAATTCCCAGGTGAAGGCTCTTGGCCTCATGGAAGAATATCAAAGACCATTTTTTCTTTTTGGGGTATCACAGTGAGAGGGGAACAGAGTTTTAAATAGAAGAACAATCGACATCCAGAGACCAGTTTTGAATCACAAAAAATGGATGAATTAAGATACTCTTCCTTCCTATCAGCTAGAGGTGGGAAACCTGTGAATGAGCAAGAGACCTAAGAAAACATGAAGATGGTTTTGCCTGTGGATGGACCCTGCCTGGGATGACTGCACTTGGACATGCAGCAAAAAATTGGTAAGATTGGATGTGAGCCTCCACCACTGGGTAGTATGTGTTGGTTCAGCTAGGAAATTAGATCTGCACACGGGCAGTGCTGAGGGCTGATGCTGTCTGCCCTTGGGTGACAAGTGTGTGAGGGGAGGAGTTGGGCACACCTGACTTTCCCTATGTGTGCACTGGGTCAGGAGGCTGAGACTGCAGAGAAGACTCGAGATTTGCAGCAGGAGTGGGCTTAGGGCTCCTGGTGTATGAGGATTCCAGGTCAGAGCTATTTGGGGTGCAGAGCTCAGCTCCAAGAATGAGATGGGATTCTGGTGAGAGACCCAATGAGGGCCACAAGAGGGCAAAGATGGGTACGTGAGCCGGGCACCGGTGGCTCACACCTGTAATCCTAGCTACTCAGGAGACGGAGAGCTGAGGATCACGGATCAAAACCAGCCCGGATAGGAAAGTAGTCAGTGAAACTCCTATCTTCAATTAACCACCAGAAAACTGGAAGTGGCGCTGTGGCTCAATTGGTAGAGTGCTCGCCTTGAGCTGAAAAGCTGAGGGACAGCGCCCAGGTCCAGAGTTCAAGCCCCACTACTGATCCCTCCCCCTAGAATAACAAGGGTACACAGTAAATCTAAAGGAGAAATGACAGGAGGCAGGTTATGAAGGAAACTGAAGAATCCTGAATTCCACATGGACCAGTGTTCAGTGAAGAGGTGGGTGGGAGAGAAGTACTGTCCATTTCCATGGTTTCTCAATGCTTTTTCTTTTTTCCTTGTGTGTATGTGTTGGTGAATACGAGCTGGGACTGGGGCTTGACCTCCGTGGGTTTTTTTTTTCTTATTGTCTGTTTCCTTTTCTTTCTCTCTCCACTTTTCTCTCATCTTTCCCTCCTCCACCATCTCTCTCCTTTTGTTTTCTTCCGCCCCATAACTGCTTCTACTCTACCTTCCCCTTTCCCCCTTCTTGTTCCCCTCATGCCCTCTTCCATTCCCTCTCCAACTCTTTCTGCTCTTGAATCTTCCTGACTCTCTCTCTCTCTCACCCTATTTCCATGGGTCATGGCTGGATCACTACCACTTCAGTCACAACTTCAGGCTTGCAAACCTCCAAAGGGGAAGGGTTTTCCTTTTGCTTCCTTCCTCCCTCTCTACATGCCTGTCCAGTGTCAATCCAGAGGCATCCGGCCACTTGGCAGATCTGCACTGCTCTGCTATGGTAGGAGCCTCTTGCTGTCTCTCTCTCCACAGCCCCTGTTCCTGTTGAGCATGCAACCTATATATGGCTGTGCCCCTTCCCCCACCCCAACTGCTCAACTGGTTTCAACCTCCACTCGTGCCCAAGCAGCCCACTGTCCCACCCCTCTTTGACACCCCCCATCTCTAGCAGCCCAGCCCACTGGATGATGACAGCAGCTGTGGGAGGGCTTCAGCTCTGCTGGTTATTATACTACCACTGAGTCCCATTGCCAGACCTGCATTTTTTCAGTTAATTGAAGATGGCATCTTCCCATATGGCTGTCACTGCAGTCTTTGTGGTAAAGGCTGCTGGGATAGTTAGGGTTACAGGCAAGGGCCGCCAGCATCAGGCAATACATTTGACTTTGGTGTGGCAAAGGGTGTTTTCTTTGTTGTTCTCTCCCAGTTTTTACAAATGGTTGGGGAAGGAAGGGGGTGGTGGGCTGGTGTAAATGGACCGGGAGGGAGGGACATGTGCACTGTAGAAGAGGGTCAGCACTGAGTGTTGGCATAGCTTGGTAGAAACCCTATGAGTCCCCAGAGAGGCTCCCAGCTAGCACCCCATCCCCCAGAGCACCAGGATTTGGGCATGGCATTTCCTTTGCCCTGAGAGTTCCCAGGGGAAGGTTCTAGGCCTCATGGAAGAATAGCAGAGCCCAATTTTTCTCCTTGGGGAATCAGAGGGCTAACGGAGATGAGTTTCAAATGTGAGAACATTCTGAACACCCAGAACCCATTTTCAAATCACAAAAATGTATGAGTTAAAATAGTTTTACTCCCTTTAAGCTAGAGGTGAAGAAACCTGTGAATGAGCAAGATGCCTGAGCAAACATGGAGAGAGATTGGTGCCTGTGGATGGACTGGGCCTGTGTGGACATTACCTGTGAATGGGGATTCCACCTGTGGACAATCTGCCTGGGATAACAGTATCTGCTGATAAGCAGAAATTCAGTAAGACTGGATATGAGCCTCCACCACTGGGTTATTTGTGTTGGTTCAGCCAGGGCATTATATTCTACACAGAGGAAGTTCTGAGGGCAGTTGCTGCCTTTGGGTGACAGGTGTGTGATGGGCAGGAGTGGGGCATACCTGGACTAGGCTATGTGTGCACTGTGGATAGGAGGCTGAGATCAAGAGAGATAGACAGACATAGAGAGATGCATAGAGATTCAGGAGAATGCAGTGAGTGAGATGGAATAGAAAAGGAGGGGAGGAGGATTGTCTGCAAGGGGAAGGGGAGGGGAGGAATATGGATGTTCAACTTTTTTCCCTTCCTTCTTTCCTTCGGGCTGATCCTAGGATGCTTTAAATTTTTTTTTTCTATTCTAGGCTAGCAGGCTCTACAATTTAAGCCAAAACAGAGCTTTTGACTTTTTAACTCAGGGCCTAGCCATTGTTTCTGGTATTTTTTGTTCAAAGTGAGCAAGGTCTACAATTCAAGTGAAAGATTTGTGACATTTATTTATTTATTTGTGATATTTATTGGGGTGCTAGTCCTAGTGCTTGAACACAAGGCCTGTAGATTCTCCCAGGTTTTCTTTGTTTTTATTTTGGTGCTGCTTCTACACCTTGAACTCAGGGCCTGCCAGCTCTTTCCCATTGTCATTGTGGTTGTCTTCTTTTCCTCAAGGCATGCAGCCTGTACAATTTGGGATGTAGCTCCACTTGTGGCTTATTTTATTTTTTAGAAATTAATAGGCGATCAGAATTGTATAGGAGGCCAGAGGCAGTGCACAGAGGCTTGAAATATGAAGTTATGAAGCAGGACAGTCTGAGACTCTTTTCTCCAGTTAATCACCCAGAGGCAGAAAGTAGTAGAACTGCAGCCTTAAGGAAAACATCTCAAATTCAAGCCCAGGACCAGCACACAAACGAAACATAGATATTCCTGCACAGATTTTCCATCCTCAGATTTCAGCAACTGAGCACATAGGATTACAGGTGTGAACCATGCTTTAAAATCTTGAATTGGCTGTTTAATTCTCTTACCTTCCCTTTATTTTCATTTATTGTATTGATCCTTTTAAAAAAAAAAATTCAGGTCTTCTGACTTCTGGTTAAGATTTGGCCAGTCTTCCTGAGGTTTTGTTTTGTGTATTTGTTTACTTTTAGTCCTGGTCCTAGGGCTTAAACTCAGGGCCTTCCCATTCAATTCTTTTATTTTTATCTATTTATTTATTTTTGTTGGTCATGGGGATTGAACTCTGGGCCTAGGCGCTGTCCCTCAGCTCTTCAGCTCAAGGCTAGTGCTCTACCACTTGAGCCACTGTGCCACTCCCAGTTTTCTGAGTGGTTTGTTGGAGATAAGAGTCTCACAGACTTTCCTGCCCAGGCTAGCTTTGAACCTCGATCCTCAGATCTTAGCTTCCTGAGTAGCTAGGATTATAAGCGTGAGTCGCAGGTGCCTGGCCTTCTTTTATTTTTTGAAGGTCATGGGGCTTGAACTCTGGGCCTGGGTGCTGTCCCTGAGCTCTTTAGTTCAAGACTAGCACTCTACCATAGCACCACTTCCTATTTTCGGAGTGGTTTATTGGAAATAAGATTCTTTCAAACTTTCCTGCCCAGACTGGCTTTGAACTGCAGATCTTACATCTCAGCCTCCTGAGTAGCTAGGATTACAGGTGTGAGAAACTGGCATCCAGCTTTAATTTTTTTTTTTCTATTCTAGGCTTGCAGGCTCTACAATTTAAGCCAAAACAGAGCTTTTGACTTTTTAAAACTTTGGGAGCGAGTTCTAGGATTTGAACTCAGGGCCTGACATTTTTACCATTTCCCCCCCAAGGATACCTGGCTTTTCAGCTTTAGCCACAGGTGAAATTCTGGCTTTTTTTTTTTTAATGGTGCTGGTCCTAGGGCTTGAACTCAGGGCCTGCCCACTATTTTTTGTTTGTGATGGGAATCTGATTTGTTCTTGTTATAACATATTGCTCCCTTCTCAGTCCAATTCTTTTTATGTATCCAGAGATGGAATATGAAGGATTGATTCCCACCCTGTTTTCCCAGGTACATACAGATACCAGGCAACCCACCAAAGATAAGTGCCGACTGCCTGACTCCAGCAGGGCAATCCCTAAGCCGGGCTGTAAACGTTCCATCGTGGGCCCAGCCAAAAAGTCCCCCAGCTCCCTTGACCTAGTAGCTTATTAGCTCTGCCTCCTTGCTCAGACTTCATAAAGCCTAGCTCCTGTCTCAGCTCTGACACAGTCTCCAAGCCATGGGAAGGCTGTGACCCTCACTGCTCTATCTCAATAAACAGTCCTTGCCTGTGGAAGATCGGGTTTCCTTCCCATCTCCTTCATTTTGTAACAGCTGTTTATTTTTTATTTCCTCAAGGCTTGCAGCTTGTACAGTTTGATGCACAGTTCCACCCATGACTTTGTCTGTCTATTTTCTGGTGGTTAAGAAGAGATAAGAGTCCCTTGGGAAACCAAGGGCACTACACAGAGGCTTGACATCTGAGGATTGCCTTTCAAGGCTAGTTGGGCAGGCCAGTCCATGAGACATATCTACAATTAACCAAGAGGCAGGAAGCAGTAGAGTCCTAACCATGAGCAAAACACTTCAAGTTCAAGTCCATGACTGTCACTAAAACAAGTCTCATGGACTTTCATGCTGGTGCTGGTTTTGAACCATGATCCTCAGGTTTCAGTGACTGTGAGGAGCTTGGTTTAAAACCCTTTAATTGGCTCTTTTTCTTGCCTGAATTTTAATTTACACTGGGTTTTTTGTTTTACTTTTTCATGCATTTTATGTCTTATTCTTAAAGGCCTGGCGTCTCTCCTTGACGGCTATTGTTTTTCAACAGACAAGCAGGCTTCACACTGCTCCTCTACTCACTTTACCTTTTTTGATTGTTTTGGTGCTGGTCCTAGGGCTTGAACTCAAGGCCTTGTTACAGTCCCTGAGTTTTTGTTTTTGTTTTTTTGCTTAAAGCCAACAGTTTTTACCACTTAAGCTAAAGCTAAATCCTCTCACATTTCGTTTGTTTCAGTTGTGGTCCCAGGGTGTCAACCTTGCCTGACTAGTCTCTGTTTTTTGGCCTAAGTTGTACTGGCTTTACAACTTTAGCCAAAGTACAACTTCAACAACTTCAGTGTTTTTTTCTTTTTCTTTTAAATGATAGTTGTAGAGCTTGGACTCAGGGCATTAACCACTCTTCTGTGTTTTTTGTTTTGTTTTGTTTTTTGTACCTCAAGGTCACCAGGGTTCACAGTTCAGATGTTTTTTGTTTCTGTTTTTGTTTTGGTGGCTAGGGCCTGGGACTTCTCCTATGTTATTTTTTGTTGTTACTGTTGGTTTTTTTTTTCCTTCAAGCCTAGCAATCCCTACAACTTTTGCCATGGGTGAATTAATTTCTGGCTTTTTCTGATGGTAGTCTTAAGGTTTAAACTCAAGGCTTGGCCACTGTGTCTAGCAGCCTCTACAATATGAGCCACAGCTCAACTTAAGACTTTTTTAAGACGTTAATAGGAGATATGCATCCCATGGCAAGCCAAGAGCACTACACAAAGGCTTGAAATCTGAGGATCGCACTTCAAAGCCAGCCTGGGCAGAAAAGTCCAAGAGACTTTTACCTCCAATTAACCACTCAGAGGCAGGAAGGAGTAGAGCTCTAGCCTTGAGCAAAACACCTCAAGTTTAAGCCCAGGACTGGCACACAGGAAAATAATTCTCATGGATTTTCCTGCCCAAGGCTGCCTTTGAGCTGCTCAGGTAGATTTTATCTACCTGAGCAGGTAGGAATACAGGTATGATCCATGATTTTAAAGTCTTGAATTGGCTCTCGATTATTTTGCCCTTCTTTTCATCTATTATATTGTTAAGGCCTGGCCATTGTCTCTGGGTTTCTTTTTTCTTCATATTTTTTCTTTTTTTTTTTGGTGTTGATCCAAGGGCGTGAACTCAAGGCCTGGCGACTCTCTCTGAGGTTTTTTCCTTTACTGTTTTTTTTTTTTTTCTTCTAAAGGGTAGCATGCTTCACACCTCTATCCACAGCTCAACTTCTGGCTCTTTTTGGTGACAGTCCTAGAGCTTGAACTCAGTGATAACCACTGTGTCTTATTTTTTCTTGAAGGCTAGCAGGCTCTCTCTTTCTTTTTTTTTTACCTTTTTTTTTTTTGCTGGTTAGTAGGAGGTAAGAGTCTCATGGGAAGCTGGGGGCAATATATAGTGGCCTGAAATCTGAGGATAACAGTTCAAAGCCAGCCTGTGCTGGAAAGTCAATGAGACTCATCTCCAATTATTCACTAAAAGATCAGAAGTGGTCAAGTGCTACCTTTCACCAAAAAGCTGTGTTTCAAGCCTTGAGTTCATATCCCAGGACTGGGACCCATAAACAGGGCTTTTTTTGTAAGGGCTTTCTGTCTTGGCTGGTTTCGAACAGCAATGCTCAATTTCTTTCAAATAGCCAGAAATACAGGTATGAGCCAGCAGCTTCTTGCTCTTTTTCTTTATTTGTCGTCAGTCCTGGGGCTTGAACTCTAGGCTGTCCATGAGCACTTCAGCTCAAGGCTAGTGCTCTACCAGTTGAGCCACAGTGCCACTTTAGGTTTTTGGGTGGTTAATTGGACGTAAGAGTCTCATGGACTTTCCTGCCTAGGCTGGCTTTAACCTGTGATGCTCAGATCTCAGCCTCCTGAGTAGTTAGGATTACAGGCGTGAGCACTGGTGCCAGGCTTGCTTCTTGCTCATTTTAACATCTTTCATTGACTGCTTCTCTCCCACCCTTGTTTTTTTTTTAATTTTATACTTACATATTTATTTGGGTTGTTGTTGTGTTCTTAGTGTTAGCTCTCTGTCCCTGGGCCACTTAAGCCTTTTTGCTCAAGGCTGATGCTTTACTTCAGTTCTACTTCAGACTTTTTGCTGATTAGTTGAAGATAAGAACCTCATGAAATTTCCTACCTGGGCTGGCCTTGAACCACAAACCTTTCATTTCAGACACATGCCTAGCTAGGATTATAAGCATGAGCCATCCTTTTATAATCTTTAATTGTATCTTGTCACCTTCCTGATCATTTATTTTATTAAAGTATTCCTCTGTGTGTGTGTTGGTGTGGGGCAGGTGGACACGGGAGTGCACTGGTTTTAGGGCTTGAATTGGAGGCCTGGCAGCTGTCCCTGAGATTTTTTTGCTCAAGGCTAGGCTCTACAACTTGAGCCACTGGTTATCTTTTGGCTTTTTTTTTTTCTTTTCTTGGTCTTTAATATGAGGCCAGACACTATACAAGGGCCTGAAATCTGAGGATTGTGGTTGGAAGCCAGTGAAGACAAGGAAGTTCATAAGACTCTTATCTACCAAAAAGCCAGAAATGGAGCTCAAGTGGCTCAAGTACTAATGTGCTAGCCCTGAGCAATGCCCTGGTTTAAACCCAAGAACAACCTATAAAAAGGGGTGGGCAGGGGAGACATTAAGTCTCTGCATGGGGCAATGTATGGGACAGCTCAGGATGAACAGTTAGAGGGAGCAGCTGAGATCTGGGCAAGACATGAATCATGGGTGTGAGTAGTGCATGAGCTCTGCCTAGAGCCATGCTCTAGTTGGAGCGCCTCTTCTTTAGTCACTGAGAAGACAACCCACTACCTGGGTTCCTCTGCCTTTCTCGCCAATCATGACCAAACGCAAAGGAAAACTTCGCCAAAGTGCCTTTCAGACATTTTGATTCCTGGAAATGGCTCTACTGATGGATTCCTGGAAATGGCTCTAATAATGGGAAGAGAAGCTTGAAGTTTGGTTTCAGGTTTCTGTTCCTTGAAATTTAGTACTCTGCAAGTTAGGCTACTGCCAAAATTTTGTGAGGTTAAAACAGACACCGGAGTTAAATAGTCAGAGCTTCTAAAGTGAAGTCCAGCCTGTCTTTCCTATGCAGTGGCCAACTGGATTAGCAAGGGAGGCCAAATTAGTGGCAGAAGTGGCTTTTTGTGCCCAGGGCAGACCTAGTAACCTAGTATTTTCTCCTTTACCTATGGGCACACTAGCAGGCCTATGCTAGCACAAAGAATCTTTTCCTCTAAGGAATTCATTATTGAGAACATATACATATATTAACTTATTATTAAAGTGTTGTACAAAGGGATGATCATTTCATAAGGCAGGCAATGAGTACATTTCTTTTTCAACAAAGTCACCCCTTCCTTCACTTTCGCCTAGTTGAGAAAGAATTGTTTCTAATACAGGTTTATAAAAGAAATTTAGATCTATAGGTTTGAGGTTCAGAGAAGCTGGATGAACTGTTTGGGATACCAGGAACTTAAAAGCCTGATACTATACCTATAAACCAGAGAATTTAAAACTTGGGACATTTTCAGAGTATAGCCAGAGACAACCTAATTCCTCTGTTTGTAAAAGGACAGTGCAAAAGAAAAGGAATCAAGGGATAGGTATTGTCAGACTATTTGGCATAAGCCATCCTCCATCTAAAAGCCTTTTGCTGAAAAGACAAAGGATATGATCTGATCATAAACCCACACAGGTCACAGGGAAAGACAGCACAGAGTGATAGAAGGGGTGACATTGACCAAGGTGCAGTATACCCATAATCTTGTGGAACTGAAATCCCTTTCCATAACTACATAAAAATAAACACGTACACATACACACATACAGGTCAGCCAGATACTGGTTGCTCACACCTATAATCCTAGGTTCTCAGGTGACTGAGATCTGAATATTAAGGTTCAAAGCCTGCCTGGGCAGACAAATCAGTAGAATTCTAGAAGTAGAGGTATGGCTAAAGTGATAGAGCCACCAGTATTGAGTGGATAAAAGCTAAGACAGAGCACCAGGCTCTGACTATCAAGCCCCAGTACTAGCAACAACTAAAAAAAAATTCCTCTTATCTTCAAGACTTGACTTCACTTCTCTCCACCAAATGGCATTCTTGGCCTTTGTCCCTTTGTGAAGAGTTCTGCACTTGGAGGGGGTTTACCTTGAATCCCAGCTCTGGGCTTTGGTAACAGTAGGACTCTAGTTGTCTCATAATATTTCACTTTCTTAATTTTAGCTTAGTTTTCAGGTGAAAACCATTAAATGTATTATCATGGCTGTTAGGACATAATATACTCAAAGGTATTAAAATCAACCTATTCTAGAGAAACCTGTATACGATTATCTATTTGGGCCCTATTCACAGCAGCTTAGTTGTACATCAGCCTAGCTAGGTGCCCATCAGCAGATGTATGCATAAAGAAAATGTCACATGCAGCCGGGCGCTGGTGGCTCACGCCTGTAATCCTAGCTACTCAGGAGGCTGAGATCTGAGGATCGCGGTTCAAAGCCAGCCCGGGCAAGAAAGACCATGAGACTCCTATCTCCAATAAACCACCAGAAAACCGGAAGTGGCGCTGTAGCTCAAGTGGTAGAGCACTCGCCTTGAGCTGAAGAGCTGAGGGACAGCGCCCAGGCCCAGAGTTCAAGCCCCACGACCGACAAAAAAAAAAGAAAATGTCACATGCTAACACAATGAAGTATTACTCAGTCATAAAGATGTATGAAATTATGTGATTTGCAGGAAAAAATGAATGAAACTTGAGACCAATAGGTTAAAATAAGCCAGACTCAGAAAAATATCACACGTTTTTCTCATATGTAGAATCTAGATTGACAAGTACAATGAAAGACAGGAACCTAACTGAGGGACCATTTTGAGGAGGAAGAGCCAGATAAGGAGGAAATGGAGACAAGGGAAGGTGATGAAGAGCAATAGGATCAAAATACATTGTGTGTGTGTGTGTGTGTGTGTGTGTGTGTGTGTGTGTGTGTGTGTGTAAGAATGTCATAACAAATCCCATAATTTTTTACAGTAACAGAAATAATGAATGAATTATGAAGTACGGGCATTCTATCTCCAGAAAAGGGAGAACAAGTGTAGGATGGATGATGGTAGAAATGTACTTATCCAGCACTATGGAAGTCAGCAAGATGACTTTCACAAGATGAAATTTTCCTTATACTACAGCCATATCACTATGGCTACATACTCAACAGAATAAAAACTCACCACAGAGCTATCTTTGTGCTCACATTTATTGCAGCGCTGTGCCCAACAGTCATGACTGCGGCCTTAGAGCCCATCATCAGAGGATAAATAAAACATCAAATATAAATTAATATGAATATATTAGATATGTTAATATAACAATTAGTATTCTAATTATTGGGTCTTGTTCTATGAATAATATATAGTAGATCATATATAGTCAACAGAGTCTTACTTAGCCGTAAGTAAATTCTTTTCCTTTGCTAGAAAATGGATAGAATGAGAGATTAGCATGTTAAACGAAATAAACTATTCCCACAAAAGCAAATATCACATTTTTCCTATAGAAGTCAGAGACAAAAAAGGAAACAAAGGAAAGTTTAAAAAACAAGATTATGAAAGTTTAAGAACTATGGGGGAGTAGAAGGGAGAAAGGAAAGGTGAGACAGTAAAGAGGAAGAAATATAAATAGAATAATAGCGTGGAGCACTGCTGTTTACTAGACTCTGTGTAGAAAATGAACTATACAACTTGTGGGTGGAGATGGGTGAGGAAAGGGGTGAAATTGTTCAAAAAGAAACATACTTTTTTTGTTAGTTAGGCTTGAACTCAGTGTGGTCACTGTCCCTAAGCCTCTTTATGATTAAGGCTACTGCTCTACCACTTGAGCTACAGCACTACTTCCAGTTTTTGAGTGGTTAATTGGAGGTAAGGGTCTTACAAGGACTTTTGTAACTGAATGGGCTTCCAATCATGAGCCTCAGATCTCAGCCTCCTGAGTACCTAGGATTACAAGGGTAAGCTATCAGCACCTGGATAGAAATGTACTCTGTATCAGACTTATGTAACCCCTCGGTACATTATGTTTATAGTAACAGTAAAAAATGTGTGTGGCTCATGCCTGTGATCCTAGCTGAAAAAGAGGCTGAGATCTGAGGATCACTGTTCAAAGCTAACCCAGACAGGCAAGTCCATGAGACTTATCTCCAATTAACCACCCCAAAATTTGAAATGGCACAGTGGCTCAAGTGGTAGGGCACTAGCCTTGAGCTGAAGAGCTCAAGGACAGTGCTCAGGCCCAGAGTTCAAGCCCCATGACTGACAAAAAAAAACTGTATGAAAGAAAGAGTAATAGAGGGATGAATGTGAGCAAGTCAATATTTGCATGTGTGGGAAGAAATATCACAATCCAATCCCTAAGAAGTCTGTGCTGTTAACATATACCAATGATAAATGTAAAAACTCAAATAGGTAATGTTGATTTGAGACTCCTTTGTATAATTACTTAAAGATAATTTAAAGAAAATAACAGTATATTTGGTAGGGGACATGCATACAGGCTGTGGTTAAACTGTAAGAAATCTTTCAAAGTTAAGGTGTTTGTGGAGTTTTAGACTAGTACTCGCTGCAGTAAGTGACTGTTAAAATAGTAAAGGAAAATATAACCTTCTACCCATTGGCCTGTGGCAATAGTGATTAGAAAAACAGGACCACTGGATCCCTAAACTACTGCTAAGAAACAAGATAGATCCATGCTCATGGCTACCACACCCTCTCCTGACCCAAGGGGAAAGTCACAGAAAGTCAGGACAAGCTTCTTATCCTATGATGGTTTACTTTTACTCAATTCCTGTACCAAGATGGCCAGGATAAAGGACAGGTATCCCAGACTCCTCTATTTTGTCATCAATGTCTTTGTCCTGAGCCATTCTCTCCTACAGTCCTCTTGGAAACCAGTTAGGTGAAGACCACTTGCCAGGCATCAATGACTCTTAATGGAACAAGGTCCCACCTGATCAATCCAGAGACACTGGACACTCAGACCACCTGACACCATTAAGGCCCACCTTTGAATATACTTGTGAGTGTTTTATACTTAATATTGTTTTAACTATATACCTTCACTTTTCCCTATTTAATCTAAGGCCAATGGCATCTGAAGATGGCTGAAGATGCAATTAAATATTGTCTTCCCATGGCTGCCAGGGAATGATTCACCTTTCTCAGGCCTTTATGGTGTGTGTCTATTTGTATAGGGTGAATGGCCAGACTTAGCACGTTGAACTCAAGCAGTTTGGACCTAGCTGCTAAAATTCAAGGTTTATTACTGATAGGAGTTAGTAGAAAAGTAGACAGGAAATTGAGGCCTACAGAGCTTGCAGATGAGAGGATAAACTGAAAAGCCAGAATCTGTCTGGCAATAAAATAGGGAAGGGGGCTACCTAAGAATGAGGAAGTAAGAGGAACAAAAGAATGAGGAAATAAAGACAAGGCAGTAAGTCTTGGCACCAAGATCTTACAGGAAACAGAAAAGAGACATCAGACAGCCATCTTCAAGGACCCCAATTTTCCCTTCTTAATCCAAGGCCAAGCTTAACTCAGAAGAAAATGCACGATGGCTGACATTGGCTTAACTGCTGTCTTTTGTGTTGAACGTGAAGTGGCCTCCACACAGACTGGGCTAAGCAGCATGCTCTTGGCTAGTGCCAGCTGTAACTACGTTTCTCATTGCTGGGGTGAGATGGCTTGCCTTCAGTGTTCTAAAAGAAAGGTTGAACAGGGCTTGCCAATGGGGTCACTAGAATGATCTCAGTCCACACCGCAGGAATCAGAACCAGGTTAAGTCCAGTAATTTACAGAGTCCTAATAGTAATTGTTGCTTTAAGAGGCTAGGTGCTGAGAAAGCGCATCACAAAAGAGGCAAGGAAGGCCACACAAGGCCATGAATGCTTACCTGCTTCTCCAGTCTACTTGCATAAGATGGCGCACACACACGTGACTCAAGGTTACATGGAAATACTGAAATAACTGACTTCCAATGTGGGGGGAGTGTAGGCCCCAAACCCCTCCAGAAGCCGTGCTGAGACAGCCTGGCTTACTCCACTTATTCTACAGGTGGCAAGAAACATCTAGTAATCATAGAGACCAAACAAAGGATCGCTAACCCTGCACTGTCCCCACAAGGACCTGCCACTCCTAGAAATAAGACTATTTCAGATTTTCCTCCCTTATGGTTACGATGACATTCCATTTCCTTGCCCACACTCTGCACTGGTTTCCAAACTCAACTTTATTTCATTTCAGAACTTCCCACATGGTGTTGCCCTGACTTCTTGCACTACTTCCTTCTAAGACTACTTGTTCCCAGATACTAATACCTTTTCATCATTTAGATCTGGATCCCGGCAGCTCATTCTAGCTAATCTTCCCTCCTTTCTCAGTCTGGTGTAGGTGCTTCTGCTCTGAGCTCTGGGGTGTCTTAAATTATTCTGTTTCTGTTCTGTGCTATCTGTTCTCTCGGGCTCTCTGCATAACTCTACCAGTCTCTTCATAAGCACATGTGCACATGTGTGCATGTCCACACCTGGAAGTGGGCATCTCTTGAGGTAGAAGAGGCAGCATGCTGTTAAGTTGGAACTGCCCCATTCCTCAGCCCCAACTTCTGTGTGTGTGTGTGTGTCTGTGTGTGTGTGTGTCTCACACTAAAAGTATCAATTCTCCACATGGCCAAATGAGTAACTTAAGTGGGTTTACTACCTCCACCTGTGTTCTTCTGCAGCTGATTCTCAATGACTGAACGTCAGGATGACATCACCACTCTGCTCAAGGCTCAATGGTGTTTTAGTTCATTAGCAGTAATGTCCTCAGGATAGCCTAGGCCTCCAGAATCCATCATAGCATCCTCATCTCTGCCACTACTCAGCCCTCGCATCCCTTCCATCCTTTGCCCTCACAGTCACAGGCTTTGTCCTGTTTTTGTAAACCCTTCTTCCCTGCTTATACCCTGGCAGACACTCTCCCCTATCCAATGGTCACATGACTCCTGCCCCTCTTTTTCATATCTATGATGTGCCTCTCTCAAGAAGTATTATGATATCTGGCACCAGTGACTCATGTAGCTAATCCTAGCTACTCTGGAAGCAGACATCTGAGGGCCCCATTTCAAAACCAGCCTAAGAAGAAAAGCTCCAGAGAGTAGAATGCCATCTTGAATTAACCAGCCAAGTATTGGACGTGAGCATGTTGTTTAAGTGGTATACTATCAGCTTTGAGTAAAAAACTTAAGGGACAGCACATGTCCTCTAGATTTTAAGCCCCGGTACTAGCACTAAAATAAAACTAGAAAGCCAGGCACAGTGGCTCATGCCTGAAATCCTAGCTACTCAGGAATGTGATATCTGACGATCATTATTTGGAGGCAGGTGAGGTGAGACGATTATCTCAGTCAACCACCAAAAAGCCAGTGTGGATACTCAATTCAAGTGATGGAGTGCTAGCCTTGAGCAAAAATAGGTCAGCAACAGGGTCTAGGCCTTGAGTTGAAGACACAAGACTGGCAAATGTGCATGTACATGTACTCACATAAGCACACCCATGAAAGTCTACCTTGACTACCCTGTTTAAAAACAAGTCCCACCGGATGCTGGTGGCTTATACCTGTAATCCTAGCTACTCAGGAGGCTAATCTCTGAGGACTGTGGTTCAAAGCCAGCCTCAACAGGAAAGCCCATGATCTCTTATCTCCAATTACCACCAGAAAACCAGAAGTGGTGCTGTGGCTCAAGTGGTAGAGTGCTCGCCTTGAGCTCAAGAGCTCAGGGAGTTCAAGCCCCACGATGGGGGGAAAAAGTCCCTTTTGCAGCAACTGCTGTTGTCCTGCTACTATGCTCCTTTCTAACCAATGGTATTATTTTTCTACTTACAAACTTACCTATGTGCACCAGATAGAATGTAGCCTTAATGAAGAGAGTTGATTTGCCATGCCTTTACCTGTCATATGCTTATCATCTTGAACAGGTTGCTCTGTATTAGATGGAATAAATGAGTTAAACATTACCTATTTCAAATTTCAATTTCCAAAAATTTATTAGCTTTTTGAGAGTTCATAAAACTCTTCAAACACACTGAATCTTCCAGGTATTCTGTTCCAGCTAAATACGTATTCACAGTTCTTGTATCTGCCAATTCATGTTTATAATAGACATTCAAGAACCCCTCTCCCTCTTGACAACTTCCAAATTTTCTTTTTTCTTTTTGGTTGGTCCCAGGGCTTGAACCTGGGGCCTGGGTAGTGTCCCTGAGTTTTTTTTTTTTTTTTTTGTTCAACCACTTCCAGTTTGGTGGTAGTACATTGGAGATAAGAGTCTCATAGAATTTCCTCTCCTGGCTGGCTTTGAACCACAATCCTTAAGTCTCAGCTCCCTGACTAGAGAAGATTACAGATGTGAGCCACCAGCATCTGGCTAACTTCCAACTTTTTAAAATATATATTTTTTATTGTAAAGTTAGTGTACAGTGGGGTTACAGTTACATGAGTAAGGTAATGAGTACATTTTCTATCGAGCATTGTTAACCCTCCTTTGTTTCTCCCCTACCATCCCTTCCCACCCACCTCTACAACTCCTCTCTCTCCACCCCCCCAAAGTTCACTTTCAACATAGTGTCTTGTACATCTCATTGTTACAATGGGTCAACCTGTATCCTTATTTCAGTATTTTGTTATTTCCCTTCCCCTCCCCAAATCAGAAAAATGTATAAAAATGATTCAGGGCACTGGAATCAAATACAGTGAAAACAGAGGTTATATCATGGGGGAAGAATATATAAAAGAAACAAAAAAATCAAATAGTACCTTGTGTCCCTGTCTTGGGGTTCATTTTGTTTAGCATCATCTTATATGGTCATATGTACATAGTTTTTGCTTTTCTGCTTGTTCTAGACAGATACTAGTTATTGCAAATAAGGGAAACCATCAGGCCTATGTTTCTTTGGGTCTGGCTTATTTTGCTTAATATAATTTCTTCAAGTCTCCATTTCCTAACAAATGGGGTGGTGGTGTTCTTTCTCATGGAGGCATACAATTTTCATGTGTGTGTGTGTGTGTGTGTGTGTGTGTGTGTGCGCGTGCGTGTGTGTGTGTGTGTGTGTGTGTGTGTGTGTGTGTGACTTTTCTTGATCCATTCATCTACTGAGGGACATCTGGGTTGGTTCCATATCTTAACAATGGTGAATAATGCTGCAATAAACATAGTTGTGCTGGTAGTTTTAGTATAGCCTTGTTTGTGATTTGGGTAAATGCCCCAAAGTGGGATTGCTGGGTCATAGGGGAGCTCTATGTATAGTCTTTTGAGGAACCTCCATACTGTTTTCCAAAGTGGTTGAACAAGTTTATACTCCCACCAACAATGCACTAGGGTTCCCTTTTGGCCACATCCCCTCCAGTATCTGTTGTTATTAGATTTCTTGATTATAGCCATTCTAACGGGTGAGGTGGATGTTTTGATTTGCATTTCTTTTGTGGCTAGAGAAGTTGAGCAGTTCTTCATGTGTCTATTGGATATTGTTATTTCCTCTTCAAAGAAGTCTCTTTTTAAGTCTCTAGCCCACTTTTTAATTGGGTGGTGGTTTCTTTGAGGATTTGTTGTTGGGGCATTTAATTTTTTGAGTCCTAAGTATATTTTAGATATGAGACCCTTGTCCATTATACGGCTAATAACTTTCTTAACTTATACACATCTATTGCCAAGAAATGTCATAACACTTTCCTCCTCTAGAGAACCATAAACACATTAAGAGTCACACACGATGTTAGACATTTGGAAATTCCTGTTTTCAAAAATCCACCTCAGAGCATGCTTTTCTCTCTTTTAAATCCCTTCAAGATCCTTGGATATCTGACACCCTGTACCACTCCAGTTATTTCTAATTTCTACCTCTTTCTACTCTTGATTCCAAACAGGAACTATTTTTGACAGTATCAATTTCCATTCAAAATTAGCCAATGTTTCCAACCTCCTTCTGTGATCTTCCTTGATATATGGTACCAAGGGGAAAACAGGTGGTGTCCCAGGGAGCGTAAATTTTTATAAAGTAGAGATCATGGTCAGTGCTCGAGTTAATCCAGGTAGAATGGTCTGACAGTGAGTAGGAGAGGACATTTAGATGCTGGCTAAAACTCTTTCCCTAACACAGACATATTCTTTATCAAGTCTTATTTTGTCAAGCCATAGTTTTAAAAGACATTTCAGGTGATGGCAGAGGACAAGGAGAAGGATGAGGAGGAGAAGAAAGAAAGGCTGCTGGGCACCGGTTGCTCATGCCTTTAATCCTCACAGTCAGGAGGATAAGATTTGAGGTTAACAGTTTGAAGTTATCCTGGGAAAGAAAGTCCATGAGATTCTTATCTCCAATTAACTATAACAAAGTTAACAATAGTGCTGTAGCCCAAGTGGTAGAGCAGCAACCTTAAGCAGTGAAGGCTAAGAGACAGTACTCTAGGAATGAGTTCAAGCATCCGTATCAGCATAAAAGAAAAAGAGAGGAGGAGTGGGGAGAAAATGTAAAGAATTCCATTGTGTGGTTGGCTCTGTGCACACATCATCCACTGTCCCAGGGCAGCAAAGGTGGCTTCAGGTTCTAGGTGAGAAAGAAGCAGATGAGCTGGGTCCTAGTGGCTCATGCCTGCAATCCTAGCTACTCAGGAGGCTGACATATGAGGATTGCAGTTCAAAGCCAGCCCAGGCAATAAAGTCCATGAGATCCTCTCTAATTAATAACCGCCAGAAAACCGGAAGTGGCACTGTGGCTCATGTGGTAGAGTACTTGCCTTGAGCTGAAGAACAGAGGAATAGCAACCAATCCCAGAGTTAAAGCCCCACGACTGACAAAACAACAAGAATACCAACAAAAGAAGCAGATAAGGCCCCATGCTACCTCTCTCTGAGACTATTTCAGGGCTATGCAATGATCAGATGCTGTGGAAAGCTTGAAAGAATGGTCTGGATTACAATGGTCTCACCACACACTGTATAGATAGCAATGCAGTTGGAAACCTGAAAAACACATAGTCTATAGAGAATAAATGTGCCTGCCTGGTGCTGGAGTGGTCAAGATGGAAAGGGTAGGCCGTCCTTCAGTCAGCATTAGTCATTACAGAGTAATAAGCAGCACCTCTGTCACACACAGTGCCATTTCACAGCAGCCTTCTCCACAAGGAAGCAAAAGACATTTTACACTCTTTCTCCTTTATTTTAAACATGACATTCTGGGATCTGAACCCAAACTAACATGCTGGGATTTTATAGACACACACACACACACACACACACACACACACACACACACACACACACACACACACACACACACACACACACACACACGTACTCAAAAAATTCACATTCTGAACCCAGGTTCTTGACCACTTCTGAATTGATGTAGACAACAAAATTGACAACTGAGAAACAGAGCTATCTGCCTCCACTCCAACCTCAGCAATCCAAACTGCAAAAGTCCTGGCATCACGACCAGGCATAGCATGAGTTCAGTCAGTGTGCTACCCCCTTAGCCAACAACAACTCCACATCAAGAACTGACAGGATTTACAATAGTGTTTTTTCTTTGCTGCAGCGTTTTTTATTTCTGTGGTGCTAAGGACTCAAACCCAGGGCCTCATGCATCTGAGACAAGTACTCTACCACTGAGCCACCTTCCCAGCCCCCTTCAATCTCCTCTTTGCTGATAATCACCTGCATAGAAAAATGCAGTTGGCTATTACAAATAACCAAGAACAAGTGCCCTTCCCTCCTATTATTGGATTGTGAATTCCATTCAGTTTTATCAGTATCTTGAAGGACTTACAGCTGTGTTTCTTCTTCTTAGAAACCTAGGGTTCAGTATCATCAGACCCTCTCTTACCTTTGCTTAACTAACAACTCTAGGTGGCCAACAGGTCTTTTACCCATTTCACATCTATTACTAGCAGGTTACATCAAACGTAAATAAGAAAGGCTGAATACATTAAGCGCCACATAAAGTTCTTCTGCTTTATGTCCTTTCAATATTTATTTTCGAATGATAACAACCTGCTAATTCTTACTCAAAACTTTTCCATTTTAAAATTTAAAAAAATTCTTACATCAAGGTCAATGTCTCACTTATTTAATTTAAAAATTGTAATTCACATCATATTAAAAATCAAATGTTTATAATACAATGCATCAGGAAAATTAAAGGCACATACCTGATGGAGAATTTATACATAGCAAAAGAAAAGAAACCCTAAACTAATGCCTATCACACATTCAAGCCCACACTTCTCATGGTACAGGGTAGCTTTTGCTTTCAAATCATGGAAATGTCACCTCAATCCAGTCTATTCCACACAGGCTAACACTGAATTACCCAATGCTTTATTGCTTACAAACAACTCCAGCAAACAGACTTCAGCATAAGATTCTCCTCCTTATATGATTAAATGAATTACTCTAATAAATTTAAAAGTAAATAATGCAAACTGGCCTAGATGACAGTATAAAAGGATTCTGATGTTTTTTTTCTTCCATGCGATTGTTTCTAACACATTTATAAGATTATTTCTTTGTTGCTTTGTATGTCCTTCCCCCACAGTATAACCCCTGCTTTCACTGTATTTGATGTCTGTATAATTTGTGGAGGGGAAGAGGAAAAACAAATCGTTTAAATAGGGATACAGGGGGAACCCATTGCAACAATGAGATGTAGAAGTCCTTATGTCAAAAACGAACTTTACAACTTTCGTGCGGGGGGGCGGGGGGACGGCAGGGAGGATTGGGTGGGGGGGGAGGATGGGAAGGGAAGGGATGGGAAGGGGAAACAAAGGAGGAGGCTACAATGTTTGATAAGAAATGTACTCATTATCTTGCCCATGTAATTGTAGTTCCTCTGTACAGTATTTTCACAATAAAAAAAAAAGATTCTGAGTTCTTAAAAATCTTGAGGTACTTCCAGTTAAAATCGGCCACAGAAGGTCCTTTGCTAAAGTTTTACTATGCACTTCATAAGCAGAAAGCAAAAGGGATTTTCTTGTTACACACAAAACCTCCCTAAACTCATTCAGAGTGAAGCAAAATTACTAAATGTAGTGCCATTTACCCAGCCTCATGTATTTAAAAGGCTTTAAAGTCTATCCCTAGAAAGCCAAGTTTTTGCTTTCTTCTCTCTGACATCTATTTTTTTTAGCTTTTAAAACTCTTGTCTCTCACAGCCCAGAATTCTTCATTAATCTCAAAATGGCTCTACAGTCTGCTCTACATTAATTTTGGAGAACTTTCCAAGTATTCCAAACACTTTCTTTTGTATAAAACCTTAAAATAAAAGAGATGACAAAATACTTTGTCCTTTTTATGGCATGCTCATTTTTGTGTTTGGCGGGGCTTGAACTCGGCTTGGGCACTGTCTCGGAAATTTTTTGTTCAAGAACAGTGAACTACCACTTTGAGCCACACTGCCACTTCCACGGAAATGTATGTTCTTAAAAATCTTTAAGACAACTTGAAATCTTAATTTGCTTCAATGTCATCACTGGCATAAACTATCTAATACTCTAACCAGGACTTTCTCGTGAGTAGAAGTGAGCAGCTGATCTGTCAGCTTCTAAAAGATTAAAAATCCCAGCTCTTCTAAGTAAGAACATGATTACATGTGTATGAAGGTAACAGTGTAAGTGCCCTCATGCTTAGTGGAGTCCAGTAAGACTCCTGCTGCTAGGCTCAGATGAGCTGTTACCCAAGCAAGGCCAAAGGAGGCCTCTCACAACAGACAACCCTTGTCACCATCTACCCAAACAAGACCTGAGCCCCACAGCACCCACCCTGTCATTCTTCTCCTAATTAAGGTTGCTTTCAAACACTCCTTAAAAGTGTGCAGCATTCAGTGCTGTGGAAACCAGGGAATGTTTCTCTTAAGCATGTTGCTGCCTTCTAAAATGACAGAAGGTAAAGGAACAGTTGAGGACCATGGACTCTGCCAAAAAGTATCTCAAGTTTAAAACAAAAATTAAAGCTCCTTTCTAACACTGGCATTTGGGGACATGCAGCCTCCTGTGGGCAGATGACTGACTGACTCACAGGAGAGGTCCTCCCATGTTCTGTGCAAATGTTCTTTCAGTTCTTTGCCAGTGTCATGTCCTCTGGAATATGTGGCTCAGGTTGGCCTTCATAGTTTGAAGTTCTTTCAAATTCAGAGTCCTGTGAGCCAATGACTTCTGTAGTTCCTGCATTTAAACACAAGAAAGAGAGTTTTATTTTTTAGAAAAGCTTCAGTTCAAGCTGCTGCTTTCTCCACACCTAAACTAATCCATTGATTAAACTCAATGGGAGGGGACCAGCCAAGGAGAGGGATTTTAGGATTGAGAAACAGCCCTAGCCTACTGAAGACCTGCCTAGGTGGTCAGCTTCAACCCGAATTGCTCTCAAAACAACACTGATTTCTTCTACTCCCTTTGTCACTGCCTCAGGTACATCTCGAATGTTTCTATAACTCACTGTGATTTAACATCTAGATCAACACCCACTTCAGTGGATAGTGAAGTTAAATAATTAGTTGAAAAAAAAAGTACTTAGTTGAAATTTAATAATCTTACAAGGTGATAAAAAGTGAAACCATTTTAAACTGGGAAATGCATTCTTGCTAAATTAGTCATTGCATAATTCTTTCTCTTCTACTGGAGTTGTTTTTTGGCTTTCTTCTTTTTCATTTTTAACATTTTTTATTGGTCCTGGGGCTTGAACTGTGGGCCTGGGCACTTTACCTGAGCCTATTTGAGAGGCTAGCTCTCTACCACTTGAGCCACTGGGCCACTTCCACTTATTTTTGAGTAGCTTATTGAAGAATCTCAGGATATTTTTGCTCAGGCCAAACAACCATCCTCAATTCTCAAGTTCCTGAGTAGTTAGGATTACGGGCATGAGCCAAGCCACTAGCACCTGCCTTGGGCTAACTTTCTGAATGAAATAGTGTAAGAAAAAATTTTGTCTCTTAGTAAGGATCAGCAAAAAATTCCCTCTGACTGTGAAAATATTTTTTGTTGGTTGTCTATTTCAGAATTTCAGGCAAACTAGGAATACTATCACAAGCCATACCTGGAGTTATTCTGTTTAAGTTTGGGGCTGGTTCTGGGACTTGAACTCTGGGCCTGGGCACTGTCCCTAAGTATTTTTTGCTCAAGATTACTACTATACCACTAGAGCTACAGCTGTATTTCCAACTTTTTGGTTGTTAATTGGAGATAAGCCACATAGATTTTTCTCCCTTGGGTCAGCTTTAAACCGAGATTCTTCTATATTGGCCTCCTGAGCAGCTAGGATTACAGCCTTGGGCCACCAACATCCACATTATGTCTTTTAAAAAATCTATCAATAATAATAAAAATGACTATTATTATTACTACAAGCTCACACCTGTAATCATACCTACTTGAGAGGCTGAGATCTGTAGATCATGGGTTAAAGACAGCATGGTCAGGCAATTCAGAGTTCATTCATATTTTTTACATGCTGGCTCTAGGGCTTGAGGGCTTGAATTCAAGGCCTGGGCACTGTCTTTGAGGCTAGTGCTCTACAACTTGAACCAGAATGCCACTTCCAGGTTTTTCTGAGTAGTTCATAGGACTACGGGACTTTTCTGCCCAGGCTGGCTTTTAACTGCCCTCCACATATCCTAGTCTCCTGAGTAGCATTTCACCAGCAAAGCCACACTGAAGTGGCTCAAGTGGTAAAGTGTTAAACTTGACTGGAAAAAGTTAAGGGGATTCAAGCCCCAGGATTGGCACATACGTACTCATATGTATGTGTGTGGGTACACACACACACGCACACACACACACACAATCCTATACTCGGTACCCCAGGATGAAAAAAGTAAAAATAACAAATTATAAGATGGATAAATATTTTAAGTAGTTCCAAAAGTAACTAATATGGCCATATGGTGGCTTAGGTGGTAGAATGTTTTCCTCCCATGCACCATTTCAATTTCCAGTATTGTTCAAACAAAACCACACCAACAAAAGCACACCAAAATCTATACCGAATAAAAATATATAATACTATGTAACAAACATTAAACATTAAAAATAAATACAGCTAAAGGATTGCCATACCATTTTCCTGTATGGGAAAAGTCAATATCTAAAGAATATATTATTTTCCATCAAATCAATCTATACACTGAATGCAATTTTATGAGAAGTCTTATCAGAACTTTTTATAGTTTCAGGAAGGATAGATTAGGAAAAATGAGAGCTGGGAAATGGCATCCAGGAACTCTGATAGAAGCACGACAGTTAGAAACATATATGCAATCTTCTTTGCTTCTAACACAGGATGCATTCCTCATCTTAAGGATAAGCATTTCTTCTATTGCAAAAATATATACATTCTTTCCTGGAAGAAATACAAAGACTGAGTCAACATGTAACCAAGAACTCAGAAGGTGCAACACCAGGAGCAAAGATAAACACCTATATATATGGCTTTATGACAGGTCTTGCCATTATAATATAAATGCCCCTGGTGTCAAAGAGTTCTGTGCTTTTCCCTTAAGGAGCCCCCACACTCTCAGTGTGCCTCTGTCCTTCTGTTTCTCTGCTTATCTGTTTGCTTGCTAACTCAATAAAGCATTGCCGAGTTTTCTTACCATGGTGACTTCTCTGCAAATTTTTATTCTGTGACAAAGGACCCTAAGTCAAGAGTTCCTACTTCTAGAGGGAAATTTCCCAAACCTCCCCTGGACCCAGTGACTGTAGCTCCTCAAAGTTAAGAGGTGAGTTGCTGAGTGGTAGAATGATTAACTTGCATGTAAGAGACCCTGGGTTTGGTCACCACTAATAGAGTAGAGGAGGGATTATGAAAGATCAAAGACCCAAAGAATGTAAAGAACAATTTTGGGGACATATCATATCTCAAAATGAAGATTTGTCATATTAAAGCCTAGTAATCAACACAATCTGATATTAAAGCTGAAGGAAAAGAATGACACAGGGTGCAGAGCTGAGAAACAAGCCTATGTGGAATCCTGAGATTTGACATTAGACTACTCAATAAACAGCCCCTGTGACCAAGCTATCTATATGAATAAGATACAAAATAGACCTTGACTTAAAGTCTTAGCAAACAATTCCTAAAAACAGAGGCAAAGGTAGAAAGCAACACTTGGAAGCTTAAAGTATGAACGAATAGTGTACTTTGAGAGTTCCCCAAGGAAATAAATACATATGTAGGAAAATATCAATAAGTTTATCTATATTATAACAACACTTTTTGTTGAGTAAGTGACACCAAGAAAAATATAAACATGCTCTCTTAAGGTTGAAGACATTTAAAAACTATGTATTCAAGAGAGGAGCATTTCAATCAAGAAGATGACAGATAAAATACATGAGATTGACTAAAATATCTGAGCATGCAATTCACAAAAAGGCAGATGTAATGGGAGAAATATAAAAAATGTTCCATCAGGAACAATAAAGAGATACCACACTTGTCAGACTAGGGAAAAGTTAAAAATATACCGGACAGTACCAAATGACTGGAAAAGGGATATATAAGAATATATGTGGCTATGGATACACTGTATCTTATGCAAACTGCATATAGTGGAGTATCAACACCACTGACTCAAATTCATGAAGAAAAGTTTCATATAGAATATGTAGGATATTGCATATTTAATATGCATTGTCATTATTTGTGATGATTTTTAGTACATTGGAAAATTTTGCAAAGAAGAAAAAAGGGGGAAGAAGCCTTAAGGACCCTCATTTGTGAAATAACTTCAAGTTCATCACTACTTCCTACTTGCTAATGTTTTCTCTTTTTGTTTGAGGAAAGTAGCCCCGGTTGACCTCAAGCTCATTATCTTCCTACCACAGCTTCCATGAACTACCTCTTACTTTGTTTTCATTTGAGCCCTGAAGTCACTTAAATGAAAAAAACAGTTATCCCAGCAAGTCCTCACCACTGAGCCTGAGCAAGGCAGGGTGTATCCCATGAAATCAGTGCATCTGGGAAGGCAAGTCACCTAAGTGGACGTAGATCAGGAAACTGAAGGTCAAAATGGGGGTAAATTGGATGGCACTGGCCACTGGGCCAACACAAATCAAGAAGTCAGAGTTCCTCCACATGAACCAGAGGAGGCCCTCAGGCACAAACTCACTATAGCAGATGAAGGACTAGTTCGGGAGGATGGCAGCATCCCCAGCTCCAGGACAATAATCCTGTGCTACACAGGCATTAGAAGAATATTGATATGGGACAGTCTCCAAGCCCTGGGATTCCTTCTCCTGGGTCCAATATAGCTCATGACCAGAATTCTCTGGCACCACATAGGTACCCTCTTGTGAATATGTGTATACATGCACACAACTCTTGTCCTGATCCAGCACCTGGTCCAACTCAGACCAGGAAGTAGAGAGGTTCCAAAATGAAGAAAAGCAGTCCATTTGCACTGTAGCAGGTGACACACTGCCTGGGAATGGTGGAAGCATGCCCAGCTTTGGGCCCATAGCCCCAGGCAAAACAAGCCACAGCCTAGGAGAAGAAAGTCTCTGTGTCTGGCCTTCCTTCCCTAGTGGCTGTGCAATACAACATGAAAAGATGTAACTGTGTCCCTCAAACTTGTGCACACACAAGCAAAACCACATACCCACACAACCCACCCAGCAATCGGTTCCCATGAAGGGGCAAGCAGATGCACTTACCTTGAAACTTGATCATCTCAGATGGCCCTGGCACAGGGGCCTACCAGGAGGCCCAGAATAGCCCAGATGATAGACCATGGGGTGAAGAACAGGCCACTGGGCATGACCTCCCTGCGAAAGGTGAAGAACTGGATGGGGAGAGTGGCAGCATCCTCAACTCAGGGCTTATAATTCCAATACACATGCCACAGTTGAAAATGGTGGTAGACACGCTGCAATCTTCAGTGTGCCATCTCTTGTAACTTCTAGAGGTGTCCTTTAGTCTAATATGGCACCACATCCACGCACTTGTGTGTACATAGGTCCACATAAGCTCACCCACAATTTGGTTCCCATGGGGTGGTGGGAAGGGGCAAATGTTATTTTGAAATAGGGGCATCTTGAATGACACCAGCCCCTGGGCCCAGAGAACAGAAAGACAGAGTTCCTGGAGATGAATGAAGGAGGCCCTCAGGCATGAGCTCACTATAGCAGGTAAAGGACTAGTTAGGGAGAGTAATAGCTACACAGGCTTTAGCCAAGTATGGATGAGGGGCAGTCTCCAAGCCCTGGCCTTCCCTCTCCTGTTCCAATATAGCCTACAACCTGGCCTATCTGGCACCACATATTTGTCCTCCTATGAACACACAGGCATGGCCAGGCTATTTGGAACCACACATATGCCTTTATGGGAAATTGTTTATATACGCACAACCCTGGACTTGCAAGTCAGTTCCCACAGGACAAGGGCAGGAGGGAAAGAGCTTCCCTTGAATTGGTGACATCTGTAAATGGTACCTGCATCTACGCCAACACAGATCACAAATGTGGAAGGTTTGCAAGATGAAGAAAATCAGGCTACAGGCATGACCTCCATGTGGAAGGTGAAGCACTGCATTGGGCAGGCAACAGTATCATCAGCTCAGGGCCCATAATCCCAATATACAGGCCATAGCTGGGAAGGGTGGTGGACACACGCCAAGCTCCAGTGTGCCATCTCTTGTGCCCTCTAGAGCCTATCTCTAGTCCAACTGGCAGCACATAGGTGCAATCATGTGTACACATTCCATGAAAGGGTTTCCACAGGATGGCGGGGTGGGGGCAATCTTTACCTGAAAATGGGTGTTACTCAGATGGCACAGGCCCTGGATGACACAAATCAGTAATAACGAGTTCCTTTACGTGAACCAGAAGAGGTCCTCAGCATGAAGTCACTGTAGCAGGTGACGGACTAGTTAGGGAGGTGGCAACATCCCCAGCTATAAGCAAATGACACAGGCTACACAGGCATTAGAGGGGTATGGACACAGAGCCTGGCCCAATATGTCCACAACCAGCCCTACCTGGCATCATGTATGTACCCTCTTGTGAAAGTGTATACCGACACATGGGCCTACCAGAAGGGACCAGCAAGTCAGCAGTCCACAAGGTGAAGAACAGGCCACCAGGCACTAACTTCCTTTAGCAGAAGCAGCACTATTTAGGAAGATCATCAGCATCCCAAGTCTCAGGCCTATAACCCAGGTTCCACAGGTCCATGAAGGGATGTTTGACAGTCTCCAACCCCAGCCTTCCTTCTCTTGGGTCCAATAAAACATAGTCTAATTTAAAAACACTTAAGTGCTTTCATGGGAACAAATGTATACACATGCACAAAAATCCCTGACCTGCAATTCTGCATCCACAGGGTAATGGAGAGAAAGTAACCTTGAATTGCATGTCTCCCAGGGCTACACTGACCACTGACATTAGCCAGCTAAGGATGCAGGATAGACTCCAAGCTCTGGCCTCCTTCTTCTGGATCCAATATAATCCACAACCAGGCCACTCTGGCACCACATTTGTGCCCTCCTGTACACACATGCACAACCCATCTCACAACTGGGTTCCAACAGTTCCAACAGGGAGTGGAACCACTTACTGAGAAATGAGGACATAGGTGGATGTACCTGCACCTGGGCTGACTTGGAAGCAGGAAGCAGGAGTCCCAAAGTGAACAAAAATAGGCTGCCTTGTATGACCTCCCTGTAATGGGTTACGCACTGGTTAGAGGGCGCAGCACTATACCGAGCTCCAGCCCCATAACCCCTAGCAACACAGGCCATTCTCTGCAAGGGAGACATGAGAGACCTACTCTCTAAGCCTTCCTTCCCCTTGGGCCGGCATCAGCACCCAAGTGGGAAAATCTGGCCACAGGTTCATGTGTTTCACAAACTTGTGTGCACACATTCATGATGGCATATGCACTCAACCCCACACAAATATTCAGTTACCACAAAGTGGGAGTGGTCCTACTTGCCTTAAAACTAGGGCATCTGGAATGGCATTGTCACCTGGGATTACAGGGAAGGACCTGCAAGACATTAGTCCATGAGGCAAAGAACAGGGCACTGGGCATGCCCTCCCTGTAGCAGGAGGAACACTGGTTGGGGAGGGTTGCAGTATCCCCACTTCCAATCCCACAACCCTGGGCTACATAGGACACAGCTGAATAGTGACACAGGACACTCCCTACTCAAGGAAGCCCCAAGCCTTCCTTCTCTTAGGTCCTTTAATACCACATACCAGTCCAATTTGACACCATGTACATGCCCTAGGATGAACGTGTGGACACACATACACAACCGCTCACCAGTGATTTGGTTCTCATACTATGGCAGGAGAGGTCTAATTTATCATGAAATGGGGGGCATGTGGGATGGCATCCATGGTGACCTGACACAGACCAGGAATTCAGTGTTCCTTAAGGTGAAAAAGAGGCCCTTAGGCATGAAGTCCCTGTGACAGGTGAAGCACTAGTTAGGGAAGGTGGTGGCAGCATCCCCTGCTCCAGACCAATAATCCCAGGACACACAGGCATTAGCTGGGCAGATATGTGGGTCAACTGAGGCACCATGTATGCACATTACTTTGAATGTCTGCAAAACCTCTCACACACGATTCTTTTTGCACAGGGGATGGGTGGGAGTCAACTTACCTCAAATCAGATGTATATGGATGGCACCTGCAACTGGACCCACAACACCACGAAGAGGTCATAGAGCTGAAGTTGAAGCAGCCCTTGGGTATGACTGGCCTGTTAAGAGGTGAAACACTGGTTGAGAAGGGTGTCAGCATCTGCAGCTCCAGGCCCATAACCCCGGGCTACACAAGTCATAGTCTGGGAGGCATGAAAAACATCCCTGGCCTTCCTTCCCTTTGGCTCACAAAAGCACATGAAGAGGCAAACCTGGCCACAGTTACTGCATTCCTCACACTAATGAACACACAACCACACCCCAATCAGTCCCTACAAAGTGAGGAACAGGCCCACTTACTTTGATACTTGGGCATCAGGGATGCCTATAGGAAGGAACTAGCCAAACAATAGTCTGCAAGGTGAAGAACTGGCCACCTGACATGACCTCCCATTTATCAGGAGAAGCACTGGTTGGGGCTGGCAGCAGCATTCCAACCCCACAATCCCGAACTTCACAGGCCATAACTGGGACAGTTATGCCTTCCTTCTTCAGGGTCCAACATAGCACATAGCCAGGCTACTCTGGCACCACCTATGTGCGTTCCTGTGATCACCTGTACATTTGCATGCACACAACCCCTCACCTATAATTTGGTTCCTTCAGGGGTAAGCAGAAGGACACCCACTTATCATGGGTCCAGGTGTAGATACCATCTATGGATGCCCCCCCACAGATGGTACCCACACCTGGGCCCACCCAAACCAAGAAGATGGATGTCTGTGAGGTGAGTAAATACAGTCCACCATGCAGGACATCGCTGTAGCACGGGACACACTGGATGTGGATGGCAGTGGCATCCTCAGCTCCAAGCCTACAATCCCAGGCTACATAGGCCATAGCCTGAGTGGCATGAAAGACTCATCCCCAGCCTTCATTCCCTTGGGCCCTCAATAATACAGGAAGAGTGAATTCAGCCATACATATTGCATTCCTCGGCCTTGTGCATGCACACACACAATGCCACACCTGTAATCATTTTGCATGAACAGTGAAACAGGACCATTCACCTGGAATCTTGGGCAGTGTCACCTTGGCCCTACAGGAGGGACCAACCAAAGGTAAACCATGAGGTGAAGAACAGGCCACTTGGCACAATCTCTCTGTAACAGCAGAAGCATTGGTTGGGGGCAGGATGGGCAGCAGCATCCCCAGTTCTAGGGCCGTAACCCTGAGCTACATAGGCTGGAGCTGGGAAAAAATATGAGCAGGGAGACAGGAGGCAGACTCAAGAACTGGCCTGCCTTCTCTTGGGTCTTCTACAGTGCACCTCCAGCCCAATATGGCATCATGTATGTGCATTCGTGTGATTGTGCAAACAGAAATGCACACAACTCTTCCCTCATCATCCATTTCTAAGAAGAAGTAACATGGCCCATTATCTCAAAACAGGGGCATCTGGGATGGCACTGACACTTGGGAAGACATGGGCCAAGAACTTGGAATTCAATCAGCTGAGAATGAAGAGGCCCTCGGGCAAGTTCTCCTTGTTTCAGTTGGTTGGGGAAGGTGGCTGCATCTGCAGTGCCAGTCCCCAAACCTTACGCTCCACTGGCCATAGCCCAGAGAAATGGTGGGGCAGACTCCATCCCTGGCCTTCCTTCAATTGTACCAGCTATAGCACATGTAAAAGAAAAAAGAAATAACTTCACACGGTACATTAAAAACAACAACAAAACCCTCTTGTTCCCATATGTTGGAGTTCATTTCAATCTTATATGGTCAGATGTTCATAGCTATTGAACCTAGACATAATACTAATTATTACAAATGAGGGAAACCATGGGACTTATGTTTCTTTGGGTCTGGCTTACTTCACTTAATGTGATTTTTTCCCAAGTCTTTCCATTTTTTAAATTTTTTTTTACAAAAGGGCATATGTTATTCTTTCTGAAGGAAGCATAGAATTCCATTTTGTGTGTGTGTGTGTGTGTGTGTGTGTGTGTGTGTGTGTGTGTGTGTGTATGTATGTATGTATATATATCACATTTTCTTGGTCTATTCATCTACTGAGGAGCATCTGGGTTGTTTCCATATCTTAGCTATGGTAAACAATGCTGCCATGAAAATGGATGTGCTGTTAGCTTTAGTGTGGCCTTGTTTGTGATTGTTTGTTAGAATTTAAAGAGAATGGTCAATAGCAAGTGAGTCAATTTCACATTTATAAACTATTAAATTTAAAATGTATTTTTGTGTAAGATTTCACTCAACATTTATTGTAAATATAAATAACCAGATAGTTTTTGAGGAAAACTATAAGTGTTGAGTTGATTAGAAAATGTGTACCTTAAGGGGGCTGGGAAGGTGGCTCAGTGGTAGAGTGCTTACCTTGCATTCATGAGGCCCTGGGTTCGATTCCTCAGCACCATATAAGCACAAAAAGCTGGAAGTGGCGCTTTGGCTCAAGTGGTAGGGTGCTAGCCTTGAGCTGAAGAGCTGAGGGACAGTGCTCAGGCCCAGAGTTCAGGCCCCATGACCTACAAAAAAAGAAAGAAAGAAAGAAAGAAAATGTTCACCTTGAGCTCAGAGTTGCAGCTGATGCTTATAATCACAGCACTTGGCAGGAATAGATCAGGAAGGTCATGACTTTGAGGTCACATGGGGCTATGTAGTAAAATGATCTCCAAAAAGTGAGTGTATATATTGTATATGTTATATATACATATATATATATATATATATATATATAGCTGGAATAATTGTTATATTTATGTTTTAAACATTTAAACCACCAATATGAAAAGGTGTCTGAATTATATTGCAACATATATGTTTTCCAAAGATACTTTTTTAGTTGTTGCTGTTGTTTTGATTGGTTATAGGGCTTCAACTCAGGGCCTGGGCTCTTGTGTTTATGGCTAGCACTCTATCACTTGGAGCCACCATTCTACTTCTGGTTTTGGTAGTTAATTAGAGATAAGAGTCTCATGGACTTTCCTGGTTGGGCTGACTTTGAACTGCGATCCTCACATTTCAACCTCCTGACTAGCTAGAATTACAGACATGAACCACTGGTGCCTGGATGCTACTTGAAGTTTATCAGTTTGCTAGACTAAGGGAGGGCTGCTTTGTCACCAGTTATTGAAGAAAAGAATATCTGATAACGCTCTTAATATGCACTCAGTGATATCCAAGTAAAATATGACTGTAAAATTCTTGCAAGAATCTATTTTCCACTTAAATCTCATGGCATGCTCAGATTTATAGGCCATCCCCTAAACCAGAGACCAGTCCAGAGAGGAAGCCTTTACTTGTGATCATGTTTGGTGCATAGGAATGGCTGTCATCAGATATGGTTGAGGATGTGAGGATTAAACTTGTAAAGTCTTTTCTGCAATGCCAAACACCCCTCCAAGAACCATGGAAATGGCCCAAATTCCTTATAGCCAATGAAGATAGATAGATAGATAGATAGATAGATAGATAGATAGATAGATAGATAGATAGATAGATAGATAGATAGATGGATGCATGGCAGATTGATAAATAGATAATAGATAATAGAGAAACATAGATATAGGTCACTAAGCATTTCCCTATATTCTGTGAGACAGTGAATGATTATATACCTCCCATCTCTCTCACTTTTTGTGCCAACAATACTTCTCACAAGGAAAAATGTACCACTGATATATAGTCATGACTAAAATAGACAATCCAAGACATCTGTATGTTCTTTTCTTTGCCATCCGTTCTGTCTTGTAGCCATGGTCACCTCCTTCCCCTTCTGGCCTGGCAGGTTCTAGGGAAGCTGTGACTCACTAGGACCCCAACCTCCAAGACACCAGGATAGCAATTCAATTTCTTTTGCTAAGAACTTCTTATTTATTGGGATAAACTCAGCTTTATGATTCATCCTTCTTGGAATAACTTTCTTTACATCATCAACTTATGAGGGAGATAGTAATATTTACACTTTCAGCCGTGGCTCTGAACACAAAAGCTTGTGACCTTAGTCAAGTTCAGGAGGATAGAGTGTTATCAGAGGATGAACATACACAAGCCAGTTGTGTATGTGTGTGTGTGGGGGGGAGCATGCCAAAATCCCAACAAGCTGGAAGGTGTAGGTAGTAGGTTCATGACCTCAGAAAAAGTTCAAGACTTTATCTGAAAAACAAACTAAAAGCAAGAAGACTGGGGCATGAGATTCAAATGTTAGAGGACTTGCTGAGCAAATTCAATCCCAGTTACCACAGAGCCTAAGAAGTAAAAAGCATGAACAGATAAAACGTTTCATTCATCTCCAAGTTTTGTAATTCTAAAATCACAGATTTCACACCCAGTCTGTGAACTACGCTGCAGACTGTTTTTCCTTCTCACTGTGAAAGCATCTCTGTGAGGCATGTGTATTCCAAGTTCTCCTATTGTGATTCCAGTCCTGGATGCGGTGATGGCAACAATTGCAGTCTGGATCCTCTCCCTGAAGCAGAGCTAGCGCAGAGCAGGAGCTCAGCAGCCAGGCCCCTGCTCTCTCTGTTTGTGCTTAACTCCTCCTGAAGTTTCTGCCACGGTGTCTCTCAGAGCACAGCCAAGTCTGACACTAGGACTGTGGCTTTCTTCTTTCTTTGTCATACATGGCCTCAAATCCTTTGTGGCTTCCTATCTCATTGGCCTTGGCGACTTTAATAAGGAGCTGTGGACCTTCTCCAGTGTATTGGACATACCAGAATAGGGTGGGGTTTGGTTTCATAGGAGCAGTTCACAGTCAGGGAAGCCCCTTCTAACACGGCCACTTGGCCTTGTGTCTGGGTCACTGAGTCTCCATTGCTTCCTCCTGAAAACAAAATATGAGAATTCAGCAAGAGTTATCTTAGTCTGCTTGGTCATGACCTTCCTGTTTCTTAGAGAAACCATGGTTAAAGATTCTGTCAGCATCACCAACAGAAGAATTATTTTTGTGCCATATCACTCACCAAACAACAAGAGCAGTGCAATCACTGGTCCTGGGGAGCAGCTCATTTTCAGAGCCTCTGCAGTCAGTGAATCTTGACTTCTTGTTGTAAGGAAAGGTGAAAGCATAGGGAAAGATGAATGTGAGCTGAGGATGACAGCAGGAAGTGGGTGTGTGTTTGGAAGATGCGCCCCCTTGTGGACAAGATCCCAAACTCAGAGGACTGTTAACCTCTCAAAGGCCAGTGCTCTAACTCCATTCTGGCTCTCCCCCTCCTCTCTCCCTGATATACTTGTAGCTTTCTGGTGATTCTCTTTAATTCTGTTTTCTATTGTTGTATTTTGAGCCATTACGTTGTCTTATTTAGAAACACTACTCCAAACACTTCTAAGAATTTAACTTTACTGCTTGACTTTAGTTTTTGCTCACCCAGTGAGTCATTGAAATATTAGAAAAACAGGCTTTAGGCTAGAATTGTAAAAATATCAACAAGTCTAGTCACTAGCTCAGTTTGGATAGCAGAGACAAATTAAATTATGCTATTCCCACACCTGGAACAATATCAGAAATCTGTCAGGTAATTAAAAAATACTTCTCAATGCAAATTAAATGAATAAATGGGTAGTTTAATGCTAGCACTTGGGAAGCTAAGGCATGATGTGCATAAGTTCTAGGTTAGCATGGGCTACATAGCACCTTTTAAGCCAGCCTAGGTTACATAGACAGAGACCCTGTCCAACAAAAATATATTAGTGAGAAATTTCAATAGCTTACTTTCACCAATAGATAGGTCAGTCAAGGGAAAAATCAACAAAGAAAACTCAGAACTAAACAAAAACACAGATAAAATGGACGGAAAGAATATCAATAAAGTATTTCATACAGCAGCTGAAATATACACATGCTTTTCTGAAGTCCATTGAGCAGTCTTTAAAATAATATTTTATGTCATAAAAAAATCTTAGTAATGGGCTGGGAAGTTGGCTCAGTGGTAGAAGCGCTTGCCTTGCAAGCCTGAGGCCCTGGGTTCGATTCCTCAGCACCACATAAGCAAAAGGAAAAAAGCCGGAAGTGGTGCTGTGGCTCAAGTGGTAGAGCGCTAGCCTTGAGCTGAAGAGCTGAGGGACAGCGCCCAGGCCCAGAGTTCAGGCCCCAAGACTGGACCCAAAAAAAAAAAAATCTTAGTAAATGCAGAAACATTTAAAAAATCCCCTGCATTCTATTATATGACAATTAAAGAACTAAGCTTAGTAAAAAGATACTATAATATTTAAGCACTTGAAGATTGAGTAACACATTTTGAATGACAAGTGGATCAATAAAGAAATAAAAGAAAAAATCCAAATGATTCTGGAATCAAATGAAAATAAAAAACACAAAGTACCAGAATCTCTGAGAAACAGCAAAGGACATGATGTCAGTTGTAGTTAAAAGTGCCTAGACTCTCTACCAAAAAAAATCCACATAAAATTTCCAAATACATGGACTAACATGTACACCAAACTTCTAGAAAAAGAAAAGCAAATGAAATCCTGAATTATTGTACAGGAATAAAAAAGTTTAAGGAAGAAATTAATAAAATTATGATTTAAAATTATGCACAAGCCAGGTGCTTTTGGCTCACACCTGTAATCCTAACTACTCAGGAAGCTGCGATCTGAGGACCTTGGTTCAAAGCCATCCCAGGCAGGAAAGTCCATGAAACTCTTTTATCTTCAATTAACCACGGGAAAACTAGAAGTGGTGCTGTGGCTCTATCTGGTAAACCACTAGCTTTGAACAAAAGAGCACAGAGCCAGTGCTCAGGCTATGAGTTCAAGCAATAAAATAATAACAATAATAAAATAAATAAATATCACAACAAACACCAAAGAAATGCAAAAGATCATGTTGGAAAACTGAAAATTCATGTTATATAAACTGGAAACTCCAAAAAGAATTAACAAATTTCTAAATATAATTTATTTGTCAAAATTCAATCAATAGGATGTAAGTCACTTAAACAGATATGACATAAAGAATGCAATGAAGAAATGTAATAAAGAATATACAAACAAAGGTCCAGGACTGTATCAGACCTTCTAAGAATTAATCCCAATAGGCATCAAACTCTTCAATAAAATGGGAAAGAAAAGGACACTACTAACCTAATTTATGAAGCCAGTATTGCAGTTTTCTCAATCTACACAGAGACCCAAACAAAAAAGAGAGAATTATAGATCAATCTGATGAACATTTCTGGAAAATGCTCACTAAAATACAGAATTCAGCAATACATTAAAAAGATCATACACCATGAACAATTTGGAATCTAAGGAAATAGAAGGAATATAAGGAATTATAAGGAATATAAAGAATATAAGGTATCAAATACAGTGAATACAGGGGTTAGGTGCCCTGCATCTTATATATACACTTCTCTAATTTGGGGAGGGGAAGGGAAAAAAACAAAATGCTTAAATAGGGATACAGGTTGACCCATTGTAACAATGAGATGTACAAGACACTATGTTGAAAAATGAACTTTACAATTTAGGCAGGGGGGGCATGTAGTTGTGCAGGTGGGAGGGAAGGGATGGTAGGGGAAAAACAAAGGAGGAGGCAACGATACTTGATAAGAAATGTACTCATTACCTTGCTCATATAACTGTAACCACTCTGTACAGTATTTTTACAATAAAAATTATTAAAATAAAAAAGAATATAAGACAATATAAGGAAAGCTCAGCATACATAAATCAATAAATGTAACATATCACATAAGTACTATCACAAACAAAAATCACAAGATCATTTCAACTGACACATAAAAAGCCCTTAACAAAACTCAACATTTATTTATGCTAAAAGCTATGAAAAAAACCAGAATTCACTGAAGTCTATATATGAGAAATCTATAACCAACATCATTATCTTTGTACAATTAGCATATACTAATAAAAATAAGTAAAGTTGGGCACTGGTGGCTCATGCTTATAATCTTAGCTACTCAGAAGGCTCACATATGAGGATTGTGGTTTGAAGCCAGCTCAGAAAGGAAAGATGTGGGGGCTGGGAAGGTGGCTCGGTGGTAGAGCGCTTGCCTCGCATGCATGAGGCTCTGGGTTTGATTCCTCAGCACCACATAAGCAGATAAAAGCTGGAAATGGCACTGTGGCTCAAGTGGTAGAGTGTTAGCCTTGAACTGAAGAGCTGAGGGACAGTGCTCAGGCCCAGAGTTCAGGCCCCACGACCAGATCAAAAAAAAAAAAGAAAGAAAGAAAGAAAGAAAGAAAGAAAGAAAGAAAGAAAGAAAGAAAGAAAGAAAGAAAGAAAGAGAAGAAAGAAAGAAAGGAAAGTCTGTGAGATGCTTATCTCCAATTAACCACCAGAAATCAGAGGTGGTGCTGTGGCTCAAAGTGGTAGAGTGATAGTTTTGTGTGAAAAAGCTCATGAAGAATGCAAGCCCCACAACCAATGGGGGGAAAAGCAAAAGTAGATAAATACAGTAAATAAATATTTTTATTTTGATTTACATAGTGAACGGTCTGGTTGAAGAAATGGCACAGCTTTAAAAGTCAAGTTCCTTGTTAAAAATATCATAAAATCTGACTTTATTTAAAAGAACCATAATAGCAAAAATATCATAGTGTTGGCAAAAACACAGACACATTGGCCAATGGAACAGAATAGAGGACCTAGAACTGGGACATGAGTGTTGGTGGGAGTTGTGGCAGAGCTTTGAGTGGAATGTGGAAGAACTTCCAAGTCTGTGAGACTCTTATCTCCAATAAACCACTCAGAAAACTGGGATTGGCAAAATGGCTCAAGTGGTAGAGCACTAGCCTTGAGCTGAAGAGCTGAGGGACAGTGCTCAGGCCCAGAGTTCAGGCCCCACGACCGACCAAAAAAAAAAGAAGTTAAAAACCTGGAAAAAGAAATGAAAGCAGAATTCAGCAAGTGGAAAAACCAGAATCAACTCCAAATGGATCAAAGACCTCAAAATAAAAGCAGACACCACGAAAACATTACAGGAAGGAATAAGAGAAACTCTAGTGCTTCTTGGCACAGGCCAAAATTTTCTTAATAGAGACCCAGAAACACAACAAATCAAAGAAAGGTTGGCAAATGGGATTTCATGAAACTGCAGAGTTTCTGCAAAGCAAAAGACATAGCTAGCAAGATCAACAGAAAGCCCACGGACTAGGAGAAGATATTCACTAGCCATACAACGGGTCTCATATCTAAAATATACTTAGAACTCAAAAACTAACCAACAACAAATCCTCAAACAAACAAATGCCCCATTAACAAATGGGCTAAAGACCTAAAGAGAGACTTCTCTGAAGTGGAAATCAGAATGCCAATAGACACATAAAGAAATGCTCAACCTCTCTAGCCATAAAAGAAATGCAACTCAAGACAATGCTGAGATTCCACCTCACCCCAACTAGAATGGCTATAATCAAGAAATCTAATAAGAACAGATGCTGGAGGGAATGTGGCCAAAAGGGAACCCTACTGCTGTTGGTGGGAGTGTAAACTTATTCAACCACTCTGGAAAGCAGTATGGAGGTTCCTCAAAAAACTCCACATAAAGCTCCCCTATGACCCAGCAATCCTCCTTTTGGGGATTTGCCCAAAGGATCACAAACAAGGTCATACCAAAGCTACCAACACAACCATGTTTATCACAGTATTATTTACCATAGCTAAGATATCGAGCCAACCCAGATGCCCCTCAGTAGATGAATGAATCAAGAAAATGTGGTATATATATCATGGAATTCTATGCCTCAGTCAGAAAAAATGGCATTGCCTCTTTGTTAGGAAATGGAAAGACTTGGAAAAAAATCATATTAAGTGAAGTAAGCCAGGCCCAAAGAAACATAGGTCCCATGGTTTCCCTTGTTTGCAGTGACTAGTACATGTCTAAGACAAGCAGAGTAGGTCAAAGGCTATGAACATATGACCATATGAGATAATGTTAAGCAAAATGTACCCCAAGACAGGGACACAAGAAGGTTTTTTAAAAATTTTCTTGCTAGTGTTTTAATGTACTTACAATACATTGTGTGAGTCTTTTGTTTCTAGTGTATGTTCTTCCCCCATCAAATTCACTGAATTTGATGCTGGTGCTCTCCACCTTGTATATATATATATATATATATATATACATATACATATATATATACATATATATATACATACACACAATTATATACATAACATAAATATATATTATATATAATAATATGTATATAATATATAATATATAATAATATAATATTATATGATATATAACATAATAACACATATAATATAATATTATATATAATATATAATATATATTATATAATAATATAAATATATATTACATATATATATTTGTAATTTGGAGAGGGGAAGGGAAATAACAAAATGCTGAAATAAGGATACAGGCTGAACCATTGTGATGATGAGATGTACAGGACACTATATTGAAAATGAACTTTACAATGTCAGGGGTGGGGAGGGCAGGAGGAGTTGGGGAGGTGAGGAGGAAGGTGATGGTAGGGGGAAAATAAAGAAGGAGATAATCCTCACTATGAAATGTATTCATTACCCTACTCATGTAACCGCAACCCCTCTGTACAACATTTTTACAATAATAAAAAAGAAATGAAGACACTTAGAATCTAGAAAGACAAATGACCTACCCAACATCTCACACTAAATATCAGGTCAAGTGGCTCTCCTGCAAGACCAGAGTTCTGTCAGCACATGCCATGTGCTGTCCTGAGCCCAGGCCTGTTGGTCCCACCTATGGCTCCTCGCTTGGTCCCACCTATGGCTCCTCTCTATGCATCTCCTGCCCTCCATTCCTAGACTCAAGTGGGATGGGCACCAGTACACCATGCTGGAGTCCCATTGGACAGAACCTATTCCCAAGCCCTTTGTGTGGCCCCTCTTCATGTCCTTGGACTTGAGAAAAAGCAACAGATGCAATCTTTTCTTTTTACTTATAAAAGCAATTTGGGTACAGAAATGTGGAGAATATACAAATGAACATTAACTTCTCCCCTGATGAGAAGTATGTGCATTTTCTTCCAGTAATAGTCATGCCCTCTTCATTGGTACAGATCTGTAATATGTGTGTATACATATGGATGTATTATTAAATAAGTTTGGGGGTGGAGGCTGGGAAAGTGGATCACCTTAAAATGTGCTCATGTTGAGTGCATTGGTTCAAAAGCTTCTCCTTTTCATTTAATGCATTGGGAGTATTTATATTCCAGAAATATCTTTCGTTTTTGAATACTTGTATGATATTCTACTAAAGTATTTACTTGTGAGATACTTAGAATTATATATACATATACATACATACTTGTGAGATGCTTAGAATTATATATACATATGCATACATACATATAACATATATAGATATAGATATATAAATATATAGGTATAGATATATTGCACAGAGAAGTTACAGTTCTGGGTCTTCAGTCCTATTCCATTGGTCCTCAGGTCTGTTCTTGTGCCAGTACCAAGCTGTTTTGATTACTGTGGTTTTGTAGTAGAGTTTGAAGCTTGGAATTAATATTCCTCCAGCGCTGTTCTTTCTATTAAGGATTGTTTTGGCTATTTGGGGTCTTTTATTGTTCCATATGAATTTTTGGATTGCTTCTTCTATTTCATTGAAGAATGAGGTTGGAATGTGGATTGGTATCGCATTGAATTTGTAGATAACCTTTGGCAGTATTGCCACTTTCAGGATGTTAATCCTCCCAATCTAGGAGCATGGGAGGTTTTTGACCTTGCTTAGTTCTCCTTTAATTTCCTTTTTTAGGTTTTTTAAGTTTTTGTCATAGAGATCCTTCACCTCTTTTGTTAAATCTTATTTTATTTTTGTGTGGGGCTATTATAAAAGGGGTTGCTTTCTTAATTTCAGCAGCACTCTTCTCATTATTGGCATACAGGAAAGCCATTGATGTCTGAGGGTTAATATTGTACCGTGCTACTTTGCCAAAGTTTCTGGTCAGCTCAAGTAACTTGGGAGTGCAGTCCATGGGGTTCTTTAAATACAAGATCATGTCATCTGCGAAGAGGGAGAGTTTTACTTCATCCGTCCCTATTTGGATCCCCTTTATGTCCGCATCTTGTCTTATTGGTCAGAGACACATAGTGGGGCTACCAGTAAGAGCGCCGCCATCTTCCTCCACTACCTCATTCTTCTTATTGAAGAAATTAACTGTTATTGAATCGGTGCAACTAGCAGTTAAATTTCATTATGTGGTAACTGTTATCTAATTGTTACAACCAGCAGTTAACTTATGTTTCCTGGAATATTTTTGCTTTCCTGATAATGATTTTAATTCTTATTTGGCACACATGACTTAGGGAACTCTTCCAAGGCAACCCATCCATTAAATGCATTTGTAAACTTAGTATAGAAATGAATGAAGTAGCAGCCAGAGGGGGGGAGTAAAAACTGCTTTTAATGCAATTCCTGGACTTGTGATCGATTTCAAGATCCATCAACTCCCTTCCTTCAATTTCCACCAATTTCAGATCAACCCATGTCAATCCCAGACAGACTGTGATCAGTACCATGGGGTGCTGGGACTCTTGTCTGCAGATTTCTCTCCTCGAGCCCTCATTAGAAACACATTGAAGCCAGCCCTGGGAAGGAAAGTCTGTGAGACTCTGATCTCCAATAAACCACTCAGAAAACCAGAAGTGTCACTGTTGCTCAAGTGGTAGAGCACTAGCCTAGAGCTGAAGAGCTCAGGGACAGCGCCCAGGCCCTGGGTTCAAGACCCATGACAGACAGAGAAAAAAAAAGTTGTGAAGACGCAAGCCCAGGTCCTGAGGTCAATCTTGTACTGGAATACACTTAAAATATAAAGACTCTTCCATTCTTTCCTTCTTGTGCCTATTATTATTATTATTATTACTATTAGTATTATTAGTATTATTTCTGGTTCTGGGACTTGAAATTCAGATCCTGGGTGAGATCACTGAGTTTTTGTTGTTGTTGTTGTTTTTCAAAGGTAACACTGCACCACCTGAGCCATAGCTCTACTTCTGACTTTTTGCTGTTTGATTGGAGAGGAAGGTCTCATAGATTTTTATTCTTTTGTGGGGTGGTCTGGGCTGATTTAGTCATAATTCACTCCTTGCTGCCAACCCATGAGAGCCTTTCTGCAAAACCAGGCATGGTGTTCAACCCAGGTGTTCAGTAAGTTCTGTGGATGCCATTGAGGAGCCTGTATATCCAGACACGGGAGGCGGAGGCTCAGACCCAGTACATTTAGTGTCTTTGCACATGCAAATCTGGCAGGCACGAATGTGCCTGTGTTTTGTAAAAAACGTTTACTCACTTGACATAGAAGTCAAGGACTATGTTGTCACATGCTCCACTGCAGCTCAGGTGACAGAAAAGACCTCTCAGTTTTCTGCCTTCCACAATCTTCACGTGGTCAGCTGTGATGGCGTAGATGACCCAAGGCCCTGAATGAAGGTTTTTCCTTCCATGCCTCATTCCCCAACGCTAGTGGTGTTCCTGGAGTCTGCTTCAGATCACCTGGAATGGTCCATCTGTGGTCTCTGAGCTACTAGAATCTGCTGTGAAGATTCAAATAAGTCCCTCTGAGAGCAACAGAATGGAATAAAATGGATAAGTATGGCAGGGAGAAGAGCAGACAGAATGCACAGGATCGGAGGAAAAGGGAGAGGAGATGTCTGTGGGGAATGATGACACAGAGTACTGTTTGTACAAGCAAAAGACAATGTTGAATTGCAACCCCTTTGTACACCTGCCTCAGCTACAATGATTCAGCTGACCACCTGTCAGGCTCACACTTGTCATCCATGTGACTCGGGATGGGGAGATCTGAGGATGGTGGGTCAAAGCCAGTGCCTGGCAAGAAAGTCTGTGAGCCTCTTATCTCCAATAATCTGCTCAGAAAAAAAAGGGCCAGGAATGGATCTGTGACTCAAATGGTACAGCACTGGCCTTGAGCACGAAGAGGTTCAGGGACAATACCCGTGCCCTGAGTTCAAGCTCCAGGACTGGCAAAAATAAATATAGATAGATTAGACATAGATAGGTAGATAGATAATAGGTAGGTAGGTAGGTAGGTAGGTAGGTAGGTAGATAGATAGATAGATAGATAAATAGATAGACAGACAGACAGAGAAAATGAAAACAAAAGGTCAACACCAAATTAAAAAAAAAATATCCGAGAGCATTCTGTTTCAACAGATACCATGCCAATCCCAAATCATCTGTCTTCCTGGTCAGTGCTACTTGACCATTTATTGTCCAATGGCGATAGAATGGTATAGTTAAGGGCGATATTTTTAAGAAGAGACTCACTGGTTCATAAGCTCTGACAGTCACACACACACACACACACACACACACACACACACACACACACACACACACACACACACACACACACACACACACACACACACTCCTTCCCCCAGATCATGGTATCCATGGTACCTGGTTGGCTCAGAAATCCCTTGGCTTGGCATAAATCAGGCCACAGAGAAGAAAGCAACAGAAACTTCATCCTGCACCAGGTGCTGGTCTTCCTCCCCCTCCTACTGCTGCTACTGCTCCAGAGTAGGTCAGCCCTGCTGGGAATGTGAACCCATTTCTCTTTTCATACTGTTGTGTTATGGGCAAGATTCAGAAATGAACCAATGGCTTTCCAAGCTGTTGGAGATCCCTTCCCCCAAATATCCTGCTTGGCTTGTGCATGCTGTCTAAGCTTCTACTTCATTAATCAGATTAGAATCAAGAGAAAGTTCAGTTGTACAAAAATGATTTCCTTTGTGCAATTATCCAGCCTAGTGGTTGTGCAGCTAACACCCCCAGTGGTTGCTGTGATTTCTTATTCAATGGTTAGAAATAACGTTGAACTCCGTAGGAAAGCCCAGTCACCCACGATGAACTCCATGTGAAATCAGATCTTCTGTGTGTGTGTTCAGTGGAGAATTAGCTCAAATTAAATGATACATTATGATCTCAGATTTGCTGCCCAAACCCAGCCAGACTTGTTGGGAGGTGATGACCTCGTGAAAACAGGACATATCCGGCTTCCTTCTTTTTTTTTTAATTTTAATTTTTTTATTGTGAAAATACTGTACAGAGGGGTTACAATTACATGGGCAAGATAATGAGTACATTTCTTATCAAGCATTGTAGCCTCCTCCTTTGTTTCCCCTTCCCATCCCTTCCCATCCTCCCCCTCCCCCCTCCCCCATCCACCCCGCCCCCCCCACCAAAGTTGTAAAGTTCGTTTTCGACATAACGACTTGTGTGCTTCTCATTGTTGCAATGGGTCCACCTGTATCCCTATTAAAACGACTTGTTTTTCCCCTTCCTGGCTTCCTTCTTTAATCCGGGTTCCTGAGTGACTCTTCCAGAAAAAATATATATACTTTTTACTTCCCAGCCAGTCAGGCTGGGAAGGTGGCTCAGTGGTAGAGTGCTTGCCTTGCATGCATGAGGTTCGATTCCTCAGCACCACATAAGCAGAAAAAAAAGCCAGAAGTGGCGCTGTGGCTCAAGTGGTAGAGCGCTAGCCTTGAGCTGAAGAGCTGAGGAACAGCGCCCAGGCCCAAAGTTCAGGCCCCACGACCGGACTCCCTCCCCCCCCAAAAAAGCGCCATTGGCTCACACCTGTAATCCTAGCTACTCAAAAGGCTGAGATTTGAGGATCAAGGTTCAAAGCCAGCCCAGGCAAGAAAGACTGTGAAACTCTTATCTCCAATAAATCACAAGAAAACTGGAACTGGTGCTGTAGCTGAAGTGGTAGAGCACTAGCCTTGAGCTGAAGAGCTGAGGGACAGCGCTCAGGACCAGAGTTCAAGCCCCACAACCAACAAGAAAAAATCTCCAAAACACACAAAGGCACCCTCCCCCCACATACCATTTGTTGCTCCATTGTTTTTTTTTTTTTTTATAACTTTTTGATCATGGTTTAAACTTCACTATTTGTCATCCTTGAAGTTTACATTTCTCCAGGAAATCTGATTTCTCAGAACTGCATGGGAAGAGAAGAAATCTGACCTGCTCATCTCAGCCCAAAAATTTTTCTTGAAAAAAAAAAAAAACAAAAGAAGCAAACAACTTTTTTCCTTTGTTATTTATTTATAGTTTTAATTTCTCTTAACTTCTACTCTTGATTGAAGAAAGTATTATTAAAAGATTTTTTTTCTTTTGGCTCCTGCTTGTAGATAGAAACTAATGTATGGTGAACATATTAATTCCAAGTCAACAGAGGGCAAACAACCAGGATATCCATCCAAGGACTCATCCATTTGACAGTTGACCTTTTCAAACTCTTGGCTCCACATGGTGTCCTGAGGGCACTTCTTCACGCTGAGGAGCAAGCAACACTTCTCTCTCCTTTCCTTCCCCTACCTGTTGGTCTCCTGAAATGATTTCCCTAGGTTTTGAATGTTGCTTACATCTCATTCTGCCTGACTATCAAACCATCACCTGAAAAGCTTGAAAATGGAAAGTTTCCATGGTGGGCAATGTATCTGTGAGCACACTCTATCAACCGTCTCATATTTGATACCAGCGGTGAGCAGACGTGCAACCCCCAGTGGACATGAGTTTCACTCTATTGTCACTTTATCCTGTCTTCCTAGGGCATTGGATGGATATTCTTGGGCCAGGAAGGAGGCTTAGTGGTAGAGGGCTCACCTAGCATGCATGAAGCCCTGAGTTCAATTCCTCAGTATATCACATGGACAGAAAAAAAGCTAGAAGTGGAGCTGTGGCTCAAGTGGTAGAGTGCTCATTCTTGAGCAAAAAGAAGCTCTGGGAACAGTGCCTAGTCCCTGAGTTCAAGCCCCAGGACTAACAAAATAGAGAGAGAGGTGATTCCTTAAAATATTATACAAGAGTAAACACCTTTGCTTATGACCCAGCCATCCCATTCCTGGGCATTTATCTAAATGACCACAAACCAGGCCATGCCAAAGCTACCAGCACAACCATGTTCACTGTCATTTATCATAGCAAAGATGTAGCATTAACCCAGATGCCCCTCAGTAGATGCATGGATCAAGAAAATTGTGATATGGAGACACAAGAGGATGCTATCTATCCATCAGAAAGAATGATGCTATCTCATTAATAACAACATGGAAAGACTTGGAGAAAATTGAGCCAGAGCTGAAGAAACACAGGCCGCATGGTTTCCCTCATATGCAATCATTAGAGTGTGACTAAAAATCTACCAGTAAACCCAATGGATAGTAAAAGACTGGGAAAAAATTACCATTGGACATGATGAATTAAAAAGGACACACACTAAACAGTTAGCCAGTGAGCCCAAAGGAGATTCTTATGAGTAGGATCACAAGGATTCAGTAGCTATGAGCAGATAAAATGATGCTTATTGAAATGAACTCCCAGTAATGGAAACAAGAGGTTGTTATTTGTTTTCACTTTTGTTGTTTTTGTTGGTTGTGGGTCTTGAACTCAGGGCATAGGCCACTGCTCCCTGAACTTCTTTGAACTTCAGGCTGGGCGCTCGACCACTTGAGCCACAGTGCCACTTCTGGCTTTTTTTGAGTAGCTTATTTCAAGAAATTCAATGTCAAAAGTGGGGACAGGGCAGTAGACCCTCACCATGTTAGTGACCTGTTTCTGGAAAGGACCAGAAGCTGATGAAAATGTGTGCACTGTGTTGGTAGCCAAGTTTTCTGAAAAGTTCAGAGAGCAAATGAACGGATTTTCTTTATTTAATCTGTCCAAACAAAAAAAATCCTTGGGTCAATATGAGAGTTATGTTTGCTCAGTTGACTTGGGATGAGGATGTTTGCCAGTGTTGTGTGTGCACATCCACAAAGAGGAAGGGAGAACCGTCTTACAGAGCACTGACCTCAGAAAATCATTCGCCATAGCTAAGATAGGAAACCAACCCAGAAGCCCCTCTGTGGATGAATGGATCAAGAAAATGGGGTCTATGTATCCATTCATCCTTGGGTCCATCTGTCCATCCATCCGTCTGACTGTCTGTCTATCTATCATCTATCTAATCTATCTATCTATCTATCTATCTATCTATCTATCTATCTATCTATCTATCTATCTATCTATCTATCTATCTATCTATCTATTTATCTATCTATCTACCTCTATCTGTCTGGCCGTCGATCTATCTATCATCTATTTATCTATGCATCCATCTACCCATCTATCAGTCTGTCTATCTATCTATCTATGCATCCATCTATCCATCTGTCCATTCATATATCCTCTCTCTCTCTCCAGCTCATTCGGTTATGGGATGCAAGAAATAATTTCAATTAAAAAAATTTCACAAATTGGCTTGGGGACCTAACATACGACCAATTTTGTAGAATGTGCTGAGAAGAACGTCTGTTCTGAAACTGTTGGGTGAGAGAGATTCTGTAGATGTTGGTTAAATCTAGTTGTCCCCTGTAGCTATTTAGGCCTGAGCTTTCTTTGCTGAGATTTTTGCCTGGATGATCTACCAAGAAGTATATAGAATGGAAACAAATTATATATGTGTGTGTGTATATATATATATATGTATATATATAAATCATATAGTGTTTATATATAAAATCATATATATTTATATATGTTATTTAAAATTGGTAATTAAAATCTATAGGAAATAGTAAAGAGTAAAGCAATATAATAAACAAATACCTAAGTAATTTTTAAAAAATCATGGAAGTCTCTGGAACTTTTATAGAAAACTAAAATCTATTCTATCTGATCTTAGGATTGCTGCTTCAGCCTATTGTATTCTAAGGTTGTATTCCAACCTTTCATTTTGATGATGTATCTGCTCCTTTTGGCCAGATTTGTCTCCTGTCAACAACAGGTGGATGGGTTTTCATTTAGATCCAAGTACCAAGTCTGTATCTTTTAATCAGAGAATTAAGTTTGTTAACACTGGATCTGCTCTTTCTTCCTGCTCTGAGGCCCTGTCTTCTACTCCATCAGTTTGGCCACAGAGACCTTCCACCTTATTGTTTCATTCTGTCTTTTCTGTCTGGTCATTTTCTGAGGGCTGCTACCTCTTCTTTCAAAACCTTAGTTTGAGGATTTCCAAAGATCTCTTTACATCATGAATACAATGCTTCTTGATCCCTTTGAACTCAGACCCTAGGTGCTGTCCCTGACCTTTTTCCACTCAAGGCTGGTGCTCTACCACTTTGAGCCATATATATATGGTGCCACTTCCAGTTTTCTGGTGGTTCATCATTGGAAAGCAGAGTCTTATGGCTTTTCCCCCAGGCTGGCTTGGACCACAATCCACAGATCTCAGAACAGAGAGCTGAGTTGAGCCGGTTAGATTTTTTTTTCTTCTCCCATGTAGTTCTGAAAATCAGAGGGCTCCTACTATTCTTCTTGCTTTCCTTCTTGATTTCTTCTTGATTTCAAGAAGTTATAAAAAATGGAACAACAAATGGGGTGTCTGTGTATTTTTATGATCATAAAGATATTTTTTCTGGAAGAGTCAGTCAGGAACTGAGATTAAAAAAAGAAACCGGGTATGCCCTGTTTTCATGATGTCATCACCCCCAAGAAGTCTGGCTGGGTTTGGGCAGCAAATGTGAAATCAGAATGGATCATCTATGTCTTATGTCAATTTTGAGCTAATTCTCCACTAAACACATACACAGAAGTCCTGATTTTACATGGATTTTACCATAGTTGACTGGGCTTTCTGAGTTCAACCTTATTTCATTTCATGCACAAAAAAGTCAATACTTTTAAACACATTTCATTTTCAGACTATAACCTACTCAAAGTTAATAGAGGAAAATAAAAGGATAGTCCCCCTCTCAAAAATAAACTTTAAAGCACAAGGGTCACCTGGAACTGAATGATTCTCAAGAAACCATAAATCTACAAATAAAATTAAAGAAACATACTAGACAAAAGTTCAGACAAAAGTGTATCTGTGGGATAGTTGGCTTTTCTGGTTGTTATCATAAGATTCGTGTTAGTGTCTGTTACTCGGAAAATGTAAGCTCACAGAAGGGATGGGTTAAGAAATATGGATGACAGTGTTAGACACCTTGTATTCATATACTGTTTGTAGAATGGGAACTTCTTTGTACAACCATTTAAAGACAATTAAAACAAATGTATGCTCACATCTCCATACAAACATGCCTTGGAACTGTCTCACCCTCACCCAACCAATGTCACCCCTTCCAGAATTCTTCCCCTATCACTACCACCCCCTCCATTTACAATCTTGATCAATGTCATGCTTTCCAACTGATCTTCTTATCAATACATTTCATTTTCCTTTATTGGGTGTTTCATGTTATTTCTGGAGTTACATGAGATTAAACCACAATATGTAGGGTGGTTTTCTGTCACTTGAAGCATAGGACCAGTGTTCATTTACTTATATATCAAGATAGGTAGATAGATATGCAGGTAGATACAAGACAGATGTAGAGAGAATATGGATAGGTAGATGGATAGACAGGCTGGATGATAGATAAAAATAAATGATAGAAAGAAAGAAAGAAAGAAAGAAAGAAAGAAAGAAAGAAAGAAAGAAAGAAAGAAAGAAAGAAAGAAAGAAAGAAAGAAAGAAAGAAAGAAAGATAGGCCGGCAGGCAGGCTGTCAGGTAGATAGACAGAAGGATAATAGATAGATAGAGAGATAGGTAGATAGATAGATAGATAGATACATACATACATATATGCACACATACATACATACACATACATACATACATACATACATATATGCACACGTACATACATACATACACATACACACATACACACACACATACATACATACATACATACATACATACATACATACATACATACATACATACATACATACATACATATACATACACATGCACAGACACACAGTTAAAATCATGGCTGGCTTGCACTCACTCTCAGGATCATGTGTCCTCTGTCCCTGTGTCCACTGGGGTCACAAATACCACTCTGACAGTGAGGGATTTCCCACTCGTGTTGACCAGGTCTGAGGCTCCGCCATGGAGTGCGTGTTGAGTTGGATGCATTGTCTTCTTTCCTGACAACTTTACAGGTGTGGTGGAAATGGGGAGCATGCAGGATGCCAGTCTCTCCACAGGGTCAGCATCTCCTCCACCAAAATACAGTCGCCTGGTCGCTCAGATCTGTGTTTCCCCCTGTAGGTGAAGCCATGGGTGCTTCTCCCTAGATTTCTTTCTTCATCCCTTCTTCTTCTGATCTTGATACTTCTCAGAATGACTTAATAAACTGATTGCACATGCATGCATTTCTGTCTTGGGAAAATCTGTGCTCCTGGGGCCATGACTAGCATCCCAGATGCCCTTGGTACACGAGTGGATCCAAAACATGCACTACTAGCACCCAATGGATGGGCAGAATTCACACAGATCCACACCCCACCAAGACATGAACTTGAGGATCGCATGGAAATGGACCAACTGAGGTTCCTGAGACTGATTCCTTCCAGAAAACTCTTTCTTTTCCTAACCATTCCTGAAAAGTAAAATTAGATTACACCTGGAGGCTAAGACTGAGACTGAGAAAAATAAATCACTATTAATTGAACAGTGATAAAACAAAATGGTTTCCATCCCTAAGGAATCCAGTATTTTCTGACATTTTTCCTGTTCTGAACTTGGGGTTTACTCATTTGAAGAGATTCTGTGTCCTCACCTTTAGATGTCATAAGCCTTTCTTTTGGGTTAGTTTTCATGATGTCATAGTATTTGGAATTTTCCAGATTTATGTACTTTAGATTCCCCTTCCCCAGTCAATGGTGTGGGGGGGTGTATAGGGTGGATTCTTATTTTGTTGGATTAAACATTTCCAAACACCACCCTATCTTTCCACGCAGCAGGAGCTGAGACCAAGGCTGGCTGGAGATTTCACTCTACTCTACCCTTTGACTGGGTGACTGTTCTCAAGTTGCTGAAGACTGTGTTCATGAGGCTAGGTATTGGTGGCTCCTGGTTATTATCTCAGTGACTCAGGAGGAAGGGATCTGATGATCACATTGTGAATTAGCCTCTCTCCAAAAAATCATCATCTTTCCTTATCAAACAAATAAACCTAAGATGAGAAGTGAAGGTCACGGGGTAGAGCTTCAAATAGGATTGGAAAATCTGAGTCACTCCAGCCGTCTCATTATCAACATCTCCATTCCATCCCTCACTTCCCAACTTTTGTTTGGCCAGTCCTGGACCTTGAACTCAGGGCCTGGACTCTGTCCCTGAGTCTCTTTTTGCTCCAGGCTAGCACTCTACCAGTTAAAACAGAGCATCACTTCTGACTTTTCTGAGTAGTTGATTGTAATTCATCTCTAAAGGAGAAGGAATTACTATTCTTTGACTTTGATCTGAAGACTCCACTCTGCCTTTTGCCCATCACATCACTGTTAGGCTCTTGGTCAGAAAATTATGTGCAAAGCTCATCTGTGCATGCTGTCAAAAGCACACATCCACTCCGCCAGCACCTCCACATCTGTCCATAAAGTCCATAGGTATTGACTACTGACTCTCCCACCTGGGGTTCACTGTGATCTTCATCCTATGGTTAGAAAGTTAATATCCCCAGGGGTATTTTCCTTCAACTGTCACTTGAGGAATGTGGTCAGTCCATAGGAGTGTCTGATCAAGAATGTTCTAAGACACATCTAGAGAAGTCACTGTTTCTCTAATGAACAGAGAAAGACATTGAGTTAATACTTTCCTTTTACTTAGAACATGTCCTGGGACTTGGACTCAGGGCTGGGCTGCTGTGTCTTAGATATTATTTTTCTCCCTGATAACACCCTACTGCTTGAGCCACATCTGCACCTGTGTCCTTTGGGTGGTCAGCTGGAGGAAAGAGACTCCAGGACTTTCCCATGGGCTGGGCTGGCCTGGAACCTTCCATCTGATTCTGATGCCATCTGTCCCCAGGACTTCACTTTTCCCACCTGAGAGTTAAACGAACCCTAGTAGCAAGGAAGCATCACCATTTCACCTTCAACTGGAATGAAGGAGACTCGGTTGCCCTTCCATCAAGTTCTCTAGCTCCCAAGTCAGAGAAAATGAACAATTGTGTACATGGAAGTGCTGATCAGGTCACTGTGTTCCCAGTAAACATGACAGTCCTCAGCTCACCATGTTCTTGTTGCTCATCTGCCTGGTGATCTGGAATATTCCCTCCAGACTACCTGTGCCAAGCAGGATATTCGGGGGGTGGAGGGGGGCAGAGTCAACACCACTCGATGATGAGCACTGATTTGTGCATGGGGGAGACTGACCCACAGGAGAGTCCCATAAAACCTGGAGGAGACGCCACCCTCCCCAACTATGGAGGAGACAGAAAGCCCCACAGCATGAGAGTCCTGCTGCTACCTCTGCTGCTCGCATGGACATGTGCTCAGCAGAATCCTCAACTGCATCAGTACCAGGTAACCTGAATATGGTGATTGGAGAAGTAGTGTGTGTAGGGAAATTTTCTGTCTGAGTGTCAGTGTGTCTGTCTCACATTTGCTTTTGTGCATCAATCACACTTTATTAATATGTTGTTTTATATGTCTCTATTCAACAATCAGTTCTTATATTTTGAGTTCTTACATTTTCATTGGACAGTAAATATAAAACATATATATATTTGTGATACATATTTGTGATTTTTGCAGTGATATTTCATATAGGCTTAGGCATTGAATTTTCATAATTGTGTGTGTGTGTGTGTGTTACTTTAACAAACAGATTTCCATGGAGGTCTAGAATCTCCTCCTAAAAATACACCTTCCTCCTGAATCTCTCCCTCTTCAAATGTATTCATAAAGTGCAGTTAAGAATCAGAGACTCTGAATATGTCCAGTAAATTGTCATCTAAAAGAAGCAGAGCCTGGTAGCTCAGAGTCTGGAGAGGGAACGCTCCAGGTCATCGCAAGCAGGTTACTTGAATCCCTGAGTGTCTGAAGATCTGTCCTCTAACCTGCCCAATGGGGTGTTTCAATGGCACAGCTATGCCTTAGCAGCTGATAATGAAGAGCAAATCCTGGAGGATGGAGAACTGAGACTCTATCTATGCAATCTTCTGTGTATTAGATAGTGTGATATATTACGCCTCCAGTTTTATATCAAGTTAAGTTGTGCCTCCTCCACAATACAGGTCTTGATGCCCTGACTCCTGACTTCTCTTTTTAGTCCAACTATTACTTTATTTATATTACTATGTTTATTTATATTACTATGGAAAAAGACAACCAAGCAATTCTGTGCCATTTCAAAAAAAATTTCCAATCAACACCAATTATGTGGTGACAAGTAACTGGGAATGGTGACATCTTTGGGACAAGACTGACAAGAAAAAATGGGCTCTGGTGCTACAGTTCATCTCCAACAAGAATATGTCACACTGGCCAGCACAAGCCATACTAACATTGAGCCTTTAGCGCTGGGCACAGATTTGGATCTCTTCTCTGAAGCTAGCAAATCAAGTGAAATAACTGGGTTAAAAAAGTTTTAAAATGAAGCCCAAATAAGTTGTAAAACCATGCTCCTGACATAGTCTCCATCAAAGTTTACATGAAACCCACTTTTCCCACTCTAAGAGCCCCAATTTTTTTCCTCACATAGCCTACCATGTAGCTGCAGAGACTCTTCTGCCTCAAGATGTAAACAAAGGGAAAAAAATAACAGCATGTGCATCATATTCTCTACACACTTCTGTTGGATGGAAAATACCAAATTAAAAAGAGAGAGAGAGAAAGGTTCCATCTTAGATTCTCACAACCTCTTGTTCTGCAGTTCATGAATCCGACTCTGATGCTAAGGTGACAGTGTATGTAAGTAGATTTGTTTTCAGTGAAGGAAACCTGTCAAAAGATGGATTTACCTCTTTTTCTTTGAGACTTATCTGATGGTACATGCTCTTCAAAGTCCTCACTCTCTCAAACTAGGGCACATTCCAGGATCACACGGCCTTCCTTATAACGCTGGCTGTCTTCAGTGGCAAACTCATAGATCCATCCCAGTTTGCTATTGCAGTATTTGCAGCTCACATCTCAAGCCATGTGGCAGCCAGTGAGTATGACTCGATCTTGAACTTCACTGTACTGCAGATTAACTACCTTGTTAAAAAGAAATGCTCTACCAGTGGCACCTGTAAACCGAATGGAGATGAGTTCTGAGCGGTTTGTGAGGATCATACCACAGTTTGCACAAGAAAACAGGTGAGTACCACTAATATGATCAAGGAAAATTCCTCCCATTTTGCTAGCTGAAGTTCTAAAAACCTTGCATTTATGAGACTCACATAATACAAATAAAACATTCAACAGACCCTGGTGCTGGTGGCTCACACCTGTAATCCTAGCTACTCAAGAAGGCTGAGATCTGAGGATCACAGTTAAATCCAGCCCAGAAAAATCTATGAGACTCTTATCTCCAATTAACCACCAGAAAACTGGAAGTGTGCTGTGGCTCAAGTGGTAGAACGCTTGCCTTGAGCTGAAGAGTTCAGGAACAGTGCCTAGGCCCAGAGTTCAAGCCTCATGACTTAGTGGAATCTCAAGTCCTTTCAGCCACATACTTCTGAAATGGAGTGAAAGCTTTCACAGATGTCCTTTGTCTGTTAATTCTTAGGAACTTTACTGTGTCCCACAGTAGGAAAAAATGGGTGCTTTGTGGTACTTACCAGTGCTTCTCTTGCTGGCAGAAATATAAGAAATGAAGGGACAGAAATCAGGAAGAACACTTGAAACATTCCAAAGCATCTCAAAATCTTCATGCCACCATTCTATGTCTTAAAGTAAGTGCTTTTCTTCCTTCAGATTTTCCATCTGTCAAGGAAACCTAGAGGGGCGGTGAGGTCGGCCCTGCCAATGACTCCTCGCTCCTCAGCTGGGTCGAAGCCCCTGACCTCTTTTGCAGCCAAGTTTGCAAGGAAGTATTTGCATTTGGTGGGGAATCTGAGGACCTGTACTTTGTCAGGAATCTACGGTCATAGACTCTGATGTCCCAATCCTCATCTAAGGCCCTGTGGAATCACAAGCCTGGTTTTTCCTAGGAGGTCTGTCGCTTAACCACCATGCAGTACATTAACTAATCCACCATAGACAAAAGAACAGGATAGAAAGAGCTTTCCTTGTAAAATGGGAAGGATATGTCATTAGATTTTTTTACCCTTTGGCCTGGTTTTGAGTCTTCACAACCTTTAAGATGGTAGCTATGAGCTAGCTTCTGAGCAATGAGGTTGAAGGACTGAGTTAACATCATAGATCTAATCACCAAGATTCTCCATATGACAAATTCTCAGTATAAGAAATATTATAAACACATTTAAGGAGAACAATATTGAAAAGAAGGAGGTGTGTATGTCTGTTGGGGGGGGGGGTTGTGGGAGTTTTTCTCTGGATGTTGTCTTATTTCCATAAAGATCACAGTCAATTCCAGATAAAACACTCAAAGTAAGTATTAGCTATCTTCACAAGCTTACATTGAAGAGCTAGTGGTGAGTATGGGTGCCTTGAGCTGAAGAGTTCAGGAGTAAAAGCAAGAACAAGATGGAGGGGAAAGCCGTACAAATGAGTGTGTGCATGGATACACTCCCAGTGACCTGGAGGAAGGAAGCTGCAGGGTGTATTTTAGATCTCATCCCTGGCAGATGGATTTTTTCATTTCCCTCCCTACCAGTGTGGATGAATGGATGATTTTGCAAATTATCTGTCCTAGATAGAAATGAAATTTCTAAAATCACCACTCGCAGGGAAGAGGCAGTGATTCTGAAAAACACTAGAGCTGTGCACAGGAAGGAGTTCCTAAAGCAAGGAGGGAAAAAAACCCAACAAAGTGATAACTGCCCAGGGCAGAAATCTGATACATAAATCAGCAGAGCACCCAAAGAGTGGACATAGGAAATTAATTGTAAGACTCTATGTAATCTGAGGTTCTCAAATTACATCTGAATCATCCAACATTTCATAACTGGTGCAAATGTGTGCAATGATGGTTAAGGATAAAAGAACTACTCTGTTCGTCATTGTTGTTGTTGTTATGTTAAAGGATTGGTTCTGAGTGCCAACATGGTTTTTCCATGCATTAAAAAGAAACATGGTGTTTATAAAATACTTTGGGGTAAAGTCGGATCTCCCTCCACTTCTGTGTCCTAGTGGGTAGACAGATTTTGCAGATGAGGGGTGGTTCTTAGACACATTCTTCCCCCAAGGACTGAGTTCATATGAACAAGATGTTGAACCTTGCAAGGGCTCAGGCCCAGTCCACCTCCCCATAACTCCTTCTGTTTCCCAGCCTTCCATGTTGCTATGGATGACATTCAGGGTCCCTTGGCAGAGTTTCTGCTTTCTTAGTGTGACAGCAATGAGGGGGGCTGGAAAGGGACTGGAAATCTGAACAACTTTTAGAGGACAAGAATTGCCCCACCTGTAGTGGGACTGTCTCCCCTTATATTGGACCCCACTCTGCCACAGGGAGTTGTGGAAGTGCTTCAAGCACAGAGTCCCCAAGCAGCAACTGTGCTCATGAACATGAACACTATGCACCATCGATTGCCCTGAATTTTGAAATGTTCGTCTTGAATTTGTAGACTCAAGAAACAATGTCATTCAAGTGTTGAAAAACACAGGAGTATTCATCATTCAAAATTGTCAACGTGGTTGACAGACAGCAAATGTGATTTTGCTGGCAGGTAAGTAGGGCCATGTGTGGCTGTGAGGTAGGACAAGCAGAAGCCGCATCCACATTGAGTGTACAGGGAGGAGCTGGTGCATGCATGTGCTGTACTCTGCTGATCCCTGCGGTGCTGACCTTCCTACAAAAGAAGAGGCAAGGTGGATCTTGAGGAAAGGCAGCCAGTCTGGTGCTGGAGGCCTCTCAACTTGGGTACACAGGAGGCTGAGATCTGGAGACTGGGGTTCAAAGCCAGTCTAGGCTGGAAGATCCTTCAGACTCTTCTTATCTAACCAAACAACCAAAAAGCTAGAAGGGAGCCCTGACTCAAGTGTTAGAGGACTAGATATGAGTAACTTCAGGAAGCTGTTAGGACAATGGAGGAGGAGGGAAGAGAACAGGCTGGACTCGATCGATCTTCCACAGGTGAAGAGTGTTTATTGAGATAGAGTAGCTGGGAGACTATGTGGAGTTGGGCTTTCTGAGATCTGGGCAGGGAGGCAGAGGAGAATGGAGAAGCCATTAGGTTGACAGCTGGGGCATCTCAGAAGCACCCAAAGAGGGTGGGCATCGCTGGGTCTCTCCACCTGCACATCAGCATGGGTCCCCATACCTGGAGTCCTGCCTGGGGTCCTATTTGTGTGTGGACAATAGTGGGGGGCAGGCTGTCAACCCTTCAGGAAAAACACCCAAGCCCTGAGTTCAAGTCTTCAACCCTTTAGGAACAACACCCCAGCCCTGAGTTCAAGTCCTTGGACCAGCACCACAACCACCAAAACTGAAACCAAATGCTAGAAGAGGAAACAGGAGAAACAAATGGCAGTCAGCATCTATCTAAGAACAGGCCCAGAACCAGGAACAACTGTTCATTGATGAGTCAGGGTCTCAGAGCTGAGGACCAAGAGCCCGAGCTTTGGAAAATGGTGCTTGTGTCACCTCAGATTCAAAGATTGGAAAGCTGAGAAATCCTGTGATGGAAGTTGAGGACTCTAGGGAAAGTCACTCCTTTTAACAGGGAAATGTCACTAACCTCTGCCTGCACCCAGCAACACCAGGAACTTCTGGGCTTGACTGTGGTGATGGAAGCCATTGGATTGAGGTGGTCAGATGAGGACCTGGCAGAGTCCCTGGGGGGAGGCCAAGGGGACATGTTGGGATTCTGCATCAGGAAGCAGCATGGAGGACCTCAGAAGATGCATGAGGAACTCAGTAGTTCTCCACTGAATGTGGAAGGACAGAAGGGCAGCACCCATACTAAGAAGGAAAACTCGGTGCTGAGAAAGATCATGGAGGAAAATGGCATTCTGGGTGACCATATCCACTATGTTCTGGAGGAAGGTAAGTCACCATCCCTTTCCTCTCTAAGGAAATACCTATCAGAGTAGAGATGAGTGGGGTGTGTTCTTCATAGAGTTGTTCTGTCTGCCAACTTCTCTATGCTCAGAGTCAGGAGATGTCCGAAGCAAAATGGAGCCGGTGCTCTGACCTTCCCTTCCCTTCCCTTCTGTCTTTGCAGATGGCTGTCCTTTCAGTGATACATTTGAAAAGATTATGAAGTTGATTGTGTAAGTTGCCAGTGGTAATTACTCACAGTTAGTCTCTTATACATGGTGGTCAGCTTCAGTTGGATGAGTGTATACTTCACATGTAAATCACTGACACTGGCTTAATAGGACTTAATATTTTGTGTGTGTTCTGTCACTAGGGATTATTTCCAAATAAGGCTGGGATAGTAACAAATGATGCTCTGCTCTCCTTGTGGCTTTTCTGGGGCTCATGGGAGATGGGAGTCTCCTGGACATTGTGGAATTGGCTGTCCCTTGAAACTTCCTGCTCAGGTCTCAGCCTCCTGTGGATGTAGGCTCAGAAGTGTGAGCCAGCTGGGGCATGGAAGTGATTGTTACTTTGATTTGGGGAACTAGACTCACACAATCAGGAAAAAATAAACTTTTGCAAAGATGAACCCTTCTGAATTCCAGTGTGCCTAATTACATTTGCATTCTCCAATTCCTTACATTATAGAACACAGTACTCAAAATCTTATAGTACCCTCATATATACTTTAATTCACATACTATGCATGATATATTCATGTTATAATATCTATCTGTTTCTGGGGCTGGGAAGGTGGCTCAGTGGTAGAGTGCTTGCCTTGCATGCATGAGGCCCTGGGTTCAATTTTTATGCATGATATATTCATGTTATAATATCTATGTATTTCTGGGTCTGGGAAAGTGGCTCAGTGGTAGAGTGCTTGCCTTGCATGCATGAGGCCCTGGGTTCAATTCCTCAGCACCACATAAGCAAAATGAAAAAAGCCGGAAGTGGGGCTATGGCTCAAGTGGTAGAGCGCTAGCCTTGAGCTGAAGAGCTGAGGGACAATGCCCAGGTCCAGAGTTCAGACCCCACGACTGGACCCCCCCCCAAAAAAATCTATTTCTTTCTTTATTTGTAATGTTATATGCACTTTTCATTATATATAATAAATAAAATATATAAAGTATATATATTTTATTTTTATGTTATATATATTTTTTATGTATAAATGTCTCAAGATGCTGTATATATACATATATGTGTGTATATATATGTATATATGTATATATATATGTATATATATATATATATATATATATATATATATATATATACACAGCGTATTAAGAGACAAACACAGAGCAATACAAAATACCCAAGAGAAAGTAAAAGACAGAGGAGAAAGAAGTCTCAAATTCTGAAGCTACCTTCATACTGATTACTTTCCTAAGCAATTTTTTTCCTATATAAGCCCATGAAATCTGCATAGAACTAGTATTCGGCCCATTGACTTTTTTGTCTGAATCAATCCAGCATTCTCACAATCAGCATCTCTATTCCCTCCCCCATCCCACTTGTTTTGGGCAGGTCTGGGCCTTGAACTCAGGGCTTGGACTCTGTTCCTGAGTCTCTTTGTGCTCCAGGCTAGTGCTTGAGCCTCAGCAACACTCCTGGCTTTTTCTGAGCATCTGACTGAATTCCTCCTGTGAAGGAAGATGAGTTGCTCTTTTGTGCCTTAGACCTGAAGGCTCTACTCTGTATTTCTACCATTATTGTAAGATGAATCATCCCAGAAACCACATTTTGGAAAATAGAATAAGGGAGTCTTTACTATAGAGTTAGCAGTCTGCAGGCTGCCCATTGTTACAAATGCCTGCAGCACCCAACAAATACACATAACAGGGTTAGGAAACAGGCCAGAGAGGGAAGAAAGAACACAAAACAATTCCAACAAATCAATTCAGCTCCAGTGAAGAGCTGAATTGGGAGACCATGATGACCAGAGATGAGCCAGGAAGACAGGAACACAGGACAAGGTCATAGAGACACATGTGGCAAGGTGTCACAGTGTCTGGGCTGGTCTGGGCCTAAATAGGATCAGGGAAGGGGGTGGGGCCACAGAAATTCCCAGTTTCAGGCACTGGAGTGACAGATTCAATAACCTATCAGCTAAGTGCCTGCCCATTACCTGAGAAGCAGGTGATGGGTAAAGGGCATTTCCTTCCCCCAGCATGAAAACAAGATGCCAGACTCTACCATCCACCATGTGGCCAAATATGGTGCTGGCTAGACCTGACCGCCTGACTTCATTCTTCCCTTTGTTTTCTTATGTACATGAAATCAAATCATTGATTTTTCTATAAGAGGGCTGAATTTGTGCCTGGGCTGTTTGCGTCTGTAACATAAGGATTCTCCAGCAGTTAAAGTTGGCTCCATATGGTTGGTACCCATATAGTCAAGGGACTTTGAACTTTCTTTCCCAGGTCAGGCAGGGTAAGGTTTACAAATCTATGTCCCACAGAAAGAATGTCCTGCAACCCAAGTCTTAGGTTAAGCAGATCCAAAGCAATCTTTCACCAGGAATCAGTTGCAGGTGATGGAATGAGGAAAGAAGGAGTCCAGTCCACTTTAACCACAGTAGAGGTGGTCAGGATGATAATGCTGTAGTCTCCTCCAGATGGCGCCAGGCTGTCCTTGAACTTTATCCAAGGCGGTGGGCAGCATCAGCATCAGCAGCATCAGTAGTATCTCGCAGTGACTCGGGTAGATTGTCACACCTCCTGCTGGGTTACCTGTCAATTTCTGCACGAAGTGGTTAAAGAAGTTTTACCTGATTTCTGATTTTTGTGAAACTTCCCAGTATTTTCCTGCCTATACACTGGCTTTTTCAGGCTGGTCTCCCACTGTTTTTTTAAGGCAGTTTAGGCAGTGGCTCCTCCTGGGTAATTTATCAGGGTGACAACTTTTTACTAATCAGAGATATTTTAAAATAAGGCCAGGATTTTCTAGGCTTGAGCTTATAATTATTTTTTCCAAGTGCATACTTGTACACTTGTACAGTTGTTATCACTGCTTTTTATGCTTTTTCCTTTTAATTTATCCTGCCTCATTTTCCAGAAATCACTTTTGTCTCTTGATCTTAAGGGAGTTGATGGACAAAGATCCATCTTCTGCTGACACTACCTAGCCAGGAACCTTTAACCTTACCCATTTTTAACAAGGGTTGCCAGGATCAGATGTCATTAAGAACAAACACTATTTGCTCTAAATGGGAAATTATATGCATTTCATTTTTAACAACTGCACAGACCTTTTCTTGGGCTATAGCAGTGTAGCCTGTTTAGCAATCTGGTTTGGTAAAGCATTTTTCTGGCTGACTAGGAAAGCTGATCTCTAGTGACCCTAACAATGCCTGAGTTACCTGTGCAGGCCTTTAGACAGATCTCAAGAGGGACATAATCCCCCTCTGTATGGTATTTTCACAATAATAATAATAATAATAATAATAATAATAATAATAATAATAATAATAATAATAATAATAATAATAAATAGGGACATAATCTCAGGTCCACGGAACTTTTCCTTTACTGAACAAATAAATTTATGTGGCTAGTGTCACCCTAAAAGTCACTGCCAATTCAGACTTGAGCAGATATAGGGGGTTTGGGATTTAAGCTCTCCCCCATATTTTATAATGTTAGCTTTTCACTACCTGTTATCACAGATGACTGACAAGTTCCTGCCCAGTTACAAAATAAACAAACATGGGCATTGGAAAGGCAGGCTTACAAACTACCTTCCTGTGACCTCCAGGCTCTGATCAATTTTTGAAGGGCCAAGTGATTCTAGGATCTGACACCATCTCTGGCATCCAAGTAGTGGCTTGTGACTGTCTCTGGATGCTCCATCATTGCCAGGGTCCCTGGAATGCCTTTCTCCATGCTGGAATAAATGCACCATTGGCATTTTACTTGGTTGGTCCCTGGACTTGAACTCAGGGCTTGAGCACTGTCCTTCAGCTCTCCAGCTCAAGGCTAGCACTCTGCCACTTTCAGGCCCAAAGCAACTCTCCTTTTCCAGCACTCTGCTGGCTGATTAGAGATGACAATCTCACAGGGACCTTTCCATTTCCTGGCTGGTTTCAAACCATAGTTTTCAGATCAACAAATCTTTAAAACCAGCCACTGTACTCCAATGAAAGCAACAAAGTTGGTCATTGGAAGTAGTTCTATAAACATGGTCTTACCTGGAACTTATTAAGGGCCAGCTCCTCCACTTCTGCAATAAGATATTTACTTCAGACTCTGTTACCTGGGTTTGACTGTGCTCTTCATCCCATGATTAGAGCTTTAATGTCCCCAGGTGCATTTCCTTTCAACTGTCACTTGAGGAATGTGATCAGTCCATAGGAGTGTCTGATAAAGAATGTCCTAGGAAACATCTAGAGAAGTTACTGTTTCTCTAAGGGTCAGAGAAAGACACTGAGTTAATACATTGCTTTTATTTAGGACATGTCCTGGGACTTGGACTCAGGGGTGGGCTGCTGTGTCTTAGATGTTATTTTTCTCCCTGCTAACACCCTATTGCTTGATCCACATTTGCACCTGTGTCCTTTGTGTGGTCGGCTGGATGAAAGGTCTCCAGGACTTTCCTACCTGCTTGGGTTTGAACCATGATTGCCCCACATCTTCACTATTCGAACAGCTGGAGTTACAGGCATGTCCTTGTCCTGAATAGCAAGAATCTCCTGCCAAATATGGAGATGGGAATATAGGCAGAAGTCAGGTCAATAATAAAAGTGACACAGTGTTGATGAAATCCCAGTGGGTTTTAACAAGATATGCTCATACACCTGTTTTCTAGAGGCCTGTCATCATAGCCCAAGGAGGACAGTTTTCATTCGACACACTGCAGGACACACAGGCAGGAAACACACACATTCATCTACCTCCTTGCCTTGCACAGCCCCATATTCCTGAGAAAATCTCTTCCACCTTCTGGGAATCTATTTTCCCCAAATGAATGGATAGGTGTGTAGAGGAGTTACACTAGGGCTCCCTCCCCCACTTCTTCCACAGTGTTTTCCCACTTGGCCTGTTGTGATCCCACATGACAGTTTGGATTGTTTCAAAAATCACAGAAGTACTGAGGTGAATGTGCATTTTGTGGAGGCTGGTGTGAGATTTCATGGAGGATTTTATGAAAAGGCTGATGTTGGTTTTGAACCTTGACCCACTCATGGTCATGCGATTTCAACATGATCTTCATCACCCCTGGGTAGTTATTGTAGTGGGAATCCTTATGTGTGGAAAAATCAACTCACACTAGATAGATAGATAGATAGATAGATAGATAGATAGATAGATAGATAGATAGATAGATAGATAGATAAGCAAACGGGCTGATAGATAGGCAGATAGAGAGGCAGACAGACAGATAGGCAGATAGATGGACAGATGGATGGATGGATAGATAGATAGATTGATTGATAGGTAGATAGATAGATAGATAGATGAATGATAGATAGATAGATGGATAGATAGATAGATAGATAGATAGAAAGATAGAGTTCAACTTAGTACTCATATCCACTAGTATAGAAGCCTCATGATCAGATTTTCTTAGGACTCCTGGAGAAAAAATGAGGAAGGGAGGTTGGAGGAATATGACTTCAAGTGGAAGCGCTTGCCTTTTGACCCTGACAGGCAGGTATTACCACTGTCCTTGCTACCCACCTTATCAATCAGGTCCCTTCCACTGATCCCCAGAAAACATATACCCATAGTGGTTGGAAGACAGCCTGAGACCCAGGCCACAACTTGCAGATACACACAGGCTGTGGAAATCTTGAAAACCTCTCCTCAATATTGCTCTCTCGCCTCAACTCAAATAAAGGTTCCACTATTACCCCTGACCATACCTCTGGGTCCAGGATTGTATCATCATCACCAGGATTCTCTCTCTATCCTGGCTGGAAGGAAGGAAGAAAAGAGAGAGAACCAAGGTGAAATCCAACTGACCAACAGGTTTTCATGGGGCTGAAATCCTGGGGAAAGAAAGCAAGTCTCCTTCATTGTGACTGAAGGGAATTGATGAAGCTTCCTGAGAACTTGGGTTCCCTATCTACTAGGAAGAAAATGTGGAGTCCTGGAGGGGGGAGGAAGATGGCAGTGGACTGAGATGGAGGCTGGGAGGGAAAGCAACCTGATCCTGAAGATTCTAGAAATTAACACAGATTGGTGGACTTTGAGCAGGAAATATGAGCCTTGGCTAGTTCAGTGCCCATCACCATCATTTTCCAATAGAGATGCATGTCACTTGAGTTTCTCCTCTGGAAATCAGAAGACAAGCAAGAAGGAAGGAGGAGACAGTGGTGGTGTCATTCTGAGGCCATTTTTTGCCTCCATTCACAGGGGAAATTGGCCTGGGATTCTGCACCAATGCCCAGATCAGAAGTGCTTTGCCATAGTCACTGCAGTCATTCCAGGAAGTTGTCCCCTGAAGGAGAAATCAGAGTCTGCATTTTAGAAGATTATAACACATGACTAGTTTTGCATTTTGCTCAACTTCTTCACTCAGAGATTCTGAGAACTTCTGGAACACGAGAAGAGGAAGAATTTGTAAGAAGTCGGATGTCAATCCAACCCCTTCTTGATAAACTTACTGGAATCATCAACATCCACCATGAAAATACAAATAAACTTCTAGTCATAGCTGTACCCTGAGCCTAAGCCATCTCAAAAAGCAACCACATCCATAGGAACAGAAAGGTTAAGATGCATATAATTATGAAAAACTGTTAAGCAATGTAGGCATGGGATGGCAGGTACTGATTTTGCACCCACCTATATTGTTCATTAGTTCAAGTGACTTTGTGAAATGTACAAATTTCAAGTCAGGCACTTAAAACCTAGTTTTCTATCCTGTTTTGGAGAATATTTCTTACATAGCAAAGAAAGCAATCATCCTGATTGCAAAAGAGTGAGAGCAAGCAACTTCTCTCAAAAGGGGATTCATTCAGCTTCTTGTAATAATGGGCATTAAATAGAGAGTCCAAGGTGTTCTCTCTCTCTTAATACTTCATATTTAAATTATTTGCATAATGGCCAATGAATATAGGACTAGCATGATTTCAGATCCTCAATATACTGTGCTTACTACATATGGATTTAATCATTTACTACCTATGTATTTTATTCAATATGGTGGAAGTGAGCTGTGGGTGTGTTTCACTGGATTACTATCAAACCCATCATCTCCCTCCTCTGCTTGTTAGACAGGCAGTTAGCAGCATAAAATAGATTTTCCAGTTTTATTTATAATCTCCAAACTAAGTTGTCATATATATCGGCTGTCTCTCTTGTGTGGTTCCAATATAAGATTCTGTACTTCATACAATTCAGTAACAACTGCCATGTCAGAGAAAATGAATAATTCTGTTGGTGGAACTGGTGATAAGATCTCTGCTCTCCTGTTGAACGTTGATGTCCTCAGGTCAAGTTGGCCTTGCTGCTCATCTGCTTGGTGAGCTGGAATATTCACTCCGGACCACCTGTGCCAAGCAGGAATTTTTTTGTGGGGGAAAGTCAACACCACTCAATGGTGAGCACTGATTGGTGCATGGGGGAGACTGACCCACAGGAGCATCTCATAAAAACAGGAGGAGACGCCACCCTCCCAACCCCAGAGCTGGAGACGGAAAGCTCACAGCATGAGAGTCCTGCTGCTGGCTCTGCTGATCCCATGGATGCGTGCTCGGCAGAATCCTCAGTTCAAACCTTTCAAGGTAACCGAATATGGTGATGTGGGGAACTAGTCCCTGTGTGGGGAAACTCTCTGTCTCTCAATGTGTGTCAGTGTGTCTGTCTCACATTTGTTTTTGTGCATTCATCAGATTTTATTCATGGGTTGCTCTGTATGTCCATATTTATCCCACATACCTTCCATTTTGAATTCTTCCTTTGTCATTGGCCAGTAAATAAAAAAAGTAAAGAACATGTGGACAGCATGATTTGTGATTTTTGCAGTTTTATTTCATATAGGTTTAGACATGGAATCTTTATAATTTTGTACATGTGTTACTTTCACAAACAGATCTGCTTGTGATCATTCCTAAGAGGCCTAGAATCTCCCCCTGAAAATAATCCTCCTTCCATATTCTCTCTTCAAATTTATTAATGCCATGTAGCAAGAATCAGACACTGTAAATACTTCTAGTAAATTCTCTTCTGAAAGAAGCAGAGCCTGGTAGCTCAGAGTCTGGAGAGGGAAGTCTCCAGGTCATTGCAAGCAGGTTACTTGAACCCCTGAGTGTTTGGGGAGCAAAACTGAAGTCTATTCGCTAACCTTCCTGATGGGATGTTTCTCATTCAGCCAGGACATTGGTTGACCCACGCCATTGCAGCTGATCATGAAGAGAAAATCCTGGAGAATGGACGACTGAGATACTTACTGCACTTTATTGGCTGTGATAGCGAATGTGAGACCATAAGTGTGTTCGTTTCTATCAAGTAAGTTGGGCTTCCTCGACAATACAGGCACCCATGCACTGACTACTGGCCTTACCTTGATGGACAAGTTTCCAAGAAAATCTTTGCATTTGGTGGGGAATCTGAGGATCTGAAGTGACCCATATTTTAATATGTAGGATGTCCAAATATTCATGCTATGCCAGGTGGAGGTGCATGCCTGGTCTGCAGATTAACCAGCCAGATGGAAATTATCTAATTAAGAATATCCACAATACCAGGAAAAAAGGGGCTTTAATTGTACAATGGGAATGTGTGTCATTCGATTTTTACTCCATGGCCTTGTTGTGAGTCTTAACCAATGTTAAGATGATGGCTAACACCTTCTGAGCGGTGAGGAGTAAGGACTGATTCAATGTCACAGAACTATTCGCCAACATTCTCCTCATGAAAAAGTCTCAGTTTTTTATGTACTTGAGGCACATTTAAAGATAGCAACATTGAAAAAAAAGGAGGTGTGCATGTAGTTGTGTGTAGATAGACAGACAGACAGACAGATATATTCAGACATACATACATAATACATTCATAGATAGATAGATAACATATGTGTCATTGTCTCTGTGTGTCTGAAGTCTTGTCCAGATGTTTTATGATATTCATGTCAATAGTAAACATGTGAAACTTTCATTAGCACAAGGTGAAAGGCTAGCAGACAGTGTAGGTGGGTTTGGATGAACAGGAAGAACAAAATACATGAGGGAAGTGTCCAAATGACTGTGTGAGTGGAAACACTCACAGTGACCTGAAGGAAGGAATCCAGGGGATGTTCTCTCTCCCTCCCCTGCAGGTGGATTCCTTCATTTCCATCCCTACTAGTGGCTGAATGGACAGATCTGCAAATTATTCTAGTTGTAACTGGAAATGAAAAACAAAATTACCACACAATTACGTGTCAGTGATTCTGAGATCCAGGTCCTAAACCCAAAAGAGGAGTAAGGCAATGGCCAAGATGGTAACTCCCCAGAGCAGACATCTGATGTAGAATCAGCAGAATATGCAAACAGCAAAGCTATGAAATTAATTATAAAATAATATCAAATTGGATTTTCTCAAATTTCATGTGGGTTGCACAGAATCTCATAACTGGTGAACATGTTTGAGATGATAAATAAGCATTCTAAAAAAAAACTATGTTTTTTTCTTGTTTGTTGTTGCTGTTCCTGTTTCAAAGGATTCATTCCCTGTGCTACAGTGAAATTTATTTCGGAGATAGACAAGAGAATGGTGTTTACAAAGTATTCAGTGAGTATCTGCTGCTGATCTGGGGTACACCTAGGGCTCCTGGCACTGTTGGGTTCTAGGTCACACATGAGAGGCACAGAGGAGGGGTGGCCACCTACTGCCCCCAAGGACCAAGTCCACGTGGACAAGACCCTGAACCTTGCAAGGACTCAGGCCCAGTCCTCCTCCCTGTACCTCTTCCTGTTTCCAAGGCTTCTCTGTTGCCATGGATAACATTCAGGGATGCTTTGCAGTGACACGAGCAGGTGTTGAAAAGGACTGGATACTGGAACCATGCTTTCAGGACAAGGTTTTCTCTAATCAAAATAGGAGCAGCTGCCATAAAAGGTGACCAGACTCTTCTGTAGAGTTGGAGATGTGCTTGAAGGAGCAGATCCTCCAAAATAATCAGGAAAGTCCCCATAATCCAACAACAGATGCTCATCTCCTAGTGTAGCTGACTTTATGCTTTAGTTACAAGAAGTAGAGGCCTAGGTGTGTGTATGGTGCCATGAAATAATCAAAAATGGTTTTCATCCTGCCAGAAAAATAAGCAGCACACCTAATACTGACTTCCATAAAAAAGTATTCACTTATGATTGGTGGATTTTGTATGGTTTTTTTTGAAAGCAAAGAAGAAATTAAAAAGCAATCAAACAGGGAAGGCAGGTAAGCAGAAAGACAGTGGCACAGCCCAGCACAGGCTACATGCTGTCTAAGTAAGAAATACTGAGGTCTTTCACATCAGGGGTGCTTATATGATAGTAACAGGGTCTCCTCTAGAATTCTGCACAGCTGGATGTTAATCTTTGGTCTTCATTGTTGCTGGTGTTGCATTTTCTCCTCGCTGGTTCTTCCTGCGACTCACTCTTCACTGGCTGGGCATTGCTTTGCATGAAGAAGGCATCTGTCCACCATACACACGTGCATCCATCAGATAGGCAAAGCCATCCTTTGGTTTCCCCTTCCAAGCCCAGAAGAGGGAGCTTCTGGCTCTGAATATCTTGCTTTTATTCTGAGTACCTGTGCATGAGTCTCTTTCTCTAATTTATCTTTGTTCCTTTCCCCTAAAAGGATTTTGTTCTCTTCATTTTTTCCTTTAATGCTGGTGTTGCCATGAGGACACTGGGTCGGAGTGACTTCTCCTTGTGCTCACAGCCATCCTGGTGTCTTGCTGGGTGGTGGGGGCTTTTCATCCAGCTCCTGAAGGCCTAGACACAAGATGGGCCATTCTTGGAATCGCAGGTGTCATGCTGTTTAGCCTCAGGAAAGCTTGGGTCCAGAACATGGTTGTTCCTGAGTATTCCCTGCCCAGTTTGCTTGGTTCATCCCTGAGTATTCACCTCTGTGGTATGCTTTCATAGACTTGGGCCTCCATCCCAAACATGAGGTTTTTGTCTTTAAGAGCTTGGTACATGCTAGTTCTGGGCTGCAGGTGTTTGAGTCAGGACTCTACCAGCAGTCACTGGCTCTCCAAGGAAGTCTCTCAATTCGATCTCTGTAGATGGAGCCTCTCTGTTTCTACAGAATGAATTCACATATAACTAGAGACATCACTATCAAACGCAATGAACCATCAATTGCCTCACCTTCTGACATTGTTATTTTGAATTTCCAGACCATGAGATGCATATCCAAGAACTGAAAAGTACAAGGAAATTCATGACGTTGAAAATAGTACATGTTCATCAAAACGGAGAGAAAACCAATGTGATCTTGTTGGCAGGTGAGCACTGCAGCTTCGGTCTGTGCAGCAAAGCCAACCACCTCTACAGTGAGCTTGGAGAGCTGGGATTGGGTATTAATTGGCTCCACTGTGCTGATCCCTGTGACCTTGATCTTCCTTGGGAGGAGAGGCCAGGACCCTGAATCTGGGTCTGAAGAAACAGCCCAGGGGTTCCCAGAGGACACAGTAGTCAGCTGGTTGTGTTAATGGTGGATATGGCTGCTGTCCTGTCTTCTCCTCCATGTAGGAAGACTACACAGCGTTCTCACTAAGAAGGCAGACATGGAGTTCAGAAGGATCGTGGAGGAAAACAGCATCCCACCTGACCACATCCACTACATTAGGAACAAATGTAAGTCTGCCCACTGTGGAAATACTCACTAGAATAGAGATTCATGGAGAGCGTTCTTCATGGAGTTGTTCTGTCAGCAATATTCTCTTTGCTCAGAGTTAGGAGGCATCAGAAGCAAAATGGCACAGGTGGCCTGACCTTCCCTTCCCCTCATTTCTCTCTTCACAGATGATTGTCGTTAGTGAAATTTCTCGGTGAGTAGAAATGGGTATGTTTAAAGTCCCTGCCATTTCAATGATCTCTTCCCTCAGGAGGGCCTGAGAAATTCAGAGACAAATATTCCTGTTTGAAGAGTGGCAAACAGTTTGGTCGACGTAGCATGGAGTTTTTACTGAAATCCCTGAAAAGATGACATGGTCCTTGGGTTCATTGTAGCTATTTTAATGGTAGTTCCTGAAGTAGCAGTTGGTATAGTAAAGCAGGAGTTACTATAGAACAATGAGAGTTGCTGCAATAGTAACAATTTACTATTACAAAGGAGTCGTTTAGTGCTAGTCATAAACAGGGACTTGACTGTGCAGTCGATGTTTTTGTTGGTTTGTTTGTTGGTGGTGGGGCTTGAACTTAGGGCCTGGATGCTGTTCCTCAGCACTTCTGCTGAAGACTGGCTCTCTACTGCTTGAGCCATATAGATGGTGCTACTTCCAGTTTTCTGGTGGTTCATTGAATATAAGCATCTCTCGGACTGTCCTGCCCAGGCTGGCTTTGAACCATGATCCTCGGATCTCAGCCTCCTGAGTAGCTAGGATGACAGGTGTGAGCCACCAGGGCTGGGCTTGAGCATTAGTTATTATAGTAAAGGATTAGTTACTATATTAAATTGATAGTTACCTTATCACATTTTCACGCTCATAAAGATACCACTTTATAGGAGTTAATAGTGGGTCCTTTACTATATACAGAAAGCTTGGAATTCTGAAATGTAAAAGCAAGAAGACAGAAACCATTGTGGCTACCACTGTGACTGAGCTCACTTGCATTCCAAACCCACTTTACTACAGAACATTCAGAAATATTTGTTACACAGTGTTTTTCTATAATTTTTGTATGTGATGTCTAGAAATTATGACATAGATTCAAAATTCTCAAAAAGGCTTAAATATTCATCACTTTTCTCTTTTTGAGAGGAGCACCCATTTTATTTTTGCTATCCTTAAGTAGCTGTGCACAGGAGTTTCTGTTCAATACGTTAATGTGCACAATGCATCCCAACCAATGACCCTTCCAGAATTCTCTCCCATTGCTACCCTCCCCTCCTTGTACAATCTTGATCAATATATCTCCATCCAAGGGTTGTTTTTTTTATTTTTTGATGGTTGTGAGATGTAGACTCTGGGCCTAGGCATTGTCCCTCAGCGCTATTTAGCTCATGGCTAGTGCCCTACCACTTGAGCCATAACACCACTTCTGGCTTTATGTTCTTCTTATCAATACATTTCTTTCCTTTATTGGGTTTTTCATTCTATTTCTGGAGTTATGTGAGATTAAACATGTGCCAGGTAGTTTCCTGTCACCTTAAGCATGTGACCAGCGTTCATTTACTTATCAAGATAGATAGACAGACAGACAGATATATAGATAAACACACAGGCATATACAAGACAGATGTAGAGAGAATATTGATAGGTAAATGGACAGACAACAGGCAAGAATATAGATAAAATAGAGACAGACAGACAGACAGACAGATAGGTAAGTAGTTGTGTAGATAGGTAGGTAGGTAAATAAATAGGCAGGAGGACAAGCTGGCAGAGAGGCTGGCTGGCTGGCAGGCAGACAGGCACACAGACAGACAGACAGACAGACAGATAAAGAGAGACACATAGTTAGGAAGATAGACAGGCACACAGGCCAACAGAAAGAGATAGAAATAGTGATGGAAGTAGAGATAGACAGTGATGAATAGATACAGGTTGATGGATAGATACTGATATATACATGAATAGATCTATAGAGAGAGAGATAGACGGGGATAGACACAGACAGACAGATGGATGGATGGATAGATAGATAGATACATACATACATACATGCAAACATACATACATACATACAAAGACACATAGATAAAATCATGGCTGACTTGGACACACATTCTCAGGATCGTGTGTCCTTTGTCCCTGGGTCAGCTGGGATTACAAATACCACTCATGCTGACAATGTCAGAGGCTCTGCCATGGAGTGCATGTTGGGTCGGATGTGTTTTCTTCTTCTTCTCTTACAACCTCACAGGTGCACTGGAGATCTGGAGCTCATGGGATGCCAGCCTCTCCGTGGGGTCAGAATCACCTACACCAAGATAAAGTCGCATGGTCGCTCCAATCTGTGTTCCCTCCTTTAGGTGAAGCCATGGACACTCCTCCCTGGCTTTCCTTTTCATCCCTTCTTCTGATCTTAATACTTCTCAGAATGATTTAATAAACTAATTTCATGTGCATGCATTTCTGCTTTGGGAGAATCTGTTCCTGAGTCCATGGATAGCATCCCAGATACCCCTCAGTAGACAAGTGGACCCAAAACAGTGGATTTTTACGCCATCAATAGAAAGAACAAAGTCATGTCATTGACAGGGAAATGGATGGAACTATAAAGTCTTGTTGAGTGAGGTGAGCTGAGCTCAGAGGGACGAAGGGCGCACGTTTTCTCTCATATGCAGAGGTGAGATATAAAATGCAATGGGATATGGCAACTTACATGGAATTCAAGACACTCACATACACTGAGACCCAAAAGGATATTCTTAGGAGAGAATGACAAAGGCACAGTGCCTATATGCTTCTTCCTACCATCAATCAATCAAACAAGCAAGCATCTATCTGTCTATGTTTCTATGTATCTATTTGTCTATGTTTCTATGTATCTATGTATCTTTTTATCTATGTAATTATCTCTCTCTCTCTCTCTCTCTCTATCTATCCATCTCTCTATCCATCTATCTGTGTGTATGTATGTATGTATGTATGTATCTACCTACCTACCTACCTACCTATAAACAAATTCTCAGATATGGAAACAAGAGACCTCTCTTCTTTTTTCTTTTCAAGTTTTTATGTTTTTATTTTTGAGTGATTCTGCCTCCTTTTCCTCATTTATCGTGTATCCACGTGGATAGCCTTCGGTGTGTAGGGGGAGGGCACAGAACTCGAGGGGAAAATGGTGAATAAGTGCAGTAGTGGAGCTCACTGGGCACAGGTGTAGGTGAAGTCTGCAACTCTCGGGTGGAGACGGGAGGGAGGGACAGGGAGAGAGTGAGGGAAGAGAAGACACTATGCCAAAGGAGATGCGTTCTTACCTGACTCAGGTCAGGGGAATTGCTCTGGGCATCACCTCCTAATAATAATGGAATAAATTAATGTAAACAAGAGAAATAGGTAGCCCTACCTTATTAGGAATGATCAAGGAGACAAAAGGAAAGAAGGCAGATGCCTCCTACAGATGGGGTTAGGAGTTAATCATTGTTGGAGAGAAGCATCAAGTAGCACAGAACAGAGTCAGAGATACCAGGGGCTGGGGGCACAGGAGGATCAGGGTTTAAATACAGCAGGGTATGAGACATGGGGATTTGTAATGTAGAATCAGAAGGGCCTGCATGAACAGGTGAAATGAGGATACTGGATCCCACTGGCACCATCTTGTCTTCTTGTTGGATGAAGGTGGAGGCCACCCCCAGGTGATGGCTCTGCTTGAATCCCCAGAGGAAGGCAAGTCCCACCCCCAGATGATGTGCATGCCTGAGTTCCTAGAGGAAGGAAGTCCCACCCCCATGTGATGGGTGTGCCTGAGCTCCTAGAGGAACTTGAACAATAGTTTCATCTCAATCCTGTATCTTGAACTTGACTCTTGAGCTTCCTGTGACCCTGACCCTGACTCTATTTAGGGCCCAACAAATGCATGCACCGTTTTGGACCATGCTTCATGTTTCCTGCGTCTCCTAAGTTCACTATGACATCCCACTTGGGCTCTTCACTGGAGTTGATCCGGTTCTTTGACATTGCTTTTCTGTTCTTCATTATCCTCATGGCTCAGTTTCCTGATGGTACGAAGTGCATTCAAGGCTGCAAGTTTTCTGAGCATATGTATCTGCCTGCAGTTACTAATAATGAACACTCTGATAAAGACTCCTGGTCTGACCTCTCAAAATATGTCTATTCTGGATCTCATGAATGAATTTCCATATAACATAGATTAGGCCAGAGGGCGGGGGGGGGGAGGGGGGAGCATCTGGCTGAGAACAGCTCAAGAATGTAGATATGGATAAGATTCTGATGAGATTCCCTGGGTGGAGATAGCTGCACAGAGACCCTGGGAAGCGGCATGATCAATGGACCAGGAGAGCAACTTCGAGCTGTGAGACCAATGCAGATTCCCCTCAGCCATAATTGTTGAAGGGAAGAGAAAGGAAGAAAGAAAGAAAGAAAGAAAGAAAGAAAGAAAGAAAGAAAGAAAGAAAGAAAGAAAGAAAGAAAGAAAGAAAGAAAGAAAGAAAGAAAAGAAAGAAGGGAGGAAAGGAAGGAAAGGAAAGGAAAGGAAAGGAAAGAAGGAAAGGAAAGGAAGGAAGGAAAGGAAAGGAAGGAAGGAAAGGAAAGGAAGGAAACGAAGGAAGGAAGGAAGGAAGGAAGGAAGGAAGGAAGGAAGATTGATGAAGGAATATAATAGATAATAGATATATAGACATATCTATTAGATATGTAGATAATATAATAATAATAATAATTGAATTCATACTAAAAGTGGTCGTGGATTTCCTTGGACCAGTTGGTCACAGAGGAAGCCATGAGTTGTGAATCCCTCAGATAGGACTTGAAGGACAGATCTGAAATTATCCAGGAGACATCTGTGAGCAGGAGGGATGGATGGTTAGAATTCATACACAGATCTCCTGCACCCCCACCCCTGGCCCACCACAAGACATGAACTTGTGGATGGTGGGCAAATGGACCAACTGAGTTTCCTGAGACTGATTCCTTCCAGAAAATTCTTTCTTTTCCTAATCACTCCTGAAAAATAAAATTATTATGCTCCTGGAGGATAAGACTGAGACTGAGACAAAAAAAATATTACCATTAGTTGAACAATGACAAAACAAAAGGTTTTCCATCCCTGAGGAATCCAGTATTTGATATTGCCTATTCTGGACTTGGGATTTACTCATTTGAAGAAATTCTGTGTCCTCACCTTTAGATGTCACAAGCCTTTCTTTGGGGGTTAGTTTTCATGATGTCATAGTATTTGGAATTTTCCAGATTGATGTACTGTGGATTTCCATTCCGCAGTCAATTGAGGGGAAAAGGGATGTGTAGAGTGGATTCCTATTTTCCTGCATTTACCACTTCAAACCACACCCTATTTTTCCACACAGCAGGAGTTGAGAACAAGGCTGGCTTGAGATTTCAGTCTACTCTACCCTTTGCCTAGGTGACTGTTCTCAAGTTGCTGAAGACTATGATCATGAGTCTAGGTATTGATGGCTCCTAGTTATTATCTTAGTGACTCAGGAGGAGGGGATCTCATGATTTCATTTTGAATTATGCTCTCCCACCACCACCACCCCCACACCAAATCAATATCTTTCCACTCCTCATCCAACAAATAAACCTAAGATGAAAGTGAAGGTGAAGATGTAGAGCTGCAAATAGGATTGGAAAACCTGAACGTGTGTGTTGGGGTCTGTCATCTTCTGTGAGTCTGAGAATGTTTATTTCATGTGTTTAAGTGCTTCGTGTTTGGTGACTATATATTAACCCATGTGATTGCTTCTTCATCGATCACTCCCTTTATTTATCTGTAATGATCTTGTCTCTTCTAACTGGTTTTAATAGGAACTCTCTTTTATCAGATGACAGGGTGGATACTCCTGCCTTCTCACAAGATGAATTCGCCTGGAAGATTCATTTCCATCCCTTTGCTCAGATTTGTGTTGATCTCTGACTATGATATGAGTTTATTATGGACAACACATGAGTGGATCTTGCTTTTTTGCTCCAGTCTGCTCCTCTAATCTTTTATAGGACCAGACTTGGCCCCATTGACTTGTTTCTGTGAATCAATCCAGCAGTCTCATTACCAACATCTCTATTCCATCCCCAGGTCCCAAATATTTTTATGGCCAATCCTGGGACTTGAACTCAGGCCTGGACTGCATCCCTGAGTCTATTTGTGCTGCAGGCTGGTGCTCCATCCCTTGAGCCAGAACACCACTTCTGGCTTTTTCTTAGTAGTTGATAGATTCCTCCTGCAAAGGAAGAGGAGTTGCCCTTCTGTGACTTAGATCTAAAGACTCCACTCTATTTCTTCCCATCATATCAGTGTGAGGCTTTTCAGTCAGAAAATCATGTGCAAAGCTCATCTGTGCATGCTGTTCTTCCCGTCGTGCCAATAGCACACATCCGTTCTGCCAGGGCCTCTGCTTCTGCCCATAAAATCCATAGATATTGACTACAGACTCTGCTACCTGGGGTTGACTGTGAACTTCACCCCATGGTGAGAAATTAAATGTCCCCAGGTGCATTTCCCTTCAACTGTTATTTGAGGGATGTGGTCAATCCATAGGAATGTCTAATAAAGAATGTTCTGTGAGACATCTATAGAAGTCACTGTTTCTCTAAAGGACATAGACATTGAGTTAATGCTTTCCTTTTATTTAGGACATGTCCTGGGACTTGGACTCAGAGCTTGGCTGTTATGTCTTAGATATTATTTTTCTCCTGCTAACACTCTACTACTTGAACCACAGCTGCACCTGTGTCCTTTGGGTGGTCAGCTGGAGGAAAGAGACTCCAGGACCTTCACATGGCCTGGGCTGGTTTGGAACATTCCATCTGATTCTGATGCTATCTGCCCCAGGACTTCACTTCTTCCACCTGATAGGTAAATCAACCTCAGTTGCAAGGAAGCTTTGCCATTTCACCTTCAGCCAGAATAGAGACTTGGTTGCCCTTCCATCCATTTCACTAACTGCCAAGTCGGAGACAATAAATAATTGTGTACATGGAAGAGCTAATCAGTTCACTGCTCCCTGTGAACACAAGTGTCCTCAGCTCACCATGTTCTTGCTGCTCATCTGCTTGTGAGCTGGAATTCCCTCCGGACTACCTGTGTCAAGCAGGATTAGTTTATTGCGGGGGGGGGGGGGGGGGGGGGGAGGGAGGTGAAGATTCAACATCCCTGGATGGTGAGCACTGATTGGTGCATCCAGGCGGCTGATTCACAGGAGACTCTCATAAAAACCAGGAGGAGCCACCGTCCTCCCAAACCACGGAGCTGGAGACAGAAAGCCCCACAGCATGAGAATCCTGCTGCTGGCTCTTCTGCTCGCATGGACTCATGCTTGGCAGAAATCTCAGTTAGAACCCTTCCAGGTAACCTGAATATGGTGATGTGGGGAACTAGTGTCTGTGTGGGGAAATTGTCTGTCTGGAAGTCAGTGTGTCTGTCTCAGATTGCTTCTGTGTATCAATCACACCTTATTAATAAGTTGCTCTGTATGTCTATATTCTTCCAACTCATCTTCCATTTTGAATTCTTCCTTTGCATTCTGCAGTAAATATAAAAGATTATTAAGAACATGTGGACAGGGGCTGGGAAGGTTGCTCAGTGGTAAAGTGCATGCCTTGCATGCATGAGGCCCTGAGTTCAATTCCTCTGCACCATATAAGCAGACAAAGCTGGAAGTGATGCTATGTCTCAAGTGGTAGAGCGCTAGCCTTGAACTGAAGAGCTGAGGGACAGCACCTGGCCCAGAGTTCAGGGCCCAGGACTGACCAAAAAGAAAAAAAAAGAACATGTGGACAGCATGATCTGTGGTTTTTGCAGTGTTATTTCATATAGGCTTAGGTATTGAATTTTTATAATTTTGTACATGTGTTACTTTCACCCACGGGTCTCCTTGTGATCATTTCAAAGAGGCCTAGAATGTCCCCCTGAAAATCTTCATCCTGTCTAGTTCTCTCTCTCTCTCTCTCTCTCTCTCTCTCTCTCTCTCTCTCTCTCTCTCTCTCTCTCTCTCTCTCTCTCTCTCTCTCTCTCTCTCTCTCCTAACTTATTAACACCATGCAGCAAGAATCAGAGACTCTGAATACTTCCAGTGAATTCTCTTCTGAAAGAAGCAGAGCCTGGTAGCTCATATATGGAGAGGGAAGTCTCCAGGTCATTGCAAGCAGGTTACTTGAACCTCTGAGTGTTCGGGGAGCATCCTCTACCATGCCTGATGGGTGTTTCTTATTCAGCCAGGATAATGGTTCACCTACACCCTCACAGCTGATAATGAAGACCAAATCCTGGAGGGTGGACGACAGAGATACTTAATGCTCTATGTCTCCACTAGTAGAGAACGTGATGTCATATCACTTATATCAAGTAAGCTGAGCTTCCTCCACTATATAGGCACCCTCTCACTGAGTCCTAGCTTGTCCTTGACAGCCAAGTTTTCAAGGAAGTACTTGCATTTGGTGGGGAATCTGAGGACCTGTGCTTAAACATATTTTTATATGTATGATGTCCAAATACCTTGTGGAAATGCATGTCTGGTCTACAGGTTAACCAGCCAGATGGGAATTATCTAAGAATAGAAAATACCAGGAAGAAAAGAGCTTTAATTTTAAAATGGGAATAAGTGTCATGCATTTTTTACTCTATGTTGTGGTTGTGAGTCCTCACAAATGTTAAAGTGATGGCTTACACCTTCTGAGTGGTGAGGTGTAAGGACTGATTCAATGTCATACAGCTATTCACCTCATGACAAAGCCGCAGCTATGCAAGTACTTGAAGCACATTTAAGGAGAAAACATTGAAAAAAAGGAGATATGTGTGCATGTATGTGTGTGTAGACAAGTACATATATAGATAAATAGATGGATAGGTAGACAGACAGACAGACAGACAGACAGACAGATAGATAGATAGATAGATAGATCGACAGATCGATCGATAGATAATGTGTGTGTATCATTGTCTGTGTGTGTCTGAGGTTTTGTCTGGATATTTCATGATTTTAATGAAGATCAAAACAGACAATTCCAGATAACACGCTCTAGAGTGAATACTTGCAACCTTCATTAGCACAAGTTGACAGGCTAGCAGTCTGTATACTTTTTGGATGGAAAGAAAGAGCAAGATGTCTGAGAGAGGTGTCCAAATGATTTTGTGAGTGGAAACACTCACAGTGACCAGGAGGAAGAAATCCACAGTGTGTTCTTTAGATATGAGCAACAGAACAGCAGCTCGCCATTCCCTGCAGGTTGGATTCCTTCATTTCCATCCCTACCACTGGCTGAATGGACAGATCTGCAGATTATCTGTTCTACTTGGAGCTGGAAATTAAAAGCAAAAATACCACACAATTACATCTCAGTGATTCTGAGATCAAGGTCATAAACCAAGGAGGAGTAAGCCAACATCCAACATGATAACTGCTCAGGCCAGAAATCTGATATACAATCAGCAGAGCACCCAAAGAGTAGAGCTATAAAATTAATTATCAGACAGTACAAAATTGAAATTTGTCAAATTCCTTATGGATTGCACAGAATTCCGTCACTGGTGAAAATATTTACGATGATCAATAATGATTTAAAAATGTACTTTTTGTTGTTGTTGCTGTTCCAAAGCTTTCATTCCTACTGTAAAAGGGTAAAGCACTGTGCAATACAACAAGAGAATGGTGTTTATAAAACAATCTGTGAGTATATGAAGATTCGGGGTACAGCTAGGGCCCCCAGCACTGGGTTCTAGGTCATACGTAGGAGGTGCAGATGAGGGGTGGGGTTTGTAGACACCTCCTGCCCACAAGGACCAAGTCCACGTGGACAAGACCCTGAACCTTGCAAGACTCAGGCCCAGTCCTCCTCCCTGCACCTCCTCCTGTTTCCAAGCCTTCCATGTTGCTATGGATAACATTTGAGGATGCTTTGCAGTGACATGAACAGGTGTTCAAAGGAACTGGAAACCTGCATGATGCTTTCAGGGCAAGCTTTTCCCCCAATCAATACAGGAGCAGCTGCCATGAAAGGCGACCAGACTCTTCAGTAGAGTTGGAGACGTGCTTGAAGGAGCAGATCCTCCACAATAACCGGGAAAGTCTCCATAATCCAACCACAGATGCTCATCTCCTAGGGTAGCCGACTTTATGCTTCAGTTACAAGAGGTAGAGGCCTAATCTACTAGGTGTGTGTATGGTGATGTGAAATAATCACCAATGGTTTTCATCTTGCCAAAAAAGGAAGCAACATTCCAAATACTGACTTCCATAAAAATATTCACTTATGCAGAGTTTGTAATGGGGTTTTTTGAAAAAGCAAAGAACAAATTAAAAAACAATCAATCAGGGAAGGCAGGTAAGCAGAAAGACAGTGCTGCAGCCCAGCATAGGCTACATGCTGTCTAAGTAAGAAATACTGAGGTCTTTCACATCAGGGGTGTTTATATGATAATAACAGGTTCTCACCTAGAGTCTTGCACAATTGGATGTTAATCTTTGGTCTTCATTGTTGCTGGTGTTACACTTTCTCCTCGCTAATTCTTCCTGCAACTCACTCTTCACATGTTCGTTCTTCAGATAGACAAAGTCATGCTTTGCTTGCCTTTCCAAGCCAAAAAGAGGGAGCTTCTGGCTCTGTATATCTTGCTTTTATTCTGAATGCCTGTGTGTGAGTCCCTTTCCCTAACTTATCTTTGTTCCTTTCCCCGTAAAAGGATTTTGCTCTCTTTAATCTTTTTTTTTAATGCTTGTGTCTGAGTAACTTCTTCTTGTATTCACAGCCATCCTTGTGTCTTGCTGGGCTGCGGGAGCATTTCTTCCAGCTCCCGAAGGCCTAGACATGAGATGGGCCATTCTTAGAAATGCATGTGCCATGCTGTTTAGCCCCAAGAAAGCTTGGCTACAGAGAATGCTCACTCCTGATTAGTTCTGCACATGGTTTGCTTTGATCATCCCTGAGTGTTCACCTCTGTGGTATGCTTTTGTAAGACTAGGGCCTGCAACCCAAATATGAAGTTCTTGTCCTTATAAGCTTGGTGCACATGAATTTCTGGGCTGCAGGTGTTTGAGTCAGGACTCCACCTGCAATCGCCAGCTTTCCAAGAAAGACTCCCCATTCCATCCTGCAGGATGGGACTTCTCTTGTTTCTTGAGACTGAATTCTCATGTCACCAGAGACATTACCGAACACAATGAACCATCTGTTTTCTTGCATTGTGACATCGTTATTTTGAATTTCCAGAATACACTTTCCATATCTAAATACTGAAAATTACAGATGAATTCCTCACATTGAAAATGGTCTCTGTGAATAGAGATGAAAGGAAAACCAGCACGATCATATTGGCAGGTAAGTACTGCAGCTTCTTCCTATGCAGAGAAGCAAACCACAGCCACTTCTACACTGAGCTTGGAGAGCTGGGATGGTGCATTCATTTGCTCCAGTGTGTTTATCCCTGTGACCTTGATCTTCCTTGGGAGAAAAGGCAACGACCCTGAATCTGGGTCTCAAGACAATGAAGCCAACCTGGTGCTGGTGGCTTCTCATGCTGGCTTCTCAGGAGGTTGAGATCTGGCAACCAAGGTTCAAAGCCAGTCCAGGCAAGAAAATCCTTGAAACTCTCATCTCTGACAAAACAACCAACAAGGGGAATTAGCGCTGTGACTCAAGTTTTCCAGGGCTAGACTTGAGTGGAAAAGTTCAGGAACAACAGGCAGGTTCTGAGTTCAAGTCCTTAGACCAGCTGACAAGTGATATTGGAGCAGCACAGGCTGGGCAAAATGAGGTGTGGTCAGTTTGGAGCAAATACAGCTGATATTCATCCATCTAGCAACCCTAAGATCAAGGGACCAGAGTCATTGAGGGGAAAATGAGGCAGGATATGGAGGAAAATGAGGCCTGGTGAAGGCAACTCAGCAACATGGTGTTTAGAAACAGAGAAGCACCATCTTTGCTTCAAAGAAAGACAACAGGAGACATTCCTTCCTGAGCAATGAAATTCTCACCCCAAGAATGAACATTTGTCTGGCAGGATCTGTGCCTTCCCTGAGAAATTCTCTCCCACCCCCCTGCAATGTAAGCCACCTCCTGTCCATAATGCAGATCACAGGGCACCAGCCTTTTCTCAAGGATAAGGATCTGTTTTGTGGCAGGCTGCTTCTTACCTGGAATAAATGCCCCCAACAGGCAGAAACTCAGAAAGAATAACACCAGGAGTGCTTAGAGCAAAAATAAAACACCCAGCTTTGCATAGCTTTGGGGTCAGATCCCTCCACTTACCCTAGAAATACCCCCTGACAGCCAAGGAGCTGCATGTGTTTCTCTCTCCCTCCCTATGAGAAGTCCACCCTCTGTGAGGTTGGGCTGGGCCCTTTCAGCTTAGCTATGTGTGCTTTGTCTGCTTGCTTAGCCACTGAATAAAGCTCTTCCCCATTTGACACTGAGTTTCTGGGCTATCGGAGCCATTGGACTGAGGTGGGTAGGTGAGGGCCAGGCAGAGTCCCTGGATGGAGGCTGAGGAGACATGGTGGGATTCTGAATCAGGAAACAGCACAGGAGATCCCAGAGGATGCAGTATACAGCCGGTTGTACGATGGTGGATGTGGCTACTGTCTTGTCTTCTTTTCCATGCAGGAAAACCAGGCAGCCTTGTCACTGAAGAGGAAGACATGGAGCTGAGAAGGATCGTGTTGGAAACTGGCATCTAGAGTGACCACATCCACTACATTTGGAAGGGGGAAGGTAAATCACTGCTTTTTTTCCCCCACTATGGGAATAGAGATGAATGGAGAGCATTCTTCATTCAGTTGTTCTGTCTGCTGGCCTCTCTTTACTCAGAGTTAGGAGACATCTGCCACAAAATGGAGCCTGTGCACTGGCCTTCCCTTCTGCTTCTTTCTCTCTTCTCAGATGATTATAATGAAGCAAGAGTTGTGGGAATATATGGAAACAGAAGTTTCTAAGTTGCCTTTGGTAATTAATCAGAAAATCTCTCTTATACATACCCATCAGCTCCAATTAACTGGGCATGCACCTTACATTTAAATCACTGAAATTGGAACCTGGATTGTGGCTTCATAGGAGTTTTTCTTCCATGTCCTAGGCTTTACCTTGGATTGTGACTTCGGCCCCAGAGCTCATTCAATCAAGGCTGGTGCACTAACACTTGATCCACAGCTCCACCTTGTGGTGATCTGGGTTTTTAGTGATTCGTTGGAGAGAGGAGTCTGGGAGCCTTTCCTGATTGAACCTCCATTGCCCCAGATCTCAGCCTCCTGAGTTTGCAGGATGGCTGGTGTGACCCACCAGGGCTGGGTGAATGGTATTACTTTGATTTGGGAAAGTAGAGTCACATGGTCAGGTAGAATAAACTTGTGAAGATGAACCCTTCTGAATGTTGGTGTGACTCAATAGACTTGCATGGGCAAAAAATCATTACATCATCCAAGACAGTGCTCCAAACCTTATATTACACACACACACACACACACACACACACACACACACACACACACACACACATATGTATATATGTTGTATGTGCATACTATACATTATATAGCCATGTTGTATTATGCATTTATTTTTGTGTAAGGTGTTATATGCTGTTTGCATGAGAGATTTATATATTATATACAGAGAGAGACAGAGGGAGAAATAAAGGTAACATCAAATTTGATGTTACCTTCCTAAGAAATGTCTCCTAAGGAAACACATCCAATCTATATGAAACCAGAGTTTGACTCAGTGGTTTGCTTCTCAGACTCAATTCCAGCATCTTCTGATCAATATCTTCATTCCCTTTCTTTTTGACTCCGCCAGTCCTGAGGATGGAACTCAGGGCCTGGACCCCATCCCTAGTCTCTTTGTGCTCAAGCCACAACACCATTTTCCACTTTTTTCTGAGTAGTTAATTGGAGAGAAGAGCCTCATGGACTTTCCTGCACAGGCTGGATTTGAGCCCATGAGATGCCACCCTACCCAACCACAGAGCTGCTTTAAGCTTCTCCCTTAGGAGATAGAAAGCCCCACAGCATAAGAATCCTGCTGCTGGCTCTGCTGCTCACATGTTCTCATGCCCAGCAGAATCTTCAATTGTATCAGTACCAGGTAGCCTGAATATGGTGTTATGGGGAACTAGTGTGTGGGGGGAAACTGTGTGTTTATATGTCTCTTTGACTGAGTGTCAGTGTGTCTGTCTCACATTCACTTTTGTGCATCAATCACATTTCTTAATAGATTGCCCTATGTGTCTATATTCAACCATTAGTCTTCTATTTTTAGCTCTTCCTTTGTCATTGGACAGTAATATAAAACATAGTTAAGAACACATGGACCACATGATCTGTGATTTTTGCCATGATATTTCATATAAGCTTAGGTATTAAATTTTTATAATTGTGTGTGTGTGTGTGTGTGTGTGTGTGTGTGTGTGTGTGTGTGTGTGTGTGTTACTTGGACAAACAGATCTCCATGTGGTCATTCAATTAAGGAATAGAATCTCCTCCTAAAAATACTCCTTTCCTGAATCTCTCTCTTCAAATTGATTAATACAATGCAGTTAGAATCAGAGACTCTGGATATTTCCAGTAATTTCTCTTCTGAAAGACAGGAGTCTAGGAACTCAGAATCTGGAGAGGGAACCCTCCAGGTCATCAAGCAGGTTACTTGAACCCCTGAGTGTTTGGGGAGCAAAACTGAAGATCCATCTTCTAACTTTCCTGATGGGGTGTTTCTCATTCAGTCAGGACAATGGCACACCTATGCCCTAGCAGCTGATAATGAAGAGAAAATCCCAGAGGTTGGAGAACTGAGACTCTATGCAATCTTCTGTGTACTAGATATTGTCATATATTACTCTTCCAGTTTTATATCAAGTAAGTTGTGCCTCCTCCACAATACAGGTCCCAATGTCCTGTATTGCAGCCAAGTTTGCAAGGAATATTTTGCATTGGGTGGGGAATCTGAGGACCTATACTTCATCCTTCTGGAACCTACTTTCATAGGCTCTGATGTCCAAATCCTCATCTAAGGCCCTGTGGAATCACAAGCCTGGTTTTTCCTAGCAGTCTGCAGGTTAACCACCAGGCAGTATATTAACTAATTGACAACAGACAAAAGAACAGGATGGAAAGAGCTTTCCTTGTAAAATGGGAATGATAAGTCATTAGATTTTCACCCCTTGGCCTGGTTTTGAATCTTCACAACCTTTAATATGATAGCGCAAACCTTCTGAGCAGTGAAGTTTAATGACTGATTTAACGTCATAGACCTAGTCACCAAGATTCTCAACATGACAAATTCTCAGTATAAGAAATATTTTAAACACACTTAAGGAAAACAGCATTGAAAAGGAGGTATGTGTGTGTTTCTGTGTGATTGTGTGTTGAGGGGGGATTGTGTGAGTTTTTCTCTGGATGTTCTATGATTTCCATGAAGATCACAATCAATTCCAGATAAAATGCTCCAGAGTAAATATTTGCTATCTTCATAAGCCTAAGCTGAAGAGCTAGCAGTGAGCACGGGTGCTTTGGGAGCAACAGAACAACATGGTGAAGAATGCTTTGCAAATGAGTTTGTGAGTGAATACACTCCCAGTGACATGAAGGAAGGAATCCATGGAGGAGGGGTTGGATCTGAGCAACAGAATAGCTCTCTATCCCAAGCAGGTAGATTCCTTCATTATCCTCCCTACCAATGTAGGGCCAATCTGCAGATTATCTGTCCTAGACAGAAATGAAATTTAAAAACAAAAATCACCACTCCATGATGATGTGCCGTGATTCTGAAAATCACTAGAGCTCTGCACAGGAAGGAGTTCCTAAAGCAAGGAGGAAAAACAACCCAAAACAACCCAACAGACAAAATGAGAACTGCCCAGGGCAGAAATCTGATACACAAATCAGCAGAGCACCCCAAGAGTGGACATAGGAAATTTAATGACAAGATATTATTTAATCGAATGTTCTCAAATTGCATCTAGATGATCCAATATTTTATAACTGGTACAAATGTGTGCAATGATGGATACAGATAAAAGAACTCTTCTGTTATGCTGTTGTTGTTGCTGTTGTGGTGTTAAAGGACTGGTTCTGAACGCCAACATGGGCATTTCCATGCATATAAAAGTAAAGATGGTGTTTATAAAGTATGCTGTGAGTATCTGGTGGTCTGGGGATAAGTCAGGGCTCCCTCCACTGCTGTGTCCTAGCTGATAAACAGATTTTGCACATGAGGGGTGGGATCTTAGACAGCTTCTGCCCACAAGGATTGCATCCCTGTGGACAAGACACTGACCCTCGCAAGGGCACAGGCCCAGTCCACTTCCCTTCAACTCCTTCTGTTTCCAAGCCCTCTGTGTTGCTATGGAGGTCCCAATGAAATAGTCTGTTTTATGTTATAGTCTGTTATAATTTTTTTCCATTTCACTTAAAACAGTTCTGCCCAGACTGATCAGATCAATTAATGGAGCAAGATTAACAAACCGAAAGTACATTCCAGCACATAAGTAGTTTGATAACAGTGGCATTTTAGATTAGAGAATAAACAGCGTCTCAAACTGGTGATGTAAGCACATCTCATTCTTTAAATGATGATAAATTCCAAACCAAAATCCTACAACTTTATTAAAAGATACTTTATTTCAGATCTGTATTGTATATACTCCCCAAGTTTACCAGCCGATTTGAACATAGTTGTGGTCCTTTTTATTCCACATATGCTCATGGTCATTTTCTTTCTTCTTTATTATTTGTAAATAGACCTTAGAAGGATAAGTGTGCTTGTCTCCATAATCTTGGTATCATTGTCACATTTCAGAAAAGGCAGTAACTCCCTAATATCATCAAATAATCTTGATATGTCAATATGTCTCTCTGTTTTGTTGTCTTGAATTGATTGATGTAGCATACAAATCACATCCATACATTCTGTATGGATATGACACTTTAGGCACTATTTACTTTACCACATTTTGCTAAAGAAACCAGTGGTCCTGTGGAGTCTCCTAGAGTCTGGAATTTTTTGTGTTGTTACCTAAGAATTCTTGCTTTTGGTTTTGTAAGATGTAGTCTGGCAATTTAACTATTTTGGCTAAACTTGTGATCCTCTTGCCTGAGCTGCCCACTTCCTTTATTTTTTAATTTTTATTTAATTATTTTTAAATTGTATTGTAAAGGTCTTGTAAGAAGACGGGAGTATTAATAAGTAATGTAAAGAGTACATTTCTTGGGGCTGGGAAGTTGGCTCAGTGGTAGAGCACTTGCCTTGCATGCTTGAGGCCCTGGGTTCGATTCCTCAGCACCCCATAAGCAAAAAGAAAAAAGCTGGAAGTGGGGCTGTGGCTCAAGTGGTAGAGTGCTAGCCTTGAGCTGAAGAGCTGAGCGACAACGCTCAGGCCCAGAGTTCAGGCCCCACTACTGGACCCCCCCCCAAAAAAAGAGTACATTTCTTTTTAAAAAGTGTTACCCCTTCCCTCATTTTTTCTGAATTTTCCCTTACCAATACTCTACTCCTACCTGGTACACATCATTTCCAACATGATATCTATAGTGTCTAGTGAGTATCATTATTGTATTGGTTCACCATTTTTTGTTTTGGTTGGTTGTGGGGCTTGAACTCTGGGCCTCAGTGCTGTCCCTGAGCTCTTCAGCAAAAGGTGAGTGCCACAGTGCCACTTTGGTTTTCTGGTGGCTAATTGGAGATGAGTCTCAGGAACTTTCCTGCCCGGGCTGGCTTTGAACCTCGATCCTAAGATCTAGGGCTCCTGAGTAGCTAGAATTACAGGTTTGAACCACTGGCACCTGGCTTGGCTCACCTTCTGTCCCAACATTTATGTGATTCACCTTCCCTTCCCAAGACAAAAGGGTGCAGAAATCAAAAGACCAGGTTCCTGTAGTTGTCCACCATGGCATCCCTGTACAGAGCCCCCTAAGCCAGGGTCCAGCACAGCCACTTGGCTGGCAAGAAATCCATGGTCACATCATCAAATGTCAGTTGTTTCAAAGAAAAAGACAAAAGCGCACAGTTTGAACATGTGCCCATTGGCAGTTTTCTATACATGGCACAAGAAATTGAGAGAATTAAGTTTACAGTTCTGATACATATGAGCTACACAAGAGATTTTAAGAACACACTTTCAAAATGTTGTAGAATTTCCTGGAGTATAACATAGCTGTTGAGGCTTGGGTATTCCAGCCAAGAAAAAAAAAAAAAAGGCTGGGAAGGTGGCTCAGTGGTAGAGTGCTTGCGTTGCATGCATGAGGCCCTGGGTTCGATTCCTCAGCACCACATAAGCAAAAAGAAAAAAGCCGGAAGTGGCGCTGTGGCTCAAGTGGTAGAGCGCTAGCCTTGAGCTGAAGAGCTGAGGGACAGCGCCCAGGCCCAGAGTTCAGGCCCCACGACCGGACCCCCCTGCAAAAAAAAAGGAAAGGGAAAAACAGTATGAGACAATAGAAGACTTATCTTTAAGGGTGAGGGGTGAACAGGCAGAAGTGAAGCTTATCCAGGCTTGGGGAAGTCCACACATGGTGAAGAGGGCAAGCTGGCACAAAGGCAGTTCACCTAACCCTAAAGAGGCAGATGGGAATTAGCCCATTCTATAGGAGGGGTGAGTGGCCTTTGTCCTCTCTTGCTTGCAGATGGACCCTGAAAACCTGGTGGTAAATTGAGTGATATGATTGGTATTGCTAGAACTGCCCCTTGGATGTATTAAACATTTTTAAAAAAAGGCTTACAAAGAGGGTTAAAAAGTTTATCTGTGTAATGCGACTTGGTTTCAATGCTATACTGATATTGGATATGTGTTTCAAAAGACAAAAAGATGTTAAGTCTAGATTCTTGGTACAGTGCTGTTGATTGTAATTCTTGCATTAAGAAAAACTGTCATTTGAGTTCAAAAGTTTTCTAAGAGGTAATGCAGAATAAAAAAAATAAAATGTATCTTTTAAAACAAGAAGACAAGAGGCAATGTGTGTTACCTAGCCCCTCAAGATTTTATTTCTTTTATTTGTTTTTGTACGTCATGGGGCTTAAACTCTGGTCATGGGTGTTGTCCCTCAACTCTTCAGCTCAAGGAAAGTGCTCTACCATTTGAGCCACAGTGCCACTTCTGGTGTTCTTGTGGTGAATTGGAGATTAGAGTCTCATGGGCTTTTCCTGTCCAGGCTGGCTTTGAACCGGGATCCTCAGCTTTCAGCCTCCTGAGTAGCTAGGATTACAGACATGAGCCACCGGTGCCTAGCTTTCCCTCAAGATTTTAAGGGGTTCTTCAAAATGCAAATGAAAACTAAAGTGTGAAGTATTAAAGCAGAGGTGAGAAGAAGGCTGTCATTTACAATCTCTTGGAGGACTATGGAAGATCCTATATTGTTAAATTACAAGGTGCAGAAACTATTGAGCAATCTCACACAAAAATGGAAGCTTTGAAAACTAGAACCAACTTCTCACAGAGACTGGGAGTAGAATAGCTGACCATGTGACAATTCGTAATAATTTTTTTCAAAGATTTTAATTTGATTACAAATTATATTGCTGTTATTTTGAAGTACGATGTGATGTTCTATGTTTTCATTATGCATTGCTTGCATATCTAACATCTGGAACGCATTTTTCTTTGTGTGATGAGAAGACTGTTGAAGGGTCATGAAAGATATTACATGAAGTGAAATATCCTGGTACAGAAAGACATTGAGCAATCTCACACAAACATGGAAGCTAACAAAAACAGAAGTAATTTCTCACAGAAGTTGAGAGTAGAATAGCTGTTAGCAGAAGCATGAGAGATTGGTCCATTTTGTCAGGACTCTCTGTTCAAGATTTTGCTCTTCTTAATCCTTTGGTCAAATTGACTGAGTCAGTGTGGGCTTGAGCAGTGTAAGGTACACCCCGGGAGGGATCCATGCAGATGACTATTTTCCCCCCCACCCCCGCATCTGTATATGTCTTCTACCAGTACCTGTGTGAACTATATAACTGGCATACCTGGAAGCAGTCATCTCCCCCTTCTCTGAGATCACATATTGGTCTGCCCCTGGTCACTCCTCTCATCTGACTGTGGGAGGGTCCCAGGCTCTGAGATCATAGCCACATCTGAGGTGGCCACACCTTCTCCCACCTGGCCACAGCTTTCCCCCACCTGACCACACTTTCTCCTCACCCATGCCCTAGATAAGACATGGCCCAGGGGTGATTTGGCCATTTCTAGCCACCTGGAATCCCCAAACTGGCCTTAAACCAGAAGTTCAGAAATAAACTGCTCTTTGCCTGAATAACATGTGGTGTTCTCATTGATCACCTACCTAATTAACCTAACATGAAGATTTTTCCAGTGTGGCAAGTGCTTAAACATCACAGAGTGATTATGTGGGCAAATACTTTCACTGAGAGCAGTTCACATAGAAATAACACATCAGATAGAGAAAAAGGTGACAGGAATCAAAGGGTTGAGTCCTGGTGTCCTGGAATCAAATTGAATATGGAATCTATACAATGTATAGATTACTCTGTGCAAAGTTCCATGTTTGGAGTTGTCTGCCTATGTTGTTCCAATTGGTTAACCATGGGGAAAGACAGGTGAGCTTGAAGTCTACTTTCTTTATGTGATTAAATAATTTGCAAGTCATAGAGAACATCTACTGTTTCCTGTGATTTCAACCCAGCCCTGAGGAAAGATCATAGCAAGAATTGAAAGTAAGAGATTTTGAACACTTCCTCAGATTCAATACACTCCTGAGTGATGGTAATGAGAAAAGAATCTAATTGGGTGCTGGATACAGAGCTCCCCCAACTCTTGATTCCTCTGCATGATGTCATGGAATCCAGAACCAAGAGCAAGTCTTAGTCTTAAATCCTCTGTAACAAAGTGACTCTGGGAATACTAATGCTCTAGGGGACAGCTTGAGCCAGGGAAAGGTTCAAATCATGAACCTGTGCCTAATGCCTCTACCTTTCTATTCCTGACCAAAAATAGGATAGCTTCTTATAAATAGACTTTCTCTGAAGGACATGAGAGGGTGCTCACTTGTGACAATCCTCTCTCAGCATCTTCTCAGTCAAAGGTCTCTAGGGAACCTTCCTGACCAGTAGGTGACCCCACGTGTGACAATTGTTCTACTTGGCACCCAAGAAGGCTCAGAACTCAGAACATCCCAAACCAATTGCCACTTGATGTCTGTTCCAAGAATTCACTGTTCTTTGATCATCCCTGATGAGCAGTTAAAACTAATTAACAGAGGCCTTGTGTCCTACTGAACTGATGGTTGGAGGATGGTGACAACTTTCTGGTGATTACTGAGCTGAGTGAAAGAACAAGTAAGGGACAAGGCTAGCTGAGGACAGGCATCTTCCTTCTCAGGTCCTCCTCACCAGCCAGGAGCTCAGTAAGTCTCACCTTCACTAGCTGCCTCAGGACAAGAGAGCAGAAGTTGATCTCCCTTGTAGATACACATTCACTGCCACAGTGCATAACTCGCACAAACTAATGCTAACACTAATACCCAAGCTACTTTCCCTCCATCACCCCGTGTCCACTCCACTATCCTGATAACCCAATTCCTTGTCAACACTACACCATTATCTGCCTAACAGGGACTAAGTTATCAGTACTCTCTCAGTCACTATACCCTGAAAACCCATCCCAAACTTCTGGATTACTATGTCTAAGGACATCTACATGAAGAAGAAGATATACAACCTATGTTTCATGGAATTTTATTAATATATTCACCTTTTCCTTGTGTTTGTGCTGATACTTAGCCTTCAATTCATGATGCTTTAGTCTCCTTTAGCTTTTATGCTCAAGCTTGGCACTCTACTCCTTAAGCCACATCTCAAATTCTGACATTGTTCTATTCAGTATCACGAGTCCCCTCACCTGTTGGAGGGAGAGTACTTGTGTTCCCTGTTATCTTTTCTCTTCCAAGATGTTTACAAACCCTACATTGGAAAAACTACAATATTTAGAATTTAAAATATTTTAAAAATTAGTTTCATAACTTAATTGAATATTTTAATGAAATTTTGTAACATTTACAAATGTATTCATTACCTTATGGATATAAATGTAACATCATTGTGGCAATTAAATTTAAAAAATAAAACTATTGCTCTCTCTGCCTTTTTCTAGCTCTCTCTCTCTCTCTTGCTCTTGCTCTTTTCTAGCTCTCTCTGCTCTAGCTCTTTCCTCTCTCTTTCCCAGCCACGTGGAGTGCCAACCTTGCCTGGTCCCATCAGGTCTACTGAATAAACCTACCTCTTACCTGAATACCACGTGAGTGCTGCTGTTCTTACCCCTTTTTCTGCTCTTTTCTAGCTCTTTCCTCTCTCTCTCCTCTCTTTCCCAGCCACGTGGAGTGCAAAAAAATTTAAAAAAAGATTAAAAAAAATAAAACTATTACAGAATGTAAAAAATGAGGAATATAGATTAAGATAGAGCAGTCCCATGGATAAAAGCAGCATTCAGAACCTCAGTATGTACATACCTCTACAGTGGCTTCTCAGATTTCCCATCTCTTAGGACTTTTACAGGAAATAGAATGTCCCAACTACTCACAAATGTGACACGTGGCTCTGATTGACAGTTGAAATAGAAGGCAAGACATGCCTCATTTCATCACTGTGGTGACAGGTCATCATGGAATATTCACACTGAATACCTGCCGGCAGACAGTTTATCATGGATAGTTTTATGTGGAAAAAAATAAATCCCAGAACCACATGTTATACTAATACATGCTTATAAAAGTTTTTTAAATGGCCAAAAGTGAGCAGCTTTTGAAATGCACTCTCATTGATTTTGAAAATTTCAGTGTGAATTAAGCATAAAGTTGACATGCAAAAAAGTAAAATAAAATACAACCTATTTACTTGATTTGAAATATCAACCTTACCAATTTCTACTTTGAAATATCAACCTTACCAATTTCTACTTTTCTTGAGTTTCATATAGTTCTAAAATAAAGTTTGCAATTCTTTCAAAGACAGACATATATATATATAATATGTAAATGTATATATATTGCTTTGTAGTAAGAAATAAGATTACATTTCATTCATTTGAAATATTAAATCAGTGCTATGTATAAATGAGTACAATCTCATCCAGTCACTTGAGTCCACCCAGACTCCTCTATAACACCTGTCAGTTTATGAGACCTTTTACACAATCATTGACTCTCCTGAGGAAGCTCATCTCAGGAGGAGCCATGGTGGAATAGGACACAAGACCCATATCAGGCCCTTGAAAACAGGCACACAAATGAGGAAACTCATTTATTGTGTAATCAATTCTCAAAGAAGGGATAAATTTAATTTTAAATTTTTTGGAATTGAAAAACAATGAAGTGAAGTGTTCTATTAAGAAAAAGACTAGAAAGAAAGGAATTTAGTTGATTCAAAGAGTAAATCACATTTCACCTCACAGTGAATAGTTTCTCTGATACATTAGCACCCTGAGCAAGTATTTCTGGTTCTCCAACACAGCTTGTTCCTCCCTTACAACCTGCAGTGTGTCTGAAATCCAGGCAGTAGAAAACGGTTTGTCATTCTAAAGTATTCAAGGTAGTTTGGGGACTTATTAATTGGCCAGGCACCCATGGCTCCCACGTGTACTCCTCTATTCAGGAGGCTGAGGTCTGAGGCTCTTCAAAGTCAACCAAGGTAGGGAAGACATTGAGGTTATTATCTCTAACTCATCCCCAAAGAACCTGAAGTGATGTGGCTCAAGTGCTAGAGTTAGTCTTGAGCATAAAAGCTCAGAGTCAGCACCTAGCCCTACATGTAAATTAAAGCATCTAAACCTGCTGGGCACAGGTGGATCATGCCTGTAAACCTGAGATTTGAGGTTTGAGTTTTGAGGTTAGTCTGGGAACAAAAGTCCAGGATACTCATGTCCAATTAATCACCAAAAAATTCAGAAGTAGAAGTAGAAATGTGGCTCAAGAGGTAGAGCACTGGCCTTAACATGAGCTCAGGGACAGTGTTCATGACCTGACTTCAAGCTCTGTGACTAGGAGACATGGAGCAGGCATGGATAGAGAGAGGAAAAATATATTTAAATGAAAAATATAATTTGGAAAATAGAAAAAAACTGAAAGAATTATTTCATAAGATACAAGGAAAAACAAAGAATTTCTTTTAAGGAGAAAAGAACAAAGCGAAAAAGGTCAAAGTAAAACCAAGCTGTTCTTACCAAAATTTTACCCCAACCACCACTGCCATCAACAACAAAAACCTTTAGTTTTTCTTTCTGCCAGGGCGGTCATTTGTCTAGAACTGAAAATTCACAGTCTATGTTAAGATGCATCTTCATGCTCTGATCCCTTGGGCTGTGCAGCCTTGGGGAAATGGATAGAATGTGTGTTATTGACTTTTCTCATTTCCTTTGTGTTATGTGCCTAGTCATGGTGATGGGGGAGTGACCACAGGCAGTGGTAATCACTCCTGAGTCTCTTTCTCACAGGAGAGGAGGTGCAGAATTCAAGATCTTCACCAGCAGCAATTGATGCTGGTTTCTCATTCTCTTTTTTCCCTCTCTCTCTTCTTTCTCTCTCTCTCTCTTGCTTGCAAATAAAGTTGGGTTTTCTCGATTTTAAGAACAGAGTTACATAATATTTATAATATTACTTCTAGAATTCAGATTTTTATTTTAATTTTATTGTCAAAGTGATATACAGAGAGGTTACAGTTACATAAGGGAATAAATTTACAGGTTCTTATAGACTATAGTATTGATAGATTCATAGGTTTATAAAATATACAGATTTACACCACATACATTTCTAAACAAAGGGAATAGGGATTTGTCTACACACTCTAAGTAAAATTAGAATTCAAGCTTAAAAGCTGAAGTCATTTAGCTAGTTTTAAAGTGAGAAGACAAACACTTCTAAGCTATTCTCATTCATCCTGAGTGTTCTAAGGATGTCCTCTCTTTAGAGGACAGCATTTCTAGGCAACCACAGACAGTTTGGCCTCAATTGTTTCCTTATGATAATGATCGTTCCTGTTTTGTCTTTGAAAGACTTTCACTTTGTTTTCCCTAAGAAAATCAGTTTTAAGTGTATTCAGGCAGTACATTTTGTGACTAGAGCCATCTTCTAATAGGGTTATTAGTGTTCAGAGACTCAGGCTCATTTCTCTTGCATGACCCTGTTCTTCCAAACCCCCTGGGGCTGGGGTTGTTCTGCTGTCTCCAGATGGGTGTGTGAGAAGCTTCATATGTCAGTGATAGGGTTTCTGGCTCTGAGTGGCTTTGAAGTCTTTCAGGGCTCTTCTCTGCCTTCCCTGTAACTGTTCTGTTCCCTGGTTCGCAGACAGCAGCACCATCTGTAAAGAGCAGTGACTACTATCCTGCTAACCACTTCCCTCTTGCCCCATTTTCTTTTCGAGATAGAGTCTCTGCTATCATTCTTAGGCTGCTCAGAGGGAAAGGCATTTTCCTCTGATGTTTTATCTCTGTTCCCAAGGCAAGAGCCGCAGTCTTTGCTAGGTATGCTGGGAACACACTAGTATGAACTTTCTGTGCAGCCTCCTCTGGCAGCTCTTCCATACCAGACCCCATATCTTCTAAGCTTCATTCCAGGCTCACTGCAGCACTGTCTCTTGCTAACCCTGCAGACTCTGTTCTTATCCTGGGGCTCTGCAGAGGGCAGGGCTTTTGCTTTACAGCTGTCTCTTCATAGCTCCTCAGGAGGGAGAAGCAGTTGAGGGCAGCCACTGAAGTATGGTGTGAGATACTGGGAATGGAGCTCCTCTGCAGGAAGCAGAGGGGAATGGCAGGGAGGCGGCACTGCGTCTCGCTGCACATTGGCAGAAGAGACTGAAATGGTCATGTTAAACTTGATCTCTTTACAAGAAAAGTGGGAAGGTTTGTGACATTTGGGTATGGTTGAACACAGCAGGTGCACTGATTTAGTTTCACAGGGCTGGCACTATCTTGTTTTAAACCATCTTTTATCAGAAAGTAAGTGGCCATCACTTCATCAAATGTTCTCTGTAGTACCAATGTGTAGGTCTGAAGTTTGTTGGATCCCATGAAACACATTCTGGTGACAATTGTCCGACCTAACTTGTTGGACAGTGGCTCACCTGGACACAGACAGCCTTCTTCAACTCTTATCAAACCATTACCTGGTGTGTATCTGTCCTCTGCTGTGGGTTTACAGTTAGCAGCTGTGAAAGGATGCTATGTCCTTTTGCAGTCAGGTGATATGGTACATCATACCTGCCCTGTATAATTGGTATACATAGCTGGATGGAAGTGGTCCCTTTAAATGGGAATTTTCTTGTAATCATAAAAACCAAGCTGGTGCCCAGGCCCCAGAGATCCACCTTGAAACCTGTTTCAGGTTTCAGGGGCATGGAATATGTAGGCACCACACATTTCTGTGAGCAACTGCCCTGGGGCAATCCTCGGGCTTAACCCAAAGTCATTAGTATTGCCATTTTCATCCACTAGGATGTTGTCAGGCTTTAGGTCAAGGTGGTCCATCCTATTCAGATGAAAGTACTGCACAGGAGTTACTATCTGCTTCAGAAACTTAGATTCATTCTCAAATAGGTGGCATGATGCTCTGATCCACTTTTGCAGGTTTCCCTTGGTGGCCATTTCTATTACCAGGTAGACATGTTTCTCTCCCTGGATCACTTGGAACACTCTAATCATGTGGGGGTGATTCAGAGCCTTAACAATATCCACTTCATTTTCTACCAGCATACGGTAGTCTTCTCGCTCCAGTATTTTTACTGCTACCTCACTGTCTGTGAGGCAGATAGGCCTTCACTTCCCCATAGTTGCCATAGACAATGTACATGCTGTACATGGTATTGACTGGCAAGGATCTCATCTTCCCTGAAGGAGAATGTAGTGTATCCATTGTCATTTGACTCCATTTTCTTTATGGGATGGCAGGGAATCAACCCTAACTAAACTTAGCTCCTTAAATATGATGCATAGTAAATCTTAACTATACTTAGCTAAGTAAATACAGTAGGTAGCAAATCATAATTAAAATTAGCAAAATCAATGTGTTGGGTATCAAATCTTAATGAAACAGCTAAATCAATTCAGTGGTAGTATATCTTAACTGAAATTAGCACAATCTAAACTACAGAATAACAGAAATCCCCATACCCACACAACACAAAACCTCCCTCCCAAGCTAAAAAAGTATCAACCTAGCTCTGACTTAGTCCAGTAGTCATCAAAGGAGATCTCAGCACTGCACAGAAACTACCTACCTTCTGGAACCACTGCAGGGACCTCACAATGGCATGTGAGATCAGTGAGGAAATGGACCAATCCAGCTGGACCCAGTGACATCAGGGAAGAATGGGCCAATTACAGCCGGGGTCTAGCTCTTAGACCTTGAGGACTGTTGTCAATGACTTCAGGTAGGTCAAGGTGGATGACTATGGCAATGTTTTGGGACAGTGGCCAAGCACCTCTGTCCTTCTTCAGGGCCATGGGATCCTAGGATCTGCTCCTGCACAGACACTAACCCCAGGCTCCCAGTGCAAAGACCTCAGTTTTCTTGTGGGTAGGTCCTAGGACTTGGTCCAACAATGTGTGAATCCATGGTGCACCACAATGAAGTCCTAGGCACCACCAGAGCTTATCAAAGAGACTACCAGAGTGATATCCAGATTAAAAATTAAACCCTGATTCTTTATGTTTGATGCCATACGATTTTATTTTTAAAAAACTCAAAATCTCTGGCACACCACTTGAAGAAATGATTTATTAAAAGTAAAAGGCTGTAAGAATATACAAGATGAAACCACAAAGCAAACAAACTCTCAGAATAAGAGAAACTTCAAACCTATAACTGAGGTACAGGAGGTATTGCTAAGAAAGGATACATTGTAATAAATATGGCCAGGAAGGATTCAACCAGGCATGGGAAAGGGAAAGTCAGGAGGTGAAGCCAGGTGCAGGCTGCATTTCTCTACCTCCTGTGGATTTCCATCATTTACATGTACATTTCTCTCCTTGTATGCAGGATTCCCTGCACTGGGACCACTGGGTCACTGGGTCTTTATTCTCTCCCACTTCACTTGGTGGTGGAAATATCCACTTCCACTAGGAGTTACTGGCAGATAATACCATCTATGAGAAAAATAATTTATCATATGATTCTTGCTTTGCAATCAAGAGGTAGTGGGTTGATATTTTCAAATTAATGAAAGGCAAGGTCTAGGGGAGTGGGTTCCAGTGGTAGATCCTCTGCCTAGTGAGAGGGATCTAGTTTGAAACTAGAGATTCTACATTTGAAACATAGAACTTCTCTTTTAAAAATATGTAACTAGCCAGGGGTCAATGGCTCACGCCTATAATGCTAGCTACTCAGGAGGCTGAGATCTGAAGATCATGATTCAAAGCCAGCCCATGCAAGAAAGTCCATGAGACTCCTATCTTCAATAAACCACCAGAAAACTGGAAGTGACACTGTGGCTCAAGTGGTAGAGCACTAACCTTGAGCTGAAGAGCTCAGGGACAGCGTCCAGGCCCCAGAGTTCAAGCCCCACAACCAACAACAACAACAATATGTAACTAGTTATTGTTTATAGCTGGATTTTTTTTTTGGGGGGGGGTCCGGTCATGGGGCCTGAACTCTGGGACTTGGCGCTGTCTCTCAGCTCTTCAGCTCAAGGCTAGTACTCTACCACTTGAGCCACAGCGCCACTTCCGGCTTCTTTTCTTTTTGCTTATGTGGTGCTGAGGAATGGAATCCAGGGCCTCATGCATGCAAGGCAAGCGCTCTACCACTGAGCCATTTCCCAGCCCCCATAGCTGTTGTTTTATAACAATAAAGCCTTATTTAGATTTACCAGCATGTCCACTTCATTGCTTTTATTTCAATTTTTGTGTGTTTGAGAGGGCTACTAAGATTGAATTTTTTACCTTTTTGCTCTTATTTGGCTTTTTCTTTTGGGAAAGATTCAGGGCGGGGAGAGGGCTTGTCCTGGTACTTGAACTCAGGGCATACATGCCATCCCTAAGTTTTTTTTTTTCCCTCAAGGCCTGTCCTCTATCACTTGAGCCACAGCTCTACTCTGGCTTTTTGTTTTGTTTTGTTTTGGTGGTTAATTGGAGATAATCTTCAAAATTTAGAATCATGAGTAGTTAAGATGACAGGCCCCCAGCTATTGGTACTCAGCTCAGCTCTCATTTTTTGAGGAAAGTTTTTCTCTTTTTATTTTTAATTTTATTTTTTGTCAGGTGTGGTATTGAACTCAGGGCCTGGACACTGTCCCTGAGCCTCTTTGTGGTCAAGCCACTTGGTTTTTGAGTGGTTAATTGGAAATAAGAGTCTCATGGGGACTTTTCTGACCAGCCTGGCCTTGAACTGCAATCCTCAGATATCAGCCTCCTGAGAAAGTAGGATTACATGCATGAGCTACTGGTGTCCAGGTTTTCTTCTTTTGGAAAGGTTGGATGATAGTCTTACTTTTAGCACTTTAACTTTGTTGCTCTTGCTGTCTGCTGTCCTCCTACGTTTCTGATGAGAAATTGGTCATAATCTCATTGAGGATCTCTTGTGTATGATGAGTTGTGTGTATTACTCTGGAGGTTCTCTGTCTTCAACAATTTAATTACAATGTGACAGTGTGGATTTCTGAGTTTATCCTACTTGAAGTCTGGTTATTTTATTTTTTATTTTATTTTTTTTTATTGTGAAAATACTGTACAGAGGGGTTACAATTACATGGGCAAGATAATGAGTACATTTCTTATCAAGCATTGTAGCCTCCTCCTTTGTTTCCCCTTCCCATTCCTTCCCATCCTCCCTCTGCCCCCCCCACCGAATCCTCCTCAACCCCCCCCCCCGAAAGTTGTAAAGTTTGTTTTTTGACATAATGACTTGTACATCTCATTGTTGCAATGGGTCCACCTGTATCTCTGTTTTAAAGATTTGTTTTTTCCCTTCCCCTCCACAAATTATACCAACATCATATACAGTGAAAGCAGGGGTTATACCATGGGGAACGGTTGAAGTTTGTTGAGTTGCTAAATTCTGGTATATGTAGGTACATGCTTTAAATAAAAATTGGGAAATTCATTATGACTTCAGGGACTTTAATAATGCATATATTTGTGTCTGGTTCATTACTTTTATGTCTATTGTGTTTATTAGTTGTAGACACTGTAGATGTAACAATGAGAAAAAAGAAAAGCTTTATTTTTGAAGGTTAACACTTTAGTGTGATTGGGGGTTAGAGAATGTGTATACATACACATACACATTCCTGCTTCAAACAAGCTCTCTAGAGGGGTTTGAGAACCACTAGCTAAGGTGGAGCCCCTCAGGCTATGGTGGGGAATTTGACTTTTATTCTGAAACAGAAGTTCTTAAAGGTTGGGGGTTGGAAAGTGACTTAATTTGGTTTAAGAAACATAAAAACTGGGTGCCAGTTGCTCATGCCTTTAATTCCAGCTACTCATGCAATTGAGGTTAAAGGATTGTGGTTTGAAGCTGGTCCAAGCAGGAAAGCCCATGAGACTGTTTTGTCAGTCATGGGGCTTACCAAACACCAGGAAGTGGAGCTGGGGTTCAAATGGTAGAGCACCAACTTTGAGTTAAAAAAAAGCTCAAGGATCTGGGTGATGGTGGTGGCTCGTGCCTGTAATCCTAGCTACTAAGAAGGCTGAGATCTGAGGATTGGGATTCAAAGCCAACCAGAGTAGGGTAGTCAGTGAGAGTTTTATCTCCAGTTAATCACCACAAACCCTGAAGTGAAGTTGTGGTTCTAAATAGTAGAACACTAACTAGCTTTGAACAGAAAAGCTTAAGGACAGTGCCTAGGTCCTGAGTTAAAGCCACAATTGACAAGACAAAAAGAAACACAAACAAAAACACAAGGACAGCACCAAGCCCTAGGATCAGCATTACAAAAACAAATCATTTTCAACATTCCAACAAGTGACTAGGAAGTTCAATAATTTTCCCAATGTCTTTCTGCCAGTGAGGAGCAAAGCTAGGATTAGTTGGATGCCAGTGGTGGTGACTGATGTCTGCAATCCTAGGTTACTCAAGAGGCTGAGAGCTGAGAAATAACATTCAATGCCAGCTCTGACAGGAAAGTCTGAGATTTTTTAAATTTCAAATGATCAACTAAAAAGCTGGAAGTAGAGCTGTGGCTCAAGTGGTAGATCACTAGGCATGAGGATGAAACACTCAAGAATAGGCCAGACCCTGAGTTAAAGCCTCAGGAATGGAAACAAACTATGAAACCAGAACCAGACAAGAGTGCCTGTAACTCTGTGGCTGGCCAGGAGAGGATGCTGTAGAGTCATGGATTGGGCCAGGAGGCCCACTGCTGCTCTTCCTCCCCATGGGCTGACCTAGAGTCCTGAGTGGCAAACAACAGGCTACAGCTCAGTGACCAAGCAAGCCCAGCTGGCTTGGTCACCTGCTCAAAATCAAGCCTGGCAGTTCCTGGACAAATCCAGTGAACATTTGGAATAGAAATCACCCCCAAGCTAAAGCATTTCAACATGTTCCCACCAGCTTTGGTGGACACCAGCTCCTGGAGAGAGTTGGAGAGGAAAGAAAGAACTTGTCCTGGCTCAGGTAGACACTATCCAGAATCTGAATTGCAGTGGAATGCCACGCCGACCCCAGTAGAGTCTGCTTAGCATGGGAAACCATCTATCAGACCATGATAGGGGCCTCGAGACCTATCTCTGAGTTTTGGGACTTCACCAAAGTCTACCTCAGAGAATGGGACTTTACAGAAACCTATCTCCAAGTTTTGGGACTTCACCGAAGTCTACCTCGGAGAATAGGGCTTCTAAGAGGCCTACTCCTGGGAAAAGGCTGGAAAATCCCCTGGGAAAAGATGTGTTTCTGTCTTTCTTCTCCTCATAAGAGTGCCTATCAATCTTTTACTGTTTCTGCTGTTCATTGTACTTACTCATTGTCAACGTTCCCTTATTCAAAGCTCTTTCTTAAGAGTGTTTGACGACTCCAATATCTGATGAGTGTCTTAAAAATATGACTAACTCACCAGAGTTAAGTGCTACCCTGAAACCCCTCTTATGGAGGCTAGTAGACAAGCCATAAGCAAATATAAAAGTATTGGGGGTTTCACAAAGTCACTCCAGCAGAAGGAATTGTAAGAAATTTACAAGAAGCTGTAGGCGCTGCTAGAATAGAAGGAATGTATGGCAATTGCTGAGATAACTACTTAGGAGAAAGAACTTCCTGGTACTCTCATTTACTAAGAGACTTGCTAGATCTAGGCCTCCATGACCTTACTATTAAAGAAGGAACAGGAAAAATCTTATGGGATAATTAAGGCCTCTATAGAAATAAGGTAATGGTGAGATGGTGACAAACGTCGAAACCCATTATATTTCTTAGAGATAAGCCGGAAACAAGTGCCTTTCAGGCGACCAGCTGGTGACCACTAAGAATGAAGCCCTGCAGCAAGATTGTGTAAACTTTTGCCCTTTCAGGCGACCAGCTGGTGACCATCCAAGAACGAAGCCTTGCAGCAAGATTGTGTAACCTTTTGCCCCTTTTCTTATGAAGACTTCTATTATAAAAGTTTGTTATCCTCTGCATTAAATCGCACTCAGCACTCAGCACTCAGCATCCACTCCTAATGTGTGTGAGTTGTCTGTTTGCCATCTCCCCATCCTATTCCAGGTTCCTCACCTAGGTATCCTCCGTCGTCCCAACAGAACCCGGTCCGCGGCAGTGGAAGAGTGACTCTGATTTGGAGGCTAGAAAGGAAATCCCCAAGCATTCCAGAAGGGAAAGGCAATGCCCCAGCTTGATTGGTTCATGACATGTGTCTGGATGTTCTGGTGCCACTCCCTCCACTTCTCTACTTTCCAGTGTGTGATTGGTGGAGAGAGGGTGCATACACACATTGTCTTTCATGTTCACACCAATCCTGGGGCTTGAACTCAGAATCTGGGTTGTGTCTCATCTATTTTGTTCAAGGCTAGTGCTCTACCACTTGAGGCACAGCACCACTTCTGGTTTTCTGGTGGTTAATTAGAAGTAACAGTCTGAAAGACTTTCCTGCCCTGGATGGCTTTGAACCATGATTCTCAGATCTCAGCCTCCTGAGTAGCTAGGATGACAGGCCTAAGCCACCAGCTCCTGGTATACTTACAGCTTCTGGCTAAGCAGATCTCTCTGTTGCCAGCCTGGAAATCATACCATTACAATCATCCTCACTTGGAAGATAAAGAAATGGGGGCTAGGGGCTGGGAAGGTGGCTCAGTGGTAGAGTGCTTGCCTTGCATGCATGAGGCCCTGGGTTCCATTCCTCAGCACATACCCAGAAAAAGCTGGAAGTGGGTGCTATGGCTCAAGTGGTAGAGTGTTAGCCTTGAGCTGAAGAGCTCAGAACAGAATGTTAGCCTTGAGCTGAAGAGCTCAGAACAGTGCCCAGGCCCAGAGTTCAAGCTCCACGACCAGCAAAAAATAAAAAATAAAAAATAAAAAAAATAAATGGGGGCTAATGGTTTCTGGTGATGAGATGGGAAATTGGAGACTGAGTTTGTGAATCAGCAGTTTGTTAAACAATATTAAAACAAGCCACACACTGGTGGTTTTTTGCCTGAGCAAAAAGGCCTGTGAGACTCTTATCTCCAATTAACCTTACAAAAAAGCCAGAAATAGAAGTTTGTCTCAAGTAGTTGAACACCAGACTTGAGCAGAAAACTAAGCAACAGAGTAAGCCCTAGTACCAACACACACACACACACACACACACACACACACACACACACACACACACACACACACACACACACAATCAATTATCAATCAATACAATGTGTTTAAAACATGCTGGCCCATAAACCAGCACCTCTAGAATGGTAGATCTATTCTTTCACAATCCGTGGCTCAAGGCTTTGGCCTCATTAGCTTGAGGTTCCATGATGAATGGCATTACCATTGAAGGTATCTAAAAAGCCAAGGCAAGGACACATAGTAGAAAAGGTTTTTGTATCCCCACCAGAAAGGTTGAAGGCCTGCACTTGTTACCATTCTTCTGGTTGACTTTTCCAGTTACTAACAACAAGATGGAAAATTGGGGACAGAGTCCATGAATAAGCAGTCTGTTAAAATAAATAAATAAAAGGACCTGGATGATGGTGGCTTATGCTTGCAATCCTAGATACTCAGGAGACTGAGATCTAAGGATCATGATTTGCAACTAGTCTGGGCAAGAATGTGAGCTACTACTACTACTACTACTACTACTACTACTACTACTACTTTTTTGCCAGGCTTGGGCCTTAAATTCTGAGCCTGGGCACTGTCCCTAAGATCCTTTTGCTCAAAGCTAGCACTCTATCACTTGAGCCATTGTGCCACTCTGGCTCTTTCTGTGATTAATTGGAGATAAGAGTCTCATGGACTTCCATACCCTGGCTGCCTTTAAACCATGATCCTCAGATCTCAGCTTTCTGAGTAGCTAGGGTTACAAGTATGAGCCACCTGCCCTGGGTGTTTGTGAGACTCTTCTCTCCAATTAACCACCAAAAAAGCTGGAAGTGGAGCTGTGGTTCTAGTAATAGAGTGCTATACTTGAGCAAAAAAACCTCAGGAATAGTGCCCAGACCCTGAGTTCAAGGCTGAGGAACAGAGAGAGAGAGAGAGAGACAGAGAGAGACAGAGACAGAGACAGAGACAGAGACGAGACAGAGAGACAGAGAGAAAGAGACACAGAGAGAGACAGAGAGACAGAGACAGACAGAGAAAGGCAGAGACAGAGAGAAAGAAAGACAGAGAGACAGAGAGGTAGCAAGGTGACTATGGAAGGAGAAACTCACCATTCATCAGATACATATCAAATGCAAATGGTTCACAATGTAGTCTAGGAGCAGACAAGGCATCTATCAAAGTCTCAACTGATTATCTATTTGGGGAAGCCCAGTGGAAATCTAGTATATAAACAACTATATGAAGCACCCATAGCAAGATAAACAGTGCAGGTGAGAGTGCTTGTGAGTTGAGTGATGGTGAGTCACAGCTGTAATTCTAACTACTCAGGAGACTGACATCTGAGGATCATGGTTCAATGTCAGCTTGGGCAAAGTCTGCGAATTTCTTATCTCCCAGTAACTAGCAATAAGTCATAAGTGAGAACTCAAGTGGTAGAATGCCAGCCTTGAGATACAAAAACTAAGCAACAGTGCCCAAATCATGAGATCAAACCCACTCAAATCCCAGAATCCACACACAAAGAAGGTCTCTGTAAAGAAGTGGCATTGAAGCCAACACCTGTAGGATGAGAGGGAGCCAGCTTCAGGGGCAATATGGAAATGATCAGGCAGAGGCAATAGCTAGGGTGAAAGCCTTAGGGCTGGAATGAACTCAAGACAAGGTGGAAAGGGTGTGTGGCTGGTTCCAAATGAGAAAGAGAATAAGGCTATGGCATGAGCAAGGTGGGGGGCTATCCAGGCCCTGGCTATAATCTTAGCTACTCAGGAGGTTGATATCTAAGGTTCATGTTTCAAAGCCAGCCCAGGCAAGAAAGTCCATGAAACTCTCCAGTAAACAACTCAGAAATAGCTGGAAGTGGTGCTTTGGCTCAAGTGATGGAGTGCTAGCCTGGTCTCAAGGTCAGGTCCCAGGTCCTAAGGGCAAGCCCCAGTCCTCAGACTTTAGCTTCCTGAGTAGTTAGGATTCTAGGTGTGAGCCACCAGGGCCAGGGAACACCTTATTATATATTCTCATTTAATGCCCATGACTGTCCCATAGGAAGGCTCAGACTTGAAAGCAGCAGTTCTGGTTCAGTTTTAGTTCATGGTCAACTCTGTTTTCCCCCTGGAAGTAGACTTTTCTCTGGGAGGAGGAGAAAGCTCAAGAAGCCCCTCCCCCTGCTTGGTGCATCCTATATTGCAAAAGTGATGAAAGAGGTCCCAGATTGAGGCTCAGTTATTAGGGCAGATTCCCTATTGTGGGAAGACTTGGCTGGTGTGTATCTTTGATCAAAAAGTGACTCTGGCCAGGCACCAGTGGCTCACACCTGTAATCCTAGTTATTCAGGAGACTGAGGTCTGAGGATCACAGTTCAAAACCAGCCTGGGCAGGAAAGTCCATGAGATACTTATCTCCAATTAACCACCAGAAAAACCGAAGTGGTACTGTGGCTGAAGTGGTAGATTACTTCCTGAGAGCTGAGGAACAGTGCCCAGGACCAGAGTTCAAGCCCTAAGAGAGACAAAAAACAGTGAATCTGGGAAGATAAAAACAAAACAAAACAAACCTCAAATCCAGATTCCTTCAAAATCATCTAGGGAGCAAGAAGAGGAGATGGGAAGGGGAGAGATTCTAAATACTGTCCTTTCTGATTGCTATACTTTGCTCAAGCAGTAATTACTGGATACAGTAGTTACAATGTGCCTAGTCTGGGAAGGTCCTCAGTTCACCTTCCCATGGTGGAGAGGTTTTTGAGCTAAAATCTTAAGGTCTCAGCTTTACTTGGGCTGCTTAGCTCAGGGATGTAAGTTGGTCACACCATATAGGCCTCACAGGCTGTAAGGATTCTCATGGATAGTTAATGTAAAGGAAAGCCACAGGTGGTCCCCAAAGTTCATCTGAGTTTCTTATGAAAGGATGACTTTGGCTACTCTGTTACATCAGTCTGCTTAATATAAGAGACATATAATGTTATTGACTACGTTATTCACTATAGTGAAAATGTAGAAACAACCCAAATGTCCACTGATGGATAAACAAAATGTGGTAAATCCATCCAAGGGAATATTATTGAATCTTAGAAAGGAATGACATTCTGAGCAATAACATGAAAGAATCTATAAAATATAGCAAGTAAATTAAACTAGATATAAAAAACTATATGTTTCCACATCCATGAGGTATCAAAAAATAGGCAAATTTGTAGGGTAACCGTGGCTCACATTTATGATACTAGCTACTCAGAAGGCTGAGAACTAAGGATGGAGGCTTGAAGTCAGATTAGTGCCTGAGACTCCAATTTGTAAGAAATAAAAGGTGCGTGAGAACAGTTCAAGGCTTTATTGAGGGGGCAGACCTGCTGGGCCTGCTCCAAGGAAAAATGGAAGCAGCAGCCATGGACAGGTATAGGCTGAATTTAAACAAAATTTTAGTGGTAGTTTCATGGGTCACACGGCAGTCATAGGTCACATTACATACACTATGGGAATTTGTGGGTAGGGTCAGTTCTGAGAATACGTGTTATGAGGGTGCTACATGGACTAGCTACTGAGCCTCCTGAGTAGCTAAGATTAGAGGCATGATCCACCACTGCCCAGTTTGATTAACTCTTGCATGTCATCCCCAGAAATGCAGACTCAGCCAAGGTGACCCAAGCCTTCAAAGTTTTGTTACAGGTGTTAAGACCAAGCTGTGATGTGAGAAAAACTGACCCCTTACTGTTTGGCCTGGAGCTAGAAGAAATGGGAGGTGAGAGTCATCAGGATGCCTGTCTAGGGCTGGGGTTGGTAAGTCACCAGAATCAGTGGTTGGGCTGGAGAGGCAGAGAATCAAGAGGGCACTGTGGAGTATGCCAGAGAGGAGGGTGTTGGAAGAAACAGTTAAGGAATGAGTACTGGAGCAAGAAACCCAGATTCTCTGTGGTCCAGCCTTTCTTCAGAGCCCTTACCACAGTGATGCACACATTTCACTGTCTTGGGTAACTGCATATTTGTTTAATGTTTCAGTCCCCAACCCCCATTTCAACTCCCAGGGTTTTGAACTGCCTGCACATCTTCCTGGAGCCTGGCACAGAGTCTGGCACACATGGGTGCTGGCTGATGGCTTGCCAAATAGGGCTGAATGGAGACAAACCCTGAATCTGAGGTTTTGGGAAGGGCTCAGCCTGTGCTGAGTGTCCAGTGGATATGTGTGGGACTAGACCTGCGTGAGGAAGGAGCCTGTAGATAGGCTTGGGTTACCTCCCCACCACTTTGTTAGGCATGGCAGATAGGTGTCACAGGCTGGTGGGCTCTGATTGCAGTCTGGATTACTTATGGGAGTGAACACACCCAACATCTAATATCTTCTACACAAAGAAACCTAAGACCTGTGGGCAGAACTGCACAGGGATTACTGCGTGGGCCTCATTTCACCGCACAGGACACTGAAAGAATCCATTCTGGCCATGCCAGGGAACCATGCAGAGGCAGGCACATACAGGACAAGGACTGTTGTAAAGAGATTGATTAGTGGGGCCATGTTGCCCACGGGCTAGGGAGCAATACGGTGTCTACTCCTATATAGGTGATAGTTCATAACTCTGGGGCTAGTGGTAGAGGAGGTTCTCTGCAGGCGCAGGTAGATCTGGGCAGAGTGGGAGTGGCCAGCTATTCTGGTGGGAACTCTAGGGCTGGAAGGAGCTCAGCTCTGGGTGGAGCTGGAGGGCTATGGGCTGCCCCAGGAAAGGCAATGGGAGCGGCTGAGGATCTGAGGAGGGAAGAATGCCAAAAGACACTGCGATGCCTGGGTCAAATGAGATCTGGTTGTCCTCAGGGCCCTGCCAAGATGAGTGGGGAGTCCCAGACTCCAGGGGCTGGGAATGGCAGGGATCTACCACTATCTGCAAAGCCCAAGGACTCCCTCCCAGCAGCAGCAGAAGGAGGCCAGGATCGGATTCTGAAGCGCACTCAACCACGCCCAAACAGAGGCCTCTCAACAGCGTGTAGCCGGCACCATTTCAGCGCCCAACAAGAACTCAAATCTGCTTTCTCACCGCCTGGTGGGCAGGGGATCAGTGGAGGAGCAGGATACACTATTGCAGCGATGGAGGGGGTATCTCTGAGTTCGGACCCTCAGGTGGCATCCGTACATACTGAAACATTCCAAAAAGAGGCGGAGGTCAACAAATATAGGCGTTTTCTAGCAATTGTAGAATACAGAATCGTGGATCTGATGGCTCCTCAGGGCCCAACATTGTTATTGGTAGCTGCAACCCCCCCCCATGGCAGTGAGTCAATGGTATCTTCTGGCTTACATCCTGGGGAGAGGCGGAAATGCTAGGGAATTGGGGCCTGGATGGTGCTGCGGCTGCCTGAGTTTGGTGAGTTGCGGCTTCCGCGACCCGGGGTCTTGTGGTGGGTGTGGAGCAGGGCTTCGGGGCCAGGGGCTGCCGGGGTCGGCGGAGTCAGATGGGGCACGGCGATGGTGACTGGCTCTGAACTGGCAGAAGCAGTAGGGGCTTCTGCAGACGGGCGCCTTGGTACTGGCGGCCCTGGTCTTTCTACCCAACCTGGGGCTGTGGGCTCTAGACCACCAGCAACAGGCCGATGGCACCTCGTGGCCCGGGAGGTGGGATGGGGGGGGGCGGAGAGACAGGAGCTGTGCTGGTCCCCATAGCCGGTCAGGTGAGTGCTTTGGTGCTGTGCGGCCTTCTCCCCTACCCAACACCACTCTGCAGCTCCTTTTCCCTCCTCTTCTGGTCGATGTCCTCAGAGGCAACACCAGAAAAGTCGGTGCTTCTTCCTGTTTTTTTGGTTTGTTTGTTTCCCGGATGGAGTAAATTGAGGCTCTGAGGACAGAGATTTGACCACTCAGTAGTCAGAATTAGAACCCAGGGTCCTTGGTGCCCCATTCTGGGACTCTTATTTCAAATTTCCATACTTTACTATCTGGCCTCCTTTCTGCTGCCCTCTCCTGTCCCCTGACCTCGTCCAGTGTTCTCTTTCTTTTTATTTTCTTTTTTTTGGGGGGGGGGGTTCGGTCGTGGGGCCTGAACTCTGGGCCTGGGCACTGTCCCTCAGCTCTTCAGCTCAAGGCTAGTGCTCTACCACTTGAGCCACAGCGCCACTTCCGGCTTTTTTCTTTTTGCTTATGTGGTGCTGGGGAATCGAACCCAGGGCCTCAGGCATGCAAGGTAAGCGCTCTACCACCAGTGTTCTCTTTCTGGGGAGTACTCTTTCCACATATGCCTGTATCCCATATGCCTTCTGTAGGACTGGTTCCCTCATCATCTTTGCTCCCCTCCCTCATCCCCACCTGCTGATCCTGTTGTTTCTACTCAGGTCAGTCCCTTTCCCATTTTCCCATTTTCACAGAGACCCCTGGGCCTCCCTGCTTCTCTTTCCTTATCCAGCTTTCCCCATCCTCTTTCTTTCTCAGATCCTGTGGATTCCTTGGGGAGTGAATGCAAAGATCCTCTTAGAACTTCAAGTCCCTTGGATTGGGGTGAAAGGTGAGTTTCTGGTTCTTGAAGAACTTGCCGCCTTTGACTCACAAGAAGTATAGAGGTATCCTAGTAGAAGGATCCCCCAAAATATCCCAGAATGCAGTTCCCTGAGGGAACATACATTCCACTCTCCTCTGAACTGATGGGACTTGGTATTTTTTGCATTCAAAACTGTGATCATATTTGTTTCTGCCTCTTTGAAACTTACATGTGTACATGCACTTGGACTAAATTAGCTTTTTTTTTTCTTTGTGTGTGTGTGTGTGGGGGGGGGGTCTTGAACTCAGGGCCAGGGCGCTGTCTTTTAGTTTTTTAATGGCCAGTGCTCTACTACCTGATCCACTTCTGGCTTTTTGGAGGTTCATTCGAGATAGGTGTCTCTTACAGACTTTCCTGCCTGAGCTGGCTTAGAATCAGGATTCTCAGACCTCAGCCTTCTAAGTAGCTAAGATTACATATGTGAACCACTGGCACCTGGCTTTGATCAGCATTTTTCTGCTCAGTCACATGCTTCAACTCTCTCATCTCAGCAAGTCTATGCAGGCTTGAATTGCTTCATATAGTAGGACATTTCAGATTTACTTAGGGGATTTTTCCTGGTCCCATGGGAAGTGGGTAATTCATGTAGCAGGGTCAGACTTAACTGATGGTTGGCTGAAACATGGTAGACTTATACCTTTCTGTTCTTTTCATGGTTAGGCACAATCGTATGATTACAACATGTCAGTGTGTAGTCTGAGTTCATTTCCCTTTGCCTGTGATCTTAGGGAAGTGTGTCAGAGCAGAGACTCTGCTCAGTGACTTCTGTCCCTCATAAGAAGAACAGAAGCTCCTACTGACTCACCTTGAACTCATATTGTGAGTAGAAAAAATGCCAGGCTGTTTGTCAATGCAGCATTACTTGGCTGGTCTTGACTCCTCTTGGTGCTTTGAAGGCAGAGTCTCCCACTGATTGTACTTTAGGGGTCTCAGAGGAGGTCACATGAAATAGGTACTGAAGAATCTCACCAGCTCTCCTTCATTAAAACCTTATTGCAGCCATAAGCCAGTGGCTCACATGTGTAATCCTAGCCACTCAGGAGGCTAGCAATCTGATGGTTGTGGTTCAGTGCCAGCTCAGGGTCGGAAAGCCTGTGCCACTTTTATCTCCAATTAAACACCAGAAAAGCTGGAAGTGCACCAGTGGCCCAAGTGGTAGAATGCCAACCTTGAGCAAAAAAGCTCAGGGACAGCCCTAGGACTGGCGCGCGCGCACACACACACACACACACACACACACACACACACACACACACACACACACACACACACACACACACACACACACACACACACACACACACACACACACACACACACACACACACACTTTATTGTTAGCTCATCTAATGCTCCCAACAACCATATAAGTCAGATATCCTCATTTCCATATTACAGAGGAGAAAAATTTCTGGTGAGTCAATGGCATCGGACAACTAATCTCTGCCCCTGTCCCAGTACCTTTCCTACGAGCAACACATGTGACCCAAGAGAAAAACAGGCTAGAGAAATTCTGTGTCCTGTGTGTGTGTGTGTGTGCTTTATGTGTGTGTGCATGCATGTGCACACATGCACCACTAGTAGGCCTTGAACTTGGACTCTGGATGCTGTCCCTGAGCTTTTATTCTCAAGCTTGGCACACTGCCACTTCAGCCACAGCTCCACTTCTTGCTCTTTAATTCTTCATTGGATATAAGAGTCTTACAGACCTTTCTGTCCAAGCTGGCTTTGTACCATGGTTCTCAGAACTCAGCCTCCTAAGTAGCTAGGATTATAGATGTGAACCATTGGCATCAGGCATAGATTCTTTTTTTTTTTTAATTGTGAAAATACTGTACAGAGGGGTTACAATTACATGGGCAAGATATTGAGTACATTTCTTATCAAGCATTGTAGCCTCCTCCTTTGTTTCCCCTTCCCATCCCTTCCCATCCTCCCCCCCTTCCCCCACCTAATCCTCCTCCCTCCCCCCACTCAATCTTTCTTCCCCCTCTCCCCCCAAAGTTGTAAAGTTCGTTTGCGACATAATGGCTTGTATATCTCATTGTTGAGTCTTCTAGATAAATCTGCTTAAGTGAGCTTAGTTCCCCCAGTGTGAATGGTTTTAATAATGTTTGATCCTAGGCCAGTTGAGACATGTATGTCCTTTTCACAGTGCCTGGCTGGTGTTTCAGTATAGCACTAACTACTCTGCCTGCAATTATAGTTCTTGAAAAGGACAACTAAGCCAGGTGTTGGTGGTTCACACTTGTAATCCTAGCTAGTCAGGAGGCTGAGATCTGAGGATTTCGGTTCAAAGCTAGCCTAGGCAAGAAACACTGTGAGGCTCCAATCTTCAATTAACTACCAAAAATCTGGAAGTGGAGCTGTGGCTCAAGTGGTAGGATTTCAGCCTTGAACAAAACAGCTCAGGAACAGTGCCCAGACCCTGAGTTCAAGAAAACAGAAAGAGTTGGGGGGAGGGGACAAAGATCTGGGCATCAGTGACTCATACCTGTAACCCTAGCCAGAAAACCAGAATTGGAACTGTGTCTCAGTGATAGAAAGCTACTCTTGAGAGAAAAAGTTCAGCACCTAGGCCCTGAGTTTAAGCCCAAAGACTGACAATAAAAGAGAGGAAGGAAGGGGGAAAGGGAAGAAGAGACGGAGGGAGGGATAGGAAGGAAAGAACTATTTCCACGAGCTGAGTGAAATAGAAGCTGCTAGGTATCTGAGAACCTACAGAGGGCCAGGAGCCAAACTTGAGTTCTTTAACCATTTGTCTGGCTGGTGCTGAATGCCAGATTCTCCTTATAGAGCCCCTGCTGTACTTTAGTTCAGGCCTACTGAGTCCTCCTTGGGCTGGGCCCTGGGAAGGAAGTGCTAGCCTTTGCTTCTCTTGTGAAGACTAAGAAACTAAGGACATCAAGGACCTCTGCTGACGAGAAGAGGCAGAGATGGGTGTCCACTCCCTGGAGTCCGAGCCTTTCTGTGACATTCCTAAAATCTTCCAATCTGATCTTTCTCCTATCCCATGTTCTTGTGGTAGCCAGGAAAAATGTAAAAGCAAACAAACAAAAATACCTACAACATCAGCACCCCAGGAAAAGGAAGGGCTGGTCTCTCCAGCCCAGTTGGCAGCCCTGGGCCAGCCAGAAAAGACTGTCAGCACCACGATTAATAGACTAAACAGCTTGTGGAGCAGCCTCCTCCTTCTTTCTCTTTCTCCCTCTCCTCTCTCTCTCTTTCTCCTTATTGTCTAGGGGAACCTTCAAAGACCATAGTCTAGATTGAGCTGCTATCTCCCCATTGTCCCCAGCAGCATTTAGCCACTTTCCTCAAACATACAGCCAGAGCACTAGTGGTTAAAGTCAGTTCTGGCAGCAAGTCAGCCTATAAGGATGGGACATTTATCATGGCCAGGGGCCTCTGGTGACCTCAAAGGGGGCCAGTGAGGTAGGACAGGGAAGAGGCGGCAGTGGGACTTCTCTCATCTACCTTGCACCTTAGAAGGCTTCTCAGCTCAAGGCCAGCCCAAGTAATGACAAATAATAAATACTGATAACTAATAACTGCCGTATTTGAGAGAGGGATATTTCATTTGTTTTATCTTTATCCTATCTAATATCCATAGCCACCCCCACAAAGTATTCTGCTTTTTTAAAATCCTCATTTCACTTATCAAGAAATAGGAGTCAGGAAGTGGCGCTGTAGCTCAAGTGGTAGAGTGCTAGCCTTGAGCTGAAGAGCTGAGGGACAGCGCCCAGGCCCAGAGTTCAAGCCCCACCACCGACAAAAAAAAAAAAAGAAATAGGAGTCAGAGAGATTAAGCCACTTGATTAGAGCCACACAGCTAAAAATGAAATTAATATGACCAATAAGAATACTATCTGAGCCAGGTGCTGGTAGTTGATGCTTGTAATCTTAGCTACTCAGGAGGCTTATACCTGAGGATCTTGGTTGAAGCCAGTGTGAGACTTATCTCCAACTAACCACTAAAATGCCTCAAATGGATCAGGAGCCCAAGTGGTAGAGTGCTAGTCCTGAATAAAACAGCTGAGGGACAGCACCCAGATCCTGTGTTCAAGCTCTAGTACTGGCACCAAAAAAAAAAAGAAAAGAAAAAGATTTCTGACCATCCCCCAAGACAAATTCATAGTTTCTTGCCCCTTTGTCAGAACCTCCTTTGCTAGCAGCCAGGGAATAAGCCTGGCATCCTGTGTGACACCCCAGGCCTGACCCAGATCCTTGGTATATATTGACTTCCTACTAGGTGGCTTGAGCTCCTGGAGGGGCTGAGTATAAGGTCCACATGAAGGAAGAACAGCCAGTGTCTTTGATTTCTCTGGAAACAGAACCAAGATGTCATATATGTGTCATATGACAGTGACTCATGCCTATAGTTTGAGCTATTCAGGAGGCTGAGATTTGAGGATCATGGTTCAAAGCCAGAAAGTCTTATCTCCCACACACCAGTCAAAACCTGGAAATGAAGGTGTATTTCAAGAAGTACAGTACTAGTTTGAGGCAGAATAAGCTAAAGGGAAATTTACATATGCATGTGTATCATACATGTGTATATACATGCATGTGCATATATGTAGATTGGGGGATATCAGGCCTGATAGCTCAACAAGAACTCATGTTGCATCATTAATCTGTAGATTGGAAACGCAGGTAGAATTTCTACTTTGCAGCTAAGTGACAGAATTTGGGTAACTTCAACTTCCTTCTGAAGTTTATCGAGTCATTGAGTAAAGGCCATTCCTTTTAGGAAAGGTAATCACTCTTCTTTACCCAAAGTTTAAAATTACTTGGACTTACCCATTTAAACTTTACCCATGTGATTAAAATGGTAATCACATCCAAAAGTATTTTCATAGCAACATATACTGATGTTTGCCTCAAAAATGAGGTACTACAGTCTAGCAGAACTAATATGTTAAAATTCATCATCACTAGCCAGGTGTTGGTGGCACATGCCTGTAATTCTAGCTACTCAGGAAGCTTAGATATGAGGGCTGTGATTATCCCCATTTTACAGATATAGAAATAGAGACAAACAAATTCAAATGACTTGTCTTTGATGTCACAAATTAGTATATGCCAGAGCTGGGTCTTTTATCCTGGTCTTTCCAATTTATCCTTTCCAATTTTATCCTGGCCTTTCCAATTTGCTCACCCTCAAATAATACTCCATTTGTGTGTGTAGCCTTTGTCATCCCCTACCCTCACCCTCCTTGCTTTCTTTTTTTTTTTTTTTTTTTTGCCAGTCTTAGGGCTTGAACTCAGGGCCTGAGCTCTGTTCCTGAGCCTCTCTTTGCTCAAGGCTAGCACTCTCCCACTTGAGCCACAGTGCCACTTCTGTTTATGTGGTTCTGAGGAATCGAACCCAGTCCTTTATGCACACTAGGCAAGAATTCTACCACTAAGTCACATTCCCAGCCCCATACCCTCACATTCCTCTATCATGGAATCCACAACACCCACAGTTTTGTGATCTTGGCCCTGGGTGATCATTTTTTCTGTGTTCCAGTGGCCAAGGTAATCATTACCTGTCTCTTGGGTCTGTTAGCAAGTTCACATAGCAAAAGGTGAGTTGGTTCCTGGCCTATATAGTCAGCAACCCATTAAAGTCAGCTGTTATATTGGGTAAAGATGGCAACCTATGGCTGGGTGTCTCATTTAGTGGTAAAGCCTATATTTGTTTAGCATGGTGAGGAGGAAGAGGGAGGGGAGGAGAGAGGAGGAAGAACCAAGAGGAAGAAGAAGAAGAGGTGGAAGGTAGCTAGGCTCAAACCTATAATCCTAGCTACTCAAGTGGCTAAGGTCTGAGGATGTGTTTCAAATCAGCCAGGAAGGGAAGTCTGTGAAACTCTTACTCTAATAAACTATTCAGGAAAAGCTGGAAATGGCACTGTGCCTCAAGTGGTAGAGCACTAACCTTGGTTGAGCCCAAAGAGGCTCAGGGCCAGTACTCAGTAACTGAGTGCAAATCCCATAACTGGCAAAAATAAATAAATAAATAAATAAATAGAAGGAAAAGAGGCAGATTAGGTTGTGTTAGTCATATGTTTTGATGTTGTTGCCATAACAAAATACTTGACCCAAATAAGGGAGAAAGGATTTATTTTGCTCAGTGTCAAGAGATTTCAGGCAATCAGGACAAAGCAGAACAACTCATGGAAGCCAGGGAGCACTGGGAGGGATAAGAGGGAAAGAGAATGCCTGGATTGCAGGCCCCTTTGAATTCCATATGGAACACCAGCCTAAAGGATGGTGCCACCCGCAAGCAGGAGCGATTTCTGCTTCAGTTAATCTGCTAGGGAAGGTCCCCTTCCCCAGATTGGTGCTTTACTAATCAGCTGGGTGCATCTAAATCCAATTAAATTGATTCCAATTAAGTTCAACCTCAAGGTTAACCACCGCAGAGGTCAACTTCATTTGTTTGTATATTTACCTTCCTTGTTCTTTCAAAACTCACCTATCATATGTCATTCTGGAGGGTTTTTTTTCACTATTAGACTACTTTCTATGTGTGTGTATGAGTGTATGTATGCATGCATGCATGCATGGACATGTGCTGATTCTGTGGCTTGAACTCAGGCTCTAAGACCTCTCCCTCAGCTTTTGTTTTTAGATAAGGTTGATGCCCTACCATTAGAGCTAGGCTTCCACTTCCGGCTTTTTGGTGGTTCATATGAGATAAGATAAGGCTATAATGGCTCACACTTGTAGCTACTCATTAGGCTGAGATCTGAGGATTGAGGCTCAAAGTCAACCAGAGCAAGCCTCTTATCTCCAATTAACCACCAGCTGTAATTGAAAGTGGTAGAGCACTAGCCTTGAGGAAAAGTTGTTCAAGGCAACACCCAGACCCTGATTTCAAACCCCATGATTGACAAAAAACTAAAAACTCACTAACTTTCCTACCTGAGCTGGCTTTGAACTCTGATCCATAGATCTTAGTCTCCTGTGTAGCTTGGATTATAGGTGTGAGTGAGCCACTGGCACCCAGCTTTCAGACTCTGAGATAATGGATGTTCCTAAAATTGCCAGAACTTTTTGTCTTTAATGGAGCCTGCAAGATGCAGAATAGGGTCAAAGCTGGGTGTGGAGTGGCTCTGCCCAGTGAAGAGGGTAGAGGGGAAAAAATAAAAGGTCAAAGACAGTTCAAAGAAAGGAACAAAAGAAACTGAATATATTAGTTATATACTTAGGGTTTCATTATGACATTTTCATATATGTTTATAATGTATTCTATTCCTTATTCTCTTCATCATGATGTAAAATAATTTGGACGTTTCATTGTTTTATTTTTTTTTATTTTTATTTTTTTGCGTATGTGGTGCTGAGGAATCGAACCCAGGGCCTCATGCATGCAAGGCAAGCACTCTACCACTGAGCCACCTTCCCAGCCCTCATTGTTTTATTCTTATACATGCAAATAATATGTTTATTCTCTTTCTGTCAAAGTATATAGAACCATTTACAAAAACAGTGCAATGAAGTAGGTTAAAATTATTTTAGGAAGGAGAGTGAATGAGGGAGAATGATTGAGTGGGGCTGATGAAGTAAATTATATTATTGTATTGAAATATCACCATGAAGCCAGGCACCAGTGGCTCATGCCTGTAATCCTAGCTACTCAGGAGGCTAAGACCTGAGGATCATGGTTCAAAGCCAGCATGGGCAGAAAAGCAAGAGCAGGAAAGTCCAAAGAGACTCTTATCTCCAATTAACCACCAGAAAACAGGAAGTGGTGCTGTGGCTCTAGTGGTAGAGTGCTCACCTTGAGCTGAAGAGCTCAGGGACAGCGCCCAGGCCTAGAGTTAAGCCACATGACCGACCAAAAAAAAAAATGTTACCATGAAACTCCCCTGTATAACTGATAGATGTTAGTAAAAATATTTGTTTTTTAAAAAGAACAGTTGATAGCCATACATAATGATACATAATGGTGAAACTACAATAGTAATATCCTAAAATAAATATATATACTCTCATCAATTTTAAGTTGCACTGTACTAGAGTTCCTTGTAAGGTCAATTTGACAATAGAAATGTAAGTATCTATGTAGAAAGGAAGGGGTGTAATTATCTTTTGTGCAGATAAAATTATCTTTTTATTTGTGCAATCCTGGACCTAAAACTCAGGGATAGTGTGTTATCCCCGAGATTTTTACTCAAGGCTAGAGTTTTCCCACTTGAGCTGTTGTTCCACTTCTGGTTTTTTGATGGTTAATTGGAGATAAATCTCATATACTTCTTTGTCCAGATTGGCTTTCACTGTAGTCCTCAGAAGTCAATCTTCTGAGAAACTCAGATTATAGGCAACAGCCACTGGTGCCTAAAGCTAACATTTTCTTTTATTTAGAAAATCACAAAACTCATTAAAAGTAATTATGGTCAATAACTGAATTCACTGAACTAACAGGGTATAATGTATGTATAAAAATAATGAACTTGCTGGGAAAGTGGCTCAGTGGTAGAGCGCTTGCCTTGCATGCATGAGGCCCTGAGTTTGATTCCTCAGCACCACATAAGCAAAAAGAAAAAGCCGGAAGCGTTGCTGTGGCTCAAGTGGTAGAGTGCTAGCCTTGAGCTGAAGAGCTGAGGGACAGTGCCCAGGCCCAGAGTTCAGGCCCCATGACCGGACCTCCCCCCAAAAATAATAATGAACTTTCCTTTGTGAGCAATGAACAATTTTAAAATAATGTAGGGAGTCAGTTCTGTTTATACTAGTATAAAAAATAAAACATTTTAAAATAAATTGATCTAAAATGTAATCTCGAAAAATGAAAACTGCACTGTATAGCTAGTCTTCAAAGCACCCTGTTTTTACCTGATCCTTGCCTCCTTGCCTCTCAGTAATTTACTTTTATAGAAGGAAATTATTCTTTCCTTTATATTAGTATAGATGCTCTCAATTTGAAGCTTATACTTACAAATATGCCCTATGATCTCCATTTTTATGAGGAATAGATAAGGTCCACAAAAGAGACATGGAGATCCCATACACTGGAGGACTGAATATCAGGCATGAACGTTTCCTATCCAGTCTTTCCAAATCATATTTTATCATCCAAAATCACAAGAAACCTTTAAGAGAGCAGCATGGAAACTCAGATATGAGGGAGGGAGACAGTAGATTTATTGCTGATTGATAAGGTCTGGGAAGACTAGTTAGAGGTCCCTTAGATATATAGCCTGGAGTTACTGAGTGGAACTTTTAGGATCAGACAAGAGGTAGGAATTCAAAACAAAGTAGGGCGAGCAAAACAAGACAAAAACAGACTGGATTGAGGCAAGTGATAAAACGTCACCACAACTCAGACCTACCCTAAACTTCATTCCTCTACTCAAACCCATATTCACCCTGATTACAGCAATCCAGCATTTCTTGAAGGGCAATAGAAGTAATATACCATGCTCTGAGAAACTCCTGTAGGAGTTTCACTAGTTAGCTGAAGAAATTAATGAAGAAAAGGCAAGTAGAACACAGCAAATTTGCCAAAGGTCTGAGTTCAAGCAACAGGACCAATAGCAACAAACACATTAAAGGAAAGTCAAAATTCAGAAACAACCAACCAAAAATGCCTTATTGTTTCATTGATGGAATTTGGTAGTTTCTGGGAAATTAATTAATAGATTTTTGAGAAATCTAACGACACAAGCATTGTGTTTTATATCTACCTAACAGTCATACCGTTTCATTCTAGTGTATACATTTGAGCAGTGGAAAATGATCCAAGAATCAATTTAGTGGCTGTGACTATCTTTACAGTGAGAGGGTAGTTATTCCAAAATTTAAGGCAAAACAGAGACATAACTTACATTCAGCAGAACATATGTGTTAAACAAAAATAGAAAATGGAAACAATAGTCTCATAACCTCAATTACATTATTAGAACAAAGAACTAAAATGCCAACTCATTTAATGCTCCCCAAACATTTCCTTTCTCTGTTTGGTCTTGGAATTTTTCAGGAAGCAAACTGATTTTTCAAGAAGAAATTCAACTTACAGTTGGGAGAGGAAGGTCCCCACGCATCTAAGCAAGCCTAGGGTCAAGCATTGGTCCAAGCTCTGCAAGGAGCCTACTTCCTCAAGGATGGCTCATCACTTTGTGGGAATTATCATCTCAATTGCACCTAGATAGTTTGAGAGGGAGAGAGAGAGAGAGAGAGAGAGAGAGAGAGAGAGAGAGAGAGAGAGAGAGAGAGAGAGAGAGAGAGAGAGAGAGAGAGAGAGAGAGAGAGAGAGAGAGTGTAGATCCTTCTGCATGTGGGCCTCCCCACCCATGATTGGTGTTTTCCATTTATAAATTGTGGTTCCTGGCCCTTTGCATTGCTGTTGGAAGTGCTCTGAAGTGCAGTTTTGCATTCAGTAGGTGAAAGCCCCAAGGCAGGCACTCAGCCTCTCTTCAGTGGACTTTGGGAGTTGTACCTGTAAGGGATCTCAAGCTACAGATACGATGTCAGGCACTAACTGCAAGTTGGGCACAGGACCCGGTGATTCTACCTTGCAGGTGTTCCTATAGTCTGGGGTTGATGATTTGTTTGGGAGTCATGAACTTGTGCTGCCATTTGCCTGTGTGCTTCCAGACACCAGAATCTGGCTTCTGAAGCTCCAAGAGCAATTTGGGTGTTTCTCCAGACTAGGAGACCCTGGAACTTTATGTTTATTATTTATTATGACCTAGAGATTTTGTTGTTAACCCATGTGACTTTAATTCACTTTGCCCTGCTGTAACATGAGCATGGTAACAATTGCAGTAAAATTGTAAAGTGTGTGCCTTGAATCTTCTTATATTGCAGCTCTATTTTGGGGTTCTGTGTTGTTTATCTGAGAGGCATTTTTACTCTGCTTCTGTTTGTTAGCCTTCTTAGCACTTCTGGCTTGTTTACTCATGTTTGTACGTAACCTTGTTTTTAGAGAAAGGTCTACATGGGATATTGGAGTAGTGTGTGCTGGTCCTATAGTTTCAGGAATGAAGCCTAGCAAGGAGGGCACCCTACAAATAGAAATCTCCCTCCTAAAGAACAGAGGCAGAAAAGCACAGGAAGGTGAAGATGTTTTTAGCTTTCCTTCCCCTAAGCAATAATTGGTTCTACTTCTTAAAGCAATCACTTGATGCTTTGGAAAGGAGCAATCACTTGACGCTTTTGAAAGGTTTAGACCAACTTTCAGGAGGGAAGGTGAGCTGAGCTGAGGAATAAGCCAGAGCATAGTTATCAGAGGGTACAGGAGGGTATGGTTTAGGGTAGAAGGAAAACTATCACAACTGAAAGTATCAGTCTAGGTACTAACCCCTAATCCAATTCTCAATGATTTATTCAGCCTCTTTCCACAATTATTTATAGTATGTGATCTGTCATACTTATCTTCAGTGCCCCATCTGTGGATTTGCTGATGCTAGCTCTAACATGTTGGTACTTCCTGGCAGTTCAGGGAGTTGAAGAGACCTTTGGCCTTCTAAGAAAATTGTAGAAGAAACCTTGAGAAAATATATATTGCTTGAGGTTGTATGCTTTGTAGATGTTATATATCCTGAAGATTTAGCTAGTATTACCCATTTGTCACAATCTTCTTAAAAAAGTAATAATTAGGAAATTCCTTTTGGAAATTGAAGTTAATAAGGCATAAACATTCCTTAAAATACCTTATAGGAACATGTTGGTCCTATTTTTGTGCACTTCTTATGGCATTTGCAACTTTAAAATGTTACTAACATGGATATTCTCTACTTTCTGTTTTTTTTGTTTTTTGGGTTTTTTTTGTTGGGGGGGGGGTTGGTCGTGGGGCCTGAACTCTGGGCCTGGGTGCTGTCCCTCAGCTCTTCAGCTCAAGGCTAGCATTCTACCACTTGAGCCACAGCGCCACTTCCAGCTTTTTTCTTTTTGCTTATGTGGTGCTGAGGAATCTAGCCCAGGGCCTCATGCATGCAAGGCAAGCGCTCTACACTGAGCCATCTTCCCAGCTCCTCTACTTTCTGTTGTTGATAAATTACAATTTCTCCAAAAGAATAATGAGCATATTTTACACCACTTAAAATGAGAGAGTGCCTAAAAATATATTCCAAGACAATTGATAAACTATAATTAAAATACAACGCCCTCTTTTTGTGTGCTAGTCCCAGTTCTTGAGATCAAGGTCTAAACACTATGAACTTCTTTTGCTCAAGGGTAATGTTTGCCACTTAAGCCACATCTCTACTCCCAGCTATAATTGGTAGTAATATGTCTAATAAAATAATCTGAAATAGAAATTTTTTAATGAATATAAATTAAAGGTTTATTACAAAATGCAGAATGTTAATTTCTCATTGTCAGTGATTCAAGAAAACAAAGTCATGACCCCTGGATGCAGCTGGGGCCAGTAGAGACCAGTGTGCAGGCTGGGAGTCAGAAGCCAAGCTTAAGAACGAGCTGACAGACACTGATTCACAACCTCTAGTAGGTGGGTGTTCTCCAGGGTAGCTGCTACTCGCTCCTTATCTGTAAGCTGTTTGTTCACTGCATGCTCCGAGGCGTGGGTTCCTGGGGTAATGTGCACATCCATCTTGAAACGCTGGGGAAGGGATCGCAGAAGCTTGACTTTGATAGACAAACCAATAAGGGTGGCCATGCTGCAGTGCAGAATGGTGGGCGTGAAGGCCACCGCCACTGTGATCTCAGGGTCACTAACCTGAACCCGAACTTGCTCTACTACGTTCAACTCCTCTAGGGTCAGGGGATGCCCTGGGTCATTGATGGAGCGAATAAGATCGAAGATCTCTGGTGCGTCAATTCTGTCAGAAACCTCCCCGTCCTCCTCCCCTGCAGTCATGGGCCGCTCCCCAGAGCGCTCATAGATGAGGGGGTTTGCATTCTCCAGCAGGCCACAGCCACCGCCTACCATCCAGCAACTGCGGCCAACCTGAAATAGAAATTTTTTAATGTTTAAGGAGTGATCTTCAGTCACTTATGTTTATGATGATAGTCCAAATCCCAAAAGAAAAAAAATGCCCACCCTGAAATATATTTCACTCCCGGTGTCAAGCATTGTGAATATAGACACATTGCCAATAATTAAATCTTTTAAAGTTTTTTAAAGTATGAAAGCATTCAGGTGATGCGGACAAAACCAGTAGTAAGATACAAACATTGCTTTAAAATGATTCATATTGTCTTTCCTAAAACATCCTCACTGAAATCTGCAGAGTAGATTCTCATTCTTGGCAAATATCACCGTAAAGTTCATTTTTTTTTCACCAATAGAGAATTCAACATAATTATCTCTAATTTTATTACCAAACATTTATATAGGTGATCAAGGACTTTGTAGGTCTATGTGTTTCTGTGTTTTCTCACACAGAGCAATTATGTATGGTCAGTAAGATGGTGTTTCAGATTTTACTTCCTTTTTTTTTTCCTTTTTTATTGTCAAGGTGATTTGCAGAGGGGTTGCAGTTACATAAGTAAGGTAATGAGTACATTTCTTTTCAAACTTGTTCTTCCTTCCCTCAATTTTCTTTTACTTTCCCTCCCCTACAACCCAGTTTATGTTATTTTAGATTAGCAAATTTCCATTCTAAGTAATTGTGTAAAAAAAAAAAAACCAGAACTGTGGATAATAGCAATTCCTATGTGATAAACCAACAAGTATAAGCAAAAGTTCACAGCTATTTAATTCATTATATTTAACTTTTATGAATCTAAAATTTGGGGTGTCCTCAGCTTAGTATTTAGAGTTAATGTTGTTTAAGTAACATAGAAAACTTTAATATTCTGTGTCCTTTGCTGAGGGTTGTTGGTTGGATTGTGTCACTCCTATGAGCAGTATTTTATGTTGCATCTTTATTAGGCCCTGTATCTCCAGCAGGATGGCCAAGGTTCTTTTTTTTGGGGGGGGGGCGGTTGTGGGGCCTAAACTCTGGGCCTGAGCGCTGTCCCTCAGCTCTTCAGCTCCAGGCTAGTGCTCTACCACTTGAGCCACAGTGCCACTTCCAGCTTTTTTCTTTTTCTTTTTTTTTTTTGAGACTAGAATTCTGTTTTATTTAAAGATAGGATTTTAAAGGATTGGGACTTCTGGGTGTGTTTTTTTCTTTCTTTCTTTTTTTTAACTGTAAAATGGGGTCAAAGTTAGTTTCATATTGAGCTGGAAGATTTTCCTCCTATGAACCTAATGCAGGCTGAGTTCTCTGTTACCTCCTGACCAAGCAATTCTGACGTGGTTGCTGTTCCATGGCTTCATGGAAGGACGTGTATGCATGCATGCATGTATGTATGTATGCATGTATGTATGCATGTACGTATGTATGTATATGTATTTATTTTTGTGCCAGTCCTGGGCTGAAACTCATGCACTGTCCCTGAGCTTTTTTGCTCAAGGCTAGTACCACTTGAGCCACAGCACCACTCCCAGCTGTGTGTGTGTATGTGTGTGTGTGTGATTAATTGGAGATATGAGTCTGAGTTTTCTACTCAGGCTGACTTTGAACTGAAATCTTCAGATCTCAGTCTCCTAAGTAGCTAGGATTATAGGCCTGAACCATAGGCTCCTGGCTTTACTTTTTTTTTTTTTTTTTTTTTGGGTCCGGTCATGAGGCCTGAACTCTGGGCCTGGGCACTGTCCCTCAGCTCTTCAGCTCAAGGCTAGTGCTCTACCTCTTGAGCCACAGCATCACTTCCGGCTTTTTTCTTTTTGCTTATGTGGTGCTGAGGAATTGAACCCAGGGCCTCAGGCATGCAAGGCAAGCGCTCTACCACTGAGCCACCTTCCCAGTCCCCACTTTTTTTTTTTTTTAATCTACAAATGGGGTGACATTTTTGTTCTTTGTCTACAAACATTTCCTCTTTCTGCCTATGTTTACAACATGTGTCTCATCGAAGGCCTGCTACCTGGAGTTGTCCTATAGACATGCTATGTTACAATCCCTTGTATCCTATTTCACAACCCTTAGAGGATGCCCCAAACCACAAACGGAACTGAGCCTTGAAGGACCAATGGTTTTCCTATCCATGTACACCTAGGATAATGTTTCGTTTCTAAACTAGACACAATAAGGGATTGGCAAAAACAACAATCACAACAACATACTGTAAGAAGTTAGTTAATTTTTGGAATCTTCCACTTAGTATTTTCAGACTGCGTTTGCTTGTAGAAGCCGAGAAATGAGGTCATGTGCTCTAGGGGCTGCTTCCAGCCAATAGCTGACCATTAAAACATTCTTCCAGTTCCTTCCATTTTCATCCCCAAATTGAAAGCAATGGTAACAGCCTCAGGTAGTTGACCACATTTTCCTTTGCTCTGCTTATTGAATCAGTTGGGGAATCTCTAAATTCAATAGAGTATTAAAAGGAAGAGTGACAGCCAGGAACTTCTCACTGATGAGTAACAGACAGACCAATTTCACTCGTAAGTCTTCATTCACAACATCCATCAGATCTTGTAGCCAATGCAACTTCATCTACAAACTGCTGGCCCATGATAGGTGCTGTTGCGGTTTGAATGTGCAGTGGAAACTTAAATCCCCAAATGGTTTCATGCTCATTATTAAAGAGCTTGACGTTGTGAGTTCAAGCTCTTTCTCTCTCATTGTCCCTTCCTCTTCTGCTTTCTGCTATGAGATGATGCAGCATGAAGGGCCCCTCTATCTTGCATTTCCCAGCTTAACTCCACGGCTGGTCTTCAAAACCCCAGGGCCTGCTTCCAATCCGGGCTTTGACAGCATGAGCCATTGACAGGCTGAAGGCCTTGTCATTGCTCCCTTTCCACTTTGGACATGTTACTTCTCCAGGACTTGAAATGTGCAACTTAGAATCTCTTTCCAAATAGGGAGCATCCTCAGTGCTGGTAAGTAGTTTGCAGGGTCCCTAAGAATGTTCACTTCAGCAGGACCAAGGCTTTGGCGGTCAGTGGCACTTACCCCAGGCCCTTCTGCAATACCCAGATGACAAACATACAACCAGTCTAATGGAACTGTAGGGTGTCAGGGAAGCTATCCCAGGGAGGTGTCACACCTTGGAATCCACCACAAAGTCCAACAGGAGGTGCTGGAGGAAGCACTGCTTTCTGGAGACTACATCCCACTGCCCGCTGCAGAAATCAGGGTACTGGGGAGTGCGCGCGGCCTTTTGGGCCGGGAGGTGAGGCGAGGCCGGGGCTGGGCGGGGCCGTGCTCCAGGCCCCGGAGTTCTCTGAGTTCTCTGTGGCCAGGCCCCCCCGCATCCCGCTGCCGGTGGCAGGGGTCGCCCCAGCTTTTTTCTTTTTGCTTATGTGGTGCTGAGGAATCAAACCTAGGGCCTCATGCATGCAAGGCAAGCGCTCTACCACTGAGCCACCTTCCCAGCCCCCAAGGTTCTTAATTTTACTGTTTAGGAAAGAGAATTAGGAGCTTCTCAAACCTGTGTTTGCATCATCTTTACTGGTGTCAAGCAGGTTCAATGGCAAATAGCAAGTCATTGCACAAGGGTGCTCTGAGTATTTCGATACAGGGAATTAGGCCATTTGGCAACCATTATTGGAACACTATAACATTAGAAAAACCAATTGTATATATTTTTTCCGGTATAACTCTGGGTGAGAAAAATTAAGTTATAACATACATGCATTCCATGGTGTCTAAGTATGTATGAGGTAGAGCACAAATGGTCACTGGAGTCCTAAGATGGATACCTGTGCATTAATAGATTAATAGCTCATGTGTCCCTAAGTGTATTTCAGTAATAACTAGTTTTAGTAAAAATGTGATATAATTTTTTTTGGTTTCAATTATTCAATTATTTTGTGGGAACATTAGTTTTTATGAATTCTACATGTATATTAAACATAGACATGAATTGCTTTTATACTATACCAACTAATGGACTGTGGATTTGTCTTTAGTGTTCAATGCTTTACTTCACACTTGAAACAATCTTCCCTTATAAGAAGGCTTTATGCTTTTCCAGCTTATGTATAATGGTTTGAGCAGGAAAATCTGGGGCAAAATCACACAGGTTTTTTCCTGACTCTGTAATTTGGCTTATCTTCCAGCCATGCTTCCAGAATAATCTGTTCATTGTCAACAGCAAGAAAGAATGAACGGATCTCTGGTGAGTTGCTTTTTATTCCTCTTTACTGTACATTCCATTTTATGAACCTAAGTATGTCTAAGATTTAAAAACAGAAAAAACAGGTCCAGCTTGAGGAACATGTTCATAAATTAATTAAAAATTGCTTATAGATTTAGTAGTTTATAAAATCTCACCTTTTGTCTTGAGTGCAGATTTGCTTGTTTCCAATGTTTTAAAATTTATTTATTGAGATGAAGTGATTACTTAAATTTCCACAATATTTTGGGATAGTTAGCCAAAGTCAAAACACATTTTTAACTTTACAAGGCTAATTGTCATCATCATGGTCTATGAAGCTTGTGAACTCTACAAACTTTGACAATACAACTATCTCTTCCATGTCGGGTGATATGCACATTTCTTTCTTTGTGCTTAGTGTAAGCTATTCCCTCTTTCTCTCTCATTCCCTCCCTTGCACCACTGCCCTTGAGTTGTGTATGTAGTTCACTTTCATGGATGTCCAGGGCAGCTGATAGACCCCTTTGCTGTATTTTATCACTTGTTTCTTTCTGATTCTATACCCTCCTCCTAGATTCCCTCATATGTGCACTTGTATATCAGGGAGACCATATGTCAGCTTGGCTTATTTTGCTCAACATGATTTGTTCTAGTTCTATTTTCCTACAAATGTCATTATTTTGTCCTTTCTAATGGCTACATAAAAAATTCCATTGTATATAGGTACCACAATTTTGGATCCATTCATCTGTAGTGGGCATCTGTGTTGTTTCCATATCTTGGCTATTGTGAAAAGTGCAGCAATGAACATGGAGGTGCATGTGTCCTTGTATCCTGGTTCCTGTTGCTCAGGGTAGATACCTAGGAGTGATATAGCTGGGTCATAGGTAAGGTGTATGTTTAGTTTTCTGAGGAACCTCCAGACTGCTTTTTCCAGAGTGGTTGCATTAGTTACATTCCCACTGCGAATGCATTCCCACCACTAATCTTTCTCCACATCCCCACCTTCATTTGTTGTTGTTTGAATTTAGGATCTAAGCCATTCTGACTATGGTAAGGTGGTACCTCAGGGTTGTTTTTATTTGCATTTCCTTTATGCCCTGGGATGATGAACATTTCCTGTGTTTAATTGCCATTTTTATCTCTTCTTCTGAGAAATTTCCCTTTAGATCCCTTTCCCATTTAATTATTGGTTTGTTAGATTTGGGAGAGATTAGTTTCTTGAGTTCCCTGTATATAGTGGATATTAGGCCTTTGTCTGGTATATTGCTGGTAAATATCTTTTCCCAGTTGTTTGGCTGTCTTTCTAGTTTGGTAGCTATGTCTGTAGCTGTGCAGAAACTTTATTTTAAGGTAGTCCCAGTTGTCGAGTCTCTCTCCAATTGTTGTGACCCTGGGACTCTCTGTTCAAGAAGGTACTGCTTGTGTCTTTAAGTTCCAGTGTCTCTCCTACTCTGTCCTGCGGTAGTTTCAGAGTTTGAGGTTTGATGTTAAGATCTTTAATCCATTTTGAGTTGATATTAGTGCATGGTATTAGGCTGGGGTCCACTATAGTTTTCTGCATGTGGCTGCCCAGTTTTCCCAGCACCAATCGTTGAAGAGACTATGTTTTTTCCAGTGTATGTCTTTAGCTCCTTTGTCAAACAGCAGCTGATGGTAAGTATGTGGTTTTATTTCTAGGTCTTCTAGTCTATTCCATTGGTTTTCAGGTCTATTTTAGTGCCAACACAAAGCTGTTTTGTTATTATGACTCTATAGAAGAGCTTGAAATCTGGTATTGTGATACCTCCTGCTTTGCTCCTTTTGCCTAGGATTGCTTTGGGTATTCTAGGTCTTTTGCAGTTCCCGATGAATTTTTGGGTTGTTTTCTCTATTTCCATAAAGAATGTCATTGGGATTTTTATTGGAACTGCATTGAATTTGTATATCATTTTTGGCAGGATGGCCATTTTCACAATATTGATTCTGCCTATCCAAGAACATGGAAGGTCTTTCCATTTCCTGATGTCCTCTTTAATTTCTTTCTTTAGGCTTTTATAGTTTTCACTAAATAGGTCCTTTACATCTTTGGTTAGGTTAATTCCTAGCCATTTGGAGGTTATTATGAATGATGTTGTTTTCCTGATTTCCCTTTCTTCTTGTATATTGTTGATATACTGAAAGGCAACTGATTTTTGTGCACTAGTTTCATATCCTGCTACTTTGCTCAAGTGACTTATAAGTTCTGTGAGTTTGGGAGTGGAATTTTGGGGGTCGTTTAGGTATAAGATCATGTCATCTGCAAATAGGGATAGTTTAATTTCTTCCTTCCTTTTGTGGCTCTCTTTAATGTCCTTTTCTTACCTTATTGCTCTGGCTAAGGATTCCAGAACTATTTATTCTAGATTTTCTACTCACTAGCTTTCATTATTTTTCTCGCTCTCTCTTTTTGTATCTATTTTTCTATCACTTTTTCATTTTCTTTCTCTCAGGGCCTCTTCCATCCATCTGTCTCTTTTTTTCTTTTCTTCAACTGATCTATCTGGGAACTAGTTTTTCTTACTGATCAATTTAATTTGCTGATGTGGCTCTTAGAATTCAGATTTTTATTATCCATTATATAGGGAAAGTGTTGCCTAGATAGTTCTATGGGATTCCAGAGCCAAAGAAAATTAGAAAAACCTAAAGACATATACACATAGAGAGATTGTTAGTTATTTCATTATAATTTTGATATGAATTTTTCTCATTACTATTATTTACTATTTGCATATATTCTTCAGTTTTTTTCCCATTTTAAAATCAGATTTTCTGTGCAGTAGTTTTGGATTGGTTTTATATTTTCTAATGCATTCCAGTAATTAACATATTTAGAAATATTTGAGAACATTTTCTTTTATACCATGTTTTTTCTTTTTGGTTCATTGTACCTTTTGAAGGAAAAGTTTTAAGTGTATGAATTTAAATAATGTTTAGCTTTGTATCAGATACTTTTGGTGTCCTATCCAAGGAGTTACTGTCAAATCTAATGTCATGAAGCTTTTCTTCCCTCCTCTCTTCTTTTCTTCCTGCCCTTTCCCTCTCTTTCCCTCCTCTCCACACCTCTCTTGCCCCTCTTCTTTCTTCTTTTCCCTACCCCTTTGCTCCCCTTCTCTCCCTGTTCCACTTTTTCTTTTCTCTTTAGCTCTGAGATGAGGATTGCTGTGTTGTCACAGTTGGTATCTAACTTGGAAACTCATTTGATATTCCTACCTCAATCACCATCATACCTTTCTTGGGCTAGTACTGGATCTTGAACTCACAGCCCTCATAGTCAGTTAGCTTCTTCATTCAATGTTGGGCCCATCACTTTAGCCATGAGTCCAACCTGCTTATTAGCTGCTTAAATTGAGTTGTCTACTCAGGCTGGTTTATAGACCTCAGCCTCCAAAGTAAGTAGGATAGGATACCAGTTGAGCCAGAAGCAATTGTTTTGTTTATTCTTACCTGAATATTTAACATTAACAGTTAATTGGATATTACAATGAAACAAGATTATTGTTATTGGTTTATGCAGAATTAATATTCAACCTAAACTCAAATATTTCATGATTCAAATTAAGTGTTGTATTTTATTTCAAATAATCTTTTCAAGAAATATTTTATTACTCCCTCACCTATAGTCTATATTGTAGGAGGTAGGCAGTGTTTACAAAAATTCATGCTAGCAGTTCTTTTTTACTTAGGAAGGAAGTATCAGAATATCTATGACCTTACTACATTCTTTAGAAAATTAATAACAAAAATGATTGACATAGGATATTGTTATTGTGGGAACTAAGTCAAATCTTGTATGGCCTTATCAATCATTAGCTACTTTCTTGAGTACTATTACTCCATTTAACATTAACCTGGACACTGTGCTTTTTGTAGATCTACTAAAGTGGTATGTAGTCCATGTGATGTCCTTAATGTGTTTTGATTGCTTACAACAATACTTTTTAATAGAAGATCTAAATAGGCTCTTCACTGGGAAGAAAAAGTAATTTTTTTTACTATATTGTTACCCTAATATGTAGTAAATTTTATCAAAACATCTTTCTGGTACCTACTTATATTTAATGTTATCATGTCAGGTTATTAGCTCCTTAGAATTGTTATCTTCTTTCTCTTGCTAGCACCAAAAATGTGTTCTGATTTATTAGGGAATCTTTGTATTTTAATTAGTGTTAACATAGAGGCAAAATATTTGATTTTTAATTCTCCCAATGTATAGATGACACAAAATACATGTTAAAAGGGTGAAATTCCGGACCTACTGTTCCCATGACTGAAGGCTAATTATTTGATGGAAATATACCCTCACAGAAGCTGGTGTCATTTGATGATTTGTCTGTGGACTTTAGCTGGGAGGAGTGGATGGACCTGGACACTGCTCAGAGGACCTTGTATAGAGATGTAATGCTGGAGACCTACAACAACCTGGTGTCTTTGGGTGAGCAAAAGTCATACTAATTTGCAAAGTCAAATGATTTGTTTTCAGTAGATATCTGAATATTTGTCAGATTTTCAATAGTATTTAAATGTAAAGTTCCAGTGTGTGAGAAGTATCATGTCTTCCAAAGGAAAACTTCAACTTTATCATGTAACTCTTGAGGCAATTTTATTCTCATTCTTCAAGGAGCAAATCAGAAATTTGACAAAAGTTTTAAACTATGCTCCACTAACAGGAGACTGTCTTCCAAACTTGAGGTGATTATTTTAGGTGGTATACAGTAGAAGAGGTATGACTATTGGAAATATGAACTGGAAATCACTAGTTGAAAGTGGCTATTTATAATCCAAACCTGTCCCTGGGTGCAATGGTTCAGGCCTATAATCCTAGCTACTCAGAAGGCTGAATCTGGGGAATTTCAGTTTGAAGCCAGCAATGGCTGAATAGTCCCCATGAGACTCTTATCTCCAATTAACCACTCAAAAATTAAAAGTGTAGAGGGGACTTAAACTTTTACAATGCTATCATAGAGCACAAGGGCCGAGATTAAGCAACAAAACCAGTAAAATAAATCCAAAGCTGGGGGAAAGTCAATCATGAAGCCAGTGAAAACTGAGAAACAACATTTAAGAGCAACATTGTGAACAGGATGTCTGAGATGTTAGAGGAATAATGACTCAGCATGAACAATAGTTCTGCACTGGTTCTTATTAACAGAGCACTGTGTTCCTAAACCTAACTTGATTGTCAAGCTGGAGCAAGGTGTAGAACCATGGATAGGAGAAGCCTCAGACAAGAATTTCTCAGGTAAGTTAATGCACCTTGCATAGTGACATTGGATCCAGCCCCCAGTTGGTAAGTTCATCTTGTGCTGAACTGAGCAATAATGTTCCTAGTCAGAGAATTATGTGATCCTTTATCTCCTTTGTGAATCAAGAATTAATATGGAGATACCCTGAATTCTGTGTGGCAGTTGAGTTATAGTTAGCAATTCTCTTTCTCTGTATGGAAATCATTCTGAAACAAACCAACAAAAAGTAATGGAGGAAATGAGATATCATTTTCTTTGAAACTAGCACAATCCGGGTAAGTGGAAATAAGGAGTACTTCTGGGCTACTATCCTTTGAGAAAGCAAATTTCTTTTTTTTGGGGGGGGGGTCCAGTCGTGGGCCTGAACTCTGGGCCTGGGTACTGTCCCTCAGCACTTCAACATAAGGCTAGTGCTCTACCATTTGAGCCACAGTGCCACTTTCCGGCTTTTTTTTTCTGCTTATGTGGTGCTGAGGAATCAAACCCAGGGCCTCATGCATGCAAGGCAAGCGCTGTACCACTGAGCCACCTTCCCAGCCCCAGAGAAGGCAAATTTCTTATCAGTCATGGTTGGCAGAGACTGGGATTCAGAACCAAAGATTTTAGTATAGAGAGGATAATTGAGTGATCTTTACCTGGAGGATATTTGGTCTTCCATGAATCTAAAAGGCAGGAGTGTTAGAAAAGGAATTTTGATGAAACTTTGTTAAAGATGGAGAGAAATGGTTTTTAAAATTCTCAAAGGGACCTAAAAGTAATTCTTACTAAGAAGTTAGAACTGAAGAGATATAGGTATGAATCCTTACTTCTGAGAACAATTCCTGTTTAAGTGAAAGGACAAGGGGTGTATAAAACATTCTTTTGGTCTCTGAATCTAGAAAATATTACTTTTCCTAACCTACTAGTTAAGAAAAAAGCAGCACAGTACATAAATTTTTTCAAGAAAAATGAAAAACACAGCAGCTATCCCCTTATGATCAAACAAAAGTATATTTGAGAAAAACAACACCGTAATTACTAAAGGCAGATGGCTAGTACTTGGCTTAAAATTCTAGCAGCACATAGTTGAGTGATTTGAGTAAATATTTCCTCTGATATAAAAGAAGAAAAAATTTAAACACAAAAACATTATTTTCCACTGGAAGTAATCAGTATTACTTCAATACATTTGAGAAAAAAGCATATATTTTCTATAAATCATTTCTGACTTTGATATTTTAAAATCTCTAACAGTTACAATGAAATAAATGTCTACACTAAGTGAACTTTGGATTTTACTTATTTTTTATCTTTTTTTCTATGACTCATCTTAGATGTCCCAGGAATTGAGGATGTGATTAAGATGTGCCAGCAAAGTCCAGATGAATGTCTGTGTGAAGCAACAGTCACGAAAATTAACACAGTGGAGGAAAGGGTGAGATTAGTAATGACCCTTAATTTGAGCTCAAAACATAAGCCAGAGGTGATTAGAAATAATGTGAACTCCTTAGAGATAAGGACTGAGGATTTCATTGAGTATCAGTATAGTGAGCCTGATGAGATGCATGCTGCATGTAGGCCTGGTGTGTCTCCTGTAATTGAAGAATCCTGCAGATATTCAGAACATTTTAGTCAAAAGTATGAGAACTCCAAATGAGCTGCAGAATTTTGAATATGGAGAAGGGAAGTATTAAACTCAGAGACCATATTCTTTTTTAAAATTTTTCTTATTTAAAAAGCTTTTTTGTCAGTTGTGGGGCTTGAACTCAGGGTCTGTGCACTGTCCCTCAGCTCTTCAGCTCAACGCAGTGCTCTACCACCTGAGCCACAGCACCAATTCCTGTTTTCTGGTACTTTATTGGAGATAAGAGTCTCACAGACTTTCCTGCCCTGCCTGGCTTTGAACCACAGTTCTTAGATCTCAGCCTCTTGAGTAACCAGGATTACAGCATAAACCACCAGTGCCTGGGTTAGAGATCATATTCTTTTTTTTTTTTTGGTCATGGGGCTTGAACTCTGGGCTTGGGTGCTGTCCTTGTGCTCTTCAGCTCAAGGTAAGCACTTTACCGCTTGAGTCACAGCACCACTTTCGTTTTTCTAGCAGTTTATTGGAGATAAGAGTCTCATGAACCTTCCTTCCTGCCCGGGCTGGCTTTGAACCGCAATCCTCAGATCTCAGCCTCCTGAGTAGCTAGGATTACAGGCGTGAGCCACCAGCGCCCGGCTAGAGATCATATTTTTTAGATGTAATTGGGTTTGTGTGAGAGAGACCTTCCACTTAGTAAATATAGAAAAGACTATAAGTCAGCTCTCCTTGTCTAAGAAATACTTCAGAGAGTAAGGAGAGCACCTGAATGTATGGTCTGTACGAAAACATTCTACTTTAGCCTTATAGTCACTACACATCAGAAAATATACTCAGGACAGAATCCTTGTCCATGTAGTGGACATTAGTCCATTAGTCTTTCACTAAAGCAATATACCTTACAAAACCTCAGAGCAAAGCTCCAGAGGAGTAGTCTGATGAGTTTCCAATTTGCAAAATTTATCTTTCAGAAGTCAGACCTGACTTTCCAGCCTGAAACACGCACAGTAGAGCTACCCTATGCATATGAGGAATGTAGGAAATTTCCTACCCAGAAGTCATCTCTCAGCAGGCATCGGAGAACTCACACAGAAGAGAAAACTTCTGAATGCAAGAAATGTGGAAAGACCTTCAGGCAGTCATACCTCATTTTTCATCAGAGAACACACACAGGAGAGAAACCTTATGAATGTAACAAATGTGGAAAATCTTTCAGACACAAGGCAAACTTTACTGTCCATTGGAGAATCCATACAGGAGAGAAACCTTATGACTGTGACAACTGTGGAAACTCCTTCAGACATAAGTCAGGCCTCACTTTGCATCAGAGAAGACACACAGGAGAGAAACCTTATAAATGTGACAAATGTGGAAGGTCTTTCACCCGTAAGACACACCTTCATGTTCACCACAGAATACACACAGGAGAGAAACCTTATAAATGTGACAAATGTGGAAGGTCTTTCACCCGTAAGACACACCTTCATGTTCACCACAGAATACACACAGGAGAGAAACCTTATGCATGTATAAAATGTGGACAGTCTTTCACCCGTAAGGCATCCCTTCATGTTCATCAAAGAACACACACAGGAGAGAAACCTTATGAATGTGACAACTGTGGAAACACCTTCAGACAGAAGTCAGACCTCACTTTGCATCAGAGAAGACACACAGGAGAGAAACCTTATAAATGTGACAAATGTGGAAGGTCTTTCTCCCGTAAGACACACCTTCATGTTCACCACAGAATACACACAGGAGAGAAACCTTATAAATGTGACAAATGTGGAAGGTCTTTCACCCGTAAGACACACCTTCATGCTCATCAAAGAACACACACAGGAGAGAAACCTTATGAATGTAACAAATGTGGAAAATCTTTCAGACACAAGGCAAACTTTACTGTTCATTGGAGAATCCATACAGGAGAGAAACCTTATGAATGTGACAACTGTGGAAACACCTTCAGACAGAAGTCAGACCTCACTTTGCATCAGAGAAGACACACAGGAGAGAAACCTTATAAATGTGACAAATGTGGAAGGTCTTTCGCCCGTAAGACACACCTTCATGTTCACCACAGAATACACACAGGAGAGAAACCTTATGCCTGTATAAAATGTGGACAGTCTTTCACCCGTAAGGCATGCCTTCATGCTCATCAAAGAACACACACAGGAGAGAAACCTTATGAATGTAACAAATGTGGAAAATCTTTCAGACACAAGGCAAACTTTACTGTTCATTGGAGAATCCATACAGGAGAGAAACCTTTTGAATGTGACAACTGTGGAAACACCTTCAGACAGAAGTCAGACCTCACTTTGCATCAGAGAAGACACACAGCAGAGAAACCTTATAAATGTGACAAATGTGGAAGGTCTTTCGCCCGTAAGACACACCTTCATGTTCACCACAGAATACACACAGGAGAGAAACTGATGCCTGTATAAAATGTGGACAGTCTTTCACCCGTAAGGCATACCTTCATGTTCATCAAAGAACACACACAGGAGAGAAACCTTATGAATGTAACAAATGTGGAAAGTCTTGCAACTGGAAGGCAGAACTTACTATTCATCAGAGAACACACACAGGAGAGAAGCCTTATGAATGTAAGATGTATGAAAAGTCCTTTACCTGAAAGTCAACCCTCAACAAACAAAAGAATTCACACAGGTGAGAAACCATATAAATGTAACGAATGTGCAAAGTCTTTCATCCAGAAGACAGAACTTCATGTCCATCAGAGAATACACACAGCAGAGAAAGCTTATGAATGTAAGATATGTGAAAAGTCCTTTACCCAAAAGTCAACCCTCAACAAACAAAAGAATTCACACAGGTGAGAAACCTTATGAATGCAATAAATGTGGAAAGTCTTTCAGCCGGAAGTCACATGTCACTTTGCATCAGAGAACACATACAGGATAGAAACCTTATGAATGCAACAACTATGGAAAGATTTTAAGTGGAGGTCACACATGATAGAATTCACACAGTTGAGAAACCTTATAGATGTAACAAATGTGGAAAATCATTTAACCAGAACCTCCCAACTCAGCAGGCATAAGTGAATTCATACACATGAGAAATCTTAGGAATATAACAAATGTGGAAGATCTTTCACCTGGAAAAAACTCAATTTATATCAGAGAACCCACACTGGATAGAAGCCTCATGCATGTAGCAAATGTGCAGTTTTTCACTCAGAAGGCACAGCTTAGGATTCTTCATTGACTACCCACAGGAGAGACATATTATGAATACAACAAATGTGGAAAGTTTTTCAAGAAGACATAGGTCAGTTTGTCTCAGAAAATACCCAGAGGACAGAAGCCATATGAATGTAACAAATATGGAAATTCCTTAGCCATTAAAGCATAGCTGAGCCCTGGATTCAAATAGAACATGACATCTATACAATGAATAGATTATTCTATGCCACAGTTCCATGTTGGTTGTTGTGGACATGTTACTCCTGCCTATGTTATTCCAATTGTCTAACCATGGGAAAGTCAAGTGAGCCTTAACTCTACATCCTTTATATTGCAGCTCATAGATAATATCTACTGTTTCCTGTGATCTCAACCCAGCCCTGAGGGAAGGGTAGATTGTTTTTAAATACTTCCTCAGAATCCCAACACTCCTGAGTAATGGTAATGAGAAAAGAATCTAGTTGAGTGCTGGAGAGCTATCTCCTGGAACCCTTCATTCCTCTGTATAATGTCATGGAATCCAAAGCCAGAGCAAGTTTTTTTCCCTTTCTTCAAATCTTCATCAACTTATCCTGGAAATACTGATGCTCTAGTAGATAGCCTAAGCCAGGAAAAGATTCAAATCATGAATGCCTACCAAGTCTACATTTCCACTCCTGGGGAAAAATAGGTCACCTTCTTCGAAATGGACTTTTTCTGAAGGACATGAGGAAGAGCACACTTGTACAATCCACTCACCATCTTGCTGTCAAAGACCTCTAGGGAGCCTTTCTGATCAGTAGGTGACCCCACCTGTGACCATTGTTCTACGTGGCTCCCAAGATGGTTCACAGATCAGAACATCCTGAACCAATTACCAATTGATATCTGTGCCAAGAATTCACTTTTCCTTGACTGATTGGCCCCGGTTAGTCTTTTGTCCTACTGAAGTGATGCTATGAAGGGAATGACAACTTTCTGCTGATTACTGATGTGAGTCAAACACGCCAGGGGTCAAGGTCAGCTGAGAAAAGTTATCTGCCTCTTCAGGTACTCCTCAACAATCAGGGGCCCAGTCAGTCTTACCCTCACCAGGTGCTTCAGGATAGATACCCAGTCACTCCCACAGTCCTTAACTCACTGAGAACCATCCAAGCTATTTTCCCTTCATCATCCACTATGCACTCTACTGACCTGATGACACTACGCCTTGTGACTACTTCCTCAGGATCCCCCTAGTCACAGGGACAAAGTTATCTTCTCTCTTTCAGGGACAGTTATCCTCTCTCTCTCTCTCTCTCTCTCTCTCTCTCTCTCTCTCTCTCTCTCTCTCTCTCTCTCTCTCTCTCTCTCTCTCCTCTCTCTCTCTCTCTCTCTCTCTCTCTCTCTCTCTCTCTCTCTCTCTCTCTCTCTCTCTCTCTCTCTCTCTCTCTCTCTCTCTCTCTCTCTCTCTCTCTCTCTCACACACACACACTACTCTGAAAACCCATGTAAAATTTCTGGATTTCCATGTCTAATGTTTTCTATTTGGACATCAACACAAATAAGATGATGCACAATTTGTTTCATGATATTCTATTACTATATTTATCTTTTTTTGTTTGTGCTCATAGAGAGCTTTAAACTCATGGCACATTAGTCTTTGGTTTTTATGCTCAAGCTTGGTGCTCTACTCCTTATGCCACATATCAAATTTTGATATTGTTCTATTTTGTATCACGAGTCCTTCTGATAAGGGCAGTGAAGGTGTGCCCCCTGTTACATTTTCTCTTCTAAGATGTTTACATTCAAAGAACTACAATATTTTAAATTAGAAAAGTATTTTTAAAAATGGTTTCATTGCAGAACCTTAAGTCAAAATGTAGTATTTTGTTGCATATTTAAAAATAAGTAAAGATATTGTTTGGTTTTTTTTCTTTCTTCCTTTTTTTTTTGTCTTTCCTGGGCCTGGGCACTGTACCTCAGCTCTTCAGCTCAAGGCTAGCGTTCTACCATTTCAGCCACATCACCACTTCTGGCTTTTTCTGCTTATGTGGTGCTGAGGAATCAAACCCAGGGCCTAATGCATATAAGGCAAGCACTCTACCACTGAGCCACCTTCCCAGCCCCTATTAGAGAATTTTTAAAAAGATGAGGAATAGCTGGGCACTGGTAGCTCACACCTGCAATCCTAGCTTTTCAGAAGGCTGAGATCTGAGGATCATGGTTGAAAGCCAGCCCAGGAAGGAAAGTCCATGAGACTCTTATCTCCAATAAAAACCACTCAAAAACTGGAAGTGGCGCTGTGGCTCAAGCAGTAGAGAGCTCCCCTTGAGCTGAGAAGCACAGGGATAGAGCCCAAGCCCAGAGTTCAAGTCCCACGACTGACCAAAAAAAAAAAAAAAAGATGAGGAATATAGATTAAGTAACATTGAGCAGTCTCTTGTAAAAGCAGCATTCAGAAACTCTAAACATACCTCCATAACAATAGTAAAGATTTCCCATTTCTCAGAATTTTAGAAGGAACCTGAGCATATCCCAACTGTTCACAAATGTGAACCTCTTGGCTCTCAATGACAGTTGGAGTTGAAGGCAAGACTTCATTCTTCATCTCATTGTGGTAAGAGGTCATAGAATGTTCACATTGAGCACCTGCCAACATACACATTGACATCGTATTGTTTCAAAAATAAATCCCACAACCACATGTTACTATAATGTCTGGATATGAAATCATTTTAAAATGGCAAAAGAGAGCATCAATCAAAATGTACTTTCATTGATTGAAAATTTCAGTGTGAATTAAAAAAAAAACAATAAAATTGGATTGGAGGAAACGCCATCACTGGAGCCCGTGAACTTCAAGATCCAGGGCCAAGTCTCAGCCTTAATGCCACTCCTGCCACCACCCAGAAGCCACTGAAACCCTGTCTGTCCTCCACCACCTACTCAGGACACAAAATCCAGTCATGGGTACAAATGAGCTGGTACAGAAGGCCAAACTGACCTAGCAGGCTGAGCAATATGGTGACATGAAGTCTCACTGAGCAAAGAGCTGAATTGTCTAATGATTAAAGGAATCTTCTCTCAGTTGCTTACAGAAATGTTATAGATGCCTATAGGTCATCTTAGAGGGTCATTTCAAGTATTGAGCAAAAAAATGGAAGGTGCTGAGAAAAACAGCAGATGATGAAGAACATAGAATCAAGAATGAGCTAGGAGATAGCTACAATGATGCACTGTCACTTTTGGAAACGTTCTCTATCCCTAGTGCTTCACAAGCAGAAAGCAGTCTTGTATTTGAAAATGAAGAGAGACTACTACCACTACTTGGCTGAGATTGCTGCTGCTGATGACAAGAAAGGGATTGTGAATCGTTCATAACCAGCATACCAAGAAGCTTTTGAGATCAGCCAAAAGGAAATGCAAGCTGAGTGCTAGTGGTTCACACCTGTAATCCTAGCTACTCAGGAGGCTTAGATCTGAGCATCACCGTTCAAAGCCAGCCCAGCCTGGGCAGGAATGTCTGAGAGACTTTTGTTTTTCTTGTCAAAATAGTGTACAGAGGGGTTACAATTACATGAGCAAGGTAATGAGTACATTTCATATCAAGCATTGTTGCCTCCTCCTTTGTTTCCCCATCCCATCCCTTCCTATCCCCCCCTCACATCTCATCACACCCTCCACCCCCATGTGCCAAAATTGTAAAATTCGTTTTTCGGCATAACGTGTTGTACTTCATATTGTTGCAATGGGTCCACCTGTATCCCTATTTAAACAATTTGTTTTTTCCTTTCCCCTCCACAAATTATACAACATCAAATACAGTGAAAACAGGGGTTATACCATCAGGGAGGGACATACAAAGCAATAAAGAAATCTTATAAATATGTTAGAAACAATAGCAAGATAGAAACATTTGAGACTCTTATATCTGATAAACCTCTCAGAAAACCAGAAGTGGCGCTGTGGCTCAAGTAGTAGAGCACTAGCTTTGAGCTGAAGAGCTGAGAGACAGTGCACAGACCCAGAGTTCAAGCTTCACAACTGATAAACCTATCAGTTTGGGTCTGCCCCTTAACTTCTCTGTGTTTTATTATGAAATTCTGAACTCCCCAGAGGAAGCTAGCTTTCTTGCAAAGACAGCTTTTGATGAAGTCATTGCTGAACTTGATACATTCAGTGAAGAGTGGTTCAAAGACTGCACGCTAATAACGTAGTTACTGAGCGAAAAGTTGACATTGTGGATATAAGATGAAGTGAAAGCAGGAGAAGGAGGGGAAATTAAATGGCTTTCCAACTTTTGTCTGCCTCATTCTAAAATTTATACAGTAGACCATTTGTCATCCATACTGTCCCACAAATAGTTTGTCGTTTATGATTTATGACAGGTTTACGTTGCTTCTATTTGAATTTCTATATTTCCCAGGGTTTTTTTTTGTTGCTTAATATTAGGGGAATAGATATTGCCCATTAACATTTAGTAAGCTATCTGTTTTCATCTTGAGATGACCAATATGAGGATGTAGAATTTTTATACAAGTTGTAAATGTTTGGCATGTACTTTGGTACATGGTGACTTCACAAAGGCCAGTGTTAAAACTGCTTCCAGGTCAAAGTGAAGAAATTTTCCTACATATTGGTTTGTACTGGTGGAGAATAAAAGGGAAAACTGGTTCCAGGCACAGGTGTAGTTATTCTGGATATTAGAAAGTTTGGGCGCACTTGCAGGGCTGTGGTACAAACATATTCCATGGCTGTTACATGCTGGAATCATGTATTTCTGTGGAAGAGTTATCTCAGTGTGCACAACTTAGAGTACAGCACTAGAAGTATTCTTTGACACAAAGTTGCGTCTCAATTAACTCTGGATAAGGGCAGAAATGGTTGACATTCCATTATTTGTAATGTTTGCTCATTATTTTTGCTACACATTTTATTTGTATTTAAATGTTTTAGGCAACCTACGAACAAATGTAAAAGTAAAGATGCAGTGAAAATGAACTGTTTGGTAATCATTATTACTACTTTCTCTACAACTTTCATGTAAATTAGTCTTTTGGTTTTGAAACACCTCAAAAGAAATTGTACATTATTATAAACTTGTTCCTTACTCCCTTTTGGCAGCTAATGGGCTTTCACCAAGTTTAAAGTGCAAAGTTTATCACAATAGCAAAAATACTAATCTATCTAATGACCATCTCCTACAGAGCCAAGTTTTTCCTTTGGGAGGGGAAAATTGATTTGAAAAGTAATATGTTCCAGTTAAAATTTTGATATATAGCATTTTCTAACTTAGGAAGCCACAACGTTTTTGACCCATCATGACATTGGTTAGCATTAACTATAAATTCTGTTTTGGTTTTTGAGAATTTCTTGATTCTGTTTGCCTTCTGATTTTGGTCATCTTATTTGTCAGGTGCACAGGATTACCTTCCTTTTTTTTAGTCTTCTGTCTTGTCACCAAACATTCCTCCTTGGTGGCCATGTGCTTTGGAAAAGGTCACATGACTTTTCTGGCTCTACTTACTGTCTAAGATCCCTTGCTTTCTTTGCTTGCATCCCACAAACTATTAACCTCATCCTCTACTGCAGCATATCTCACCTTACTTGATGAGACTGTATATCTCCTATAAACTCTATCCCAAATGGTCTGCCATTGTTTGCCTTTAAATCTTCTCTAAGTAATGATGGGTCTGAGTTATACCAAATCTCACCCTACAGAGTATTTCCTCAGAATGTTACAGAAGACACCAAATAAAAGTGCCATTTTAAAAGACAGGTGGGGCTGAGAAGGTGGCTCAGTGATAGAGTGCTTGCCTCACAAGCATAAGGCCCTAGTTTCTATTCCTCAGCACCACATGCACAGAAAAAGTCAGAAGTGGTGCTGTGGCTCAAGTGGTAGAGCACTCACCTCAAGCTGAAGAGCTGAGGGACAGCGCCCAGGCCCCACGACCAAGAAAAAAAAAAAAGATATATTTTTTTCTTTCAGAATGTAAGATCCTCCAGAGCAGGGACAATATTTTCTGTATGTTCTATTATGTCAGTACACTGTAAATGCTCAATAAATATTGATTATTGGAGGCAAAAAAAATCTGCTGTCATTGGAAATATCAACTATACCAATTACTATTCTTGAGTTTGATATAGTTCTAAAATAAAAACTGCCATTCTTTCAAAGAAACAGACACATATGTGTATATAAACACACATACAATGCTTTGGAGTAATCAGATTACATTTCATTAATATGAAATATTAAATCAGTGTTTTGTATAAATCAGTACAAACTCATCCAGTCAATTGAATCCATCCAGACTCCTTCATAACACCTGTAAACTTATCAGATCTTTTGCACAAGCATTAGTCCTCCTGAGTTAGCTGGTCAGGAGAAGCCACAACAGGACACAAGGTGTATTATCAGGGCCTTAAAAATAGGCCCACAAAAGAGGTGTGATCAGTTTTGAAAGAAGGGATGGATATCAGTAAGATTATTAAATTATTTGGGATTGAAAATCAAAGAAATGAAGATCTCTACAAAGAAGGGGACTAAAAAGAAAGGAAACACCTCTGAGGTCCAATCAGTCCAGTGTTCATGTACAAGTCTTCCAGGGGTGATGGGCCACAGTGTGATGCCCAGGGGCCCACATGCTTAACTGCTCAAGGCAGGATGAGATGAAGTCTGGGAGCCTGTATACAGGAAGGCTGAAGGTCAAGGTGATAGGAGGCAGAACCTCTATAAGAGGGGCCCTTTGTGTGTAATCCTCGTTACTCAGGAGGCTGAGATCTGAGGATCAGGGTTCAAAGCCAGCCCAGGCAAAAAAAAAATCTATAAAACTTTTTTTTTTTTTTTTTTTTTTTTTTTTTTTTTTTTTGCTACTCCTATGGCTTGAACTCAGCATCTGGGAGCTATCCAGAGCTCTTTTGCTCAAAGGTAGCACTCTATGCCACAGCACCACTTCTAGATTTTTCTGTAAATAATTGGAGATAGGAAACTAACAGATTTTCTTGCCCAGGCTGGCTTTGAACTGACATCCTCAGATACCAGCCTCCTGAGAAGCTAGAATTAAAGGCCTGAGCAATTGACACCTAGCTCATACGAAACTCTTATCTCCAAGTAATCACCAAAAGGCCAGAAGTGGAGGTGTGGTTCAATTGGTAGAGTGCTAGCCTTGAGCATATATATTAAGGGACAGCACCCTGGCTTGAGATCAAGCCCCAGGATCAACAGAAGGAATAGAAAAGAAATAATATGAAAATCACAAGCCAGGAAGATGCAGGATATGGAGCAGAAGGAGTCTACTGTGTTTATGTAGGAGATAGACAAGGTGAGACCCAATGAGACCAGAGGTCTGTGGAGCAGGTAAGACACTTGCCTAAGTGTCTCCTAGAATGGCAACATGCAGCATTTTGCATCTTTACCAGCAGGTGGCACTAAAACAACAAGGTTAGGCAGGCCTAGTTGGTTGGATCTGAGTAATGAGCAGGTGATTTTGTATATTTGTCAGGTGTTGGGGGTGGAATGGGGTGAACTGAGGCCCTTCAGGATTCCTTCATTCTTCCATTATCTTGCTCATCATTCCATTTTACAGATGAGGAAAGCTCTGAGCTGATTTTTTAAATTAGTTATTTGCCTGATTTTTGCTAGCATTGGGGCTTTAACTCAGAGTCTGTCACTCTTACTTGGCTTTTCTTCTCAAGGCTGGCACTCTTCCCACTGGAGCCATATGTTCACTTTTGGGATTTTGCTGGTTCATGGGAGAAAAGAATCTCTCAAATATATCTGCTGGGGCTGGCTTTGAACTGAGATCTTCAGATCTCTGCCTCCCCGAATAGATAGGATTACAGTCGTAAGCCATCAGTGAGTTGTTTTAGAGATGATTTTTTAAAGTAATATTTTTTTCTTTTTCTTTTTATTGTGAAAATACTGTACAGAGGGGTTACAATTACATGGGCAAGATAATGAGTACATTTCTTATAAGATAATATTTCTGTGTTCATCCATGGTGTGTGTGTGTGTACCCTCGTGCACACATACACACACACACACACACACACACACACACACACACACACAGAAGCAGGGACATTGTCCAAGCCCAGTCAAAGGACAGAGCAATGTTCACACCAACCATTTATTGTCCAGTGGTCTTAGATTTTGGGTGAGGGGAGGGGAGTGTTCTGTTACTCCCTGCCTTTTGGGCTATTCCTATTCCTTCCTGGTGACTACTTTGTTTCTCATCACAGACTCCCAAAACTCTCCTAGGGAGAACATCCTTTCTACCAGAATGGGAGTTCAGGGCTGCCACCCCCAAGATCTCATGTCTTTCTTTCCAGCTGTAGGCTTTCTCATTATGGGAAGAACATGGGCTCACGAGCCAGGGATCATAAATTAGCCACCTTTACTGCCTTAACCTGAAACCTGCCACATCCCTAGATGGAGGCTGGACACACAGACTTCATTCCTTCATTCTGCAAGCCATTCCTTTGCCATACTGCACATGGCAGCATGCGTGATCTGGGAAGGGTCTCAGATCAGCTTTCTGGACAAAAGCAGATAAATAGTAATAAACAGATATGGAAAAATAACATAGGAAGGATTCTGGAGGCGGAGAACTAAGGATCTTGGTTCAAAGACAACTTGGGTAGGAAAAGTCCCTAGACTTACCTTCAAAGAACCAGCAAATATTCCAAAGTTGGGCTGTGTTTAAAGTGGCAGAGTTCCAGCCTTGATCAAAAAAGTTAAGGGATAGTGACTAGGTTCTGAGTTGAAGCCTCATTACCAACAATAATAGATAGATAGATAGACAGATAGATAGATAGATAGATAGATAGATAGATTTTCTGTGTACTGGTATTAGCTACTCAGGAGACTGGGAGTGAGGCAAGAATCATGGTGTGCAGCCAGACAGGAAAGTCCATAAGACACTTATCTCCAATTAACTATCAAAAAGCTGAAAGCAGAGCTGTGGCTCAAGAGATACAGAGATAACCTTGAGTAGAAAAGCTGAGGGACAATGTGCAGGTCCTAAGTTCAATTCCCAGGATGAGCGTGCACACATGCACACATGCATACATACACACACGTGTGCATGCGTGCATACACACACACACACACAGAGGAAGATACAGTAGTATGACCATGGGGTATGGGGTATAGAGGGGGTGGCTGACTGGGAGCCGTGTTTTGGGTGTGGTGCTGGGGACAGAACTGGAGGAAGGGTCTCCTAAAGGCCTAAGAATGGGGACTTCAGTAACAGGAAGAGCCAGCATCCAAATCTAAGGGAGAACAGCAAACGGGGAGGAGACAGAACTCTCTACACAGTTCTAGATTGTTCTGCAAGGTCCTAGTGTGGTAGGCAGGTGAATGAATGTTCTCTTCATGGCCTTCATCACTCTGGCTGTTAGTGGACCCCCTTGGTGTGTATGCAGGTCCTTGGTGTGTATGTATGCAGGTCCTGGGGCTTGAATTCAGAGCCTGGACATTGACCTTGAGCTGTTTATGCTCAAGGCTAGCATGCTACTTTTTGAGAAACATCTGTGCTTCCAGCTTTTTAGTAATTAAAGGGAAATGAGTGTCTCATAGCTCATGCCTGTAATCCTAGCTACTCAGGGAGCTAAGATATGAGGATCATGGTTCAAAGCTAGCCCAAACAGGAAATTCCATGAGACTTTTATCTATAATTAACCAAACGAAAACTAGAAGTGTTGCTATGGCTCCAAGTGGTAGAGTGCTAGCCTTGAGCAAAAGAGTTCAGGAACACCTAGGTCCTGAGTTCAAGCCTTGGTACTGACTCCCTCCTACCCCCTGTAGTAACTCAAAAAAAGAAGTCTCACAAACTTTCATGCTCAGGTTGGCTTTGAACCATGATCTTCAGATTTCAGCCTCCTGAGTAGCTAAGATTACAGGTGTGAACCACCAGCATCTACCTCACTTGACTTTTCACTCAAGACAGCCCTCTACCACTTGAGACACAGCTCCACTTCCAGGTTGTTGTTGTTGTTGTTGTTTTTTTGAGTAACTGGACATAAGAGTCTGTTGGATTTTTCATCATTCTCTGATCTCAGCCTCCTGAGTAGTGAGAATTACAGGTGTGAGTAACGAGCACCTGGCTACAGCTCTCTTCTTGTCCATTTTTCAGTCCCGCCAACCTCCCTAGCTTCCTGCCCTGGCTTTTCACTCCCTTGCTATCATTGGTGTTGATTGTCACTCCCTCCTATTTTGAATGAATCACTCAGTATCTGGTCCTAGGAATCTACTGCAATGCTATTATGATGAGTAGGGCAAACATAAGGAAATAAGCCAGGGATAGACAGTATGGAATCTGAGCCTGCTACCTCTTACATCTGCCACAGTATGAGTGATCTTGGGGCTTCTGATAATGCCACTGCCCTCTTGGAGACCTCTAAGGAGTTAGATGAATGCCCACTCACTGCAGACATGCCAAGTCCTGGGGTGCAGGGCACTAGGCTCCTCCTGTACCCCACTGCCACCACTGGGACTGTGAGAGGTCACCTCTGTCTTCTGAGCCTTCATTTCCTCCATAGTTCACAGACATTGTCCTTAAACCCTTGCATTCCAATCCCTTCTCCTTTCTCCTGGATCTTTGCCAGAAGTCTCAGACTTATGATTTTTGGGCTTTGCTTTCAGCTAAGCCGATCTGTCTGGTGCCAGCCTGGAAATCACACCATTATCATCATCCTTTCTTCATAGAGAAGAGAATGAATGGGGATTAAAGGTTTGTGATGATGAGATGGGAAAATGGAGACCCAGTCTTTGAATCAGGAGTTTGTTAAAGAATATTAAAAACATGGAAGTGGCTCTGTGGCTCACGCGGTAGAGCACTCGCCTTGAGCTGAAGAGTGCAAGGACAGTACCAGGCCCAGAGGTCAAGACCCACGACAGACAAAAAAAAAAAAAGAATATTAAGAACAAGCCAGGCACTGGTTCCTGCCTGCCATTCAAGCAACTTAAAGAGGCTGAGATCTAAAGACCTTGGTTTGTAGTCAGCCTGGGCAAAAAAGCTTGTGAGATTCTTACCGACAATTAAGTTTTAAAAAGTCAGAAATGGGGGCTGAGAAGATGGCTTAGTGGTAAAGCGCTTGCCTTGCATGCCTGAGGCCCTGGGTTCGATTTCTCAGCACCACATAAGCAAAAAGAAAAAAGCCGGAAGTGGTGCTGTGGCTCAAGCAGTAGAGTGCTAGCCTTGAGCTGAAGAGCTGAGGGACAGTGCCCAGGCCGAGTTCAGGCCCCACAACCCGAACCAAAAAAAAAAAAAAAAAAAAAAAGTCAGAAATGGAAGTGTGGCTTAAGTGGTAAATACCAGACTTGAGCAGAAAATCTAAGCAAGAGAGCAAGCCCTATTATCAGAGCACTCGCACATGCATGCACACACACACACACACACACACACACACACACACACACACACACACACACAAACACACACACACATACATACACACACAATAAAATGTGTTTTAAATACTGACCCATAAACCAGCACTTCCAGGTGAATCTATTCTTTTTTCAAAACCCTTGGCTAAGGCTTTGGCTTCATCAGCTTGAGGTCCCAGAATAAATAGCATCAACACTGAAGATCCCTAAAAAAGCCAAAGTAAGGACACCTGGTAGGAAATTTTGTATCCCACCAGGAAGGTTGAAGACACAGACCACAGTTTGTTAAAATAAATACTTAAATAAAAAGGGACGAGGATGTTGGTGGCTCATGCTCGTAATCCTAGCTACTTGTGGGACAGAGATCTGAGGATCACTATTCGAAGCAAATCTGGGCAGAAATGTCTATGAGTTTCTTTTTTTTTTGGGTCCAGTCGTGGGGCCTGAACTCTGGGCCTGGGCGCTGTCCCTCAGCTCTTCAGCTCAAGGCTAGTACTCTAACACTTGAGCCACAGTGCCACTTCCGGCTTTTTTTTTTCTTTTTGCTTATGTGGTGCTGGGGAATCGAACCCAGGGCCTCAGGCATGCAAGGCAAGCGCTCTACCACTGAGCCACCTTCCCAGCCTGTCTATGAGTTTCTTTCTTGCTTGCTTGCTTTCCTTTTTATTTTTTGCCAGTCTTGGGCCTTAAACTCTAGGCGTGGGCACTGTCCCTAAACTTTTGCCTAAGGATTGCGCTCTATCACTTGAGCCATATAGCCACATCTGGCTCTTTCTGTGATTGACTGGAGATAAGAATCTCCTGAACTTTCCTGCCTTTACTGGCTTTTAAACCCAGATTCTCAGATCTCTGCCTCCTGAGTAGCTAGGATTACAGGTGGGAGCCACCAGGATAGGCTTGTCTGAGACTCTTTTTTTTTGTCGGTCGTGGGGCTTGAACTCTGGGCCTGGGCGTAGTCCCTCAGCTCTTCAGCTCAAGGCGAGCGCTCTACCACTTGAGCTACAGCGCCACTAGTCTGAGACTCTTATCTCCAGTTACCCACCAAGAAAACTGAATGGGGAGGCTGTGGTTCAAGGGGTTGAGTGCTAGCATAAGCAATAAAACCTCAAGGACAGGACCCAAACCTTGAGTTCAAGGCACAGGACCACACAAAAATAATAAAGAGAGAAGTAGCAAGGGGACAGTGGGAGGAGAGACTTACCATTCATCAAATACAATAGTCTAGAAGCTGACAAGGTGCTGACCCAAGTCACAACCAATCATCTATTTGAGGAAGCACAGTGACAACCAAGTAAATAAACAAATATGTGAAGCAACCATAGCAAGATCAACAGTGCAGGTGAGAGGGCTTTAAAGGGGTCATTGTGAGTCAAGTGCTGGTGGCTCACACCTGTTATCCTAACTACTCAGGAGGCTGAGATTTGAGGATCCTGTTTCAAAGCCAGCCCAGGCACTAAAGTGTAGGGAGCCGAGGCGAGACTCCGCCCACTCCCTTGCAGCTTTGAGGTTTCCACCCCAGACGGTGCTTGGCGGGAGGCCTGGGCTGTGCGCGTGCACGAGCCAGGTAGAGTTCCCAGCCAATCCCATGACACCTGGTGACGGTGAAAGGCAGGCGACCAACAATAGAAAGACCCGTGTTCCAATTCCCTATATAAGCGGCTGTATTTCGGGTGCACGCTCTCTCGCGCCCAAGCTCTCCTACAACTAAAAGGCTCTCCAATAAAGCATGATCTGAGAAGACTCCTGGTGTGGTGGTCGTTTTTCCTCGCTGGTCACTACAACTGGTGCTGAAACCCGGGAACGAACCTGGGACGGGACCCGCGCGAGAGGCCGAATTGGAGCCAGAACTCAACACGCGGAGAGGAGACGTCGGTAAATATCCCCCGGTATGCTGTTCACTGTAGATTTAGATATTTATTGGTTGCTTGCATTGCTTCTTCCTTTGTGGCTTGTCTTTTTGATGGTGCGCACTTGCCTCGAGGAGGGAGGGTTTGATTTAATCCAGGAAGGACGCAAAGTACTAACGCAGCATCAGGATAGTCTATCAGAGTCAGCATACAGTAAGGGGGAGGAAAATAGGCCTAAAAGAAAAAGGGAAAAAAGAGAAAAGGATCCTAAAGAATTAAAGCAAGAGGGGCTGCAGCCCTCACAAAAGGAGAAGGGTTTCAGAGAGGAGGGGGTCTCAAGGAGACTCCCTTGCCCTTCTTTAAAAGCAAACCGGTTCTCAGCCCTACATGTGGAAGGGCGGGACCAAGAATATAGTAATCTTGTGAGTGACTCAGAGGAAGAAATGTTAGAGGAGGAGGGAGAGCAGCTCGATCCAGCTGATAGTGAAGACTTAGAAGAGGCTGCGGCGGAGCACGGGGCAGACAGATATGGAGGGTGGCGCCCCCTAGGGGTGGGAGTACCGCAGCAGCCAGGGAGAGGAAACGGAGCTGCCCCTCACCCGTCGGCCCCCCCGCCGTGCCCGCCGGCAGGGAAGAGTCACTTTATAAAAGGCAGCACCTGGTCGCCGTTAGCGGCCGCCTTTCCAGTTTTTGAAAATCCCATTACTAATGAGAATTCTTGAGCCGGTTTCCTACTTCCAGCTTAAGGATTTAGTTGAGGCAGTCCGGACTTATGGAGTGACGGCCAATTATACCACTGCCTTGCTTCGAAGGCTAACTATTAATGCTATGATTCTGTGGGAACAAAAACTGTTCAATATTTTCCTAAATTAGTGGCTAAACAGGCAATTTTGATCTGAGAAAAAAATAAAATAAAATAAAAATTAAAAAAAAAATAGAGGCAATTTTGGGTATAAAGTATTGTTTGATGCACTTTGCAAAAATTCCAGATAAATTAATTATTCCATACACCCGTGAGCAAGTTGAAATTTTAGCAGCCACAATGGATATGTGGGCAATTCTTGTTTGCTCATTTCCAAATGTAATTGATAATCATTATCCTAAGCATCCTCTGCTTGCCATAGTTAACAAAAATTTAGTGTATTTTCCTGTTGTCACTTCAAAGGAGCCCTTGGTTGATGCTCTGACCATCTTTACGGATGGATCAAAATCTGGACAAGGTGCCTTTTTTGTTCAAGGACACAAACAGCCGGTAGTTTTTAATTTTCGGCCGAATGTCCCACAGGCTGTTGAATGTTTAATTGTGCTTGAAGTTTTTAAAAGATTTGATCAACCTTTTAACTTATTTTCTGATTCATTATATGTTGTAAATGCTGTTGCTTCTCTTGAAGTTGCTGCTTCAGTTAAGCAGGCCAGTACAATTTCTAATGTTTTGTTACAGATTCAGTCCCTTATCTTAAACAGAAAACATCCTTTTTATATTGGACATATTCGCGCCCACTCTATGTTACCGGGCCCAATGGCAAAGTGTAATGATTTGGTGGACCAGGCAACTCGGGCTGTGGCTCTGGTCGCTGCTGATCCTGTAGAATTGGCAAAAGACTTTCATAGATTGTATCATGTACCTGCTAATACCCTTAGGAAAAGATATAATTTGTCCAGGCATGTGGCAAGAGATATTGTTAAAGCCTGTAAATCTTGTGTTACCTTTCTTCATCCTCCCCATGTGGGGGTAAACCCCAGGGGGTTGAGACCAAACGCCCTATGGCAAATGGATGTTACTCATCTGACGGAATTTGGTAAGTTGAAATATTTACATGTGTCTGTGGACACCTTTTCCGGTGTCATTCATGCCACACCTTTGGCAGGAGCAAAGGTGTCTCACGTCAGAATACACTGCTTAGAAGCTTGGGCAGCTTGGGGAAAGCCCCTTAGACTCAAGACGGATAATGGCCCTGCTTATACTTCCCATGGTTTTCGTGCCTTTTGCGCACAAATGCAGGTTGCCCACACCACCGGATTGCCCTACAATCCTCAAGGACAAGGTATAGTGGAAAGAGCTAATAGAAGCATAAAAGAAATGCTTCAAAAACAAAAAGGGGGAGTTGCTGAGTCCGCGTCCCCCAGGGAAAGACTTTCTCTTGCGCTCTTTACCCTTAATTTTTTAATTCTAAATGACAACGATCAGTCTGCCGCAGATCGGCATATGACAAGAGACTCCATGGATACTAAAGACATGGTTATGTGGAAGGATGTTATTAATAATAAATGGTATGGACCGGATCCGGTAATAACGAGATCCAGGGGAGCTGTTTGTGTTTTTCCACAGAGTCAAGAAGTACCTCACTGGGTGCCAACGAGACTGACCAGGCCGGTGGAGACTGCAGAAAAACCCCCTCTTGAAGATGCAGCTGATCTTCTTGCTGTTAGCAACAGTGCTAATAGCAATCCCTGTGATAGCTAAACCAATGATGCTGTGGGCTGTTACAATTTACTGACTGGATTGCCTCTGTGGTGTCCTTTGTCAAAGAGCGGGTGGGAGTCGGAATGTTTTTAGCCTGCTGCTTGGGAGGATGCGTGGTCTGCCTATGGTTGGTCTGTCGCCTTCGAGCCCAAACCAGAAGGGACAAGGTTGTTATCTCGCAAGCATTAGCCGCTTTGGAGAGTGGATCCTCACCCCAGATTTGGCTGTCGGCCCTAAGAGGCAGTTAAGCCTTACCATTCTGCATAGCCTTAGCACCCCGAGGGATCAGGGGATCCCATTGCACCGGGACAGGTATGCAATTTGCAATTTGGGACAGGGTGCAAGGCAAGTGCACTGTACTTGAGGAGATGGTTCTCATCTCCTCAAGAAGAGCATGCTGGGTTGCAAGTGGGTTGATGCCCAAGATCCCACCTCTGCAAAAAAGGCATCTGACGGGCCTGGTCATCACTGGGGAAGGCGCGCCCCTCAGGCGAAGGCCAGTGCAAGGTCCTCTCATTAATGTCTTAGACAGAGGCCCAACCTCTACTCTTACCTGTTGCCATAAAACAAAGAAGGGGGAACTGTAGGGAGCCGAGGCGAGACTCCGCCCACTCCCTTGCAGCTTTGAGGTTTCCACCCCAGACGGTGCTTGGCGGGAGGCCTGGGCTGTGCGCGTGCACGAGCCAGGTAGAGTTCCCAGCCAATCCCATGACACCTGGTGATGGTGAAAGGCAGGCGACCAACAATAGAAAGACCCGTGTTCCAATTCCCTATATAAGCGGCTGTATTTCGGGTGCACGCTCTCTCGCGCCCAAGCTCTCCTACAACTAAAAGGCTCTCCAATAAAGCGTGATCTGAGAAGACTCCTGGTGTGGTGGTCGTTTTTCCTCGCTGGTCGAGTAGACGGTCACTACACTAAAGTCCATGAGACTTTTATCTTCAATACACTACTTAAAAAAGCTGTGGCTCAAGTGGTAGAGCACTAGCCTTAAGCTCAAGGACAGGGCCCAGGCCCTGAGTTCAATCCCCAGTCCTCAGACTTCAGCTTCCTGAGTAGATAGGATTACATATGTGAGCCACCACAGCCAGGCAACCTTTTACTATATATTATCTCATTTAATGCCCATGGCTGCCCCAATAGGAGGGCTCAGTCTGAAAGTATCAGTTCTCATTTACTTTCAGTCAATGATCAGGTCTGTTTTTCCACTGAAAGTAGTCTTGTCTCTGGGAGGAGGATAAAAATCCCTTGTTTGGTGCATCCTATATTACAAAAGTGATGAAAGGGGCTGGGAAGGTGGCTCAGTGGTAGAGTGCTTGCCTTGCATGCATGAGGCCCTGGGTTCGATTCCTCAGCACCACATAAGCAAAAAGAAAAAAGCCAGAAGTGGCGCTGTGCTTCAAGTGGTAGAGCGCTAGCCTTGAGCTGAAGAGCTGAGGGAGAGCGCCCAGGCCCAGAGTTCAGGCCCCATGACCAGAACCAAAAAAAAAATAAAAAAGTGATGAAAGGGCATGAGATTAAATCTGGGTTCTTAAAGTATTGTGCGGAAGCCTGGCCTGGTTTGCAACTTTGATTAAAAAGTGACTCTGTGAAGATAAAAGGAAAACAAAACACACCTCAACTCCAATTTCCTTCAGAGTACTCTAGGAAGCTAGTTGAAGAGAGGTGAAGGGGAGAGAGACTAAATAATTTCCTTCCTTTTATGACTTTGACTGCTATACTTCCTTCAAGCAGTAATTACTGAATACAATAGCTACAATGTACCTAGCTGGGGAAGGTCCTCAGTTTACTTTCCCAAGGTGGAGAAGTATATGAGCTAAAATCTTCAGGTCTCAGCTTTACTTTCGCTGCTTGGCTCAGGGAAGAGGGGGACCTTTTCTGCAAATTCTTCTGTCCAGAAAGAGCTCTAGTTTATTCTCAATAAACAGTAGCAGGTGCTGCTAGAGATAAGGATGGTATAGAATAGTTTGTGACCTAGGAGCTCACATCCTCAGGAGGGAGGCCCAAACTGAGACCTGCTCTGTGGAGAAATCAAAGAACTAGTGAGAAAATGAATATTTTAGGTCAGCAGGCAAGGGAAGGGGTTGCTGAGGTAGAACTTCTGCTCCTGTTCCTGAGAAAATGGAGAGAACTACACAAAGGTTTATTGTGTGTGTGTGTGTGTGTGTGTGTGTGTGTGTATGCATGCCAGGGGGCTTGAACTCCAGGTCTCATGCCCTTGCTTAGCTTTTCGTGCAAGGCAGATCCTCTACCACTTGAGCCAAACCTCCACTTTGAGGTGTTTTGCTAGTTTATTGGAGATAGGAGTCTGTCAGCTTTGTCTGCCCAGTCTGGCTTTTAACAAGTATCCTCAGATCTCAGCCTACTGAGTAGCAGAAGCCTTCAAGTATCCAGGTCCACACAAAGGTTTAGAGAAGAAATTTCTAGAAGTTTGCAAAGGCCCTGCCTGATTTGTTAACTTTTTGGGTATTTATTTAGTTAGGAAAACAGCAAGATCAGCCTAACTAGGAGAAAAGCAAAAGGTGTAAATCGGTCATATCATATGGACCTTGCAGGCTGTAAGGATTCTTGTGGATTGTTAATGTGAAGGAAAAGTACTGGTGAGTCCCCACAGTTCACCTGGGGTTCTAGCCGCTCCTCTGGCTACTCTGTTACAGCAGTGTGCCCAATATAAAAGAACTATAATATTAGTCATCGCATCATTCACAGTAGTGGAAAGGTAGGAGCAACCCAAATGTCCATGGATGAATAAACAAAATGTGATCTATGCATCCAATGAAATACTATTCAATCTTAAAAAGGAATGGCATTCGGACCCATGCTACATGAATGAATCTATATATTGTAAGTGAAATAAACCAGATATAAAAAATGACAATTTGTTTCCACATCCATAGTTAAACAATAGTAAAAATAAATAAATAAAAGTCAAATTTGCTGGGTACCCATGGGTCACATTTATAATACTAGCTTCTCAGTGGGCTGAGAACTGAGGATGGAGGCTTGAAGCCAGGCTAGGCAGAAAAATCTCTGGGGCTCTTAACCCAATTATACCAAAAAGTCAGAAGTAGAAGTGGGACTCAACAGTAGAATATCAGCCTTGCGCAAAAAAAATTCAACTTCGAGTGGAGAATGAGTCGGTCAGTGCGGGTGAGAAAGAGCAAGCTTTCTGGGTGCAACAGCACTGTGGCAGAGCAGAGCACACAAAGCCAGCCCTAGGCTGATGAGGAAGGGCAGAAAAGACAGCAGAAGTTTGATTACTTTTATTGGCCAGCCCTGTGGGTTGACTCCAGGGCCTGGGTCCTGCTCCTGACCCTCATTGTGCTTAAGGCTAGTGCTCTACCACTTGAGCCACAGCCCTGACCTGCTTTTGGCTTTTTCTGAGTCTTTATTGGAAATAACACTTTCATGGACTTCCTGCCAGACTGGCTTCAGAGATTGATCCTCAGATCGCGGCCTCCCGAGTAGCTAGGCATACAGGCATGAGCTACTACTTCCCCCCCATTTCATTAACTCTTGTGTGTCATCCCCAGGAATGTGCACTGGAGCCAAGGTGACCCAAGCCTTCAGGGGAGCCCCAGACCCCGGGGGCTGAGCAAAGGTGCGACTCCAGCATTATCTCCAAAGCCCAAGGAACTCGATTCCAGTGACCATTAGCAGCAGCAGAGGAGGCAGGGATCAGACTGGAGTGCACTCCAACTGCACCAAAATGCACCAGGAGCACCAATGCCCAGCGAGCACCAATTAGCTCCCAACAACCCAACTCCGCCTCTTTCTCACTGCCCAGTGGGTGAGGGAGCTACCGGGGAGCAGGATGCACGGTCGCAGCTTCAGAAGAGGGACTGAAGAACGCAAAAAAATCATATATATATATATATATATATATATATATATATATATATATATATAATGACAGCACCTAACAGCCATTTTTGCTTCTGTATGAATTGCTTTGTACTGGATGATTGTATGGTTTTTGTATGATTTTAACTGTGACTGGTTTTAGTTACTTAGTAGTGGAATGTCAGCCTGGGAGCCTAGAGTTGCTTAGTAAAAGACTTCAAAGGGTTTACAGCCCTGACCAAGGGGCAAAGTCCTCAGAATTATCCCCACAGCTGCAACGCCCCTCCTGGAGGCTGAGGCAGTAAAGCCCTAGGGAAGAATTATAATGTTTTAAGAAACCTAAGCAACTCCATTTTTGTTTAACACTCCATCTCAGTTCTGCGACTTGACTCGTGATCCACTTTAGCCCTAATGCTAGGAATTTATGACAGAAGCCATGCACAATCCTTGGAGCCATAGATGGCATTTGCTTAAGGCAGGTGTTAGCCCCCAAGTGGTGTTGCCCCCCACCCACCTAGGACTAAGAGTTGTTAACCAACTCATTCTTCAGTGCCCGGGGCAAGGCATGCCATGCATTCTGTTGGTCCGGGTGTGACGTAACCTTTTTCGGTCAAGCTATGGACCAAGGACATTTTTTCTGTAAAGGTCAACCAATCATTATTTGCCCAGTTTAGCTTGCTTTAAATGTAAATGTTAACCAATCATGTAATTTCTTATGTAAAAGTTCCTTAAAGTTGTTGGTTCAATACTATAAAAACGGCCCTGAGGCTCAGGGCCTCTTAGTGTCACCAGTTACCATGTGCCCAGAGGACCAAGCTCGAGCTTGCAATAAACTGGCTCTTTGTTGCTTGCATTGATCGTGGTCTCTGGTGCTCTTCTGGGGGTCCCCGAATTTTGGTATAACAGGACCTCTAGTGTTGGACCCACAGTTGGCACCCAGATAGACTTGAATCTGCACGCGAAGGTGAAGGCGAGTGATACAAGCATTTGCTAGCAAGTGTAGAATAGGGAATCATGGGTCTGTGGTGGCTTCACAGTGCCCAACACTTGCATTGGCGGCGCCAACTTACCCTGCAGCTGTGACTCAGTGGTATGGCCCAGCTTGCTAGTCAGGCAGCGGTGGAAATGCTATAGAGTCAGAGTGGGGACAGCGCCATTGCTGTCTTGGGTTTGGTTAGTTGTTGCCGCTGCCACCACGTGGACACACGGTCAGGTCTGACTGTCCATATTGGCCACATGGTGATTGTAGAGTCTGGCATGTAATCTTCATGCTGGGGGAGGAAAACCAGCCTCCCAGATGAGAGGCGTGCCCGGATCCCTGGAGGCAGGGGTGGGCACTTGGCTGATAGGTTATTGAACCTGTCAGTCCAATGCCTGGGACTGGGAATTTCCGGTGGATCTGCCCATGCTCGGATCTTTTTAGGCCAGGTGGTGGGCGTGTCCGGATCCCTGGGGTGAGCACTTGGCTGATAGGTTATTGAACCTGTCAGTCTAGTGCCTGGGACTGCGAATTTCAGGTGGATCTGCCTGTGCTCCGATCTTTTTAGGCCCAGACCAGCTTAAGTCTTGCCACGTGTGTCTCCCTAGTCGAGTGCTGGGTCCTGTCTCATCTCTGGTCATCATGCCATGGTAATTCAGATCTCCATGGAAGCTGAATTGCCTTGTTGGTATTGGTTTTATTTCTTTCCTCTTTAGCATGTTTGCTAGCTGGTTTATGTGTATTTGGGGGGCTGTGGGCCTTTGTAACAACGGGCGGCCTGCAGCCTGTTAACTGTGTAATAAAGACTCCAGTATTTCATATTCCAGAATGTGGCTTCAGGGATAGCTCACAACACAGCTAGTGCGGAGCAGGGCTGCCGGGCTCTGAAGGGGCTTTTTCAGGCGGTGGTACTGATGGCCCTGGTCTTCCTGCCCAATGTGGGGCCGTGGCCTTTGGACCGTGAGAGGCAGCTCGGTGGCACCCGTGGGGGTTCAGAAAAAGTGCTGGTTCTAGCTGCGGGCAGGTGAGTGCCTCGGTCCGGTATGGCATGGAATGCTGCGCCCCCCCTTCTCCAAATACTTTTCTACTGCCCCTTCTTGCTCCTTCTCCTCCTGTCGGAGTCCTCAGAGGTAGCATGGGAAAAGTCTGCACTTTTTCCCACTTTTTTCCCCCAGATGGGGCAAATTGAGGCTCCAAGGATGAAAATGTGTCCACTCAATTGAGTCAGAATTAGAACCCAGGGCCATTGGTGCCCCAGTCTGGGACTCTTATTTCAAATTTCCATGCTTTACAGTCAGTCCTCCTTTCTGTTGCCCTCTCTCGTCCCCTGACCTCATCCAATGTTCTCTTTCTGGAGAGAACCCTGTATCCCAGGGTATCATGCCTTCTGTAGGACTGGTTCCCTCATCTCTGCTCTCCTCCCTCATCCCCCACCCCCCACCTCACCTGATCCTGTTGTTTCTGCTCAGGTCAGTCCCTTTTTCATTTTACCATTTGCACAGGGGCCCCTGGGCCTCCCTGCTCCCCTCTCCCTATTTGGCTTTCCCCATTCCTTTTTTTTTTCAGATCCTGTGGATTCCTTGGGGAGTGAGTACAGAGATCCTCTTGGAGCTTCAGGTGCATTGGATAGGGCTAAAGGTGAGTTTCTGGTTCCTGAGGAACTTGCCACCTTTAACTCTCCAGGAGTATGGAAGTGTCCTGGTGGAGGGATTCCCAAAATGTCCCAAAGCACAATTCCTTGAGGGTAGAATGCCACATGCCTTCCTCCTCTCCTCTGAATTGACGGGACTTGGTATTTTTTGCATTTCAAACTGTGATCATTTTTGTTATTGCCTTTTTGAAACTTAATCATGTACCTGTACCTGTGTACATGCATTAGGCTAAATTTGCATTTTTCTGTGTGTGTGTGTGTGTTCAGATCCTGGGACTTGAACTCAGGGCCTGGGTGCTGTCCTTTAGTGTTTTTCACTCATGGCCCGTGCTCTGCCGCCTGATCCACAGCTCCACTTCTGGCTTTTTGGTGGTTCATTGGAGATAAGTCATACAGATTTCACTGGCTTAGAACAAGGATTCTCATATTTCAGCCTTCTGAGTAGCTAGGATGGCATGTGTGAACCATTGGCTTTGACTGCTCCCTCACATCATTCCAACTCCCTTATCTCCTAGCAAGTCTATGGGTACTTAAATTGCTTCCTATAGTGGGGCATTTCAGATTTGCTTATGGGATTTTTCCTGGTCCCATAAGAAGTGGGTAATTTGTGTATCAGGATCTGACTTGACTGACTGTTGGCTGGACTCAAAGGAAGAGGCTGAATTTTTTTTTGTTGGGGGGGGGGTCCTGTCGTGGGGCCTGAACTCTGGGCCTGGGTGCTGTCCCTCAGCTCTTCAGCTCAAGGCTAGCACTCTACCACATGAGCCACAGCATCACTTCCGGCTTTTTTCTTTTTGCTTATGTGGTGCTGAGGAATGGAACCCAAGGCCTCATGCATGCAAGACAAGCACTCTACCACTGAATTTTTGAGGTTGATGCTTTTCCTTTCTCCTCAGTCTCTGGCTGATCTCTGGCCATTCTGGTGTGTTGAGTACAGAGGGCTCTTTGCCACAGGGCTAATCAGTGGAGATTAGCAAATGCTCTAGTTAATACCTTGAGGTTAACTTGGCAGCTAGAAGTATGTCCTGTAGCAGTTAATTGCCCTTGTCAGTGTTTGAATTGTGTGAGTTGTGTGTTCTGTATTTTGCATATGCCGGACCCTCTGCATTTCATACATGTGTCAGAGTCAGAAAGACAAGGACTTAAATGAAACTCTTGCTTCCTAACAACCACAATGGAACTGGGAATGGAGGGAGCCTCTGTAGCATGTGCAGTGGAGTGGGGAAAGGAGGTGAGCCACAGATAACCTAGCCCGGATCTCTCTTTGAGACCTCTCCTATTTCCCAACTTCATATGGGAACTGAAGGAAAGCTGGTAACCAGAGCTGCTAACACTAGCCCAGGGCCTGCAGGCAGGGTTAAGCTCCAGAGCTGCTAACACTAGCCCAGGGCCTGCAGGCAGGGTTAAGCTCTCCTCAGCAGGGATGATTAGCAGGTCTGGCCTTATTCTGGAGGAATGGAGCTGGCAGCAGGGGAGGTTCAGGAGCTTCTAGAGAAGCTCACCCCCACTTCAGGGTGATGGGTCCTAGGTATGAGCCTAGCTCCAAGGTTTCTCAGTGGGCCCTGGCCTTATGGATTACCAGAGTGCTAGTTAATAAAGGAATATAGTTAGTTAGCTGGGCACCAGTAGCTCATGCCTGTAATCCTAGCTACTCAGGAGGCTGAGAACTAAGCTCATGATTCAAAAACAGCCTTGGCAGAAAAGTCTGAAACTTTGCTCTCCTATTAACTACTAAAAAGCCACAAAGTGGATCTATGGCTCAAGTGATAGGAGCACAGAAGCTCAGGGACAGGATCCAGGCCCTGAGTTTAAGCCCTAGGACCAGTCCCCAAAATAAAACAAAACTGAAACACAAAGTTACTCTATGCTATGGCTGGCAATTCTAGGTGCTAGTAGGACTCTCATTCCAGAAACCTATAAGGAAACTAGGGTTCTGTGGGGCTTGAACTTGTTTAAGATCCCTACCATGAGCTAGATTACCATTGGCCTTCCTGGACTTGTGCCCAAGGCTATCTAATTATTGGGCATGTACAGCCTTTTAATTTAACTTTCATTTCCTTGCAAGTGAGCTGCGGCTAAAGTGGTAGAGCATCAGCCTAGAGAGAAAAGGTTATGAGAGAGCACACAGACCCAGACTTCAAGCTCCAGCACTGGCACAAATAAACGCACTCTCTTTTCCACCTATATGAGCCATGGAGAGACTGGTGTTGGAGTGAATGCAGTTGTGCTCTTTTGCTTACTAACTGGTGGGTCTTTATGTACTTTATAGTGCCAGCTGTGGCTTGAAATCATGGCCTGGGTACTATAAACTGAGCTTTTTTGCTCAGTTCTACCACTTAAGCTACAGCTCTAATTCTAGGTTTTTAGGTGGCTCATTGGAGGTAAGAGTCTCATGAACTTTCCTGCCCAGACTGGTTTGACCCATGATTTTCAGATCTCGGCCTCTCCTGAATAGCTAGGATAACAGATGTGGGCCACCAGCACCTGGCTTAGCTGGCTAAAATGCAAAAACCACCTGGAGGCAGGCCCAGAGACTTGGATTTAGTTGGTCAGGTTGGGGCTGGCACTATGCTGTGTGTCTGTGTCTGTACGTGCTTGTGTAGTTGCCTAAACACAGGACCTCATATTCTATTTTGTTGTTGTTGATGCTGGGGTTGAACTCAGGAACTAGGGAAATATCCATGAGAGTCTTTTTCTCAAGGCTACCACTGAGCCACAGCTCTATTTCCAGCTTTTTCGGAGTAATTTACTGAAGATAGAATTTCATGGAGTTTTGTGCCCAGGCTGGCTTTGAACTGTGATCCCCAGCATCCTGAGTAGCAGCAGCAAGGATTACAGGTATGAGCCAGCAGGTCCCAGCTCATATTTGTAAAGAAGGATGAAGTAGTGATTATCTTTTATCATAAAGCTTGCCTCTGGGCATAAATAGTTTGTGTACTACTTGTTGTTGTTATTGTTGTTATCACGTCAGAGGTGGGGATGGAACTCAGGACCTTGTACTTATCAGGACAGGCTTCTCCAAGAGCTAAATCCCCAGCCCCACCTCATATTTTTTATTGTTTTTTTCCCCTCACAATTGGTGCTCTACCAGATGAGCCCCATCTCTATTTCTGTTTTATGTTTTTGATTTTTTTTCTTGTTAATTGGAGGTAAGAGTGTCAGACTTGCCTGCCCAGGCTGGCTTTGAACTGCAATCCTCTCATCTCAACCTCAGGAAGTAGAATGGTGGGCTTCCAGAGGCTGGGAAAAGGCATGGATGGGTGCTGCTAATTAAAAGGTACCCAATTTCAGTTTGGGATACTGAGAAAGTTCTAGAAGTTGGTATCAGTGAGGTTGCTTGAAATGTGACTGTACTTAAAGCCACTTCTACTTGGTTTGTATAGCATGTTTTATGCTGTACTTATTTTCACACAATGAGAGAATAATTAACATTGCAGCCAGAGAGGGGCTGGACAAGAAGGGTTGGCAGGAGGTGTAAAGTTCACTCATTCAGTTTCTCACCACCAAATATCTGTTGTTGGACCATTTGTGCTGGGCCTGTGCCAAGTTGGAACAAAGGCAGTGGGTGGTTGCTTGGAACTGGTGGTCTATTATTTGAGCCACACTTATACTTCTGGCTTTTTGCAGGTTAATTGGAGATTAATCTCTCAGATTTAGCTGCCATGGCTTGCTTTGAACTTAATATACTATCTTAAACTCATGAGTGGAACCTGCTCTCTCTCATTTTTTTTTTTTTTTTGTCAGTCGTGGGGCTTGAACTCTGGGCTTGGGTGCTGTCCTTGTGATCTTCAGCTCAAGGCGAGCGCTCTACCCGCTTGAGTCACAGCACCACTTCCGGTTTTCTAGTGGTTTATTGGAGATAAGTGTCTCATGAACTTTCCTGCCCGGGCTGGCTTTGAACCATGATCCTCAGATCTCAGCCTCCTGAGTAGCTAAGATTACAGGCATGAGCCACCAGCTCCCGGCCTGCTCTTTTTTTTTTTTTTGATGTTTTTGGTTATCAGGCTGGGCACTGACCCTGGGCACTGACCCTGAGTTCTTCTGCTTAAGGCTAGTTTTCTACCACTTAGATCCACTGCACTACTTTTGGTTTTCTGGTGATTAATTAGATTTGAGAGTCTCACAGACTTTGCTGCTCATTAGCCTTTATCTTCAATCCTCTGATCTCAGCCTCCTGAGTAGTTAGGATTACAGGCAGGAGCCCCTGCACCTTGCTGGAGACCTGCTCTTCTATGAGGGAAGGGGCTCGGATTATCTCCATTTTACAGATGTAGAAACAGAGGCAAAAAAATTAAAATGACTTGTCTATGATGTCATGAGTTAGTAAATGCCAGAGCTGGGACTTTTATCTTTTAGCAAAGCTCACCCTCAAATAATACTCCATTTGTGTGTGGCCTTTGTCATCCCATCATATTCCTGTACCAAGGAATCAACACCCACAGGTGTGATTAAGAACATGGCCCTGTCTGGTGAGGAGAGTGCCTGGGTTCGAGTCTCATGTTCACTATTGAATATGGATTGAGATGTTTGTATGGCCAAGATTCAAGTTTTATGATCTTGGCCCTGGCCAATCATTTGTTCTGTGTTCCAGTGGCCAGGTCTGTAAGACTAGGATAATTTATTACCAAGTTCACCCATTAAAGTCAGCTTTATAGTTCATTTGAGTGAAGATGGCAACCTTGGGCTGAGTATCTCATTCAGTGGTATTCTGTACATTTTTAGCATGGTGGGAAGGAGGAGGGAGGTGAGGATAGAGGAAGAAGAACCAAGAGGAAGAGGTAGAGGTGGAAGTTGGCCAGGTATCAGTGGGTGGAGCCAGTAATCCTAGTTACTCAGGGGGCTAACATCTGAAGATGATAGTTCAAACCAGCCAGTACAGGAAAGTCTAAGATTTTTTTTGTTGTTGTTGTTGTCAGTCATGGGGCTTGAACTCTGGACTTGGGTGCTGTCCCTGCACTCTTCAGCTCAAGGCTGAGCGCTTTACCACTTGAGCCACAGCGCCACTTCCAGTTTTCTAGTGGCTTATTGGAGATAAGAGTCTCAAGGACTTTCCTACCTGGGCTGGCTTTGAACCTTGATCCTCAGATCTCAGCCTCCTGAGTAGCTAGATTTACAGGCGTGAGCCACGAGTGCCCGCCAAGATTTTTATCTCAAACTACTCAGAAAAGACTGGAAGTGGAACTGTGGCTCAAGTGGTAAAGTACTAGCCTTTTTTTGTGTGTGTGGGGTCTGGTCCTGGGGCCTGGGCGCTGTCCCTCAGCTCTTCAGCTCAAGGCTAGCACTCTACCACTTGGGTCCCAGCGCCACTTCTGGCTTTTTTCTTTTTTGCTTATGTGGTGCTGAGGAATCGAACCCAGGGCCTCATGCATGCAAGGCAAGTGCTGTACCACTGAACAACCTTCCCAGCCCCAAAGCACTAGGCTTCATTGAACACAAAGAGGCTCATGGACAGTGCTCAGGCTCTGAGTTCAAGCCCCAAGACTAGCGAAAAAGTAAGAGACAAAAGCAGAAAAGATAGGGTTTTGTGTTAGTAATATAGTTTGTTGTTGCTGCGACAAAATACTTGACAGAAATAACCTAAGGGAAAAAGGATTTCTTTTGCTTCATGTCAGAGGCAATCTTGGCAAAGCAGAACAACTCATGGTAGCCAGGGAGTTAGGGGAAGGGGTAAGAGTGGGAAAGAGAATGCCTGCCTGCATTGCAGTATTCTCTCCCCCACCCTACTTTAATTTCATATGGCAAGCCTGCCTATGGAATGGTGCGACCTATATGCAGGAGAGATTCAGTTAATCTGATATCCAGCCCAACCCCCCCCCCCCCCACACACACAAAGGCGTGCTTTACTCATCAGCTGGATGCATCTAAACCAATCGATCTCAATTAAGTTCATCCTCAAGATTTAACCATCACAGATGTCAGCTTCATTTGCCTCCAGATTTACCTTACTTGTTCTCTCACAACTCACCTATAATTTGTCATTGTTGGGTTTTGTTTTGTTATGTTTTGTTGGTTATGGGGCTTGGGCCTGGGCTCTGTCCCTAAGCTCTTCAGCTTAAGGCTAGCAGTCTACCACCTGAGCCACAGTGCCACTTTGAGTTTTCTGAGTGGCTTATTGGAGATAGGAGTCTCACAGACTTGCCTGCCTGGGTTGGCTTTGAACTATGATCCTCAGATCTCAGCCTCCTGAGTAGCTAGGATTACAGGCATGAGCCACCAGCACCCAGCTTCATTGTTGGTTTTTTTTAAGCACTCTTAAACTACTATGTGTGTGTGTGTGTATGTATGCACCTGCACGCATGTGTACACATGCTGATACTGTGGCTGGAACTCAGCCTCTGTGAGTGAGTTCTTCCTTTTGTATTCAAGATAAGGCTGATGCTACCACTTGAGCCATGCCTCCATTTCGGTTTTTTTAGGCCAGGCTCAAGTGGCTCACACTGTAATCCTAGCTACTCAAAAGGCTTGATATCTGATGTTGAGGTTCAAAGCCAGCCAGAGCAGGGCTTTTATCTCCAATTAGCAACCTACTGTGATTTAAAGTGGTAGACCACTTGCCCTGAGGAATAGGAGTTCTGGTGGGTACAGCAACCAGGCCCTGAGTTCAAATTCCACAAACAACAACAAAAAAAAAACTGAAAACTCTCATGAACTTTCTTGCCTGACCTGAGCTGACTTTGAAACGTGATCCTTAGATCTGAGGCTCCTGAATAGCTAGGATTACAGGTGTATGTGAGCCACTGGCACCCAGCTTTTAAATTCTGAGATAATGGATGTTCCTAAAATTGCCAGAACTTTTTGCCTTGAATGGAGCCTGCAAGATGCAGAACAGGGTCAAAGCTGGGTGTAGAGTGGCTCTGCCCAATGGAAAGGGCAGAACTGATCATCTTTGCAAGCTGAGTGGCTTAGACAACAGTTGTTAACCCTCCCCTGGGGTCCACATCGGTCAGACCTTGGGGCCTTCCAGAGCAGCTTTGTAAGTCACAGGGGGGGGGGGATGTTGTATATAGAGTTATTCAGTCAACTAATCCAGTAAACAGGATCAGCAGGACCTAGCTGGATTTATGGATTGCCAGAGGGCCTTTCACTGAAGGAGATGTGCCTGCTTGTGGCTCTTCTGCTCACCACTGGCCAAGCTTGAACTCAGTATCTGAACACTGTTCCTGGGCTCTTTGGCTCCAGACTGCTACTCTACCACTAGAGCCATAGCTCCATTTCTGGTTTTCTGGTGGTTAATTGAAGATAACAGTCTTATGGACTTTCATGCCCAGGTTGTCTTTGAATTGTAATCTTCAGATCTCAGCTTGCTGGGTAGCTAGGATCACAGGTATGAGGTACCAGCTCCCAGCCATTTTTTTTTTTTTGAGCCCAAGTTTTTCTGTTTGTAGAATAGTGATGTTCTGAGTACATTTGCAGTATTGTTATTTTGTGTTTCTGTGTGTCTGTGTCTGTGTCTAATGGTCCTGGGACTTGAACTCCGGGCCTGAGTACTCTCCCTAAGCTGTTTTTTTTGTTTGTTTGTTTTTGTTTTGTTTTGTTTTTTTTGCCCAAGGTTAATGCTCTACCACTTGAGTCTAAGCTCCATTGCTGGCCTTTTGGTAATTAGTTGAGTAGCTAAGAAACAGGCCTAAGCCACCAATGAGAAAGGTACATTTTACCAAAACAAATATGCTTACATCCAAAACAAGAATACACATGTCATGTCAGGTACCCATGGCTCATGTCTGTAATCGTAGCTCCTGTGTGAGCCCTGTGACAGGCTCTACCTTTTAACAGCAGTCATTTTTCCTCACTTACTTACTGTCTCCAGAATTCTTTCATTAGCTGGGCACCAGTTGCTCATGCCTGTAATCCTCACTACTCAGGAGGCTGATATCTGAGGATCACTGTTCAAAGCCAGCCTGGGCAGGAAAGTTCCTGTGAGACTCTTAGTTCCAATGAACCACTGTAAAACTGGAAGTGGAGCTTTTTGGCTCAAGTGGTAGAGTGCTAGCCTTGAGAACAAAAACTCATGGATAGCACCCAGATCAAGATTTTAAACCCCAGGACCAGAAAAAAAAATTCCTGCATTGTGCAGAAGTGACAGTACATACCACTAATCAATACTTAGAGGATTGAGTGTGATTAAGATTCCTTCCTAAGCCAGGGACCAGTGGTTCACGTCTATAATCCTAGCTACTCAGGCAGCTGAGATCTGATAATCAAGGTTTAAAGCCAGCCTGGGCAGGAAAGTCTGTGAGGCCCTTATCTCCAATTAACCACCTTTTGAAAAGCCAGAAATGGAGGTGTCACTCAAGTGGTAGATCACTAGCCTTAAACAAAAGATCAAGGAGGGGACCCAGACCTTGACTTCAAGCCCCAGAATTGGCACACATGCACAATTTTTTCCTATGGTTTCTGTTCTCTTGGCCTCTGCATGCAGGCCATGAAGCATGGCTGGTGTAGATTCAGAACCACTGCTGCCTTGTTGGTTGCCAATGATGCCCATTGAGCAATGCCCTCTGACCCTTTTACCATTTCCATGGCTCTGCTCCTCAGCCCTCAACACCTGTGGCTTTCTTTAGAGGAGAAAGCAAAATAGAGGGATGACCAAATGGATTAGGGCAGCAGGAGGAGATTGTTCACTGCAACTCAAGGCTCTCCAAGTTCAGGTTTGCACAGAACCCCATATCACCCCGTTATACTTTGCTTCTGCTGCTGATCCCCTGGAACATCTTACACCTTACATATAATCATTTCATGGACTCCCTGGAAACCTTGAGGAAGCATCACTCCTTCATTGCTGTCTATTCTTCTTCTCTGTCCACATACTGACTTCACTGAGTATATCCCTCTTCCCCTGCATTCCTTCAGTCTCCATGGAAGTGCATTGAAGGGAAATAGGCATGTAAATGAGAGTCACTGTCTGACAGATCTATTGTGTGTATGTGTGTGTGTGTGTGTGTGTGTGTGTGTGTGTGTGTGTGTGTGATTCCTAGGGTTTGAATTCAAATCTGGGTGATGCCCCTGAGTTTTTTGGCTCAAAACTCGTGCTCTGCCGGGTGCTGGTGGCTCACGCCTGTAATCCTAGCTACTCAGGAGGCTGAGATCTGAGGATTACTGTTCAAAGCCAGCCCGGGCAGGAAAGATTGTGAGACTCCTATCTCCAATAAACCACCAGAAAACCGGAAATGGCGCTGTAGCTCAAGTGGTAGAGTGCTCGCCTTGAACTGACGAGCTGAAGGACAGCGCCCAGGCCCAGAGTTCAAGCCCCATGACCGACAAACAAAACAAAACAAAACAAAACAAAACACACAAAAAAACTCGTGCTCTACCACTTGAGCCACAGCTCCATATCCAGGTTTTTGGTAGTCGATTGTAGATAAGATTCCACTTGCTTTCCTTCCCAGGCTGTCTTTGAACCATGATCCTTAGATCTCAGCCTCCTGATTCAGCTAGGTTTACATGCATGAGCCACAGGTGCCTGTCCCTAAGCCTTTTTAATTTACCTTCAAGGTCACTGAAAGCCCAAGAGTTCTTCAGACAATCTGACAACTCTCCAGGAATCATAACTGTCCTTGATTCTCTGCCCTCATGAGGGCGCTCTGAGTATTTGGATACAAGGAAATGTGCCATTTGACAATTATCATTGAAACAGTATAACACAAAAAATATGTGTTGTGTACATTTTCCCTCTATAAATTTAGGTGAAAAATACTGAGTTACAATATTCGTGTTCTCCATGGTGTTTAAATATGTAAATGAATGTTAGAATACAAATGCTCAGTGGAGTCCTAGGATATCTTTGCATTAGTAGAATAATAGATCATACATCTCTAAGTGTATTTGAGTAATGGCTAGTTTTAGTGAAGATGTGACTTTTTGATTATTCAATTATTTTTGTAGGAACATCAGTTTTTATTAATTCTGTATGTACATTAACGGAGAAATGAATTGCTTTTGTACTATCTGTTAGGGTATATTAGACTTTGCAAGAGAACCATGCAAACATCCAGGTACAAAGAACAAAGAAAGTATTATTGACAGCAGTGGAACTGGCAAGACCCCTTCTCACAAGTGAAGAATGAGAAGAAGTGCAGGCTATTGTTTGCGGTGACCTATATAACTCGGGGCTAGGAGGTGGAGACCCCAGTGTGGACATGTGGACCAAGGGATCCATCATGGTGGACTAGGATTTATGGCTGCTTGCCCAAATAGTAGATAAGGGGCTCTGCAGCTGCCCAGACCTTAAGGTCACTCTAGGGAGTTCTTGCTGCCCTATATCGTAGTAGCTACCCCAGAAGAGTGCCATCTCAAGATAAAGGGGGCTTGGAGGGAGGCTGATTATTAACTGCCTAGTGTTGACCAGGAAGGGAGCATGCCAAGCTGTGGAAAGGGGAAGGAGCATGCTTAGCTATGGGAAAGAAGCTTATTGGGCTAACAGTATCTAGCAACTAAGGACTGTGGATTTGTCTTTAGTGGAGAGTTTGATGCTTTACTTGAGACATAAAAGATTCTTCTCCCATAAGAAGGCCTTTCCTCCCATGTATAATGTTTCGAGCAGGAAAATTTCAGTAAAATTACACTGGTTCTTTCCTGACTACCTCATTTGCCTTCTCTCCCAGCCATGCTTCCTGCATCTTCTGTTCATTGTCAACAGCAAGAAAGAATGAAAGACTCTCTGGTGAGTTGCATTTTATTTCTCATTTTGTATTACATTCCATCTTATGAACTTAAAGGTGTCCAAGATTTAAAAACAGAAAAACAGATCCAGCTTCAGGAACATGTTCATAAATCACATAAAGATGGCTATTAGGTTTAGCATATTATAAAATCTGACATTCTGTCTATGTTAAGTGCAGATTTGCTTCACCTTGTTTCTAGTTTTTCTTATGTGAGAAAAAGTATTCACACTGTTATGTGATTCAGTAACCTAGAGGAGGTGATATCTAATGGAAGATGAAGGTTCCCTAGCAACTTGTCAGAGATCCCATCCTCATAAGTAACATTGAACTATCTTAATGAAGTCTTTGGTCACACACACCTTTGAATGTTTTAGAGGACTGAGTAAGTAAGCAATATGTACTTAAATTACTCTTCATACCTTATTGGACTGCTTCATGGTCATTTTCTTACTTGAAACTTAGGCTATAGGCGATGATACGGTCTATGATTTTTCTAGAAATCCCTCTATTTTTTCTAAGGTGTCCTCACAAGATTCCCCCCTCCCCCTACTATTTTGTTTCAATCTTTGTTTTCTGCTCTCTAGCTTTGCTTATTTGTATTTTTCTTTATGTATCTATTTTTCTTTCTGTATTTTTTTTCTCCCAGCCTGTCTTTCCTCCATCTGTCTCTCACTTTTTACTTTTCTTCGAATGCTGTGTCTGGGAACTAGTTTTTCTTACAAATTTTCCTTTGCTGCATTGGCTCTTAGAATTGACATTTTTCTTATGGTTTGATTTTTCCGTATTCCCTTTGAAGACAGGTCTTGCTATGCAGTCTAGCTTGCTCTTGAAATTTTATGTAGCCTAGGCTGGCTGGTAATCCCAAATTCAGAGAGTATAGGTATATTCCATCCTTTTTGGCTACATTAACCATTACATACGGCCACATTGTTTTATGGTTATGCCTTCCATCCATCTACAGCATTTTTTACCTTCCATAAATGAAGCTGTAAAAATCATTAAATACACAGCTCCTACCAGTCTTTGGAACCATTATAGTTACTGGGTCTGTGAGTTTGTTGATCCATGGAAGAGCAGTAAGGGAAATCATAGCATGGCTGATACTTGATGCCTGGTGTATTTTATTTAGCTTATTGTATTCAAGATTTATCCCTGCTGTAAAATGTATTAAAGTTTTCTTCCTGTTAAACACATTTATCTATTCTTTCCAGGCTTCTGTCTTTTGGTTATTGTGAGTAGTTGTTGTGTAGTGATTCTCCAAATATTTGTTCTAGTCCCTGCTTTCACTTCCATTGGTATAAATCTAGAAATAGAAGTGCTAGACCATATTCCTATGTAATTCTATATTTAGTTCTTTTAGAAGTCTCCATACCATCGTTGATTATTTTACATTCCTGCCAGAAATGCATCAAAATTCACTTTATTTTCATATCTTTCCCAACAGTTGTTAGACTTTGGAAACATATTTGTTTTTGTTTAAAAGTGTGTATGAAGAAGTAGATATTTCATTTTGATTTGAATTTTTCTAATAACTATTGACATTGAACTTTTTTATATTTAATGAGCTACCTGTATACTTTTTAGAAAAGTCTCTTCAGTTTTTTCCATTTTTAAATTAGATTTTCTGTGGGGGGGGGAGGGAAGGGGGTCGGTGTGGTTAATTATAGGATTTTGTTTTATGTGAACTCTGGGCCTGAGTGCTGTCCCTCAGCTCTTCAGCTCAAGGCTAGTACTTGAGCCACAGCACCACCTCCGGCCTTTTCTGCTTATATGGTGCTCAAGAATCAAACCCAGGGCCTCAGGCATGCAAAGCAAGCACTCTACCACTGAGCCACCTTCCCAGCCCCATTTTTTTATGTTTTTAATTCACTGTGGTTAGTAATCTATTTAGAGAAAAACTAATACCATGCTTTCTCTTCCTTGTTGATCACGCTTTCTGATATACAATGTTTTAATTATATGCACTAAATTTGATTTTGTTTAGTATTAAACACTTTTGGTGTCCTATCAAATGAGTCACTGGCAAGTCTAATGTCATGAAACTTTCCTCCCTTCCTCTCTTCTTTTCCTTTCCCTTCCCTTCTTTTTCCCTTTTTTTCCACTACTGTCTTGTCAGCTCTTCTTTTCTCTGCCCCTTTTTTCTCCTCTCCCCACCCCATTCATTTTCATTTCTCTTTATGTCTGAGGACTTACTGTGTTGCCACAATTAGTGTCAAAGCCCCAACCATGCTTTCTTGTGCTAGTACTAGATCTTGAACTCAGTCAGTCAGCTTCCTCAATTGCTGTTGACACGCTCATTCAAACCATGCCTCCAATCTGTTTTTAGCAACTTAATTTGAGTTGTCCACCAAGGCTGCTTCCAGACCTCAACCTCCTTAGTAACTAGGATACATTCTCGTTCCTGAAACACTTGTTTTTGTTTTTCTTACCAGCGTATACTGTTATTGGCTTATGTGGAATTAATATTCAACCTCAACTCCAAAATTTCAAATGAATTTGAGTTGTCTACCATGCTGGCTTCCAGATCGCAGCCTCCTTGAGTAGCTAGGGTCTGATAACAGTCTTGAGCTAGAGCACTTGTTTTGATTTGCTTTTTTCTTACCTGAACATTTAATACTAACAGTTAATTTGATACTAAAACAAGATTATTGTTACTGGTTTATATAGAATTAATATTCAACCTCAATTCCAATATTTCACGTTTCAAATTAAGTCTTGTATTTTATTTCTAATAGTTTTAACTATTCTAACTGGTATATTTTCTTCACTAAGCAAACAGTTTAGGCTAGCACAACTACATGGAAGGATTGTTTTATAATTAATTTAATTTATTGTTATAGAGATACAGAGAGATTACAATTACATGAGTCAGGTAATGAGTATATTTTCTTTCACAGAGTGTCTTCCTTACCTTACTCTCTCACAATTCCTCCCTCCCTTCTCTAATCATGAGTTGTATAGTTTATTTTTGTTAGTGTCTAATGAATTCCACTGCTGTACTTTTTCCCTGTTTCCCTGGAGTTCTGACTTTCCCCCACCCTCCAGAAAATATACCTGTGAATAGATCATACATAGTTAAAAGCATTTGTTTTTAGTGCAAAGGCGAAGTAACAAAGTGACTGCTTTTCATAGCCTATAAAACATAGTGATAATGTACATTTCTCCCATATCCATGCTAATTTCCCTGTGTTTATTTCACTCATAGATTTTTAGAAATATATTACTTAATTGTAATGTGTTTATAACCTAGCTTTATATCTCATTTTTTCCTAGGAAGTTTGTCTTGAGAATTACTCTCATTGTTTTAGTCTTCGTAAAATTAACACTGCAGTACTTTATAAACAGCATTTAGTTTGAAATAATGCCAGTGATATGTATGTTCCTGCTGATGTTTTGTCCTGATGTTTATAAATTAGAGGAGTATTACTTTTCCAATAGTAATGGAAGATTAAAAAATTACAATTCTGTGGCCTTTTTTGCACAGTTCCTTGATCTCAGGCATTCATTCTCTCTAAGCTTCTTTCCCTGAAGTCTAGCACTCACTGCTTGAGCCACAGCACCACATTCAGCTTTTTTTGTTCATGTGGTACTGAGGAATCAAAACCATTACTTCATGCATGCTAAGCAAGCACTCTTTATAAGCCATGTTCCCAGCCCTAAATTTATTGCCTTTTTATTTTCTTTTGGTAGAATTAATTCGTTGGTCTCAGGCCTTCATATTTATCAAGCAAGTAAAGTATTAATTGATACATATGCCTAGTGCAAATACTTTGTGTATAATACACTTGTGCATTTGTATATTGAATCTTAATAAATTAGTTTTTCTTCCATGAATTGTTTCAGAAAGATTACCTAAAATCTAACATATGTTCTACAGATTTCCTTTTTAATGACCTTGTCCTATATGTACATGCATGTTGGCATCTTATTCTTTTGAAGCAGGATAATTTTTTGTAACAGTCTTAAAATGCAGATGTGTTATTAATGAATTATCTTTCCATTTAAATATCTCCAATCTACATTTTCTGAAGAGTTCCGCTACCCAATGGATTATCTATTGAAGATTATTTTCTTTCAACACTTGACACATATATTTCCTTTTTTGTGTGCTAGTCAGCATTCACCACTAGTATTGTCACGCATGGCTGGATTGGTAGGATGATCGTTGGCTATTCTTCCTTTGTAATGAGGTTCAAAATGGGAATCAAAAGACTTTCCTTTTAGCCTCTGCAAAACAAAATAGTACTATATTTCATTCCAACTTTTAAAATTTCCTTCTGTAGGTTTTAGGTAGCATCACTTTTTATCCTTTTTATTCTCTGTTGTGCTGTGGTCATATTTCACAATTTTTTTTGTCATTTTTTAATGTTCCATAAGCCTTGTGCCCTTTGCCTCCATCCTTCAATAAAAGACTGATAAAATGCAATTGTAGTCAAGGAACATTTTATTCCTCTGCCACCTAAATTTCTTATTGTAGGAGGTATGCAGTGTTCACAAAAGTTCATGTAGCAGTTCTTACAGAGGAAGGAAGTATCAGGGTATCTATGACCACATTTCAATCATTAGAATTTCTTCAGGCTGGGGAAGCATCAGCTGCTGCATGGGGAGGAGGCTGCGGCCACTGCTCCATGGGCCCCTGGCCCCTCTGTGCCTGTGTCTGGGAAAGCCAGTGTGTAAGATGAAGATAGTCTTTCCCCAGCCACCTGGATAATCAAGAGTTTGGGACAGATCCTTCGATAGTGAGGAGCCAGGAGAAAAGCACAGAGTATGGTGTTACATGGATTAATAAGGAATAATGTTCTCTTATATTCTGTTATGTGATGACAGCCCATATCATGGAGGTGTATTTTTTTAACAATTCATTTTCCTACAGACTACCCAACAAACCACCTGAGGTTGCATTTACAACAAGAATTTAGCATCCAAATATTAACAATATTGACAGTATTTGTCTTGATATTCTAAGGTCACAGTGGTCTCCTGCTTTAACTATTTCTAAAGTTTGTTTATCCATTTATTTACTGCTATGTGATCCGATCCTAGAGATTGCATGGACAATAAAACAGACAGAGACAAATACAACAGAGTATCTTGGAAATAGAATTAAAAGTATGTCATGTGATGATACCTAAAAGTCAGAATAACCTGCATTATAGCTGGAATGAACTTGAAACTACTGTTCCTTTTTTGATTTCTTATCTGGCTGCTCCCCTATTAGATGTCATCTTTTCTTTTAAATTTTATTTTTCACTTAGCTCCCTCCCTCCATTCATTTAGATTCTCATCTGAGTAGACTTAAACTGTAGTTACAAGAAAGCAGTTGCCCAAGACTCAAAAATTTTTTTAAAGTTCAGCATTTGTATTATACAGCCAGCATGTTCACTTTTTTTTTTTTTTGGTCGGTCATGGGGCTTGAACTCTGGGCCTGAGCGCTGTCCCTCAGCTCTCCAGCTTAAGGCTAGCACTCTACCACTTGCGCTACAGCACTACTTCCTATATTCACTCTTTTTTATCTTTTTTTTTGTGCTTTTCTTTTTTTATTGTGAAAATACTGTACAGAGGGGTTACAATTACATGGGCAAGATAATGAATACATTTCTTATCAAGCATTGTAGCCTCCTCCTTTGTTTCCCCTTCCCATCCCTTCCCATCTGCCCCCCAACCCCCACCCAACCTATATTCACTCTTAACCTGATTATGAAACCAAACCATTCCTCACTACTCTAACATGATGAAGAAGCCACCTGAGGGGGCGGGAGCTGGATTCTCAGTTGTCACATCAAAGGAAACAACATTCTAGCAGCATCCATTCTTGTTGAAGCCTTCCACTGTTAGAGATTTGAGGTTACATGTACTTTATGCTCCTAACTGATGTGGCTGGAGAATTGATATTGAATTTATAGTATCAGCAGAACAGAAAATGTGGTGTATTTTATACAGATCAATAAAGATGTGAGCTGTTCTCCAGAGAGTGGAAATTAGAAGTCAAACACCCTTTGTATTTCAAAATAGGGTGTCAAACATTTTGTAATTTTCATTTAAATTCTTAGGAGGCTTGGAGCTATTAGTTAAACGGTCTTCCAATACACTGCTTAATATAGCACTGAATAAATGATGCAAGTTGTTACTAGATAAGTGATGGATAGCTCTGCTAGTAATTGATTTATTTTTCTTCAATAAAGTTTCATAAACCAGTTAGCTGCCTGAATTAATCAGTATGGGGAATATATTTTGTAAATGGAAAGCTGTTTTTATTATTTTCCATGTACATTCCCTAACTAAACCTCTTTATCATGTGCATTTGAAGCTGGGGGGTGGGGGGGAGGGAAAAAGGAAGTAATAGTAGGTTACAGTTTACAAAATAAAGTACTGTTGTGGGAGTCGTAATGAGGCTGTGTTGACTATAACCATGAGATATTGGGCAGCCGTGGGTTTGTTCAGCCATTTACATTAATGAGCATTAAATGCAGCAGATATCATTTCAGGTGACTTAACATGAATAAATAAAAGTCAATGCTACTATAAAAAATTTTAATAACAAAAACAGTTAACAAAAATATTTTTATGTGCTAAGTCAAATCTTAAAATGTCCAAATCAGTCATTAGCTACTTTCTTGAGTACTGTTAACTCTCTTTTACATTCACATGAACACTGCTTTTCATAGGTTGATGAATATGGTATATATTCGATATAATATCCTGAATGTGTTGTGCTTGCTTATGTGAGAGCACTTTTTTTTTTTTTTTGGTCCGGTCATGGGGCCTGAACTCTGGGCCTGGGTGCTGTCCCTCAGCTCTTCAGTTCAAGGCTAGCGCTCTACCACTTGAGCCACAGCGCCACATCCGGCTTTTTTCTTTTTGCTTATGTGGTGCTGAGGAATCAAACCCAGGGCCTCGAGCATGCAAGGCAAGCGCTCTACCACTGAGCCACCTTCCCAGCCCATGTGAGAGCACTTTTTAAGTGAGGCAGAATATGAAAATGCAAGAAAAGCTTCCTGTTTACTTCATTGTCACCCTGATACATAGGAAATTTTATCAAAGTAAGCTAAACATACTCTTTTACTACCTAGACTTAATGTGGGCATGCCAGATTATTATCTCCTTAGAAATGTGTGGTGATGTATTAGGGAAACTATTTTTTTTTATTTTTTTATTTTTTATTTTTTTAATATGATTTTATTTTATTTGAGAACATACTGTACAGAGGGGCTACAATTACATGGGCAGGATAATGCATACATTTCTTACCAAGCATTGCAGCCTCCTCCTTTGGGAAACTATTTTTTTTTTATTTTTGTTGTCTGTGGGGTTTGAACTCTGGGCATGGGTGCTGTTCCTGAGCTCTTCAGCTCAAGACTAGCACGCTACCACTTAAGCCACAGAGCCACTTCTGGCTTTTTCTGCTTATGTGGTGCTGAGGAATCAAACCCAGAGTCTCATACATGCTAGGCAAGCACTCTAATACTGAGCCACCTTCCCAGCAGGAAACCTTGTATTTTAATTACCAAGTTAATACAGTGGCAAACATTTCTACTTTGATCATTCTTTCTCCCACTGTATAGATAACACAGCAAGCTCCAAACATTTTTATATAAGATAAAATGCATACCTGTAGACGAATGAAATTCCAGCCTTGGTGTTCTCATGACTCAGGGCTAATTACTTGACAGAAATGTGTCCTTACAGAAGCTAGTGTCATTTGATGATGTGGCTGTGGACTTCAGCTGGGAGGAGTGGCAGTACCTGGACGTTGCTCAGAGGACCCTGTATAGAGATGTAATGCTGGAGATCTACTGTAACATTGTGTCCTTGGGTGAGCAAAAGTCACATTAACTTGTAAGGTCATGTGCTTTGTTTTTCGTAAATATATGAATATTTATGTTATTTAGATGTAGCATTCCAGAAGACTGTCTTCCCAACCTTGAGCATATTATTGTAAATGGTTATACAATCTAGAATATAATGTATATCACTGTTGGAAAGATGATCTGGAAACCACAGATGATCTATCTGTAGGTGACTTTGGTCTGTTAAAGCCGCCAAAAATCAATGTGTTTGGATCTGTGCATATTACGGGTTAAGTAGTATCTGTTTGATGAAGGGGGTATTCATTTGGGGTATAGCTATTTAGGATTATTATATCCTCTCATAGGAAAGGTCCATTTATTGGTATGTCATGGCCTTCTTAGTCTTCTTACTAATTATAATTTGAAATATATTCTATCTGATATTAGTATTGCTATTCTGGCCTGCTTGGGAGTATTTCCTTGATTGAATTTATTCTACCCATTCACATTCAGGATACTTATTTCTGTGGGCAAGGTGTGCCTCTTGTTTCTTGATTCTTGATTCTTGTTTCTTGATTCAACTTATCAATCTTTTTCATTTAATTGGGAGTTAAGTCCTTGAGTATTGACAGGAGTGAAAAGTTTTGGCAATTCCTGCTATGTTACCCACCTTTCTATGGCCTGTGCCTTCTCATTCTTACTATGTTTATTTGGTTCTATGGTAAATAGCTATTTCTCTGACTATATCAAGACTGGGCTGGGTGCTCTTCTTTTCATTTTCATTTTATTGTATTGTAAAAGTGCAGCACAAAGGAGTTATAGTTACACGTGTAAAGTAATGAGTACATTTATTGTTGAACATCATTACCCTCTCCTTTCCTTATCTCCTACTATCCCTTCCCACTCCCACCTTGAAGTTGTCAAGTTCATTTCCAACATACTGTCACCCCTTTAATCCTATCACTTTTGGTTAAATCCACTATTTGAATTAATCTGGAGTGCAACTTCCAACCATGGTGTAATTGCTGTAGCTTAGAAATCCTATCAGAAGCTACTCTCTGATTGGTTCATATGCGATACTCTGTGTGGGGTTGGGTTATAAAGATGCCAGTGAGCCATCTTGCTCTCCATGAGCCAGTGCTCCCAGCTCATTCATTTCCTATGGAACCGACATCTCCATGTCCTCCCTGCAGAACCTCTTGAGCCACACTGGCAGGCTAGGCCATTTGAGATGAGGGCTCTATCCTGCCTCTCTGGAGAGCTACCAATGTTCAGTGTGGGTGGAAGAGCCAGGATGTCTGAGCTTTTCAATTCAATCATTGCTCTAGAACCCCATCATGGCACTTTTGCGGTACACGTGTCCTATGCACACTCCATCAGGAATCTGGAGTAAATTCAGCCTAAAAAACCTGGAACAAGATCTTGTTTTTACAACTAAATGGTGTGAGCATACCTCCATGTCTTGGGGCAGTCCTTGACTGTAATTTACTGTGCAAGCAATAAGTTGGTTTACAAAAGAAAGAAATTAAGTAGATGTCATTTCTGAGGTCCCAAAATAACAAAAAGCAAGGGCTGGGAAGGTGGCTCAGTGGTAGAGCACTTGCCTTGCATGCCTGAGGCCCTGGGTTCGATTCCTCAGCACCACATAAGCAAAAAGAAAAAAAAAGGAAAAAAAATAAAGAGTATTACTTGTGCCTAGAATCCAAGCTACTCAACAAGTTAGAGATCAATGGATCACAGATCAAAATGATCCTGAACAGGAAACTCATCTCCAGTGAATCAGAAGAAATCCAGAAGCGGAACTGTGGCTCAAAATGGTAAACCACTTGAGTAAGACAGCTTAGGGACAACACTCCAGCTCCAAGTTCAAGCCCAGGATTGATCAAGAAAAGAATAAATCATCCCTCAGGTTGGTGATTCACACCTGTTGATGAGATCTGAGGATCACAGTTCAAAGCCAGTCAACCTAAGAATGACAGATAGTTATCTTCAATTACCCAATGAAAAGTTGGAAGTAGAGTCTGTGGGTCACCTGGTAGAGTGCCAGCCTTGAATGAAAAAAGCTGAGGGTGGACAGTGACCAAGCCATGCATTCAAGTCCCATTCCTGGCACACAACACAGACACACAGTAGAAGCAAAAGAGAAACAGAAAGAAAAATAACCATCTCACTTTCTAAGAGACTGAGAATGTTTATTGACTGAATAAATAAGCAATGTATACATGGGTTCTGCTATGTGCACATGATTTATAACGAGCTAAACTTAAATAGCTTCTTGAGATTGGAACATCAGTAAAATACTATTTCTCATTTTAAAAATCAGATGATGAGCAACATGTCAGCTGTATGCAGTGTAATGAACACCATGGGAACTCTCATAGTCCATGGGAAGGGCAATGCACACCCATCCTAAATACCAGAAATAACCTAACACATGTAAGTAAAAATATCTAAAGCTGTTGATCACAGGAGACTCATGACTATAAACCTGATGTCTGCGGATTGAGCCTTGAAACCAGCCTCAGAATAAAATTCCATAAGATTCTTATCCCCTAATAATCACCACAAATGTGGGAAATAGAATTAGAGATGTGGTTCAACTGGTAGAGCAGTAGCCTTGGGAAAAGCTCAGGAACAGCCCTGAGGCAATGAGTTCAAGCCTTAAAATTGGAGGTTTGTGATGTATAGAAATTAATATAGTGTGTATACATGTGTAAAATGCACACATATGTGTCAGTTGTGGGGCGTGAACTTAACCTGAGCACTGTCCTGCAGCTCTTAAGCTCAAGGCTATTGCTCTACCACTTGAGCCACAATGCCACTTCTGATTTTCTGGTGGTTTATAGGAAATAGGATGTCTCACAGAGTTTTCTGTGTTGGCTGGCTTTGAACCATGATCCTCAGATCTCAGCCTCCTGAGTAGGATTATAGGTGTGTGCCACCAGCACCTGGCAAAATTCACTTTTAAGAATTGCTCTTAGGGACTGGGAAGGTGGCTTGGTGGTAGAGTGCTTGTCTTGCATGCATGAGGCCCTGGGTTCGATACCTCAGCACCACATAAATAAAAAGAAAAAAGCCGGAAGTGGTGCTGTGGCTCAAGTGTAGAGCGCTAGCCTTGAGCTGAAGAGCTGAGGGACAGCGCCCAGGCCCAGCATTCAGGCCCCACGACCAGAACCCCCCCCCCAAAAAAAAAGAATTGCTCTTAGATGTAATAGGGTTGTGGGGGTATTTCATTAAGTCACTATTCATTTGAGGATGGCAGTGAACTCATTTCAAATAACAGTAAACCAATTGTGATGGAGTAGGCTTATAATTTTAATTGAAGAGGTGAAGTCAGGAAGTTCGCTAGTTTGAGAGCAACCCAACCTACATACTAAGATCCTGCCTCCAAACTAAGTTTCTGTTTGTGTGCATATATGGATGTTTGTATATATCCACACATTCAAGCATGCATGCATACATGTGCACATAGATAAAATACTGCTAGGTTATTGTAAAGAATGCTCATAGCAATGGTGAGCCAGGGAATGTGCTTAGTATCCTCTTTATATATACATACTGGTCCACATAGAAGTAGACATATTTTTGTAAAGCTGAGCACTTGAAATTTCATCTTGTTTTATGCTGCAACAGACATAAAAGTAAAGAAACAGCCAAAGGTGGTGTTTGCCTCTAAGTCTAGATATTCATGAACTGAGATGTGAAGATCAAGGAATAGAGCCACCGAGACAGAAAAGCCTACAAGACTAGCTCCAATTAGCCACCAAAAAAGCCGAGTTGTGGCCATGGGATAAGAGGTAGTGAGTTCTGAGCAAGGAAATTCAACAAGCACAAAATCTGAGTTTATAAAACAAGGTAGAAGCTGAGTTGTGGCACAAGGATTAGAGCACTAGCCTTGAGGAAAAAAAGCTCAGAAAGCCCTCAAGCCCTGAATTCACCTGCAGGCCACACAAATGCACACAAAATTGTTCAACCATATTAAAAACGTTACTGTCTACTACTCTAGAGATGGGGATGGTGGCTCAGGAGTAAAGCACGTGCTCTACATGGGTGAGGCCCAAGGTTTGAACCTTAACTACTACAAACATTAAGAAACTGGCCTTGGGGCTGGGTGGGTGGCTCAGTGGTAGAGCACTTGCCTTGCATGCATGAGGCCCTGGGTTTGATTCCTTAGCACCACATAAGCAAAAAGAAAAAAGCCGGAAGTGGTGCTGTGGCTCAAGTGGTAGAGCACTAGCCTTGAGCTGAAGAGCTGAGGGACAGTGCCCAGGCCCAGAGTTCAGGCCCCTGACCAGACCCAAAAACACCGGCCAAAACTTTATATGTGCATTCTAACTTAAATGTTTGTTACCAAAGGTTTGATGTGGAGACTTCATCTGATGTTGTGGAAGTTGGTTGGGCTCATGGTCTATGCCAGAACTCAAAGTGGAAGGTACAGGAAAGAAAAATTTGGTAAGGAGCCAGCTGAGTAGAAGAGGGCTCTGGCAAAGTCTTCATGCAACCGGCCAACCAGGCAAGCCCCTTGGGACAGGAGTGAGAAGCCCAGAGCAGGGTATGTGCTACCCCTCAGTCCACCAGCACAGCACGGCACCTGCAGCATGGGCCAAGGTGCACACGTGTTTCCTGCAGGGCTGAATGTTGACACAGGGACCTGTCAGAGCAGTCAGTGGCCTAATGTAATAGTCTTGTCCTATGTAGATAAGACAATTGCTTGTGGACTAGAAGAATTGGTAGTAAAACATTGTTAGATGAAGTAGTAAAAATTCTTCAGGATCTGTGTGAATGTGTGTGTCCTAAGAAGAAAAGAAATTGAAAAGGAATTCTATGATAACTCAAATGACAAGTGTGGGACTTGAGTGCACAGCAAAATAGATCCATTACGATCACAACAAATAGGTGAAAAGGAAGGGTTTCCTTCATTTATTTTTACCAACCCTTACAAATCCTTTTGTGTTCAAAATAATAAAGGCAGAAATGTTTCTGTTGATGTTTACTGTTGTACAACAGCTAGTTTATAAGTGACAGCAGAAGCATAGGGTCTCTTCTGTATGCAGCCCCTGAACTCTCTGGAAATGAGGACAATACTATTGAAAGTGAAATTATGTCACTTGTAAGTTTGTCTTTTAAATTGCAGGGGAAGCATTGACTAATTTAAATGAGCAGACTTTTTGTTTTGCTGGTCCTCTGGTTTGAACTCAGGATATAGGTGCTTTCCCTGAGCTGCTTTTGCTCAAGGGTAGCACTCTACCACTTGAGCCACAGCACCACTTCTGGCTTTTCCTGTGTATGAGAATCTGAGGAATAGAACCCAGTTCCTCATTCATGCAATGCAAGCACTGTACCACTTAGCTACCTTCCCTGTCCTATAAGCAGACTTTTTATGTTAAAAGAAGAAAGAATAGGGGCTGGGAAGGTGGCTCAGTGGTAGAGCACTTGCTTTGCATGCCTGAGGCCCTGGGTTCGATTCCTCAGCACCACATAAGCAAAATGAAAAAAGCCAGAAGTGGCGCTGTGGCTCAAGTGGTAGAGCGCTAGCTTTGAGCTGAAGAGCTGAGGGACAACGCCCAGGCCCAGAGTTCAGGCCCCACGACCGTGCCCCCAAAAAAAGAAGAAGAAGAAGAAGAAAGAATAGGTTGGTAGGCAGTATCCACTTTCCATGTGCAAGTCCCAAAGTTCAACCCCCCAAAGTGAAAGGAAGAAAGTAGAAAATGGAATGACAAGAAGTATTCAGTTACAACTCCAAAAAAAAAAAAAAAATAGAAGAACAAAGGCAATGAGCAAGTAATTAGGTTTTTGTTTGGGATTGTTTCTTTTTTCTTTCAGTTGTTAGCTGTGGGGTTTAAACTCAGGGAAGGCCTGGCATATTCCCTCTGCTTTTCACTAAAGGCTGGCATGCTACCATTTCCAGCCAGAATGTCACTTCTAGTTTTCTGGCATTTAATTGGTGATAAGTCACAATGAATTTTCTGCTGATGTGGTGCTGAGGCATAGAAACCAGTGCTTCATGTATGCAAGGCAAGCACTCCACCACTGAGCCACACTCCCAGCCCTACCTCCTTTCTTAAAACAGTGTGGTTGGGGCTGGCTTAGTGATAAAGTGCTTGCCTAGCATGCATGGAGCACTAAGTTTGAAATCTCAGTACCTAATAAACAACAACAGCCCCCAAATACCCTTAGAAGCACTGGTGCTGTAACTCAAATGGTAGAGTGGTAGCCTTCAGCATAATGATATTCAGGGACAGTTCTCAAGCCCTGAGTTCTAGCCTCAGGAATGTCAAACAAGAACAACAACAACACGATGAAATGGTAGATGAAAACAAGAAACCCAATGTCAGCAAGTTTCATTGATAAACACAACACACAAACACTCACACATAGATACACACACACACACAAATACACATTTATTAAACCATATTCACCTCTTTTTCCCTGTCTGCTCACCCTCCCTGCTCCAACTGCTGCCTACATCCACTGGAGAACTTATTCTATGTTTCTGTTGTTTGTGCATTCATAAAAAATTATTGTGAAGATTATATATATACATATATATGAGTGAAAATTGCATAAGCTAGTATGCATTTTTGCACAATTCCACCCAGTTATTAAACCTGGTGTTTATTTCCCTATATCACATTAAAATGTACCACTGTAAGTTATTGATCTCATTGTCTGGGTGCTATCCCTTACCATTTTAACTTAAGGCTCTATCACCATTTCTACTTGTAGATTTTTAGGTGATTAATTGTAGATAAGAGTTTCATTGACTTTTCTGAAAGGACTGGATGAAAACTCAATCCTCAGATCCTAGGTTTACCACCATGAGACACTTGTGTCCAGCACGTTTAAATAGTATTACATGCACTATGTTGTTTGTGGTATTTAGTAGTGGACTTTTGTTTGTTTTTGTGCTGGTCCTTGGCTTGAACTAATGGTCCTAAGCTGTCCCAGAGCTCTTCAGATCAAGGTGAGCACCCTACCACTTGAGCCACAGCACCACTTTTGTTTTTCCTGTGATTAATTGGGGATAAGAGTGTCACTGACTTCCCTGCCCAGGCTGGCTTTGAACTGTGATCTTCAGATCTCAGCCTCCAGACTAGCTACAATTGCAGGCGTGATCCATCAGCATCCGGTTGTACTTCAAAATAATGTATTTACCTATCTATGCAATACAAAATGGGGCTGGGAAGGTGGTTCAGTGGTAGAGTGCTTGCCTTGCATGCATGAGGCTCTGGGTTCGATTCCTCAGGACCACATAAGCAAAAAGAAAAAAAGCCAGAAGTGGTGCTGTGGCTCAAGTGGTAGAGCACTAGCCTTGAGCTGAAGAGCTGAGGGACAGTGTCCAGGCCCAGAGTTCACGCACCATGACCGGACTGCAAAAAAAAAAAAAAAGAGATGAGGATCACTATTTACCTGTATTTGACCTATCGAATATCTAAGCACAATCTTACTTCTGTCTCTTTGTGTCTCTCATTCCATGGATTCCTGTAACCATTTTCTAGCTAGTTTGTGCACTTCAATTTTTTTAACATATTTCTAATGATTTCATTACATTTCTGTGCTGCTACCATGTCTTAATTGTGTTTTGTTACAATTATCAAAAGGGAGCTGGAGCAAGGAATAGTAGTGGTGGTAGAGAGAGGTTTATCCTCCTGAGAACTAAGTTTCAGCCTCTAGAAAAGTGAGAAAACACAAATTCTTCACATCAGGAACACCTGTGTTTCATTATAACTCACTCAGCAGAACTACAAAATGGGCTAAGAGTGAATCAATCCAAGTGGCTTATCACAGTGGTTAATTAAACATAAAGTAAGCACTGAAATCCTTTTGGGGGTTACTAATCAAAATCCAAATGCTTATGACTCTTGCTTTTATCAGCAAAGAAAGTGGAAGTGCAGGCATGGCTCAAGTGGTAGAGTGCTAGCCTTGAACTGAAGGGCTGAGGGACAAGCTCAAACCCAGAGTTCAAACCCCATGAGCGACAGTAAATAAATAAGTGAACAAAAATTAAAAAAAATAAATACCAAACAAAACAAGATTAAGTGCATACAATGAAAACTTTGTATACTGAAAAGATCTATCAACGAAGAAGCAAAAGCATGGTAGGAGAAAATATTTGCATATGTCTTTAAATAGATTCCTAACAAATCTGAATTAGAAAATATAAAGAAAATCCTACAAGTAAAACCCCCACAAAAAAATTTAATTTAAAATGGGAAAAATATTGAAGAGACTTTTCTAAAAAGGACACACGCAAATAGCTGATTAAAATGTAAAAGTAGTATCAATAATCAGGAGACAAATTCAAATCAAAATTGCAATAAAGTATCTATTTTATACATGTTAGTGTGGCCGTAGTTTTAAACAAAACAACAAAAATCCTTCCAAAGTCTAAGAAAAGCTAGGAAAGATGTGACAACAATGTGAACCTTGGTGCATTTCTCTCAGGTATGTAAAACTATCAGAGATGGGACAATGAGTCCTAAAAAGAACTGAATATAGAATTACATAGAAATATCATCTAGTACTACTACACTTGTGCATACCTTTGGGAAAAACAGAGATTTCTATAATTACCGTGAAATACAGCCTAAGAGTCAAGAAAGACAAATACCAAAAAGCAGTCCAAGAGTATTTACAGAGATTAATTGAAGTACTTATAACACACTCACTCCTATACAACAGTCAAAGTTATGTTTGACCACACTATTTCAGCAAATCCATTAAAACTTCATTAGGATAGTCTAATGTTATGTATGAGGCTGTGATGGCTGACCAGATTCTAGCCAACCTTTACCTTCCATGAGAAGTTACCTCCTAGGTGTCATTGAATCACATAAAAAGTGAGGCAACTTTGTCCTTGAATTAAAAAATGAGAAACAAACTAAAGCAAAACTGTACTTAACTTAGAAGGCAAGATTTGATAATCGGATAAATCTCCAAGCCATCTTTAGCTTCTTCAGAAACATGTTCCTGAAGCTGAATCTTTTTTTTTTTCTGTTCTTCAATTTTATACACAGTTAGGTTCATAAAATGGAATGTCAAACAGTGAGAAATAAAAGAATCTCATCAGAGATCCTTTCTTCTTTCTTGCTATTGACCATGAGTAAAGATTCTGGAACCATGGCTTGGAGAGAAGCCAAATGAGAGAGTCAGAAAAGAACCTGTGTGATTTTACCCTAGAAGTTCCTGGTCAGAACATGATAGGTGGGCTGGAAAAGCATAAAGCCTTCTTATGGGAAAAGAAACATTCCTGAATCAAGTAGAGCTTTAAAGTATCCACTAAAGACAAATCCACAGAAGAGTCAAGTCTTAAGTGTTACCAAACAATATTAACAGAAAATACACCCCAAAATGTAGGTGGTATTTCAATATTGTGATTTGCATTTTTTTATGGCTAGGGATGTTGAACATTTCTTCATTTGTCTATTGGCCATCCTTTCCTCTTCAGAGAATTTTCTCTTTAAGACTTTAGCCCACCTATTTATTAGGCAGTTGTTTCTTTGAGGATGTATTGTTGGGGGATTTCATTTTTTGTCTTCCAGGTATATTTTAGATTTATAGAAGTTCCTCAAAAGACTACACATAGAGCTCTCCTGTGATGCAGCAATCCCACTTTTGGGCATTTACCCAAATGATCACAAACAAGAATATCCTAAAGCTACCAGAATGACTACATTTATTGCAACATTATTTATCATAGCTAATATATGGAACTAACCCTGATGCACCTCAGTAGATGAATGGATCAAGAAAATGTGTCACACAATTGAATTCTATGCCTCCATCAGTAAGAATGAAATTGCCCCATTTATTAGGAAATGGAAAAACTTGGAAAAAATTATATTGAGTGAAGTAAGCCAGGCCCAAAGATACATAGGTCCCATAGTTTCCCTTATAATAACTGGTATATGTGTGAGACAAGCAGAAACGGTAAGATAAGTTGATGTTAGGGGAAATAAAACTGAAGATAAGGACACCAATGTTTTTTCTTGCTTCCTATTGTTGCTAATATATATATATATAAGATGATTTCTTTGTTGCTTTGTATGTTTCTACCATGGTATAATCCTTGTTTTCACTGTATTTGATATTGATATAATTTGTGGAGGGGAAGGGAAAAATTGTTTAAATAGAGATATAGGTGTACTCATTCCAACAATGAAAAGTACAAGATGTTATGTTGTAAAATGAATTTTACAAGTTTGGTGGGGGGTGTGGGAGATGGGAGGGCAGGGATGGTAAGAGGAAACAAAGGAGGAGGCAACAATGCTAGATAGGAAGTGTACTCATTACTTTGCTCCTGTAATTGTAGCCCTTGGGTTTGGTATTTTCACAACAACAACAAAAAAAAAGTAAAAAAATGGCTTTGACAAGAAGTATACTCTTTATCTATTTAGAAAATGATGCAGAGGCTGTAACATTTAATAAAGTGATTTAAAAAAATCAGTAATATTAAGTAAGGAGGTCAGGCCTGGCTGGTGCCATATTGGCCACAAGGTAGATGGTTGGGTCTGCCATCTTGTGTTCATGCTCGGGGAAGGAAATGACAACATTCATCACCTGCCTCCCAGATGATGGATGTGCCTGGATCCCTGGAAGCAGGGGTGAGCATTTGGCTGATATGTTACTCAATCTGTTATTCCAGTGCTTGGGACTGGGAGTTTCCTGTGGACCTGCCCCCTGCTCCGGCCCTATTTAGATTGGACCATCAGTGGCACCAGACACCATGCCACATGTCTCTGTGATCCTGTCCTGTGTCCTGTCTCCTGGCTTGTCTCTGGTAATCATGGTGTCCCAATTCCCAATTCAGTGCTGTATTGGTTTGTTGGTATTGTTTTTATTCTTTTTTTTTTTTTCCCTTTCTGGCCTGTTGCCAAGCTGTCTAAGTGTATTTGTGGACAGCAATACTTTGTTACAACGGGCTGCTTGCAGACTGCTACCGGTGTAATAAAGATTCCAGTATTCCATCTTCCAAAATATGGCTTCTGTGCTCACTTCGGCAGTACATTGGCTGAAATTGGAACGATACAGAGAAGATTAGCATGGTCCCTGTTTAAGAATGAAACGCAAATTCGTGAAACATTCCATATTTTTACAAAATAGTGTTCTAAACGTACCAAGAGCCTAATTACATCATTTATACAATAAAAAAATGTGACTTCTGGGATAATTCACCTTACAACAAATATACTGTCTTCATTTACATAAACACAAAGTTGGACCTAAAGTTAGAATTTCTAGAGCCAAGATAGATCCCTCTGTATAGTTACGTATTTAAACGTAGCCTGGATGCATTTAGAAAAAATGTCTGTGTTACATCAGAAAGTGCTTAATTAGTAAACCAAGACCAAGACTCCAGATCCTATATAAGCCAGTCATTCTAGATAAGTCCAGAGCTGTTTGCTTCCATGAAGAGCTCTACTTTCACACTTTCATGAACAAATGTTTTTGTGACAATATGAGGTCTTCACCTCAGGAACTGCTTTAACATACTTGATATTTTCTCTTTTTTTATTTTTATTTTTTATTTTTTATTTTTTGGGTCCGGTCATGGGGCCTGAACTCTGGGCCTGGGCGTTGTCCCTCTGCTCTTCAGCTCAAGGCTAGCGCTCTACCACTTGAGCCACAGTGCCACTTCCGGCTTTTTTCTTTTTGCTTATGTGGTGCTGAGGAATCGAAGCCAGGGCCTCAGGCATGCAAGGCAAGCGCTCTACCACTGAGCCACCTTCCCAGCCCTATTTTCTCTTTTTTTAAAGCAACACTATCACTCTACCACTTGTGCCACATCTTGATTTTTGGTGGTTAAGTAGAGATATTTCTACTGTCTTTTCTGCCAGAGCTGGCTTCAAAGGAGATTCTCTCATCTTGGCCTCCATAAAAGCTAGGAATCAAAGCATGAGCCCTGTGGGCTTTTCTGAAGAAATCTTCTCTCTCTGGGAACAAGAGGTTTCATTGAGTACTTCACCTCAGGCTTCCTGTGCCTTCAACAATTTCAGTATTTGTTTTTATTGTTCAAAGAGAATCCTTAAATCCTGGCCACGATTCCATTTACAAGATAAGGACAGTGGACTTCACATTGCCAGATTTAGCTAGGTTGCTAGCTTAACTCCTTCCCTCACAGTGTTCACCCTTCTGGTGGTCTATACAGGCCTAGTACAAAAATGGAGGGATTGGGAGGCACTTGTGCCCTTGGCCTTCCTACTTGTGGCACACATACACACACACACACACACACACACACACACACACACACACACACACACACACACACACACACACACACACAGAGGCATATACCAGGCATTTGGAAATAGCTCATTCTCCCATGTTTACACACTGGATGCTTTCTGAGAAGGGATGGTTCACAGAGTGGAGTCCTTTTACCTAGGCTTGTCATATAGCTGAAAGTAAAAGGTGGGAACCAAAATACCTCATTCATTCAACATAGGTCTGATGATAACATTTAATTATTGCTTTAATCATTTTTATTACTATCACTTGGCTAATACTTTTGGTTGAGCTCAAAATTTAAGGGACTTACTGCTCACTTAATGTAAGACCAGCAATTAAAAACTAGCCAGTTACATTCCCTCAAGTGTGGAATCTTAGCTACTCAGGAAGCTAAATTAGAACGGTAATATTTGTAGGCCATCCTGTGCAAAACCTTCATGAAAATGGTATCTTAATCAATAAAAGGGTAGATCTGGTGATATGTGCCTATCTTGTTTGCTCCATGTGACATGTAATTATAAAAATTAGTGTAGAAATGCCCAGGCAGAGAAGCAAGACTGTAAGGTGAAAATTGAGTGGTACAAAAGGGCATCTGGCATGGAAGGTAAAGGAAGACTTACAAATTTTCCCCCTGAATTCAACCTGAGGACTACTAATATGACCTGTGCAAACAATACATTCTTCTAAATACTTAGTAGAAGAATTTGGATGTGGTTTACAGAATGATAGGTAAACAGTCCTTTACCAAGTGATTGCAAAAGGACTTTTGCATATGTCTATATGATGTTATAAATTTTATGTCCTATTCTGTGGAAACCATGATTCCTGCTAGAATCAAGGAGTTTAGATCTACTGATCTAACAGGGCACTGGTGGTACACATCTGAATTCTTAGTTGCTCAAGAGTATGAGTTTTAAGGATAACAATTGAAAGGCAAACTAGGTAGAAAATGCTGTGAAGGTGTTAGCGCCAATTATCACCAAATTTCCCACAAGTAGTGCTGTGAATCAAGTTGATAGACTATCATTACCTTTGTTCATTTATTTAAAAAGCTCAGGGACAGTACCCAGGCCTGAGTAGAAAAACTCCAAAGCCAGGGAAGATATTTTTTAAAATGGGCTCTTTGTCCCTTGTGCAGAAAAGTTATCATTCCTGTGTAAGCCTAATGTACTCCATAGGGTATAGTCATTGTCCCTCAATTGAACTTGATATTGAAATGTCTTATAAGCCAGGGTAATGATAGATTGTCATGAATATTTGGGTATCTTTTGTCATGTGAATGGACGTGCATATACCTTTATGTTTCTGACTAGTTCATAGGTCCTTGCAGAGGTTCAAGTTACTGTGTAGGACAATGTGGTCCATGTCTGTATGGAGTGGAATGAGACCTTCAATGAAAGATCTCAACATATAAAATGTGGCCAAATATTTCAGTATACTTGAAACAGTATCATAAGAAATGAAGGAGGCAAATAGTGTTGATTTAAGATCCTAGAATACCAATATATCTGAACGAGAAGACTGTGGTCTTGTACTAGGTGCACATAGATGCAGGAGAAATACTCTTTTCAGTCTGATCTGTCAGATGTATTTAAGCATTTTTGTTGTTTTTCCCTTTCTGATTGCACTTTATTTCAAGGCCACTCCAAGGGGTGAGTGACAGGATATTTAGTTTCAGCTCATTCTACAAGCTCCTATGTCCTGAGAAGAGAAGTGGTGAACCATGACTTGGGTACATATTCACCCTAGACCCAATCACTAAGAGTGGGTTAAGTTATATAATTTTTCAGAATGTCAAGGGTCCTACCACAACTTTCATCCTGTAGTAATTTCCAAAGTTAGGCCTTAGAAGAGTTCAGCTTTTGTATGAAGATTTCAGCTCTAAATTAGATTATTTTCAACAGCCATCTATTGAATGTTACTGGATAAAGTGTACAAATAAAATCATATTTATGTTATAGAAAATTGTGTTATCATCATCAGGGTCAGTTAATATGACCCAAAGTCATGACCCTGAAGAGTCTGCTCTCCAGAGATCTAAGTATTTATCCAAGAACCTCCAGTTCCCAAGCAATCTTGACCCCAATGAGAGAGCAGGATGTCAGGTGAAACTTTTTTCTTCCTCAGGTTAACCTGGAATGATGCACCTCAGAGTGACTGGAAGGGACAGAAGCTGGGATACTGAGCACAGTGGATACTGAACAAGGCTATCATAGGATTTTCACTAGACCCTCAGGGACCACCCAAGACTCCCTTGCATTACCTTGAACACTTATATCTTTATGATTCTCAAATTCTAGGTCATTTTTCCTCCCAGAATTAGGTTAACATTAAGTGTACATTTTTTTGTTCCATCAATGAATATTGAATTTCTTTTAAATTTTATTCTTTAAGTTTTCTGGATCACTTACACCCTTGTATGAAGTTCTTGTTATAGAAGTCTCAGTACTTTGAGTACATGACTACCTGGAGCATCCACAGTCAACCATCTTTTGCCTCACTTGTATATGAAGTCTGAGCAAATCCCAGCCAAAACATTCTAACTTAAATATTTCTTACAAAAAGTTTGATGTGGAGACTTTAATCTGGTGTGGTGGAAGTTGGTTGGGCTCATGGTCTAGGCTAGAACTCAAAATGGAAGGTACAGAAAAAGAAAAGTTTGGTAAGGAACCAGCTGAGGAGAGGAGGGCAGTGCCAAAGTCTTCATGCAAGAGACCAGTCTGGCAAGCCCCTTGGGACAGGAGTGAGAAGCCCAGAGCAGGGCCTGTGCTACCCATCAGTCCATCACCACTACAGCATGGCACCTGCAGCATGGGCCAAGTTGTGCATATGTTTCTTACAGGGCTGACTGTGGACACAGTGACCTGTAAGACAAGTCAGTGGCCTAATGTAATAGTCTTGTCCTATGTAGATGATACAATTGCTTGTGGACAAGAAGCATTCATAATAAAACAATTGTTAGGTGTACTCGTATAAATTCTTCAGGACGTGTGTGTTTGTGTGTGTCCTAAGAAGAAAACAAATTGAAAAGTAGTTCAGAGAGAACTCAAATGACAAGAATGTGGGACTTGAGTGCACAGCAAGATAGATCCATTACAATCACAACAAATAAGTGAAAAGGAATGGTTTTCTTCAATTATTTTTACCTACCCTTACAAATCCCATTGTGTTCAAAATAATAAGGGCAGAAATGTATCTGTTGATGCTTACTGTTGTACGACAGCTAGTTTATAAGTGACAGCAGAGGCATAAGGTCTGTTCTGTGAGTGTCCCCTGCAATCACTGGAAAGACAGTACTATTGGAAGTGAACTAAAGCCACTTATTGCAGAGGAAGCATTTACTAATTTCAATGAGCAGACTTTTTGTTTTGCTTGTCCTCGGGCTCGATCTCAGGGCCCAGGTGCTGTCCCTGAGCTGCTTTTGCTCAAGGGTAGCACTCTACCACTTGAGCCACAGCACCACTTCTGGCTTTTTCTGGGTATGTGAACCTGAGGTATAGAACCCAGCTCCTCATTCATGTGATGCAAGCACTGTACCACTTAGCCACCTTCCCTGTCCTATAAGCTGACTTTTTATGTTAAAAGAAGAAAGAATGTGTTGGTATGTACTATCCACCTTCCATGTGCAATTCCCAAGGTTCAGTCCCCCAAAGTGAAAGGAAGAAAGTAGAAAATGGGATGACATGAAGTATTCAGTTACAACTACAAAGAAAAATAGAAGAACAAAGGCAATGAGCAAGTAATTAGGTTTTTGTTTGTTTGGGACCATTTGTTTTTTCTTTCAATTGTTGTGTGAGAACTTTAAACTCAGGGAGGGCCTGACATATTCCCTAAGCTTTTCACTAAAGGCTGGCATGCTACCACTTCCAGCCACAACGGCACTTCTAGTCTTTTGGCATTTAATTGGTGATATGTCACAATGAATTTTCAGCTGATGTGCTGCTGAGGAATGAAAACCAGTGCCTGATGAATGTAAGGGAAACACACTACCACTGAGCCACACTCCCAGCCCCGCCCCCTTTCTTAAAATAGTGTGGTTGGGGCTGGCAATACGGCTTAGTGATAAAGTGCTTGCCTAGCATACATGGAAAACTGGGTTTGATTTCTCAGTATCTAATAAACAACAACAACCACCAAACACCCCTAGAGGTGGTGCTGTAGCTCACGTGGGAGAGTGGAGGTCTTCAGCATAACAAAATTCAGGAACAGTTCTTAAGCCCTGAGTTTAAGCCCCAGGAATATCAAACAACATCATCAACAACAACAACAAATGAGTAAATGAAGACAAAAAAACCAATGTCAGCAAGTTTCATTGATAAACATAACACACACACACACACACACACACACACACACACACACACCCCTACACAAACACACTTTTTAAAAACCATATTCACCTCCTTTACCCTGTCTGCTCACCCTCCCTGTTCCAACTGCTACCTACATCCACAGGAGCACTTATTCTATGTTTCTGTTGTTTTTTCATTCTTAAAAATTTTTTCTGAAGATTTTATACACACACACACACACACACACACGTATCGATATATATATATATGGGTTAAAATTACATGAGCCAGTATGCATTTTTGCACAATTCCACCCACTTACTAAAACTGGCATTTATTTCCATATATCACATTAAAAGTACCAATATTAGGTATTGATCTCATTGTCTGGGTGGTATCTCTGACCATTTTATCTTAAGGCTCTTTCACTCTTTCTACTCCTGTATTTTTAGGCGATTAATTATAGATAAGAGTTTCATTGACTTTTCTGAAAGGGCTGGATGAAAGCTCAATCCTCAGATCTCAGGTTTACCACCATGAGACACTTGTGTCCAGCACCTTTAAATATTATTACATGTACTATGTTATTTGTGGTAGTTAGTAATGAATTTTTTGTTTGTTTTTGTGCTGGTCCTGAGCTTGAACTAAAGGTCCTAAGTGGTCCCAGAGCTCTTCAGTTCAAGGTGAGCACTCTACCACTTGAGCCACAGCACCATTTCTGCTTGTCTGGTGATTAATTGAGATCTGTGTCTCACAGACTTCCCTGCCCAGGCTGGCTTTGAACTGTGATCCTCAGAGCTCAGCCTCAAGAGTAGCTAGGATTGTAGGCATGATGGATCAACATCCAGTTATACTTCAAAATACTGTATTTACCTATTTGTGGAATACAAAATGATGAGGATCACTTTTTACCTGTATTTTACCTATGGAATATCTAAGCACAATTCTACATCTATCTGTTAGTGTCTCTCAATTTATGGATTCCTGTAACCATCTTCTAGCTAGCTTCTGCACTTTATTTTTAACATATTTCCAATATTTTACATTACTTTTTTTTACTGCTACTATGTCTTAATTGTGTTTTTGTACAACTATCAAAAGGGAGCTGGAGAAAGGAATAGTAGTGGTGGAAGGGAGATGTTCATCCTCCTGAGAACTCACTTTCACCCTCTAGGAAAGTAAGAAAACACATCAGCGACTCTGGTGTTTCATTATAACTCACTCAGCAGAACAAAACAATGGGCTAAGAGTGAATCAATCATAAAAGGCTCATCACTAGTGATTAATTAAATATAAAGTAAGCACTGAAGTCCTTTTGGTTCCTAATCCAAAACCAAATGCTTATGACTCTTGTCTTTATCACAAGAAAGTGCAAGTGTAGCTATGGTTCAAGTGGTAGAGCATTGTTAGCCTTGAGAAGAAATGATTCAGGAAAGTGTTGCTAGGCACTAGTGTCTCAGGCCTCTAATCCTACCTTCTCTGCAGACTGAGATCTGAGGATCATGTTTCAAAGCAAGACTGGGCAAGAAAAGATTAGGAGACTCTTATCTGCAATAAACAACTCAGAAAACCCGAAGTGGTGAGGCTCCTCAAGTGGTAGAGCAGTAGCGTTGAGCTGAAGAGCTCATGGACAGTGCCCAGGCCCAGAGTTCAAGACCCAAGCCCAATTAAAAAACGTAAAGTGCCTACTCTCTGAGTTCAAGCTGTAAGACTTGTTGTAACCTGTTTGGTTTCTCTGATGCAAAATGAGTTATCTTCCAGGTGAGATTTCCCACATTTATTACATTCCTAAGGTTTCTCAGGTGTGTGAATCCTCATAGGTGAATGGAGGTGTGAATTCAGGGTGAAGGACTTACCCATTTCTTACATGCATAAGGTTTCTCTCATGTGTGTTCTCTGATGCAAAGTAAGCTTTCATTTCAATCTGAAGGGACTTCCACATTTGTTACATTCATAAGGTTTCTCTCCAGTGTGAATTCTCTTATGTGTGTTGCAATCTGAATTCCAGGAGAAGGACTTTCAACATTTGTTACATTCATAAGGTTTCTCACCTGTGTGAATTCTATTATGGCTGCAAAGCTGTGACCTCTGCTTGAAGGATTTTCCACATTTGTTGCAATCATAAGGTTTCTCTTCTCTATGTGTTCTCTGATGAAATGCAAGTTGTACCTTCCAGTTGAAAGACTTTCTACTTTCCTGATAGTCGTATGTTCATTCTCTGATGAACATGAAGGTTTGACTTAATGGTGGAAAGACTTTCCACATTTGTTACATTCATAATTTTGGTCTCCTGTGTGCTCTCTGATGCAAAGTGAGTTCTACATTTCTTGCATTCATAAGGTTTCGGGCTGGGAACGTGGCTCAGTGGTAGAGCGCTTGCCTTGAATGCATGAGGCCCTGGGTTCAATTCCTCTGCACCACATAAGCAAAAAGAAAAAAGCCGGAAGTGGCACTTTGGCTCAAGTGGTAGAGCACTAGCCTTGAGCTGAAGAGCTGAGGGACAGCACCCAGGCCCAGAGTTCAGGCCCCACAACCAGACCCAAAAAAACAAATAAATAAAAATAAAATAAAATAAAAAATAAGGTTTCTCTTCTGTGTGAATTCTGTGGTGCGTGCTGAGAACTGACTTGTACATCAAATTTTCTTACATTCCTCATATTTATAGGGTTTCTCTACTGTGGGCTCTTGTGGAGGGAAAATCAGTTCTGTTTTCTCAGACATAGATTTTGGACACTGCTGATGCTCATCAAGCTTCTCTTGTGGATACATCCTCTGAGGTTTTGTTAGGTGTATGTCCTTATTGAAAGATTTTGCAAATCCAGTACAAATATAAAGATTCTCTCCTGTGTACATTTTTTTATGTGAACTGACTGTAGGTATTATTTTTTTTGGCTCCAGTCATGGGGGCCTGAACTCTGGGCCTGGGTGCTGTCCCTCAGCTCTTCAGCTCAAGGCTAGCGCTCTACCACTTGAGCCATAGTGACATTTCTGGCTTTTTTCTTTTTGCTAATGTAGTGCTGAGGAATTAAACCCAGGGCCTCAGGCATGCAAGGCAAGCACTCTACCACTGAGCCACCTTCCCATCCCTACTGTAGGTCTTAAGTGGAATGATTTTGCACATACAGTACATTCAGGTGTTTTCCTCCCTCCCTGAAATATTTCTTGGGCAAGGACAGTAGAATTATCACACTCTTCTCTATATTCATTATGGTTACTGGAGTGTCCTCCAATACTGTCTAAAGAATATGGTCTCTTATTGTACTACCTTCCGTTCTCTACCATATTCAAATGTTGCAGCTCATTTGGATTCTCATAATTTTGGATAAAAATGCTCAAAATATCTGTGGGGTTCTTCGACTTCAGTAGACACCCTGGGCATGCATCTCATCAGGTTCATTGAAATCCTTAGTCCTCATCCTTCAGGGTTCCCATTAGTCCTAGTCAGCTCTGCCTTATATTTTGAGCTCAAAATAAAAGTTGTTCCTAATCACACTCTTCCCTCAACTGTATCAGTAGTTGTGACTATTTCACACAGAGATTTATCCTGGAAAGACAATCACAGCATCTATTTTTTTGCACCTCTAAAATGATTTATAGGAAAAAAAATACAAAAACTTAATTGATATCCAAAAACTCTTCATTATAAAGATAACACATTATGTTTTTAAATTTAAGATTTTAAAATAGCAAAGTAGGAATTGATTTATGAGAATTATATGCCTTTCTCTCTAAGGTATTATGAAAGTAATAATGATATTTTACGATGGAAAATAATATTTTTCTGTGTTTAAGTTTTTCTTTCTTAGTCAATTCACACTTCTAAAAATGCAGATTATGGGTATTTTCAGGAAAGGTTATTAATTAATAACACATCTCCCTCTAAAACTGTTACAAGAAATTTATCCTGCTTCAAGACAATAAGAAAGATGTCAACATGAAACTACACATGAAAATTATAAATGTGTAGGTAATATAAAGGAATGTATAGAACATATATTTAATGTAATCTGTCTAAAATGATTTGTGAAGGGAAAACACAGCACAATATTCATGATTCGTAAAGCATGAAGATTCAATATATAAATAGGTATAATCAAAACAAAATATGTGGGTTAGTAATATGCATTAATTGGTACTGTACTTGCCAGGCAAATATGAGGACCAATGTTCAAAGAATACCAACAAAAAATTAAAAAGTGTAATTGATTCAGATTTTCAATGGAATTATTCCATTGAAAAGTAACTATATTATATAAGGTCATAGGCTAGTATTGTGAGAATATTGTAAACTCTTAGAGTACCTAGTAATAATGCAATGCAGTACCTCCAGTAACTTAACTACCTATGTCTACCATAAGAAAAATCAGACTGTTTGGGAAATTTACTTTCTTGCAGTTCTATAGTATAGCAACAATTATGATGCATGTTTTACATATTTAGAAGTTCTGTGCTTCATCCTAAGGATGGTCTTTATTCTGTACACAAAATTTGTAGTAACTTCTTTTTTTTTTTAGATTTTATTTATTTATTTTTTATTGTGAAATACTGTACAGAGGGGTTACAATTACATGGGCAAGATAATGAGCATTTCTTATCAAGCATTGTAGCCTCCTCCTTAGTTTCCCCTTCCCATCACTGCCCATTCCCCCGACCCTCCTACCCAATCCTCCCCTGCCACCAAAGTTGTAAAGGTTGTTTTTCGACATAATGACTTGTATATCTCATTGTTGCAATGGGTCCACCGGCATCCCTATTTAAACGATTTGCTTGGGGTTACTTCTTTATTAAAGAAAACAGTCAAACTACAAGATTAGGTTACAGCTACTGTATAAGAGCATTTTTTTCTTTTTGCTTTTCATCAGTCAAGGGGCTTGATCTTTGGGCCTGGGCTCTGTCCCTTATCTCTTCAGCTCAAGGCTAGTGCTCTACCACTTGAGCCACAGCACCACTTCCAGCTTGTTCTGTTTATGTGGTGCTGAGCAATCGAACCCAGGGCCTCATGCATGAAAGGCAAGCACTCTACCACTGAGCCACCTTCCCAGCCCCTCTAGTAGCATTTTCAAAGGAGTATATTAGGCCTTACATATTTGTTTGTTTCACAGATTCAACAAACCATAGAACCAAAATACTTGACAAAGTATGGCACCTATAGTAAACATGGAGTCTTTGAAAAAACTGGCATTATCATGAACCATGCAGTATAACAACTATTTAGTAGGATTTAAAATGTAATAGGCATCAGAGGTGATTTGCAGTGTATAGAAGATTGCCTGAAATTATATTACAGGTGATTTGCACTGTATCGAATGCTGTCTGTAGGTTACATGAAAGCAAACTAAGAAAGAAGAATCAGATGAGACATAATAAATAGCAAATATAATAAATAGCAAAGTAATTACTAAAATGAAATCATATTTATATTATAATCTAAAAATACTAAATATATCAGGTAATTTCTGATTTAAACTGAAGAAAATATACTCAAAAAACTCAATAAGCCATCCAAAGAAATATACATTAATTATTAAGAAATCAAAATAAATCAATAATGATACCTGAAGCAAAAAGCAATAATGAAAAGTAAAATACTGATAATATGAGAGGAAATAAACATCAGCACAAATTGCGTTACCACAGATACAGAGCATTGATAATAACAGGTATATCATCAATCTATATAATAAAAATTTTATTTTGAAAAGTAGTGTACAAAGGTATGGTTAAAAGGCCAAAGAATGTTAATTTCTTTAATCTATAATTATGATTGTAGAATTAATACTCCTCTTTTTTTTTGTCAGTCGTGGGGCTTGTACTCAGGGTTTGCATGCTATCCCTCAACTCTTTTTTTTTTAATTTAATTTTATTTTATTTGTGAACATACTGTACAGAGGAGTTACAATTACATGGGCAGGATAATGTGTACATTTCTTACCAAGCATTGCAGCCTCCTCCTTTGTTTACCCTTCACATCCCTTCCTAGCATCCCCCCTCCTCCCCAATCCCAATCCTTCTCCTTCCCCCCTTCCCCCCCCACCCGCACGGACTTTGTAAAGCAACAAAGAGACAATCTTATAAATGCATTAGAAACACATGCATGAAAGAAAAAAACATTAAAATACATATCTAAGGGTTCATTTTCTTGACATCACATTATCTGACCTTTTCCGCTTGACTCATATATATGCTAGATATTACAAATAAGAGAAACCATGGGACCTATGTTTCTTTGGGCCTGGCTTACTTCACTTCATATAATTTTTTCCAAGTTTTTCCATTTCCTAACAAATGGGGCAATGTCATTCTTTCTGATGGAGGCATAGAATTCCATTGTGTATATATACCACATTTTCTTGATCCATTCATCTACTGAGGGGCATCTGGGTTGGTTCCATATCTTAGCTATGGTAAATAATGCTGCAATAAACATAGTTGTGCTGGTAGCTTTAGTGTGGTCTTGTTTGTAAACATTTGGGTAAATGGCCAAAAGTGAGATTGCTGGGTCTTAGGGGAGTTCTATGTGAAGTCTTTTGAGGAACCTCCATACTGCTTTCCAAAGTGGTTGAACAAGTTTACATTCCCACCAACAATGAAGTAAGGTTCCTTTCTGTCCACATTCCCTCCAGCATCTGTTGTTGTTAGAGTTCTTGATTTTTGCCGTTCTAACTGGAGTGAGGTGATATCTCAATGTTGTTTTGATTTGCATTTCTTTTATGGTAGGGATGTTGAACATTTCTTCATGTGTCTATTGGCCATCCTTCTTTCTTCTTCAGAGAAGTTTCTCTTTAAGTCTTTCGCCCACTTATTTATTGGGCAGTTGTTTCTTTGAGGATTTGTTGTTGGGGGGTTTAATTTTTTGAGTTCCAAGTATATTTTAGATATGAGACACTTGTCCGTTGTATGGCTAGTAAAGATCGTCTCCCAATCCGTGGGCTTTCTATTGATCTTGCTAGCTATGTCATTTGCCCTGTAGAAGCTCTGCAACTTTATGCAATCCTATTTGTCCAACCTTTCTTTGATTTGTTGTGTTTCCGGGTCTCTATTCAGAAAATTTCGTCCTGAGCCAAGGAGACCTAGGGTTTCTCCTATTCCATCCTGTAATGTTTTCAGAGTGTGTGCTTTGTGTTCAAGGTCTTTGATCCATTTGGAGTTGATTCTGGTGCAGGATGATATATAAGGATCTAGCTTTAGTTTTCTACATGTAGTTAACCAATTTTGCCAGCACCATTTACTGAAGAGGTTGTCTTTCTTTCATTCTATTGTTTTAGCTCCCTTATCGAAGATTAGATGGCTATAGGTCTGTAGGTTCATTTCTGGGTTTTCAATTCTATTCCATTGGTCCTGAGGTCTGTTCTTATGCCAGTACCAAGCTGTTTTGATTACTATGGCTTTATAGTAGAGTTTGAAATTTGGTATTGATATTCCTCCAGCAGTGTTCTTTCTATTGAGGAGTGTTTTTGCTATTCGGGGTCTTTTATTGTTCCATATGAATTTTTGGATTGCCTCTTCTATTTCCTTGAAGAATGAGGTTGGAATTTTGATAGGTATTGCGTTGAATTTGTAGATAGCCTTGGGAAGTATTGCCATTTTCACGATGTTAATCTTGCCAATCCAGGAACATGTATTCCTCAACTCTTGATATCAAGGTGAGTGCTCTACCACTTGAGCCACACTGCCACTTCCAGTTTTCTAGTGCTTTATTGGAGATAAGAGTCTCATGGACATTCTTGCCCGTGCTGGCTTTGAACTGTGATCCTCATATCTCAGCCTCCTGAGTAGCTAGGATTACAGGTGTGAGTTACCGGGGCCTGGCATCTAATAGTCCTCTTAATGACTGAACAACCAGATAAACGGTCATCACACACACACATGTGGAAGGCATTATCTTTATCTAAGTGCTGTTTATAAAGAACTATGCTGTTATATTTACCAAGACAGACACACTGAGAATAGATCTGAAGACAAATTGTCTAGAAATTTGAAATACCTGGTTTCAGATGCCCCCTTACAGACCACCAGAGACCATGATCAATGCAAACAGCAAAGAGTCGTTTATTGCAAGCTTGAGCTTGGTCCTCCGTGCACTCAGTAACTGGTAATGCTCAGAGGCCCCGAGCACAAAATTAGTACAACTTTTATAGTATTAAACAAATTCACAAGTTCAGGGCGTTTCCACACAAGCAAGTTCAGGGGGGTTTCCACACAAGCAAGTTCATAAGTTCAGGGGGTTTAAGTACACCCTGACTGTACTTCCCTTTTTCTGATGGAACACCTGGGCAACTGTTCTGTTCATTAAGGTTGGGCAGGGTTGGTGGCAACCTGCGGTTTTTCTGAGAACTACTTTTTCCTTTGGCAGCACAGCTCTCTTTGGTGGTTACTCTGAGCACAGCACAGTTCAAGGGGCTTGATCTTAAAATAGAGTTACTTTAGCTCTTCAGAAATCAGTATGAGAAAGAAATCTATGTTATAAACAAAATAAAATCCAACAATATGTTTCTAATAATCTATCAGTCAAACAAACAGATGGAAACTAGAATGGATCTGTAACAAATGTATGCTATCACTATGATTTATAGAATATTAAAGGGAGCCACACTCTTAATTCAGTTGTGAAATAATACAAGTGCTTTCAATTATGTATGGTGTATTCACATGTATATCTTCTGGAAGGTGTGGCAGAGCCACAGAATTTGAGGGATATAGGCAGATGAAAATATAGTATACAACTCAAGAGTAGAGATAGGAGGGAGGGATTGGGAGAGAGTGAAGGAATGGAAGACAGTGTATAAAAATAAAACTATTAATCTCTGTATGCATTACCTCCATAATAACATTAAATTACATTAATAATAAAATAATACCTCCAGCATAAACCATTTGCTTGGTGATCAAAATCTACCATAGTTAGAAGAACAGTTTCAATTATTAGACATATAATGCAACACTTAAATGGAAAGATAAACTATTTCAGTTTAGGTTGACTATTAATTCTACATAAACCAATAACAATAATCTGTTTCATTGTAGTATTCAATTAAGTGTTAATGTTAAATGTTGAGGTAAGAAAAAACAAGACAAGCACTTCTGGATCAAGACTGTCATTTAATCTTAACTATTAAGGAGGAAACTGATGTCTGGAAGCCAGCCTAGATAGAAAATTCAAATTAAGCAGCTAATGAACAGGTTAGAGGTAAGACTCAAGTGATAGTGCCAACAGTGAGTGAGGAAGCTGACTGACTGTGAGACCTGGAGTTCAAGCTCCAATAGTAGCTCTAGAAAGCTATGGTGGAGTTTGAGTTATGTGTATTACATGTGTTTCTAAATTAGAAACCTAATTGTTGTGAAAACTGGCAAGTCTTCATCTCAGACATAAAGAGAAAAGAAAATGAGTGGAGGAGAGAGAGAAGGGAAGCCAAAAGTCAGGGAAAAGGTGGAAGAAGAGGAGACAAGAGAGTAGTGGAGAGAAGGCAAAAAGAGGAAAAGGGAAAGGAGGAGGAGAAGACAGGAGAGGAAGAAAGCCTTCTGGCATTAGATTTGACAGTAAATCTTAAATAAGACACCAAAAGTGACTCATGCAACAAAGAGGCAAACAAACAAGTGCCAGGCTCTGGGGGCTCACACCTGGAATCCTAACTACGCAGGAGAGTCAGATCTGAGGATCATGGTTCAAAGCCAGCCTGGGCAGGAAAACCTGTGAAATCTTATCTCCAATGAAGCACCAGAAAGCCAGAAGTGGTGCAGTGGCCCAAGTGGTAGAGTGCTAGGCTTGAACTGATGGGCTGAGGCACAAGCTCAGACCCAGACTTCAAGCCACATGACTGACAATAAATAAATTAATGAATAAGGGCTGGGAAGGTGGCTCAATGGTAGAGTGCTTGCCTCGAATGCATCAGGCCCTGGGTTCCATTACTCAGCACCACATAAGCAGAAAAAGTCGGAAGTGGGTGCTGTGGCTTAAGTGGTAGAGTGCTAGCCTTGAGCTGAATAGCTGAGGGATAGCACCCAGGCCCAGAGTTCGGGCCCCAGAACTGACCAAAAAAAACAAAACAAAACAAAGCCAAGAAAAAAAAAATAAGTAAAAATTAAAAAATAAATACAAAACCAAAAAAGAAAAAAAAACAAACAAGATTAAGTGCACACAAACATAATCTTGTATAATGAAAAGAACTATCAAGGAAGAAGCAAAAGCATGGTAGGAGAAAATATTTACATATGTCTTTAAATAGATTTCTAACAAATCTGAATGAGAAAATATAAAGAAAATCCTACAAGTAACCCCCACACAACAAAATCTAATTTTAAAATAGGAAAAAGATTGAAGAGACTTTTCTAAAAAGGACATACACAAATAGCTGATTAAAATATAAAAGTAGAATCAATCATCATGAGAATAATTCAAATCAAAATTACAATAAAATAACTATTTTACACATGTTAGTATGGCCATAGTTTAAAAAAAAAACACCAAAAATCCTTCCAAACTCCAACAAAAGCTAGGAAAGTTGTGACAACAATGTGAACCTTGGTGCATTTCTCTCAAGTATGTAAAAGTATCAAAGATGGCGCAAAGTGTCCTAAAAAGAACTTAATATAGAATTACATTGAAATATGATCCAGCACTTCTACACTTGTACATACCTTAGAGAAAAACAGAGATTTCTATAAATACCATCAAAAATACAGCCTAAGTTTCAAGAAAGACAAATACCACAAAGCAGTCCTAGTGTATTTACAGAGACAATTGAAGTACTTATAACACACTCAGTCCTGTACAACAATCAAAGTTATGTTTGAACACACCATTTCCGCAAATCCAGTAAAACTTCATTAGGATAGTCTAATGTGTATGAGGATGTGATGTCTGACAAGTTTCTAGCCAACCTTTATCTTCCATGAGAAGTTACCTCCTAGGTGTCATTGAATCACATAACAAGTGGGACCACTTTGTCCTCACACTAAAAAATGAGAAAGAAACTAAAGCAAATCTGCTCTTAACTGAGAAGGCAAGTTTTGATAATCTGCTAAATCTCCAAGCCATCTTTAGCTTTTTTAGAAACATGTTCCTGAAGCTGAATCTTTTTTTTTTTAATGGTCTTCAATCTTGTAAACACTTAGATTCATAAAATGGAATGTCAATCAGTGAGAAGTAAAAGAATCTCATCAGAGATCCTGCCATTCTTTCTTGCTGTTGACAATGAATAAAGATTCTGGAACCATGGCTTGGAGAGAAGCCAAATGAGAGTCAGAAAGAACCTGTGTGATTTTACCCTAGAAGTTCCTGCTCAGAACATGATAGGTGGGCTGGAAAAGCATAAAGCCTTCTTTTGGGAGAAGAAACATTCCTGAATCAAGTAGAACATTAAAGTATCCAGTAATGACAAATCCACAGAAGACTAAACTTTTGTGTTACTAAACAATATTAACAGAAAATACACACCAAAATGTAGATCCATAAAATCTAAAGGAAACAACTTATATAGGGATGTGCTTTTGCTTATACTTGTTGGTTGATGACACAGGAAATTCTTTTATCCTGCGTTCTGTTTTTTTTTTTTTTGCCACATTTACCCACAATGGTAATTGTTAATATAAAATATATGAACTTTACAGTGACATTTACAAAAAGTAAAATTTTATTCTGTTTACTTCAGTGAGGTTGTTTTTGATAGGAAACACAATATGAATCTTTTAAAAGAAGTGTTTGCACATTAGTACTGGGGTTTTCTACATCATAAGAATATTTTCTTTCTTTGAAAAATTAAAGTGCAGCTGGGAAGGTGGCTCAGTGGTAGATGCTTGTCTTGCATGCCAGAGGCCCTGGGTTGCATTCCTCAGCACCACATAAGCAAAAAGAAAAAGCCAGAAATGGCACTATGGCTCAAGTGGTACAGGGCTAGACTTGAGCTGAAGAACTGAGGGACAGCACCCAGGCCCAGAGTTCAGGCCCCACGACTAGACACCCCCCACCAAAAAAGAGAAAACTTAAAACGTATTTATTGTAGCCTAAATGTTCACATTCACAATACTTAAGATGAGGAGTGTTACACATTTCAAAGTGGGATATTTTTGTGTGTTTGGGGATTTGGACTGTCCTCATCCACATTAGTGACTGAACAATCTGCCTTAAAATTGTCAAGTTTTCTATTTCATCTTATTTTATTAGAATATAATCTGAATTTAAAAGAGGACATTGTAACTGGGCTCTCATGTCTAATGGCTGTAATCTTAGTTTCTCAGAAGACTGAGATCTGAGGAAAGTTAATATTATCCCCACCTTTGCTCCTCAGCTCCACCAAGACAAGCTCCTCCCAGACCTAGAGTTCCCTCCATACTGCTGACCACTCCCTCCCTCTACCCACACCTAGCTGAGCATGCACCTACCTAACTTCCTGCCCCCAGCTCCTGTGGCTACCTGAAGACAGACACATGCATGTGCTCCCTCTCCTGGGAAATATGGTCCTTCTAGTAAACCTTATAATAATCTTTCTCCTGTGCTTGCTTCTGGTCCCCTGGGATGCACATGATGGATCCCTACAAGGATCACAAAATGAAGCCATTGGTAAAAGAATGTCTGAGACTTATCTCCAATAAAATAGCCAAAGTAGCTGGAAGGGGAGGTGTGGCTTAAGTGGTACAACATTATCATTGAACCAAATAATTTCATGGTCATTTTCCAGACCTTGAGTTCAAGTATCAGGACAAGCACACATATATCAAGGTCATTGTATTGTATTCAAATTATATTTTAACAATTAAATTGGAATACATGGATAGGAAGTCTCTCTCTCTCTCTCCTTTTTTGTTGGTTGTGGGTCCTGAACTCTGAGCCTGAAAACTGTTCCTAAGCTCCTAAACTCAAAGCTAGCACTCTACTACTTATGCCACAGTGCACTGCCAACTTTTCCTGCTTCTGTGGTTCTGAGGAATCATACTCAGGGTCTCATTCATGCAAAGCAAGCACTCTACCACTGAACCACCTGCCCAGCCAGTCTCTCTCATTTTAACTGATGTAAAATAGACTAATTATATTAATGGAGAAATTGTAATTTGTCAAGAAAGGACACAATAATTGGAGTATATCTGTGCCACGTGCATTTTGAAATTTTCAAACACCATAGGAAGTGCAGAGGGTGAAAAGAAGATCACTATGTTTATATAAGACATATTCAAGGAATGTTTACCATTCATTGGCTTCAAAGCACAAAAACCAAGTTTATAAAGCCACATGGGTGAGTACCAGAATCTCTAGGTTCAGTCTCTAGACTCTCCTTGTCTAGAGAACCAGAGGATTCTAAGCCAGTTTCTTGCACCTGCAGGAACAAGTGATAATGGCAGCACAATTCCATTAGGCCAAAAAATATCCTCAACCTCAGACTGGGGAAAGATGGTAAGGGCAGACTTTGGCTGGCGACTCAGATTGCTTCAAGTTACAGCTTCCAAGTTCCTCTGAAGAAGAGACACTGGGCTTCTTCCTCTTGGCTCTGACTATAGAATGCAAAGCTGTACTTCAGAGCACTTCCAGCAGCAAGGCAAAAGGAAAGAAACTTGAATTTACAAACTAAAAACATCAACAGTGGCCAAGCAGGTTCAAGCGCCTTACCCCGGCAGCCCTCCATTCTTTCAAAGGATCTGTGCCTCAATAGAAGCTACAATTCCCATAACACAATGCATTCAACTAGAGGAAGTGGGCTTGTTACAGGGTTTGGACTGGCACCAGACACTTGGTCCTAAGTGTGCATGGATGCATGGGGACCTTTCTCTCCCAGCTGCGGGAACTAAGGTGAGTTTCTTCTTGAAAAATCAGTTTACCTCCTGAAACATTGTGAGATCAACCAAAACAAAGGAATGTATTAGGATCATTAGATAATTTGGCTTTTTAATTCGTAGTTTTATTAATGTAATTGAGGTTATGAGATTCCATGGTTATTGATTTTGTTTTTGTTCAAAAGTATGTTCCTCTGAATATAAATTAGGTCACTGTTTTGCCTTCAAAATTTGAATATCTCCCCTCTCACTTTAAAAAGGTATTTGCAGCTGGGTGCCAGTAGCTCATGCCTGTAATCCTATGTACTAAGGATGCTGAGATCTGAGGATGCCGCTCCAAAGCCAACTCAGGCAAGAACATTCATGAGCTTTCTCTCCAATTAACCACCAAAAATACGGAAGTGGCCTTGTGGTTCAGGTGGTGTAGAGCTCACCTTCAGCAGAACAGCTCACGGATGCAGCTCAGGCCCAGAGTTCAAGCCACAAGATCAGGTATTTCCATACACTGAGCTGATTGGTTCTGGAATTATTTTCCCCTTCCCTAATACATATATGTATATGTAATATATAATATATTTTATATACACATATATATGAATAAAATAGCAGAATTTTAAGGTAGACATACTTTATAATCTTAGAATTGAATACATTGGTCAAACTCTTCCCATTATTTTCCCAGAAACTCCCAAATTCCCTCTATGAAAATTTAAGGAGTTTTTGGTTATTGGCATATGAAATTTGCCTTTTCTTTAATAATTTTTTCCCTCCTTTTGTTGTTGGTCCTGTGGCTTGAACTCAGAGCATGGGCACTGTCTGTGAGCATTTGCTGTGCTGTACTTGCCTTTCTTTTATTAATTGCTTCAGGAAACTAGTGAAAAGTTTCCTCCCAGGGGTTTCTTACAAAATGGTACTCCTCCTCCAAGACTCTTTCAAAAATGGTTGTCTAGGTAGATCAGGATGAATGTGGGTGGAGATAGAGTTCAGGGTAGGTCTATGTTCATGTGAAGCTTGATAACTTGATCCAAACCAGTCTGTTTTTACTTTTCTGTTTTGCAGATCCTGTTGTTTTGATTTTCTACCTGTTCTCTGATCCTAGAAGTTTCTGCGTGCTAGGGGTCCTCAGACTTGTCTTCCCAACTGTATCCATTACACTGTGGAATAAACATTTTGCCTCCCTCCCTCATGTCAGACATCCTAAGCTTTTCTCTTAAGGATTTGTTGTGATTGTTGATGATCCTTTCCACACATCATGATTGGGAAGGATTGTGTAGGAAATATTCATGCCTGATATTCAGTCCTCCATTGCATGGGTCCTTCCATGCCTCTTTTAGTGGACCTGAGCTATTCCTCATTGAAATGGAGATCATGAGGCACATTTGGATATATAGACGTCAACTTTGGAGCAACTATAAAATATGAAGGAAAAATAATACTTTCTTTCTGTAAAAGTTAAAAGTTCCTGAGAGGCAAAGAGATAAGGATCCGGTATAAATGGGTGCTTCCTAGACTAGCTGTGTCACATAGTTTTCATTGTTCAAGGGTACATTTTTGAAACATTCATTTCTAAGTATTATGTTCATTGTACTAGTAGAAATAGAATTCACTTCCTACATTATTTTTGAATTGTTCAATGCTCACAGAGTAAGTCTCATTATTTGTTATACAGATATTATATCCTCTTCCTTCATTCATCTCAATGATTGACTGTTCCAGATGCTGAGGTAGAAGGTACAAGTATGGTACGGTATTCAGGGATAAATTATGGTTCTGATGTCCTCTGGAGGAAAAGGTGAATGAATGGAAAACATGGAGCTCATGCATAACACTTCTAGAATTCCTATGGCAGGAGATGTGGTGCACCCCTCATGGGTTCCACTATGCCCGGAGATTCCTGTGGTTGCAATGATGCACCACCATGGAGGGCATGTGGATTATGGAGAGCCTGTGGATTTCACATCTTGTTTATTGTTGTACTGGTGGAAGTCTCCCAGTATGCACTGCATAACTGGGCTCAAGGAGTGACGTGATCAGTGGTACCTTGCTGGCCCCCATGTTTGTCAGCCTGTTTTGACAAGCTCACCTGACATCTGCAACTGGCTGCTGCTGAGGCCTTTGGACTAATGCCTCTCTCTATCCCATACCTCTGTATCAGAGACATGTCCTGTTTCATGGTTTTGTATCAGTTACTGTGCAATGTTGTGTTATGTATCCATACATGCTGAGCTAGGTATGGTTTTCAAGGGTGGGGTAGTTTTTTTTTTTTTGTCGGTCGTGGGTCTTGAACGCTGGGCCTGGGCGCTGTCCCTCAGCTCTTCAGCTCAAGGAGAGCTCTCTACAACTTGAGCTACAGCGCCACTTCCGGTTTTCTGGTGATTTATTGGGGATAGGAGTCTCACGGTCTTTCCTGCCCGGGCTGGCTTTGAACCGCGATCCTCAGATCTCAGCCTCCTGTGTAGCTAGGATTACAGGCGTGAGCCACCAGCGCCCGGCTGGGTGGGGTAGTTTTTGATGCCTCTATCAGGAACAATTGTGTTCTCACTAACTGCATAAATACTCTGAGATTACTATGCAATCACCTTAACTTATGTTGCTTGTTCAGTTGATATAACCATTATGATATAATCAGTTTGGGTCTCTGTTTTTATTGAGGTTTATAGGCTCTTAGCCATTGCTGCAGATTTTTTGGAATATTGGTTGCCAGCATTTTTGCTACCCTAAATGTTCTTGCTAGTGCTACTGCTTCTGCTGTGAACCTTATCCAAACCATATATACAACACAATATGTTAATAGTTTGGCTTGATATGTTTCTGATGCCCTGGGATGCAGGTGGGCTTGGATAAGATTGTGATACGTTTTATGATTTGGAAACAGCAATGATGTATATTGATAATCAAGTAGATGTGCTAAAGACACGGTTAAAAATGATGTGACATGCTAATGGTTAGTACGTCTGTGTTATCCCTCAATATGATATGGGCCAATATCCAGTGACATATTTGAGGAATCTGGACCTTTGATAATTTTTGGGGGGGAGGATCTGGTCATAGGGCATGAACTCTGGGCCTGGGTGCTGCAAAGCTAGCGGGCTACCACTTGAGCGACAGTGCCATTCTTGCTTTTTTCTTTTTGCTTATGTGGTGCTGAGGAATCGAACTCAGGACCTCATGCATGCAAGGCAAGGGTTCTACCACTGAGCCATACTGAGCCACACATACAGCCCTCCTTTGATAAATTAAGCTTAGACATTAGGCAGCTACAGGGTCAGAAACCTGATATTGGTCACTCCACCCTATAGGTAGCACACCCTGCAGACTTAGCTGCATCAGTTCTCCATTATCTGTAGGGATTCAACCTGGGAAATAGCAATCCTTTTTCCATTTCTTAGGCATTTTCCTGTTTCTTGTTTTTGTATTCCTTTTTCTTCCATTCTTATTGAGATGTATGATCTGCTGCATTTTCTAGGCTCAAGCTGATAGACACTTGCTCAATTTACAAAATAAAAAGGAGGACTTGTTGCAGACTCAGAGGTGCAAGGACTGTCAACTGTGAGCAAAAGCTCCACAACCATGGACTGCAACCTTCAGGGCTGTAAGTACTTGCCATTTTCCTAGGAGGGAGTGTTCCTTTTAGCTTCTGGGCCTGGGGCCTTACCTGTAGGAGATTGGTGGACAAAGGTTGACCGAGAATGAGGAAGGATGCATATGATCTGCAGTTGTTGCCACATTGAGTCCTAGAACAATGTGATGCAAGAACTAGACAGATATAGAAAGTGTCTATAGCTAAAGATATTGCAGAAATAAAGAGAGATTCATCATTGGCCTGGTCTCTGTCTCTTCCATTATCATCCCCTTGTTCTTCTGGAACACTGCTGGTGTTGTGGCTGGCCCAAGCAGTGGTAGTATGCTTACCTAGCATGCATGAATCCCTGGTTCAAGTCCTCACTACCTCATACACAGGAACGCAAAATGTGGAATTGTGGCTCAAGTAGCAGGATGCTAGTCTTGAGCAAAAGAAGTTCAGTGACAGTGTCCATGCACTGAGTTCAAGCCCCAGGGTTGGGACATAAAACACAAGAAATGCAAGTTGGGTGCTGGTTCCTCATGTCTGTAATCCTTGCTGTTCAATAGGCTGAAACCTGAGGATCCCAGTTCAAAGTCAGCCTGGCCACCAACATGTGTGAGACACTTATCTCCAGTGACCACTAGAAATCCAGAAGTGTGTTGTGGCTCACATGGTAGAGTACTTCAGCTCAGAGATGGTTCCCAGGTTCAAAGTACAAGTGCCATGAACGACCAAAAAAAAAAAGGATAAAAATATAAGTAAATGCACCAGAAATACAGGCTTGAACAATGAAAACTACAGTTCACATGTAGTCTTGGAAGTACTCCAATTCTTTCTGATCCTTTTCTCCTTGCCTCTCAGGAATTTAATTTTTTTGAATGAAATTAAATTTTCTTTATATTATTAGAGGTGCTTTTAAGTTGAAGTCTATAAATCCAAATATGCCCTTTGATTTCCATTTTCATGAGGAATAATTTAGGTCCAAAAAGGAGATATAGAAAACCTATACACTGGAGACCTAAAACCAGGCATGAAACTTTCCAATACAAACCATCTCAATTATATTGTATGTAAAGGATCACCAAAAATCACAATAAATATTTAAGAGACAAGTATAGGATCTCTGAATATGAGAGAGGGAGACTGTTGCAGACTCTGGGGTGCCTGCCAGGAGCAGGCAAACTGTGAACAAAGGCTTCAGGGCCATTGACTCCCACCCTCAGGGTTGCAAGTCCTTGCCCTTTCTTGGTTTGAGGAAGTGTGTGTTGTAGCTGTTTGGCCTGGGGCTTTAAGTGAAGGGAGGCTTTGGTGGAAAAGATAGATTGAAGTAGAATGAGGAAAGGTGTGTGCTGTTTGCACTTTTTGGCACAGTGGGCGTAGACCAATATTACACAAGCATTTGAGAAATATAGCAGAATTGTGCCATCAGCCATCTCTCTGTCTCCTTAATTATTATCCCGTTGGCCCACAGAAGTCTTAATTGTGCTCTGTACGACTGTGGCAGAAGGCAAAGATTTATTCCACAGTTTAATGGATAAGGTCTGAGAAGACAAGTCAGAGGTCCCCTAGATATGTAGCCTAAAGCTACTGAGAGGAAGTTTTAGGATCAGAGAAGAGGTAAGAATTCTAAAGAGATTTTCACATGCAAAATGAGAAGACAAAAGCAGACTGGTTTGTAAATGATTAAGATTCACATCAACATAGCCTAGCCTAAACTTCACTCTTCTACTCACCTGCATTCATTCTGACCCCCTAACCACTTCTTTGTAGGAAAAGCAGGGAAATGTGCCATGCTCTTAAGAATCCCTGTGAGGAAACTTTTCACTAGTTACCTGAAGAAATTATTAAAGGAAATCCAAGTAGAGCACAGCAAATGCTCACAGACAGTGACCAAGCTCTGAGTTGAAGCCTCAGGATGAACAGAAAAAGAAAAAACATAAAACCCTTAAATGAAAAGCAAAATTCAGAAACAGCCAAAAACTCATTTTCATTTAATAGATAGAATTGGGGATTTTCTGAAAGAATTAATTGTTTGATTTTGCAAAACTTAAATCAACACAAGGATTATGAGGCATATCCACATAACCATCTTCTTATTCTATGCCAGTGTGTAAATTACACTAATGGAAAATGCGGTATAAGTTCAGTGTCTATGAGTACATTTGTAAGATGAGAGGGGAGGTATTAAACAATGTAAAGCAAAACAGAGATATAATTTACACTCAGCAGAACACTTGCATAGAACAAAAAGAAAGGTATGAGAAACACAGTCTCATAACCTCAATTTCATTATTAGAACTAAGTACCAAAAAGTCAATGCATCCAATTCTCCCCATATATATCCATTTTCTGGTTGGTCTTACAATATTTTACAAAGGAAACAGTGGTTTTGAAGAAGAAACTCACCTTAGCTCCCACAGCGAGGAGAGAAAAGTCCCAATGCATCCAAGCACTCTAATGAGCAGAGGTGAAGCAAGGTGGCGCCGAGCATTATGGGAATTGTAGTCTCCTTGGAGGGCTTTTGGTTTGAAAGTCCTGAGTTGTTTTTGTTTTTGGAGGGCGGAAGTGGCGCAGAGATCCTTTTGCACATGCGTCTCCACGCCCACCTTGGGCTTATTAAGTCGGCCCCTTCTGGATTCTTTCCCTTTGCCTTGCTGCTGGAAGTGCCCTGAAGTAAAGTTTGGCCTTCCATAGGTGGGAGCCAGGAGTCCGGCCCACAGCTCTGTGCAGTGGAGCTTGGGAGCAGTAACTTGAAGGAATCTCAAGCTTTGGAACTGCTGTCAGGTAGGAACTGTGGGATTGCTGCTGGAGTCTATCCTCAAGGGGTTTCTTTTTCTGGTTTTGTTTTTTTTTTTTTGGTAATTGGTGGGGCTTGAACTCTGGGCCTGCAAGCAATGTTCCTGAGCTCGTCAGCTCAAGAGGAGAGCTTTATTCTTGAGCCAAAGCACCCGTTTTCCCCTCCACGCTTTTCTCCAGTCTGGGATTGATAATTTGCTTGAGGTTCAGGAGTTTGTGCTGCCATTAGCTTCTGGGCCCTGAACTGCAAGAATCTGGTTCCCAAATGTCTGAGAGCAAGCTTGGTGATTCTGCAGACAAGGAGAGCCCAAAAGCTGTGCATTTGTACTCCAAGATCAAGGGATTCTTCTATTAATGCATGTGACTTTATTTGCTTTGCCCAGGTGGAAGAGGAGTACAGGAAGAATTCTAGTGAAATTGTGAGGTGTGTGCCTGCCTTGAGTCCTCTTACATGGAAGTTGTATTTAGGGCTTCTGTGTTGTTTCTCCTAGAGATATTTTAATCTTTTTGGCTTGAGGTTTTAATCTCCTGGCTTAACTTCACAGGTGTTTGTTCACCATCCTGTTTCGAGAGACAGTTGTACATGGGATATTGGAGTAGTGAGTGCTGGTCCTGGATTTTTAGGAATGAAGCCTAGCAATGTTTGAAGCAAAGCACCCTATGAATAAGAATCTCCTTCCTAAATGGACAGACCTTTTCAATTCTGAGAAGCCCAAAAGGGAAGAAGCAGAAAAGCACAGGAAGGGGAAGATGTTGCTAGCTTCCCTTGCATTATGCAAAAATTGTTGCTACTTCCCTAAGCACCAGATTCACGTGGTACTCTTTCCTACATCACTCTCAATCATTTTGTGTTGTTGCAAGATTTAAGCTGATTTCTAGGAGTCGTGATGAGCTGGCTTGAGGAATAACCCAGAGGCTAGTTATCAGAAGGTACCTGAGACAGTGGTTTGGGAAGGTGGGGTAATTGTTATGACTGAAAATATCTATTCATATAGTAATCCCTAATCCTCTTCTTTCTAATTTATTCAGCCTGTGTTACCACTATAATTTTTAGTATGTATTCATTGAAACTTATCTTAAATGTCCCATCTATGGATTTGTAAATGCTAGCTCTAATGTGTTGGCTGTGCCTCCTAGTTCAGAAAGTGTTGGTCGGGGACATTTGGCCTTAAATGAAAAATCACAGAAGAAAACTTGAGGTAATATGTCTTACTCAAGGTTGTATGCTTTGTAGGTTTTGCTTATCTTCAGGTGTGTCACTCCTATATGGAGTATTTTATGTTGTATCTTTAGGATAGTCAAGGTTCTTTCCAAGACTGTTTAGGGAAATGAACATTAGGGACTTCTCAAACCTGGGTTTACCTCATTTTTACTCATGTTCCTTTGGCCAAAGCATGTTACATGGCAAATTGCAAATCATTGCATATGTTTGCAATGATACAGTGAAATGTGCCATTTGACAACCATTATTGAAATAGTATAGCACAAGAAATATATTCTGTACATAGTTTCCTCTGTAACTTTGGGTGAAAACTACTGAGTTACATCATACATGCTTTCCATCATGTTTATATATGTAAATGAATGAGGTAGAAAACAAATTCCAATGGATTCCTAGGATACCTTTGCATTAAAAAAGCAGTTCATACATCCTGAAGTATATTCAGTAATAATTACTTTTAGTGGCAATGTGATATGTTTTTGCTTTCAGTTAGTCAATATTTTTTGTAGGAACATTCAGTTTTATATGTAGTATGTACATAAACATAGAAATTAGTTGGTTTAATAATATCTATCTACCAGGAAATGGACTGGATTTGTAGTTATTGTAGACTTTAATGCTCTGCCTGAGTCATTAAAGATTCTTCACTTATAAGAAGTCTTTGCCGTTTTTCAGCCCATTATGTTGCAAGGGGAAATTCTGGGCCGAAAGTCTCACAGATTCATTTCTGAATACATCATTTGTCTTGTATCCCAGCCGTGCTTCCAGAATCTTCTGCTCATTGTCAGCAGCAAGACAGAATGAATGGATCTCTGGTGAGTTGTTTTTTTATTTCTCATTTGGTTTTATTCCATTATATGAACCTAAAGATGTTCAAGAATTTAAAACAAGTCCAAACACACAGATTCAGCCCCAGGAACATATTCATATGGCTTATAGATTATCAGATTAAGATTGCTTGTAGGTTTAGCAGATTAAATGGTTGTATTCTTTCTAAGTTGAATGCAGATTGGCTTCAGAATGTCTAGGTTTCATGTTGTCATAAAATGTAATCAAATCTGTTATGTGATGTAATGACACCCAGCAGGTTACTTCTTATGGAAGGTGAAGGATAGCTTGTAAACAGATCACATCCTCATGAGCAACATTAAACTATTTCAATGAAATTTTCCTGGAATTGCTGAAATAGTGTGGTCATACATACCTTCATGTGTTCTTAAGGAATGATTAACCTATATGTACTTAAATTACTCTCCATATATAGTACTTGGACGACTTCATGGTCTTGGTCTTACTTGACACTTAGGCTATATTTGTTGCTAAACTTTATGGTCTTTCTACAAATTCCTGTTTGTTTTCTAAAGTATCCTCACAAAATTTCTTTCCTCTATTTTATCTGTCTATTTTTGATTTTCTACTCACTAGTGTTGTTTATTTTTCTCTTTCTCTCTCTTTGTATCTATCTTTCTATCATTTTTTCTTACTTTTCTCATTTTCTCTTTCCTCCATATGTCTCTCAGTTTTTTCTTTTCTTCAAATGATCTATCTGGGAGCTAGTTTTTCTTAGTGATCAGTTTTACTTTGCTGACATGGCTCTTAGGTTTGACATTTTTCTTACCGATTATATAGGAAAATTGTTGCCTAGAGAGTTCTACAGGATTCCAGAAACAAACTTAGAAAATCACAAAAACATAAACAGATAGACTTAGGGAAAACCAGGCTTCCAAGGCTCTCTGGCACTTGGTCCCTTGGTGCCAGCAAGCAAGCATAGTTCCTTGAGTGCACACAGGGAAGATTACCATAGATAACATGCAAAAATGAAGTATCTATATTAATAGTACAATCAGAGCCACAACAGGTTGTGAGGAAAACATGTTTCCTTATTCTCCTGAGACAAAAGAGTGGTGCCCAGAGAAAATGCAGACATGAAGTTCACCTTACCTAGCCTTGAAGGTGAATAGCAGCTCAGTTTCAGATGCTATCTTTCCAACAGTAAGGAAAAGGCCTGCCCTCCAGTCTCTTAACCCTCTCCAGAATTCTCTTTTAACCCTTCTGTGGCCAGCTCTCAGTGTTCTCATTGAGGTCAGGCTCGAATTCCAACCTCTCAAACCTTTTCCCCCTTGCTCAACCTCAGAGTTCCCCACAGAAAAGTATTTCCTTCGCCCAGCTTATAAACTACAAGAAAATCAGTTTTCTCCTGATTGTGTTATCTTTGGACTAACTTCATTTGATGTGGTATTCTGTTTTGTCTTTCCTTCCCACTACTTTTGAATATTTTAATTCACTGCCAGTATAGGATAGGAACTGGTTTTGATAAAAAAAAATACAGTGACAAGGTGTTCTTTATTAGAAATATCACTTGTTGCAAAATCTCACGGATGATTTCTCAGGAATTGATTTGGATCTCTGAGGAATTTTGCTATTAACTAACACAAGTAGAAATATATCCTTAGGGATCTACTGGAGAAATGACTCAGAAATATGTGACACATTGGAGCATTTGTGCATCTTCATCATTTTTGTCATATTGAGTATTCCTTGAGCTTCTATACATTTTCCTCCACCTTCCATGAAGCCTATTAATATGAAAATATTGTAAAGAATATTTTATTCCCCTCCCACATATATTTTGTATTGTAGAATGTAGGCAAAGTTTACAAAACCTCATGGTAGCAGTTCTTTTTTACATAGGATGTAAATATCAGGGTATCTGTGACCACTTTTCAATATTTAGTATTTAAACCAAACATGGTTAACCTAGGATATTTTTATGTGTGAACTCAATTAAATCTTATATGGGAAAAATAAATCATTAGCTATTTTCTGGAGTATTGTTAGTATTTTTTAATATTTATGTGGACACTGCTTCTCATAGGTCTAGTAATGTTCTATGTTCTGTATTCCATGTCATATCCTGAATGTGTTCTGCTTGCTGATGAGAGTACCTGTTAATAGAAAGTCTAAATAGGATTTAGGATGAAGCAGTATATGTAAATGCAGAAAAAATATTTGTTTAATTCATTGTTACCCTTATATGTACAAAAATTTTATCAAAAAATGATAATATAATTTTTCAGACACCTCCTTAGACTTATTGTTGTCAGGCCAGATTATTGTCTCCTTAGAGTTTTTACCTTGTCTCTATTGCTAGCAGCAGAAATGTGTTTGCATGCATTAGGGAAACTGTAATTTTTTATTGGTCTTGGGGCTTGAATTCTGGGCCTGGTTGTTAACCCTCAGCTCTTCAGGGCAAAGTGAGTGCTCTACCACTTGAGTCACAGTGCTACTTTCAGTTTTCTGGTGGTTTATTGGAGATAAGTGTCTCATGGAATTTCCTGCCTGGGCTGGCCTTGAACCTAGATCCTCAGACCTCAGCCTCCTGAATAACTAGGAGGATAAGCCACCAGTGCCCTGCCAATCTGTGTGTTTTAATGACCAGGTTTATATATTGTCCAATATTTCTAATTTGCTATTTAATTCTCCCAGTGAACAGATAACACAGCAAGCTGCAAACATTTTATGTAAGACAAAAGCATACCTGCAGCATAATGAAATTCCAGATTGGAATTCTCATGACCTAGGTCTAATTTCTTGATGGAAATGTGCCATTACAGAAGCTGATCTCATTTGAGGATGTGGCTGTGTACTTCACATGGAAGGAGTGGCAGGATCTGGATCCTGGTCAGCGAACCCTTCACAGAGATGTGATGCTGGAGACCTATAGCAACCTCATGTCCTTGGGTGAGCAAAGGTCACTTTTATTTGGAAGATCAAGTGCTTTTATTTTAGTAGACATTTGACTGTTTATGTTAGTTAGGTATAATCTTCCAGTCCACTCCCAGGTAAAAAACTGCTAGTATAAAAGCCAGCCAAATTCAGTTCTGGGTGCTTGGTGGTGTTTGCCTTTCGCACTACTGCATGAACCACAACTCCATTTTGGCTTTTTTTTGGGGGTATATTCTGGGTTTCCATGCTCAGGTTGGTTTCAAGCCTGCCACTTCTGATCTCACCTCGTCAATGAAGGATTAAAGTTGTAAGCCTTTGAACCATATCATTTTCTAAAACAAACAAACAAAAAAACTAAAAAAGATTCCAGTCCATGGGAAGTGTCATTTCTTTGTAAGGGAAACTTCAACTTCATTATATGTAACTCAAGAGCTAATTTTATTCTCAATCTTTAACATTTCTAATCAATAGTTGTACAAAAGTTCTAAAGTATGATCCAATAATAGGAAACTGACTTCCCAGACTTGGGGTAATTATTATAGGTGGATCTACAGTCTAGATAGAATATACATTACTACTGACAGTATGATCTGGAAATCAGTAGGTGAACGTGTGTATTTGTAAGCCAAACTTGACACAGAGTTTAGTGCATCAAGATTGGAATTCTAGATACTCTGGAGGCTGAAATCTGAAGATTTTGGTTTGAAGCCAGCAACTGTGTAAAGTGACCATGAAACTCTTATCTCCAAGTAACCATTCAAAAACTAGAATCGTAGGCAAGACTCAAACAGGTAGAATGCTAGCTTTGAGCAAAAGAGCTGAGTTCAAGCCACACAATGGACACAATAAACTCAAAGCTGGGGGAAACTCCACCATGGAGTTATTAAGAATAAAGAAACCATGGGCTGGGAAGATGGCTCAGGGGTAGAGTGATTGCCTTGCATGCTTGAGGCTCTGTGTTCGATATCACAGCACCACATAAGCAGGGAAATAAAGCTAGAATTGGTGTTGTGGCTCAAGTGATAGAGTGCTAGCCTTGTGCTTAAGAGGTGAGAGACAGCTCCCAGGCCCAGAGTTCAGGCCCCACAACTCGACGGACACCACAAAAACAATTGAGAAACCAGATTTAGGAGCAACCTTGTGAACAGGATATCTGTGACCTTACATTAATGATGAACCAGCAAGAGCAATTGTTCTCCACTATTTCTTATTCACAGGGCACTGTGATCCTAAACCTGAGTTGATTGTGAAGCTGGAGCAAGGTGCAGAACCATGGATAAGAGAAGCCTCAGACAAGAATTTTACAGGTGAGTTAAAGCATCTTGAATGGTGATGATGGATCCAGAGCCCAGTGGGTCTGTTTATATTCAGCGGTACAGAGCAGTAGTATTCCTAGTGCCCCTGAGTCATGTGTGGCAGAGAACTAGGTGATCCTTTGTCTCAAGGAATTGTCAATCCAGAATTCATGTGGAGACACACTGAATTTGGTGTGCCAGTGTAGGTAGTGTTAGCAATTCCGTTTTTCTGTAGAGAAGTCATTCATAAAGAGAAAAAGAGAATAAGAAATGTAGAAAGGAGACCTCATTTTCTTTTAAACTAGTATTATGCAGGTAGGAGGAAAATAGGAGTATGCTAGGGCTGCTATCCTCTGATGGGGACAATTTCTTATCAGTGGTGCTGGGCATAGAGGGCAATTCAGAATGGAAGCATTAAGAGTATGGAGATGAATAATTTCAGGAAATATTTCCTGGGACAACATATAATAATCTGAAATACAGAAAAACATTATTTTGCATTGTAAAATGTCAGTACTACTTTCTTAATTACTGCATTGCAGAGAAAAGTATATATTCTGCATAAAGCAATGCTTTGATATTTGAAAATCTAGTAACAGAATGTGAGGAAATATCGTTATCGTAAGGAATTTGTGGGTCTCATGTATGTTTTTGTCTATTTTTCTATTATTCATTTTAGATGTCCCAGTAATGGAGGATGTGATTAGCACCTGTCAGGAAAGTCACAATAAATATCGCTCTGAAGTGGCAGTCATGAATAGTAACCCAGGGGAGGAAAAAGTGAGACTTATAAAAAGTTTTCATTTGAGCTCCACACAGAAGTCAGAACTGATTAAGATTAATGGGAACTCCTTAGGGATGAGGATAGAAAAGGTCACTGGATGTCAGAACATGGGTGTTTTCAGTGAACCTGGTAAGATGTGTGCTGCCTATAGTCCTCATGTGTCTTCTGTAGTTGAAGAATATAAACAATGTGAAAAGTCTTTCACTGAGAAGACACACCCTGTTGTCCCTCAGAGAACACACACAAGAGAGAAACCTTATGAATGTAAGGTGTGTCGAAAGTCTTTTACCAAGAAATCAAAGCTTACTGTCCACCAGAGAACACACACAAAAGAGAAACCTTTTCAATGCAACATTTGTGGAAAATCTTTCATATGCAAGGCATATCTTACTAAACATCAGAGAACACACACTGGAAAGAAAATTTATGAATGTAACTTATGTGGAAAGTCCTTCTCCCGGAAGTCAACTCTCACTGTCCATCAGATAACACACACAGGAAAGAAACCTTATGAATGTAACATGTGTGGAAAGTGTTTCACCCAGAAATCAAAGCTTACTGTCCACCAGAGAACACACACAAAAGAGAAACGTTTTGAATGTAAGATTTGCGGAAAGTTTTTCACCCACAAGGGATATCTTACTACCCACCAGAGAACACACACAGGAGAGAAAATTTATAAATGTAACTTGTGTGGAAAGTCCTTTACCTGGAAGTCAAGCCTCACTGTCCATCAGATAACACACACAGGAAAGAAAGCTTTTGAATGTAACGTGTGTGGAAAGTCTTTCACCTGCAAGGCATATCTTACTAGACACCAGAGAACACACACAGGAAAGAAACCTTTTGAATGTAACGTGTGTGGAAAGTATTTCAACCAGAAATCCAAGCTTATTGTTCACCTGAGCACACACTCAAAAGAGAAACCTTTTGAATGTAACATTTGTGGAATGTCTTTCTCTTGCAAGGGATATCTTACTAGCCACCAGATAACACACAAAGGAGAGAAACCTTATGAATGTAACATGTGTGGAAAGTTTTTCGCCAGGATGGCATACCTTACTGTCCACCAGAGAACACACACAAAAGAGAAACTTTTTGAATGTAACATTTGTGGAAAGTCTTTCACCTGCAAGGCATATCTTACTAGCCACCAGAGAACACACACAGGAGAGAGACCTCATGAATGTAACCTGTGTGGAAAGTGTTTCATCCAGAAATCAAAGCTTACTCGCCACCAGAGAACACACACACAGGAGAGAAACCTTATGAATGTAACACGTATGGAAAGTCTTTCACCAAGAAGTCATACCTTACTTGCCACCAGACAACACACACAAGAGAGAAACCTTATTAATGTAACATGTGTGGAAAGGCTTTCACCTGGAAGTAAAACTTCACTGTCCATCAGAAAACACACATGAAAGAAACCTTATGAATGTCATATGTGTGGAAAATTTTCAGCTAGAAGCTACACCTTACTGTCCACCAGAGAGCACACACAGGAGAGAAATTTTATGAATGTAACCTATGTGGAAATTCTTTCACCCAGAACATACACCTTTCTGTCCATCAGAAAAAAACCCACCAGAGAGAAATATTATGTATGTAGTAGGCATGGAAATTCTTTCATCTGGAAGGCAAACCATAACATCCATCACAGAATACAAGGAGAGAAACCTTATGAATGCAACCAGTGTGGAAAGACCTGGAGTTCACAGTTTAACACACAGAAGTTGATTCACACAAATGAAATAACTTAGGATTGTTCCAAATGGGGAAAGTCTTTGATCTGTAAGAAAATTGAAATTGCAATACAGAACCAATACAGGATAGAGACCTTATGATATAGCAGATGTGTAGTCCTCCAACTACAAGACACAGCTCAGAGTGCATCACAGAACACCCAAAACACACAGAAACACAGACACATACTCTCACACACAAAGAGGAGAGAAAAAATATGTAGGAAAAAATGGAAAGGTTTTCAAGAAAAATTCCTAACTCAGTTTGCATCAGAGGACAGACACAGATGAGAAAATACAAATATATCAAATGTGGAAAGTCCTATACTAAGTATTCATAGATCCAAGTTCATATCACACACAGCAGAGAAATCTTAAAAATATTACAAATGTGGAAGGTCTTTGACCTGAAAGGAATATCTCAGTGTTCATGAGAGAACTGACTCACATAGGAGAAAAAGAAGTAGTGCATAGAACATATGTGAAATGACTTTCAATCAGAACTGAGTCCTCATCATATGTGAGATCATACACAGGAGAGAAATTATGAGTATAGAAAACATTTTGCCAGAAGTCTAATCTGTACCGGTATCAGAGACCTGGACACATGACAGAATTTCTGTAAATATAAACATGAGAGGAAGTCTTTCAACCAGAAGCCAATCTTCAGCAATTATTAAAATATTCATCCAGGAAAGAAACCCAATGTAGGAAAATCTTTCTCAGAAAACCTCTGTAAATTATACAGAGAAATTCTTCATGGCAGAGGTAAGTTATGGGTGATGGGAAACCATTCTTCATTCTTCAGCTCTCTTTGAACCAACATTTGTCATTATGTTGAGTGTGGATGGTGTCCTTCAATATTATCCAAAGCATGTAGAAACAACCTGTCTCGACAAGGAATTAAGAAATTGAAATAATTCACTTGTGTCTTTTATACTAAGGAATGGTGTGTCAAGGTTATTTGATAAACTCTTTATAGAAATATGAGCTCTAGCCCTTTGGGACTGGATTCAGATCATCTCCAACATGCTTATGGGAACAATAGATAAGTAAATACTGTTATGATTGGAGGCAAGAACATGAGAACAACCATATTTCTACTGCTCCCTTAAGTCTTCCTCTGTATGTGTGATCCATGTGTTATAGTACAAATGACTTACTTATTCCAGTTCAGTTTTTGAATGAAAGATCTAAAGGAAGACAGTCCTTGTTGCAGTACATACATAGTAGTAAAGTCTTTCTCAGAGATGTAACAATGCTCAAAAGGAAATGTATTCATGACCTAACTCATAATGGTATAACCAATCTGTACAGTATGTTTAAAATAAAATATTTATTTAAAAATATGATAGATTAATAAAGACTAGAATCTGCATTGTGCCTTGGGGGAGAACCCCAAAGTCTCTTCAGTGCTTGCTCTTTTCTTTAATTAATCATTGGTGATGAGCAACTTGTGATTGATTCACTCTTAGCCTATTTAGTTGTTCTGCTGAGCAAGCTATTACAAAACACCAGTGTGGATGATGTGTCGCACCTGTGTTTATCTCATAGAGGGCCAAAGTGGATAGGATATTAGGGGAAATAATTGAGCACACAAAGATATTGATCAACCTCTCACAAAAATTGAAGTTAACAAAAAAATAAAACCATCTGCCACTTGAGTTACAGCATCACTTCTAGGCCCTGAGAGGAAAGAAGGAAAGAAGGAACGATAGAAAGAAGGAAAGAAAGAAGGAAGGAAGGAGTGATGTGAGAGAGGGAAAGAGGAAGGGAAGGAATGAGGAAGAAGGAAGAAATAAACTATTCAAAAGAAGAATGTTTAATTTTTGGTGAATGTGAGAATTATTGTTTCAGAGATGGGGCTCAAGAAAAATGGCTTTTACAAAAGGTAATTCTTGAACTGTTTACAAAATTATAAGGAAGCTGTAACATTTTATAAATTGACTTAATATTTCAATCATATTAAGTAAGGAGGTCAGGTTTGGCTGGTGCCCTATTGGACACATGGTGGATGGTGGGGTCTGGCATCTTGTCTTCATGCAGGGGCAAGGAATACCTTCCTCATCACTTGCCACCCAACTGATAGGTGTGGCTGGTTCCCTGGAAGCAGGGGTGAGAATTTGGTTGATATGTTACTCAATCTCTTAGTCCAGTGACTGGGAATTTCCTGTAGACCTCCCCCCTGCTTAGGCCCTATTTAGGCTGGACCAGCAGTGGCACTAGCTGCTATGGTACATGTCTCTGTGATCATGTCCTGTGTCCTGTCTCCTGGCTTGTCTCTGGTCATCATAGTGTGCCAATTCAGCACTCTTTTTGTGCTGATTGGTTTCTTGGTGTTGTTTTACTTCTTTTTTTTTTCCTTTCTGTCCTGTTTCCAAGCTGTCTATTTGTGGACTACAAGTCATTTTTACAACAGGCTGCATGCAGACTTCTAGCTGTGTAATAAACACTGCAGTATTCCATCTTCCATAATGTGGCTTCGAACAAGTGTACTGTCTTCTTTTACAGAAACACAAAGGTTGACCTAAATTTAGAATTTCTAGAGCCAAGATAGATGCCACTGTTTTTCCTCCCATAATTAGCATAGTATTAGGTGTACATTTTTCTTGCTCCTTTGAGAAACATGTTACCCTAACCTCTCTTTTCTGTTTCCTCAATGAATTGTGAAGATCTTTTAAATATTTTTTTGTTCAGGTTTCTTGATCAGAAACATCCTTGTATGAAGTCCCTGTTATAGAGTTGTCAGTACTTTGAGAAGGTCACTACCTGGAACATCCACAGCTAACCATCTTTTCTTCACTTGTCCATGGGGTCTGAGCAAACCCAAGCCAAATCTTTATATGTGCATTCTAACTTAAATGTTTGTTACCAAAAGTTTGATGTGGAGACTTCATCAGGTGTGTTGGAAGTTGGCTGGGCTCATAGTGTAAGCCAGAACTCAAAATGGAAGGTACAGGAAAGAAAAGATTGGTGAGGAGCCAGCCGAGGAGAGGAGCACAGTGACAAAGTCTTCATGCAATATGCAAGCCCCTTGGGACAGGAGTGAGGACCCAGAACAGGGCCTGTGCTACCCATCAGTACACCACCAGTACCACATGGCAAATCTAGCATGGGACATGGTGTGCCCAGGTTTCAGGAGGGCTGACTGTTGACACAGGGACCTGTTAGTCAAGTTAAGCCAGTGGCCTAATGTAATTCTCTTGTCTTATGTAGATGATACAATTGCTGTGGACAAGAAGAATTGGTAATAAAACTATTGTCTGATGAACTAGTTAAAATTCTTCAGGATATTTGTGTGTGTGTGTGTGTGTGTGTGTGTGTGTGTGTGTGTGTGTGTGTGTGTGTGTGTGTGTGTGTGTGTGTGTGTGTGTGTGTGTATGTGTGTGTGTCCTAAGAAGAAAACAAATTGAAAAGTAGTTCAGAGAGAACTCAAATGACAGGAGTGTGAGATTTAAGTCCTCAGCAAGATAGATCCATTACAATCACAACCAATAAATGAAAAGGAAAGGTTTCCTTCACTTATTTTTACCTACCTTGACAAAGCCCATGGAGTTCAAAATAACACGAACAGAAATGTATGTGTTGCTGCTTACTGTTGTACAACAGTAGTTTACAAGTGACAGCAGAGGTAGAGAGTCTCTTCTGTGTGCGGCCCCTGCACTCACTGGAAATGAGGACAGTAGTATTGAAAGGGAACGAAAGTTACTTGTAAGTTTGTCTTTTAAATTGCAGGGGAAGCATTGACTAAATGAGCAGACTTTTTGTTTTGCTGGTCCTTAGGCTTGACCTCAGAGGCCAGGTGCTGTCCCTGAGCTGCTTTTGCTAAAGTGTACCATTCTACCACTTGAGCCACAGCACCACTGCCAGGTTTTTCTGTGCATGTGGAACTGAGGAATAGAACCCAGCTCCTCATTCATGCAATGCAAGCCCTGTATCATTTTGCTACCTTGCCTGTCCTATAAGCTGACTTTTTATGTTAAAAGAAGAAAGAATAGGTTGGTATGTAGTATCCACTTTCCATGTGCAAGTCCCAAGGTTCAATCCCCCAAAGTGAAAGGAAGAAAGTAGAAAATGGAATGATATGAAGTATACAGATACAAGAACAAGGAAAAATAGAAGAACAAAGGCAATGAGCAAGTGTTTAGGTTTTTGTTTGTTCCTAATTGTTTCTTTTTTCTTTTAATTGTTAGCTGTGGGGTTTAAACTCAGGGAGGGCCTGGCATATTCCCTAGGCTTTTCACTAAAGGCTGGCATGCTACCACTTCCAGCCAGAATGTCACTTCTAGTTTTCTGGCATTTAATTGGTGAGAAGTCACAATGAATTTTCTGCTGATGTGGTGCTGAGGAGTGGAACCCAGTGCCTCATGTATACAAGGCAAGCACTGTACCACTGAGCCACACTCCCAGCCCTGCCTCCCTTCTTAAAACAGTGTGGATGGGGCTGGCAATGTGGTTAAGTGTTAAAGTGCTTGCCTAGCATGCATGGAGCACTAAGTTTGATATTTCAATACCTAACAAACAACAAAAACTACCAAACACCCCTAGAAGCACTGGTGCTGTAGCTCAAGTGGTAGAGTGGTAGGCTTCAGCATAATGAAATTCAGGAACAGTTCCCACACCATGAGTTCAAGCCCCAGGAATGTCAAACAACAACAACAAATGAGCAAATGAAAACAAAAAACCCAATGTCAGCAAGTTTCATTGATAAACACCACACAAACACACACACACACACACACATTTTTTTAAACCATATTCACCTCCTTTACTGTGTGTGCTCACCCACTGGGCTCCAAATGCTACCTACATTCATGGGAGAACTTATTGTATGTTTCTGTTGTTTTTGCATTTTTAAAAAATTGTTGTGGGGGCTGGGAAGGTGGCTCAGTGGTAGAGCACTTGCCTTGCATGCCTAAGGCCCTGGGTTCGATTCCTCTGCACCACATAAGCAAAAAGAAAATAAAAAGTGGGAAATGGCGCTGTGGCTCAAGTGGAAGAATGCTAGCCTTGATCTTAAGACCTGTGGGACAGCGCCCAGGCCCAGAGTTCAAGCCCTACGACCAGCCCCCCCCCAAAAAAAATTATTGTAAAGGTGATATATACACATATACATCTGTACATACATATATATGTATGTCTATATATACATATATGTACATATACATATGTATATATATATACATATGTGTATATATACATGTATATACATATATACATCTATGTACATATACATATGTGTGTGTATATATATATACATAGATGCATATATGTATGTCAAAGTTACATAAGCCAGGTATTGAATTCATTTCTTGATTTATTACTCGATTGATTTCATTGATTTCATTACTTATTGAACAATATGCATTTTTGCACAATTCCAACCACTTTTGAAAAGTAGCATTTATTTCCATATAACCCAGTATAATATACCAATATTAGGTATTGATCTCATTGAGTGCTGTCCCTGACCATTTTATCTTAATGATCTATCACTGGAGCCATCTATCAATTTCTACCCCTGGATTTTTAGGTGATTAATTGTAGATAAGAGTCTCATTGACTTTTCTGAAAGGGCTGGATGAAATCTCAATCCTCAGGTCTCAGGTTTACTACCCTGAGACACTTGTGTCCAGCACCTTTAAATATTATTATATGCACTATGTTATTTGTGGTATGTTTTTTCTTTTCATTATTCATGCAGCTTGATCTCTGCGCCTGGGCTCTGTCCCTCAGCTCTTCAGCTCAAGGCTAATGCTCTACTCCTGAACCCACAGCACCACTTTCAGATTCTTCTGTTTATGTGGTGCTGAGCAACCTAACCCAGAGCCTCATGCATGCAAGGCATGCACTCTCCACTGAGCCACCTTTCCAGCCCCTACAGTAACATTTTTAAAGGAATATTTTAGGCCTTACATATTTGTTTGTTGCACAGATTCAACAAACCATAAAACCCAAAGACTTGACAAAGTATGGCACCTATAGTAAACATGCAATCTTTGAAAAAACTGGTATTATCCTATGAACAATGAATTGTAACAACTATTTAGTAGGATTTAAATTGTAATAGGTATCAGAGGTGATTTGCAGTGTATAGAAGATTCTCTGGAGATTATATGAGAGGTGATTTGCATGGTATAGAACGATGTGTGCAAGTTGCATGAAAGCAAACTAAGAAATACATGTCAGATGAGACAAACATAATAAATAGCAAAGTAATCACTAAAATGAAACCATGTTAATATTGTAATATAAAAATAGTAAATATATTAGGTACTGTCTGATTTGAACAGAAGAAAACATACTCAAAAAACTCAATAAGCCAAACAGACGTACATTAATTATCAAGAAATAAAATTAAATCAATATAAACATACCATAAGCAACAATCATTATTGAAAAATACAAGTAGTCATAATATGAAAGGAAAGGAACCTCAGCACAAATTGTGTTACCACAGATACGGAGCATTGATAATAACAGGCAAATTATAAATCTGTATAACAAGTTCTATTCTGAAAAGTAAAGTCTACAAAGACATGATTAAAAAGACAAAGAATGATAATTTCTTTAATCTGTCATTATGATTGGAGAAGTAATTTTCCTCTTAATGACTGTATAACTAGACAAATGGTCACTAGAAACACAGACAGGGATAGCATTATCTTTACTAAATGCTGTTTATAAAGCACTATGCAGTTATATTTACCAAGACAGACACACTGACAATAGATCTGAAGACAGATTGTCTAGAAATCAGTATGACAAATAAATCTATGATATAAATACAAAAAAATCCAACAATATGTTTCTAATAATCTAACAGTAAAATAAACAGAAGGAAACGAGAATGAATATGTAAAAATGTATGTCTGCTATCATTGTGATTTATTAAAGAGAGCTACTTTCTTCACTTGTGAAATAAAAACAATTGCTTTCAATTATGTATGGTGTATTCACATGTATATCTTCTGGTGGGTGTGGCAGAGTCATAGAATGTGAGGGAAATAGGGTGATGAAAGTAAAATATACAACTCAAGAGTAGAGATAAGAAGGAGAGATTGGGAGAGAATGAAGGCATGGAAGACACTGTATGAAACGAAGGGTATTTTTTACCTCACTCCTGACATATCTCTCTATACATCACCTCCATAATAAGATTAAATTACATTAATTATAAAACAATACCTCCAGCATAAACGATCTGCTTAGTGAAGAAAATCTACCACAGGTAGAACAGGTACAGTTGTTAGAAAAACAATACAACATTTAATTTGAAAGATAAACTATTTCAGTTTAGGTTGCAAAATAACTCTACATAAACCAGAAACAATAAACTATTTCATTGTATTATCCAATTAAGTGTTAATGTTAAATGTTGAAGTAAGAAAAATCAAGGCAAGTACTTCTTGCTCAGACTGTCATTTTAGCCTAGCTACTAAGGAGGAAACTGAGGTCTGCAAGCCAGCCTGGATAGACAACTCAAACTAAGCAGCTAATGAACAGGTTAGAGGTATGGCTCAAGTGATAGTGCCAACAGTGAGTGAGGAAGTTGACTGAATATGAGACCTGAAGTTCAAGCTCCAATAGTAGCTCAAGAAAACCATGAGCTATGTTTATTACTGTGTTTCTAAGTTAGAAACCTAACTGTAATGATACTAGCAAGTCTTCATCTCAGATATAAAGGGAAAAGAAGATGAGTGGAGGAGGGAGAGAAGGGAAGCAAAAGGTCAGGAAAAAGAAGGAAGGAGAGAGGACAAGAGAGTAGTGGAGTGGAGGGGAAAAGAGGAAAAGGGAAAAGAAGAGAAGAGAGATGGGGAGGAAAGTTTCATGGCATCAGATTTGACAGTAACTGGTCTGGGAAGATTGCTCAGTGGTAGAGCGCGTGCTTATCATGCATAAGGCCCTGGGTTTAATTCCTCAGTACCACATAAGCAAAATGTTGGAAATGTTCCTTTGGTTCAATCTGTAATGTACTCACCATGAGCTGAAGAGCTGAGTGACAGCACCCAGGCCTACAGTTCAGGACTCACTGCTGAGAAAAAAGAAAAGAAAAAAAAAAATAAAGCAAGATTTGACAGTAACCCCATAAATAAAACTCCAAAACTACCTCTTGGAAAAAACAAAGAAACAAACAAACAATGTGAGTCTCTGGTGGATCACACCTGTATTATTAGGTACTCAAGAGGGTGAGATCTGAAGATCGGGTCTCAAAGTCAGCCTGGGCAGGTATAGCTGTGAAATTCTTACTTCCAGTAAATCACCAGAAAACCAGAAGTGGTGCTGTGGCCAAAGTGGTAGAGTGCTAGTCTTGAATTTAAGAGCTGAGGGACAGTGTTCAGGCCCAGAGTTCAAGCCTCATGACCTACAATATATAAATAAATAACTAATAAATAAATACAAATGAAAACCTTGTATATTGAAAAACACTACCAATAAAGGAAAAAAAATGTACGTGAGAAATATTTGCATATATCTCTAAATGGATTGCTAATCAATATGAATTAGAAAATATAAAGAAAATCTTTCAAGTAACCCAGACAACAAAATCTAATTTTAAAGTTGGAAAAAGATTGAAGAGATTTTTCTAAAAATGATATACATATGTAGTACATTAAAATATAAAAGTAGTTTAATATCAGTAGTCATGAGAAAAATTCAAATCAAAATTCCAATAAAATAACACTTGATACATGCTAGTATGGACATAGTTTTAAATAAAAACAACCAAAATATTCCCAAAGTCTCAAAAAATCTAGGAAAGATGTGAAAAGGATGTGAACCTTGGTGCATTTCTGTCATGTATATAAAAATATCAAAGATGAAGCCAGGTACCCATGGTTCACACCTGTAATCATATCTACTCAGAAGGCTGAGATTTGAGGATCACGGTTCAAAGCCAGCATGGGCAGGAAAATCCGTGAAACTCTTATCTCCAATAAAACCACCAGAAAACCAGAAGTGGTGCTGTGGCTCCAGTGGTAGAGCGCTAGCCTTGAGCTAAAGAGCTGAGGGAGTACGGCTCAGGCCCTGAGTTCAAGCCCCTTGATCGACCTAACAAACAAACAAACAAACAAACAAATAATCTATCAAAGATGGTACGAAGAGTCCTAAAAAGAACTAAACATAGAATTATATAGGAATATGGTCCAGCATTTCTATGCTTGTGTGCAACAGCAGATAAAGCAGGGAGTACAACAAATGCTTGGAGAATCACTTCTCAAAATCTACTCACAATAAGCAAAACATTGAAGCATGTAAAATAATAAATGTGTTCAAAGGAGAAAACTTTACTACATTTTATGGCAGGGATGAACTTTAAGTAAAATAAGCTAAATAAAACACACCAAACATAAAGGAGCAGCCATGGTATAATTTCCCTTACTGAGCTTCCTAGGATCAACAAACTTGTGGAGCCCAAATGTAGGATGATTCCAGAGACTGGGATAGAGAGGAACAGGGGCTGCCTATTCAATGATCAAATAGCTTCACAGATGGAAGATGAAAAGTGTTGTAGCTGGATGGATGGAATGGCTTCACAACAGTGTGGCCCAGTGTTTTATCAATGAACTCTACACATAAGAATGGCTAATGTAGCCACACACAGTCTTCTCCCTGGACTTGGGAAACTCAAGAAAGATTATTTGCCAGCCTAGGTTACATAAAAAGGTGAAGAGCTTTCTTGGAGTTGGGTGGGGGAGTGTAGTCCAGGAGATGGGAGGGCCGGGATGGTAGGGGAAAAACAAAGGAGAAGGCAACAATGCTTAATAAGAAATGTACTCATTATCTTGCTCATGTAAGTGTAACCCCTCTGTATGGTATTTTCACAATAAATAAACTTATTTAACAAATAAGAGCTTGCTGGACTACATAGCTAGACCTATCTTCCAAAGAAACATGGAAAAATCAAATTTTGGATTCTGTGAAGACATATGGGTGACAAACATATCTATTTTACCTACTAAAATAATAAACAAACTGAAAGTGTTTGAACACATGCTCAAACAGTGTTTAGTTGGAAATACACACTACAAATAGCATTAATAGCAAACACACATGGACAAAAATACAAATTATTATAATCTGTGTAGTTTTAAAAGATGATTTCACTGACTATTGCTCAAATGTGTCACATATTCCTGGACCATTTCTTCCACTAGATTCCCAAGGATACATTGCCACACATGCTATTTAGTATTGAAGTTCCTGAGATTAAAGTTTACTACTTAACTCAATTCCTGGCCCTCAGATTGTGTTGCAACCTGAAGAGGGACAAATGCTTGTGCTCCCTCTCCTGGGAAATATGGTCCTTCTAATAAACCTTATAATAATCTTTCTCCCATGCCTGCTTGTGCTCCCCTGTGATGGACATGAAGAAACCCTACAAGGATCACTGATTTAAGCCAGGCTGATAAGAAAGTCTGAGAGTCTTATGTCCTATAAAATACCAAAGTAGTGGGAAGTGCAAATGCGGCTTAAGTGGCAGAACATTATCATTGAACCAAATAATTTCAAGGTCAGTTTCCAGACCTTGAGTTCAAGAATCAGGACAGGCAGACACATATCAAGGGCATTGTATTGTATTCAAATTTTAACATATTTTAACATTTGTTATATTTAACAATTATCATATTTTAACAATTGCTTTTGGTGTAGATGTATAGGAAACCTCTCTCGTTTTTTTTGTCTTTGTGGGGCCTGAACTCTGAGCCTGGGCACTGTCCCTCTGACCTTCAGCTCAAAGCTATCACTCTACTACTTGAGCCACAGTACACTGTTGGCTTTTTCTGGCTTTTTTGTTCTGAGGTCTCAAACCCAGGGCTTCATTCGAGCAAGTCAAGCACTTTACCACTGAACCAACTACCCAGCCAGTCTCTTTCATTTTAAGTGATGTAAAATAGGCTAAATATATTAGTGGAGAAATTGTAATTTGTCAGAAGAGACACATCAATTGGAGTATATCTGTGCCAGCAGAATTTTGAAAGTTTCAAAATCCATATGAAATTCAGATAATGAAAAGAGGATCAGTATGGTTTATATAAGACATTTTCAAGGAATGTTTACCATTCATTGGCTTCAATTCACAAAAAGCAAGTTTATAAAATCACATGGGTGAGTACCAGAATCTCTAGGGTCAGGAGTATAAACACACAACTCCTGACTCTCCTTGTCTCGAAAATCAGAGGTTTGTAGCCACTTTCTGACACCTGGAGGAACAATTGCTAATGGCAGCACAAACCCATGAGCCCTAAAATATCATCCACCCGAGACCGGGGAAAGATGGGAAGGGCAGAATCTGGCTAGGAGCCTCAGATTGCTTCAAGTTTCAGCTCCCAAGTTCCCCTGAAAAAGAGAAGCTGGGCTTCTACCTCTTGTCTCTGACTATGGAGTGCAAACTTGTACTTCAGAGCACTTCCAGCAGCAAGGCAAAAGAAAAGAAACCTGAATTTGCCAACTAAAAACACCAACAGTGGGCAAGGTGGCATTGGCTCCTCTTCCCACCCCCCCACCTACTCTGATTACTCCTCCCCTCCCTCCCCCACCCACACACAAGAAACTACAATTCCCAGAATGCGATGCACAATTCACCTAGAGGAAGTGGGCTTGTTACAGGGTTTTGACTGGCAGAAGACATTTGATCCTAAGTGTGCAAGGATGCATGGGAAACTTTCTCTCCCAGCTGCGGGAACTTAGGTGAGTTTCTTCTTGAAAATTCAGTTTACCAACATAAATATTATGAGACCAATTAAAAACACAAATGTATTAGGAACATTGTATATTTTGGTTTTTTAATTCTTAGTTCTTTTAATATAATTGAGGTTATGAAACTACGCAGTTTTTATTTTTGTTTTTGTTCAAACAGTACATTCTGCTGAATGTAAATTATGTCTCTGTTTTTCCTTAAATTTTGAATATCTCTACTCTTACTTTACAAAGGTATTTGCAGCTGGGTGCCAATGGCTCATGCCTGTAATCCTAGGTAGTCAGGAAGCTGAGATATGAGGATCCCAGTTCAAAGCCAACCTGGGCAGGAAAGTTCATAAATCCTATCTCCAACTAACTACCAAAAAAATGGAAGTGGCCTTATGGCTCAAGTGATAGAGAGCTCACTTTGAGCTGAAAAACGCAGGGACAGTGCTCAGGCTGGGATCAAGCCACAAGATCCACCAAAAAAAAAAAAAAAAAATACTTGGAGACAGTAAACTTATTGATTCTGGCATCATCTTCCCCTGCTCTAATATATATACTGGAATAAAATAACAGAATTTACAGACAGATATACTTCATAATCTTTGAATTAAATTGATTTGTCAAATTCTACTCATTACTTTCCCAGAAACTCCCAAATTCCATGTATGAAATTTTACGGAGTTTTTGGTTATTTGTGTCTGAAATTTGCCTTTCCTTATAAAGTTTATCCCTCATTTTGTTGTTGGTCCTGTGGCTTGAACTCAGAGCTTGGGCACTGTCTGTGAGCATTTGCTGTGCTGTACTTGCCTTTCTTTTATTAATTGATTCAGGGGATTAGTGAAAATTTTCCTCTCAGGGTTTTCTTAGAAAATGGTACTCCTCCTCCAAGACTCTTCAAAAAAATGGTTGTCTAGGTAGATCAGGATGAATGTGGGAGGAGGTAGAGTTCAAGGCAGGTCTATGTTTATGTGAAGCTTGATTACTTTCTCCAAACAAGTCTGTTTTTACTTTTCTGTTTTGCATATCCTATTTTGTTTTGATTTTCTACCTCTTCTCTGAACCTAGAAGTTCCTGTCAGCATGTCTAGGCCACATATCTAGGGGTCCTCAGACTTGTCTTCCCAGACTGTATCCATTACACTATGGAATAAATCTTTTGCCTCCCTCCCTCATATCAGACATTCTAAGCTTGTCTCTTAAGGGGTTGTTGTGATTGTTGATGATACTTTCCACACATCATGATTTGGAAGGATTGTGTAGGAAATTTTCATGCCTGATATTCATTCCTCCAGTGTAAGGGTTTTCCATCCCTCTTTTAGTGGACCTGAGCTTTTCCTCATGAAAATGGCGATTGTGAGGCACTTTTGGATGAATAGACGGCAACATTGGAACACCTATAAAATATGAAGTAAAAATAATGCTTTCTTTCTGTAAAAGTTAAACGTAAGTTACTGAGAAGCAAGACATAAGGATCAGGCAAAAATGGGTGCTTCCTGGACTAGCTGTGTCCCATAGTTGTCATTGTTCTTGGTTATATTTTTGAAACATTTATTTCTAAGTATTATGTTTATTATACTAGTTTAAATAGAATTTACTTCGTACATTATTTTTGAATTGTTTTTGGTTGAAATAGAATTAGGAAGGATGAATATGGTCTGCACTTGTTGGCACAGTGAGTCCAAAAATGTGATGCAAGCACTGGACAGATCTAGAAAGTGCCTATAGCTAAGGTTATTGCTGGAATAAAGAGAGATTCATCATTGACCTTCTCTCAGTCTGTTCCATTATCATCCCATTGTCCTTCCAGAGCACTGTTGGTGTTGTGGCTGTCCTGAAACAGTGGTAGAGTGCTTACTTAACCTGCCTAAAGCCCTGCTTCAAGTCCTCAGTACCACATACATAGAAAAAGCCAAATGTGAAATTGTGGCTCCAGTACTAGGGTGCTAGTTTTGAGCAAAACTTTAGGGACAGTGTCCAGGCACTGAGTTCAAGCCCCAAGGCTGGGACATAAAAGAAAAGAAATGCAAGCTAGGTGCTGGTATCTCATGTCTTTAATCCTAGCTCTTCAAAAGGCTGAAACCTGAGGATTGCATCCAAAGTCAGCCAGGGCAGCAATGTCTGTGAGACACTTATCTCCAATAAAAATCAGAAAACCAGAATTGGTGCTTTAGCTCACAATGTAGAGCGCTTGACTTGAGCTGAGGGGCTAAGGGATGGTTCCTAGGCTCACAGTTTAAGTGGTATGACCCAAAACAAAACAAAACAAAAGGATAAAAGAATAAAGGAATTCATCACAAATGTATGCTTGAACAATGAAAACCATATTTCAGGGATGGAAAGGTGTTTCAGTGGTAGAGTGCTTGCCTTGAATGCATGAGGCCCTGTGTTCCATTCTTCAGCACCACATAAGCAGAATAAGCCAGAAGTGGCACTGTGGCTTAAGTGGTAGAGCACTAGCCTTGAGCTGAAGAGCCGAGGAACAGTACCTAGGCCCAGACTTCAGGCCCCATGACTAACAGAAAAAGAAAAGAAAAGAAAACTACATTTCATAGGTATTCTTGGAAGCACCCCAGTTTTATCTCTTTGTCTCACAGGAATTTAATTTTAGGGAGGAATTTTTTTTTTTTTTTTGGTTGTGGGGCTTGAACTCTGGGCCTGAGCACTTGTCCCTCAGCTCTTCAGCTCAAGGCGAGAACTCTACCACTTGAGCCACAGTGCCACTTCCCAGGAATTTAGTTTTAAAGAATGAAATTATTTTTTGTTAATATTGTTAGAGGTGCTTTTAAGTTGAAGTCTATACATTCAAATATGCTCTTTGATTCCCATTTTCATGAGGAATAGTTCTGGTCCACAATAGAGACATGGAGAACCCATACACTAAAATCAAACGTGAAAGTTTCCAATCCAGTCTTTCCCAATTATTTTTTATGGAAGGGATTACAAAAAATCACAATAAACATGTAAGAGACAAGGGTAGGTTCTCTGATAAGAGAGAGGGAGACTGTTGTAGACCCTGCGGTGCCTGCCAGGAGAAGACAAAATGTGAGCAAAGGCTTCAGGGCCATTGACTCCCACCCTCAGGGCTGCAAGTCCTTGCCCTTTATTGGTTTGAGGAAGTGTGTGTTCTAGCTTTTTGTCCTGGGGCTTTAATTGACAGGAGGCTTGGGTGGAAAAGATGTATTGAAATAGAATGAGGAAAGATGTGTGCTGTTTGCACTTTTGGGCACAGTGGGTCTAGACCAATATTACGCAAGCATTTGAGAAATATAGCAGAACTGTGTCATCAGCCATCTCTCTGTCTCCTTAATTATCATCCCATTGGCTCTCAGAACCTTGCTTGTGCTCTGATGGCATTGTGGCAGGAGACAAAAGATTTATTCCACAGTTTAGTGGATAAGGTCTGAGAAGACAAGTCTGAGGTCCCTTAGATATGTAACCTAAAGCTACTGAGAGGAACTGTTAGGATCAGAGAAGAGGTAAGAAGTCTAAAGAGATTTTCACATGCAAAATGAAAAGACAAAAGCAGACTGGTTTGCAAGTGATTAAGCTTCACATCAACATAGCCTGGCCTAAACTTCACTCTTTTATCCCTCCTGCATTCATTCCTGACACCCTAAACCACTATCTCTTTGAAGGGAAATGGAGGTGATGTGCCATGATGATAAGAATCCCTGTGAGGAAACTTTTCACTATTTACTTCAACAAAGTTTTAAAGGAAATGCACATAGAGTACAGCAAATGCTCACAGACAGTGCCCAAGCTCTGAGTTCAAGCCATAGGACCAAAAACAAAACAAAACATAAAATCCTTAAATGAAATGCAAAATTTAGAAAAAAACAAAAACTCATTTGATTTAATAGATAGAATTGGGAAGTTTTTGGAAAATTAATTGATAGATTTTGTGAAATCCAAATCACCAGAAGTATTATTCTGCATATTTATCTAACAATCTCACTATTTTATGCCAGTGTTTTCATTACAGCAATGGGAAATGACACAGGTATAAGTTTAGTGGTTGGGAATATTTTTGTTTTGTTTTGTTTTGTTTTTTTGTCGGTTGTGGGGCTTGAACTCTGGGCCTGGGTGCTTGTCCCTCAGCTCTTCAGCTCAACGTGAGCGCTCTACCACTTGAGCTACAGCACCACTTCCGGTTTTCTGGTGGTTTATTGGAGATAGGAGTCTCATGGTCTCTCCTGCCCAGGCTGGCTTTGAACCGTGAGCCACTGGCGCCTGGCAACATCTTTGTAAAGTAAGAGGGGATATATTAAAAAAAATTAAGACAAAACAGAGATATAATTTACATTCAGCAGAAGGCAGACATTGAATAAACAGAAAGGTATAAGCAACGCACTCTCATAACATCAATTTCATTATTAGAACTAAGAATCAAAAATCCAATGTATCCAGTTCTCTCTATATATATCCATTTCTGGTTGGTCTTATGTATTTCAAGAGGAAACAGTGGTTTTCAAGAAGAAACTGAGCTTAACTTCCACAGAAGGCAGAGAAAAGTCCCAATGCACAAGATCACACTTGTTCCCAGGTATGTAGCAGGGTGGCACCGAGCATTGTGGGAATTGTAGTCTCCTTGGAGGATATTTTCTTTGAAAGTCCTGGGTTGTTTTTGGTTTTTTGCAGGGTGGAGGTGGGACAGAAGATGCTTTTGTGCATGTGTCTCCCCGCCCACCACTGGCATTTTAAATCTGCCTCTTCCGGATTCTATTCCTTTGCCTTGCTGCTGGAAGTGCCCTGAAGTACAATTTGGCCTTCCATAGATGGGAGCCAGGAGCCCTGTGCCCAGCTCTCTTGAGTTTTTAATCTCCTGGCTTGAGTTCACACGTGTTTGTATTCGACACTGTTTCTAGAGACAGTTGTACATGGGATATTGGAGTAGTGAGTGCTGGTCCTGTATTTTTAGGAATGAAGCCTAGCAATGTTTGAAGCAGAGCACCCTATGAATAGGAATCTCCATCCTAAATGGACAGACCTTGTCAATTTTGAGAAGCCCTAAAGGGAAGAAGCAGAAAAGCACAGGAAGGAGAAGATATTGCTAGCTTCCTTTGCCTTATGCAAAAATTGTTGCTACTTCCCTGAGCACCAGATTCACGTGGTACTCTTTCCTACAACACTCTCATTACTTTGTGTTGTTTGAAGATTTAAACTAATTTCCAGGAATTGTGATGCGCTGGATTGAGGAATAAGCCAGAGCATAGTTATGAGAGGGTACCTGAGGCTGTGGTTTGGCATGGTGAGGTAATTGTTATGATTGAAAGTATCTATTCATGTTGTAATCCCTAATCCTCTTCTTGCTAATTTACTCAGCCTGTTACCAATATGATTTTTAGTATGTAATCATGTAAACTTATGTTAAATGTCCCATGTAAGGATTTGCTAATGATTGTGTCTGGTAGTGCAGAAAGGGTTGGTCAGGGACATTTGGCCTTAAAAGAAAAATCACAGAAGAAAACTTGAGGTAATATGTCTTACTCAAGTTTGTATGCTTTGTAAGTGTTGCTTATCTTCAGGTGTGTCACTCCTATATGGAGTATTTTATGTTGTATCTTTAGGATGGTCAAGGTTCTTTCCAAGACTGTTAAGGGAAATGAACATTAGGGACTTCTCAAACCTGGGTTTACCTCATCTTTACTCATGTTCCTTTAGCCAAAGCATGTGAAATGGCAAATTGCAAATCATTGCATAGGTGTGCTATGGGTACAGTGAAATGTGCCACTTGACAATCATTATTGAAATATTATAACACAAGAAATATATTCTGTATACATTTTTTCTCTAACTTTTGTGAAAACTACTGAGTTCCATCACACATGCTTTCCCAGGGGTTTAAATATGTAAATGAATGAGGTAGAACACTGATTCCAATGGATTCCTAGGATACCTTTGTATTAAAAAAAGCAGTTCCTACATCCCCAAGTATATTCAGTAATAAGTACTTTTAGTGGAAATGTGATATGTTTTTGCTTTCAATTATTCAATAATTTTTTGGGAACATTCAATTTTTCGAATTTAATGTGTACATAAACATAGAAATTAGTTGGTTTAATCATAACTATCTACAGGAAATGGACTGGATTTGTGTTTATTGGACACTTTAGTGCTCTTTCTGAGACATTAAAGATTCTTCTCTTATAAGACAGCTTTATGGTTTTGCAGCCCATGTTTCATGTATGCAAGAGAAAATTCTGGACCCCAAATCTCACAGATTCATTTCTGAATACGTCATTTGCCTTATATCCCAGTCATGCTTCCAGAGTCTTCTGTTCATTGTCAGCAACAAGACAGAATGAATGGATCTCTGGTGAGTGTTTTATTATTTCTCATTTATTTTCCATTCCATTATATCAACCTAAAGATGTCTAAGAATTAAAAACAATACCAACCACACAGATTCAACCTCAGGAACGTATTCATAAATCAGATAAAGATGGCTTATAGATTAGGAGATAAAGATTACTTGTAGGTTTAACAGATTAAATAGTTATATTCTAAGTTGATTTCAGATTGGCTTCAGAATGTCTAGGTTCATCTTGTCATAAGATGTAGTCATACCTGTTACGTGATATAGTGACACAGAGCAGGATACATCTCATGGAAGGTGAAGGGTAGATTGCAACGAGATCTCATCCTTATGATTAACATTAAACTATCTCAATGAAACATTCCTCGAATTGCTGAAATAGTGTGGTCATACGCACCTTCGTGTGTTCTTAAGGAATGATTAACCTATATGCACTTAAATTACTCTCCATATATACTTGTTGGACTATTTCATGGTCTTGGTCTTACTTGAAGCTTAGGCTATATTTGTTGCTAAAGGTTATGGTCTTTTTACAAAATCTTGTTGTTTTCTAAAGTATTCTCACAAGATTTCTTTCCTCTACAATCTCTCTCTACTTTTGATTTTCTACTCACTTGTATTGGTTAGTTTTCTCTTTCTCTCTCTTTCTATCTATCTTTTATCATTTTTTCTTACTTTTCTCCTTCTGTCTTTCCTCCATATGTCTCGCAGTTTTTTCTTTTCTTCAATGATCTATCTAGGAACTAGTTTTTCTTAGTGATTAGTTTTACTTTGCTGACATGGCTCTTAGGATTGACATTTTTCTTACCCACTGTATAGGAAAATTGTTGCCTAGAGAGTTCTACAGGATTCCAGAAACAAGTAAAATTAGAGAAACACAAAAACATAAACAGATAGACTTAGGGGAAACCAGGGTTCTGAAGGCTCTCTGGCACTTGGTCTCTGGTTCCCAGCAAGCTAGCATAGTACCTTGAATTCACACAGGGAAGATTACCATTGATAACATGCAAAGTTGAAATATCTATATTAATATTACAATCAGAGCCACAACAGTTTTTGAGGGGTGCATGTTTTCTTATTCTCCTGAGACAGAAGACTGCTACACAGAGAAAATGCAGACATGAAGTTCACCTTATCTAGCCTTCAAGGTGAACAGCAGCTCAGTTTCAGATGCTATCTTTCCCAACAGTAAGAAAAAGGCCTACACTCCAGTCTCTTAACCCTCTCCAGAATTCTCTTTTAACCCTTCTGCAGCCAGCTCTCAGTGCTCTCAATGCTGTCAGGCTGGAATTCCAACCTCTCAAACCTTTTCCCCTTCAGCTCAACTTCAGAGTTCCTTACAGAAAAGTACGTCCTTCTCCTAGTTGATAAACTACAAGAAAATTTGATTTCACCTGATTCTGTTATCTTTGGTCTAACTTAATTTGTTGTGGTACTGTTTTTTTTTTTCCATACCACTACTTTTAAATATTTTCATTCACTGCCAGTATAAGTATTTATCATTTTTGTCATCTTGAGTGTTCCTTGAGCCTGTATAAATTTGCCTCCACCTTCTGTGAAGGCCTATTAAAATGAAAATCTTGTCAGGGAACATTTTATTCCCCTCCTACCTATATATTATATTGTAGAATGTAGGCAAAGTTTGCAAAAGTTCATGGTAGCAGTTCTTTTTTACATAGGAACGAAGTATCAGGGTATCTATGACCACATTTCACTATTTAGTATTTAAACCAAACATGGTGAACCTAGGATGTTTTTATGTGATAACTAAATCAAATCTTATAAGGGCCCAATAAATCATTAGCTACTTTCTGGAGTACCGTTACTCTTTTTTAACATTCATGTGGACACTGCTTCTTATCAATCTAGTAATGTTATATGTTTTGTATCCCTTGTGATATCCTGAATGTGTTATGCTTGCTTATGAGAGTACTTGTTAATAGAAGGACTAAATAGGATTTATGGTGAAGCAGTAAATGTAAATGTAGAAAAAATATTTGTTTAATTCATTGTTACCCTGATATGTAATAAAATTTTATCAAACATGATAATATAAATTTTTTAAATACGTTTTTATTGTGAAAATACTGTACAGAGGGATTACAATTACATGGGTAACATAACGAGCACATTCCTTATCAAGCATTGTAGCCTCCTGCTTTGTTTCTACTTCAGATCCCTTCGTATCCTCCCCCCCACCCCTCCGCCCCGGTCCTCCCCACCAAAGTTGTAAAGTTCATTTTTCAGCATAATGAGTTGTACAGATAACATAATTTTTTAGACACCACCTTAGACTTAATGTTGTCGTGGGGGCCTGAACTCTGGGCCTTGGCATTGTCCCTCAGCTTTTCAGCTCAAGGCTAGCACTCTACCACTTGAGGCTTGGCCCCACTGCTGGGTTTTTCTGCTTATGTGGTGATGAGGAATCAAACCCAGGGCCTCATGCATGCAAGGCAAGCACTCTACCACTGAGCCACCTTCCCAGCCCCTATCCTTAGAATTTTTATCTATTGCTACCAGCAGAAATTTGTTTGTATGCATTAGGGAATCTGTAAGTTTTTATTGGTCTTTTGGCTTGAATTCTGGGCCTAGTTGTTGTCCCTCAGCTCTTCACATCAAGGTAAGTGCTCTACCACTTAAGTCATAGTGCTACTTTCAGTTTTCTGGTTGTTTATTGGAGATAAGTGTCTCATGGACTTTCCTGCCTGGGCTGGCCTTGAACTTTGATCTTCAGACCTCAGCCTCCTCAATAGCTAGGATTACAGGCATAAGCCACCAGCGCCCTGCAAATCTGTGTATCTTAATGGCAAGCTTTATGTATTGTCAAATATTTCTAATTTGCTATTTAATTTTCCCAATAAATAGATAACACAGCAAGCTGCAAACATTTTATGTAAGACAAAAGCATACCTGTAGTATAATGAGTTTCAGATTGGAATTCTCATGACCAAGGTCTAATTTCCTGATGGAAATGTGCCATTACAGAAACTGATGTCATTTGATGATGTGGCTGTGTACTTCACCTGGAAGGAGTGGCAGGATCTGGATCCTGGTCAGAAGACCCTTCATAGAGATGTAATGCTGGAGACCTATAGCAACCTAATATCCTTGGGTGAGCAAACGTCACTTTTATTTGGAAGATCAAGTGTTTTCATTTTAGTAGACATTTGACAGTTTATGTTAGTTAGGTATAAGATTCCAGTCCATTCTCAGGTAAAGAGCTGCTAGTATAAAAGCCAGCCAAATTCAGGTCTGGGATCTTGGTGTTGTTTGCCTTTCATGCTACTGCATGAGCCATTTGGCTTTTGTTATGGGGTATATTCTGGGTTTCTGTGCCCAGGTTGGTTTCAAGCCTGCCTCTTCTGATCTCACCTCCTAAATGTAGGGTTATGGGTGTAAAGTTTTGGACCATTAAATTTTCTAAAAAGAAAAGGATTCCACTCCATGGGACATGTCATTTCTTTTGAAAGGAAACTTCAACTGCATTGTATGTAACTCAAGAGCTAATTTTATTCTCATTCTTTGTTGTTGTTGTTATTTGGTCCCATCATAGGGCCTGAACTCTGGGCCTGGGCACTGTCCCTCAGCTCTTCAGCTCAAGGCTAGCACTCTACCACTTGAGCCACAGTGCCACTTCTGGCTTTTTTTTGCTTATGTGGTGCTGAGAAATCAAACCCAGGGCCTCAGGAATGCAAGGTGAGTGCTCTACCACTGAGCCACCTTCCCAGTCGTTTATTCTCATTCTTTAAGAAGGCAAATCAGTAGTTGGACAAAAGTTCTAAACTATGATCCACTAACAGGAAACTGACTTCCAAGACTTGGGGTCATTATTATAGGTGGATCTACAGTCTAGATAGAATATACATTACTACTCTCAGTATGATCTGGAAATCAGTAATGGAAAGTGTGAAAGTGTATATTTGTAAGCCAAACCTGACATAGGTTACATTGCTTCAAGCTTGGAATCCTAGATACCCTGGAGGCTGAAATCTGAAGATTTTGATTTGAAGCCAGCAACTGTAGAAAAATGAACATGAGACTCTTATCTCTAACCATTCAAAAACTAGAAATGTAGCCAAGACACAAACTAGTAGAATGCTAGATTTGAGCAAAAGAGCTCAGTTCAAGCCACACATTGGCAAAAAAAAAAACAAAAACCCAAAACTGGGGGAAAGTCCACCATGGAGCTGTTAAGAATTGAGAAACCATAAGTTGGTAAGGTGGCTCAGTGGTAGAGCGCTTGCCTTGCATGCTTGTGGCCCTGTGTTCAATTCCTCAGCACCAAAAAAGCAGAAAAAAAAAGCCAGAATTGGCATTCTGGCTCATGTGTTAGAGTGCTAGCCTTGAGCTTAGGAGGTGAGAGACAGTTCCCAGGTTCAGATTTCAGGCCCCACAACAGAACCCACCACCCAAAAAATAAAACAATTGAGAAACCATATTTAGGAGCAACCTTGTGAACAGGATGTCTACCGCCTTACATTAATGATGACACAGCAAGAGCAATAGTTCTCCACTATTTCATATTCACAGGGCACTGTCTTCCTAAACCTAAATTGATTGTGAAGCTGGAACTAGGTGCAGAACCATGGATAAGAGATGGCTCAGAAGAGAATTTCACAGGTAAGTTAAAGCATCTTGAATGGTGATGATGGGTCCAGAGCCCAGTTTGTCTGTTTGCCTTGAGCTGTACAGAGCAATAGTATTCCTAGTGCCCCTCAGTCATGTATGGCAGAGAACTAGGTGATCTTTGTCTCAAGGAATTGTTAATCCAGAATTCTCATGGAGACAAACTGAATTTGGTATAACAGTTTAGTAATTGTTAGCAATTCTCTTTGTAGAGAAGTCATTCTTTTTTTTTTTTTTTTTTTTTTTGGGTCCGGTCATGAGGCCTGAACTTTGGGCCTGGGCACTGTCCCTCAGCTCTTCAGCTCAAGGCTAGCGCTCTACCTCTTGAGCCACAGCGTCACTTCCGGCTTTTTTCTTTTTGCTTATGTGGTGCTGAGGAATTGAACCCAGGGCCTCAGGCATGCAAGGCAAGCGCTCTACCACTGAGCCACCTTCCCAGCCCCGAGAAGTCATTCTTAAAAAGAAAAAGACAATAACAAATGTAGAAAGAAGATCTCATTTTCTATTAAACTAGTATTATGCAGGTAGGAAGAAAATAGAAGTATGCTAGGGCTGCTATCCTCTGATTGGGACAATTTCTTATCAGTGGTGCTGGGCTTAGAGGGAGATTCAGAATGGAAGCATTAAGAGTACGTAGATGAATAATATGAGTCAATATTTCCTGGAGAAAAATATAAAAATCTGAAATACAGAAAAACGCTATTTTGCATTGTAAAATGTCAGTACTACTTTCTTTTTTTTTTTTTTGTCGGTCGTGGGGCTTGAACTCTGGGCCTGGGCGCTGTCCTTCAGCTCTTCAGCTCAAGGCGAGTGCTCTACCACTTGAGCTACAGCGCCACTTCCGGTTTTCTGGTGGTTTATTGGAGATAGGAGTCTCACGGTCTCTCCTGCCCGGGCTGGCTTTGAACCGTGATCCTCAGATCTCAGCCTCCTGAGTAGCTAGGATTACAGGCGAGAGCCACCAGCGCCCGGCAGTACTACTTTCTTAATTACTACATTGAAGAGAAATGTATATATTCTGCATAAAGCAATGCTTTCGTATTTGAAAATCTTGCAACGAAATGTGAGGAAATATCTTTACATTAAGGAATCTATGGATCTCATTTATGTTTTTGTCTATTTATCTATTATTCATTTTAGATGTCCCAGAAATGGAGGATATGATTAGCACCTGTCAGGAAAGTCAAAATGAATATCTATCTGAAGTAGCAGTCATGACTAGTAACCCAGGGGAGGAAAAAGTGAGACTTATAAGAAGTTTTCATTTGAGCTCCATACAGAAGTCAGAACTGATTAAGTATAATGGGAACTCCATAGGGATGAGTATAGAAAAGGTCACTGGCTGTCAGAACATGGGTGTTTTCAGTGAACCTGGTAAGATGTGTGCTGCATATAGTCCTCATGTGTCTTCTGTAGTTGAAGAATGCAAAGAGAGTGAACAGGCTTTCACTAAGAAGACACACGCTGTTGTCCCTCAGAGAGCACACACACGAGAGAAATTTTATGATTGTAACCTATGTGGAAAGTCTTTCACCCAGAACATATACCTTTCTTTCCATCAGAAAAAACCCACCAGAGAGAAATGTTATGTAGGTAGCAGGTATAGTAATTCTTTCACCTAGAAGGCACACCTTAATATCATCACAGAACACAAGGAGAGAAACCTTATGAATGTAACCAGTGTTCCAGTGTTGAAAGACCTGGAGGTCACAGGTTAATACACATAAGTTGATTCACACAAATGACATAACTTAGGATTGTACCAAATGGGAAAGTCTTTGATCTGTAAGAAAATTGAAATTGCAATAAAGAACCAATACAGGATAGAGACCTTATGATATAGCAGATGTGGAGTCCTCGAACTACAAGACACATAGCTCAGGGTTCATCACAGAACACACAAAACACAGACACACAGACACACACACACCCTCACACAGAACGAGGAGGGAAATTTTTATGTAGGAAAAATAAATGGAAAGGTTTTCAAGAAAAGTCCTAACTCACTTTGCATCAGGAAACAGACACAGGCGAGAAAATACAAATGTAACGAATGTGGAAAGTTCTTTACGAAGTATTCATGGATCCAAGTTCATAGGACATACACAATGGAGTAATCTTAAAAATATTACAAATTTGGAAATCCTTTGATCAGAAAGGAATACCTCATGTTCATCAGAGAACTGACTCACATACGAGAAAAGAAAGTAGTGCATAAAACATATGTGAAATGACTTTCAACCAGAGCTGAGTCCTCAGCACATGTGAGAGCATAGACAGGAAAGAAATTATGAGTATAAAAAACATTTTGCCAGAAGTCACATCTGGACAAGTATCCGAGACCTGGACACATGACAGAATCTCTGCAAATATACACATGAGAGGAAGTCTTTCAACAAGAAGCCAACCTTCAGCAAGTATTAGAACATTCACCCCGGGAAGAAACCCAATGTAGGAAAATCTTTGTCAGAAAACCTCTGTAAATTATACAGAGAAATCCTTCATGGCAGAGGTAAGCTAGGTGTGATGGGAAACCATTCTTCACTCTTCAGCTCTCTTTGAGCCAACATTCCTCATCCTGTCATCATGTTGAGTGGGTATGGTGTCATTCAATATTATCCAAAGCATGTAGAAACAACCCGTCTCAATGAGAAATTCAGAGATTGAAGTTATTAACTTGTGTCTTTTATACTAAGGAATTTTGTGTCAGGGTAATTTAAAAAACTCTTCTTAGAAATATTAGCTCTGGCCATTCGGGACTGGATTCAGATCATCTGCAACATGGTTATGGGTACAATAGATGAGTAAAGACTGTTATGATAGGAGGCAAGAACATGAGAACAAAAGAAGAATGTTTAATTTTTGGTGAATGTGAGCATTATTCTTTCAGAACTCCGGCGCAAGAAAAATGGCTTTTATAAAAAGCAAATTCTTTAACTGTTTACAAAATGATAAAGAGGATGTAACATTTTATAAATTGATTTAATAATTCAGTAATATTAAGTAATGAAGTCAGGTGTGGCTGCTGCCCTATTGGCCACATGGTAGATGGTGGGGTCTGGCATCTTGTTTTCATGCAGGGGGAAGGAAATGCCCCATCCATCACTTGCCTCTCAAATGATGGGTGTGGCTGGATCCCTGCAAGCAGGTATGGGCATTTGGCTGATATGTTACTCAAACTGATAGTCCAGTGCCTGGGACTGGGAATTTCCTGTAGCGCTGTCTCCTGCTTAGGCCCTATTTAGGCTGGACCAGCAGTGGCACCAGATGCCATGCCACATGTCTCTGTAATCATGTCCTTTGTCCTGTCTCCTGGCTTGTCTCTGGTCATCATAGTGTCCCAATTCAGCACTCTCTTGGTGCTGATTGGTTTCTTGGTGTTGTTTTTATCCTTTTTTCCCCTTTCTTTCCTGTTTCCAAGTTGTCTAAGTGTATTTGTGGACTGCAAGTCTTTGTTACAACAGGCTGATGGCAGACAGCTAACTGTGTAATAGACTCCAGTATTCCATCTTCCAAAATGTGGCTTCCAACAAATATACTGTCTTCTTTTACAGAAACACAAAGGTTGACCTAAATTTAGAATTTCTAGAGCTAAGATAGATGCCACTCTATAGTTATGTAATTAAAGATATCCTGGAGGTCTTTAGAAAAAATATCTGTTATATCAGAAAGTGCTTAATTAGTAAACCTAGACCAAGACTCCAGATCCTTTAAATGCCAGTCATTCTAGATATGTCCAGAGCTGTTTGGTTACATGAAAAGCTCTACTTTCACACTTTCATGAAGGAATGTTTTTGTGCCAATATAAGTTGTTGAACTTAGGACCTGAGTTGAAGCCAGCCTGAACTGGCTTCAAAGTAGATTGTCTCATCTTGGTCTCCATAAAAGCTAGGAATCAAAGCATGAGCCCTGTGGGCTGTTCTGAAGAAATCTCTCTCTGGTAACCGGAAGTTTGCTTCAGTGCTTCAGCTCAGGCTTCCTGTGGCTTCAATAATTTCTGTATTTATTTCAATTGTTCAAAAATAATAACTACTCTTTATGGTATTTTCACAATAAAAAAAGGATCCTTTAATCCTGCCTATGATTCTATTTACAAGATAAGGACAGAGGAGTTCACATTGCAAGAGTTAAGTAGTTGCTCTTTAACCCCTTCCCTCACATTGTTTACCCTTCTCCTTTTTTTTGGGGGGGGGTCCAGTTGTGGGGCCTGAACTCTAGGCCTGGGTGCTGTCCCTCAGCTCTTCGGATCAAGGCTAGAACTCTACCACTTGAGCCACAGTGCAATTTCCAGCTTTTTTTTCTTTTTGCTTATGTGGTGCTGGGGAATCAAACACAGGGCCTCGTGCATGCAAGACAAGTGCTCTAACACTAAGCCACCTTCCCAGCCCAACCCTTCTGCTTATCTACAGAGGCCTAGTTTTAAAAAATAGGGGTATTGGGAGGCACCTGTGCCCTTGTCCTTCCTACTTGTACCACACACACACGCGCGCGCACGCACACACACACACACACACACACACACACACACACACACACACCACATCCATTTGGAAATAGTTCATTCTCCCATGTTTACAGACTGGATAATTTCTGAAAAGGGATGGTTCACAGATCAGAGTCCCACCTAGGCTTGTTATATAGCTCAAATTATGAACCAATGTGCCACATTCATTCAAAGTATGCCTGATGATAACTTATTTAATTAATTTTTTTATTATTTCTGTTATCATTTGGCCAACACTTTGCTTGAAATCAGAATTTAAAGGACTAAATGCTCACTGAATTGGTAAAATACCCTTTCCTTCTTTTAATTTAAGACTAGCAATTAAAAATGAGCAATTACACTCCCTCATGTGTTGAATCCTTGCTATTCAGGAAGCTGAAATTAGATAGTATTTGTAGGCCATCCCATGGAAATGCTTCTTGAAAATGGTATCTTAGCCAATAAAAGCATGGCTCTGGTTATATGTGCCTATCTTGTTTGCTACTTGTGATATGTAATTATAAAATTAGTGTGTTGAAAGGCCCAGGCAGAGAAGCAAGACCCTAAGGTGAAAAATCAGTGATACAAAAGGGCATCTGGTATAGAAGGTAAAGGAAGCCTCACAAATTTTTGCCCCTGAATTCAACCTGAGGAGCCATAATAAAATACATGTAACCAATACATTCTTCCAAATATTTAGTGGAAGAATATGGATGTGGTTTACCCAATGATAGGTAAACAGTCCTTTACTAAGTGATTGCAAAAGGACCTTTGCATAGGGCTATATGATGTTATGAATTTTATATCCTGTTATGTGGACACCATGAGTCCTGCTTGGATCAAGTAAGTAAGATCTCCTGATCTAACAGGGCACTGGTACTTCACATTGGAATTCTTAGTTGCTCAAGAGTATGAGGTTTAAAGATCACAATTGAAAAGCAAACTAGGTGGGAATTGGTGTGAGAGTGTTATGGCCAATTATCACCAAATTTCCCACAAGTAGTGCTGTGAATTAAGTTGATAGACTCAACAATTTTGTCCCTTTATTACCAAAGCTCAGGGACATTACCCAGGCCCTGAGTAGAAAGCACTCCAAGGCCGGAGAAGATATTTTCTAAAATGGGTTTTTGGCCCTCGTGCAGAAAAGTTACCAGTCTTGTATGAGCATAAACTCTTCCATAGGGTATAGTCATTGTCCTCAATTGAAGTTGATATTGATATATCTTATAAGCCAGGGTAATGGTAGATTGTCAGGAATAGTTTCGTATCTTTTTTCATGTGAATGCACATGCACATACCTTTATGTTTCTGTCTAGTCCATAGGTCCTTGCAGAAGTTCAAGTTACTATGCAGGACAATGTGGTCCATGTTTGTAAAGTACAGAATGAGTCCTTCAAAGAGAGATCTCAACATATAAAATGTGGCCAAATATTTCAGTATACTTGAAACAGTAATATAAGAAAAGAAGGAATCAAGTGGTGATGATTTAAGGTCCCAGAATACCAATATATTTGAACGAGAAGGCTGTGGTCTTGTGCTGTGTGCACATAGATGTAGGAGAAATACGCATTTCAGTTTGAGCTGTTCAGATGTATTTAAGCATTTTTGTTGTTTTTCCCTTTCTGATTGCACTTTATTTCAAGGCCACTCCCACGGGTGATTAACAGGATATCTAGTTTCAGCTCATTCTAAAAGCTATGTTAAGAAGAGAAGTGGTGAACCATGACTTAGGTACATATTCACCATAGACACAATCACTAAGAATGGGTTAAGTTACAAAAGTTTTCAGAATGTCAAGGGTCCTACCACACAGTTCATCCTGTAGCCCTTTTCAAAATTAGGCTTTAGAAGAATTCTTTCAGCTCTAAATTAGATTATTTTCAATAGCCATTCAGTGAATGTTACTGGATAAAGAAAACAAATAAAGTCATATTTATTTTAGAGAAAATTCTGATATCATCAGCAGGGGCAGTTAATATGATTCAGTCAGGACCCTGAAGAGTCTGCTCTCCAGAGATCTAAGTATTTAACCAACAACCTCCAATTCCCAAGCACTCTTGACCCCAATGATAGGTGAACCCTTGTTTCTTCCTCAGGTTAACCTGGAATGATGCACCTCAGAATGACTGAAAGGAGCAGAAGCTGGGATACTGAGCACAGTGGGTACTGAACAAGGCTATCATAGGATTTTCACTAGACTCCCAGTGACCAACGAAGGCCCCCTTGTGTTACCTGGAACACTTGTATCTTTATGTTTGTCCAGCTCTAGGTAATTTTTCCTCCCATAATTAGCTTAACATTAAGTATACATTTTTTCTGTTCCCTCAATGAATTTGAATTAAGAAATTCTTTTGAAATTCTCTCTTTCATTTTTCTGGATCACTTACACCCTTGTTTGAAGTCCCTGTTATAGAGGTCTCAGTACTTTGAGTAGATGACTACCTGTAGCATCCACAGCCAACCATCTTTGCCTCACTTGTATATGGGGTCTGAACCAAACCCAGCCAAAATGTTATATGTGCATTCTAACTTAAATGTTTGTTACCAAAAGTTTGATGTGGAGACTTCATCTGATGTGGTGGAAGTTGGTTGGGCTCATGGTCTATGCCAGAACTCAAAATGGAAGGTACACAAAAGAAAAGTTTGGTAAGGAGCCAGGTGAGGAGAGGAGGACATTGCAAAAGTCTTCATGCAATAGGCAAACCTGGCAAGCCCCTTGGGACAGGAATGAGAAGCCCAGAGCAGGGTATGTGCTCCCCATCAGTCCACCACCAGCACAGTATGGCACCTGCAGCATGGGCCAAGGTGCACGTGTGTTTCCTGCAGAGCTGACTGTTGACACATGGACCTGTCAGAGAAGTCAGTGGCCTAATGTAATAGTCTTGTCCTATGTAGATGATACAATTACTTGTGGACTAGAGAATTGGTAGTAAAACATTGTTAGATGAACTAGGAAATATTCTTCAGGATGTGTGTGAATGTGTGTGTCCTAAGAAGAAAACAAATTGAAAATAGTTCAGAGAGAACTTCATTTATTTATTTATTTATTTTTGGGTCCGGTCGTGGAGCCTGAACTCTGGCCCTGGGCGCTGTCCCTCAGCTCTTCAGCTCAAGACTAGCACTCTACCACTTGAGCCACAGCACCACTTCCGGCTTTTTTCTTATGTGGTGCTGATGAATCGAACCCAGGGCCTTGAGCATGCAAGGCAAGCGCTGTACCACTGAGCCACCTTCCCAGCCCCAGAACTTAGACAGCCATGTTTTTTTGTTTTTTTGTTTTTTTGTTTTTTTTTGGGGGGGGCCCGGTCATGGGGCCTGAACTCTGGGCCTGGGCGCTGTCCCTCAGCTCTTCAGCTCAAGGCTAGCACTCTACCACTTGAGCCACAGCGCCACTTCTGGCTTTTTTCTTTTTGCTTATGTGGTGCTGAGGAATCGAACCCAGGACCTCAGGCATGCAAGGCAAGAGCTCTACCACTGAGCCACCTTCCCAGCCCAGAGAGAACTTCAATGACAAGTGTGGGACTTAGGTGCACAGCAAAATAGATCCATTACTATCACAACAAAAAGGTGAAAAGGAAGGGCTTCCTTCACTTATTTTTACCTACCCTTACAAATCCCATTGTGTTCAAAATAATAAGAATAGAAATGTATGTGTTGATGCTTAATGTTGTACAACAGCTAGTTTATAAATGACAGCAGAGGCCTAAGGTCTCTTCTGTGTGCGGTCCCTGAACTCTCTGGAAAGGAGGACTATACTATTGAAAGTGAAGTTATGTCACTTGTAAGTTTGTCGTTTAAATTCCAGAGGAAGCACTGACTAATTTAAATGAGTAGACTTTTTTTTTTGCTGGTCTTTAGGCTTGAACTCAGGGGTCAGGTGCTGTCCCTGAGCTGCTTTTGCTTAAGGGTAGCATTCTACCACTTGAGCCACAGCACCACTTCTGGCTTTTTCTGTGTATGAGAACCTGAGGAACCAGTTCCTCATTCCTGGGATGCAAGCACTGTACTACTTAGCTACCTTCCCTGTCCTATATGCACACTTTTTATGTTAAAAGAAAAAAGAATAGGTTGGTATGTAGTATCACTTTCCATGTGTATTTCCAAAGGTTCAACCCCTCAAAGTGAAAGGAAGAATGTAGAAAATGGAATGACAGGAAGTATTCAGTTATAACTACAAAGAAAAGTAAAACAAAGGCAATGAGCAAATAATTAGGTTTTTGTTTGTTTGGGATTGTTTCTTTTTTCTTTCAATTGTTAGCTGTGGGGTTTAAACTAAGGGAGGGCCTGGTATATTCCCTAATCTTTTCACTAAAGGCTGGCAGGCTACCACTTCTAGCCATACTGTCACTTGTAGTTTTCTGGCATTTAATTGGTGATAAGTCACAATGAATTTTCTGCTTATGTGGTGCTGAGGAATGGACCCCAGTGCCTCATGTATGCAAGGCAAGCACTCTACCACTGAGCCACACTCCCAGCCCTGCCTCCATTCTTAAAACAGTGTGGTTGGGGCTGGCAATGCGGGCGAGTGATAAAGTGCTTGCCTAGCATGCATGGAATACTAAGTTTGATGTCTCAGTAGCTAATAAACAAGAACAGCCCCCATATACCCCTAAAAGCACTGGTGCTGTAGCTGAAATGGTAGAGTGGTAACCTTCAGCATAATGAAATTCAGGAACAGTTTTCAAGCCCTGAGTTTTAACCCCAGGAATGTCAAACAAGAACAACAAAAACAAGATGAAATGAGCAAATGAAACAAAAAACCCAATGTCAGCAAGTTTCATTGATAAACACAACATACAAACGCACACATAGACACACACGCACACACACAAATAGACTTTTATCAAACCATATTCCTCTCCTTTACCATGTCTGCTCACCCTCCCTGCACCAACTGCGACCTACATCCACTGGAGAACTTACTCTGTGTTTCTCTTGTTTTTGCATTTTTAAAAATTTTATTGTGAAGATTAAAATACAAAAGTATCAATAGTCATTAGAAAATTCAAATCAAAGGTACAATAAAATAACCATTTTATACATGTTAATGTGGCCATAGTTTTAAACAAAACAACAAAAATCCTTCCAAAGTCTAACAAAAGCTAGGAGAGATGTGACAACAATGTGAACTTGGTGCATTTCTCTCCGGTATGTAAAACTATCAAAGATGGGACAAAAAGTCCTAAAAAGAACTGAATATAGAATTACATAGAAATATGGTCCAGCACTTCTACACTTGTACGTAACTTAGAGAAAAATAAAGATTTCTATAAATACCATCAAATAAGGACTAAGTTTCAAGAAAGACAAATACCACAAAGAAGTCCAAAAGTATTTACAGAGATTAATAGAACTACTTATAGCACACTCAGTCCTGTACAGCAGTCAAAATTATGTTTGACCACACTTTTTCAGCAAATCTATTAAAACTTCATTACGATAGTCTAATGTTATTTTTGTGGATGTGATGGCTGACCAGATTCTAGCCAACCTTTACCATCCATGAGAAGTTACCTCCTAGGTGTCATTGAATCACAAAAAAGTGAGGTAACTTTGTCCTCACATTAAAAAATGAGAAACAAACTAAAGCAAATCTGCACTTAACTTAGAAGGCAAGATTTGATCATCTACTAAATCTACAAGCCATCCTTAGCTTTTTTAGAAACATGTTCCTAAAGCTGAATCTTTTTTTTTTCTTTCTGTTTTTCAATTTTGGACACAGTTAGGTTCATAACATGGAATGTCAAACAGAGTGAGAAATAAAAGAATCTCATCAGAGATCCTTTCATTCTTTCTTGCTTTTGACAATGAGGAAAGATTCTGGAGCCATGGCTTGGAGAGAAGCCAAATGAGAGAGTCAGAAAAGAACCTGTGTGATTTTACCCTCGAAGTTTCTGGTCAGAACATGATAGTGGACTGGAAAAGCATAAAGCCTTCTTATGGGAGAAGAAACATTCCTGAATCAAGTAGAGCATTAAAGTCTCCACTAAAGACAAATCCACAGAAGAGTGAAGTCTTATGTTTTACTAAACAATATTAACAGAAAATACAACCCAAAATGTAGATCCATAAAATTTAAAAGAAACAACTTATATAGGGATGTGCTTTTGCTCATAATTGTTGGTATACAGGAAATTCTTTTATCCAGCATCCTGGTTTTTCTTACACTTACCCACAATGGTAATTGATAACATAAAATACATAAACTTTGCAGTGCCATTTACAAAAAGAGAAAATCTATTCTGTTTACTTCAGTGAGGTAGTTTTTGATAGGAAAGACCATATGAATCCTTTAAAAGCAGGTTTGGCACATTAGTAATGGGTTTTCCTACATCACAAGAAAGTTTTCTTACTTTGAAAAACTTAAAGTGAATTTATTATAGTCTAAGTGTTCACATTCACAATACTTAAGCTGAGGAGTGTTACAAATTTCATGGTGGGGCATTTTCTGTGTGTTTTGGGATTTGGACTGTCCTCATACACCTTAATGACTGATCATCCTGCCTTGAAAATGTCAAGTTTTCTATTTCATATTATTGCATTAGAATAGAATCTGAATTTTAAAAAGAGCATTGTAACTGGGCTATCATGTCTAATAGCTGTAATCTTAGGTATTCAGAAGGCTGAGATCTGAGGAAAGTTAGTATTATTCTCACCTTTAGTCCTCAGCTCCACCAAGATCTGAGCTCCTCCCAGACCTAGAGTTCCCTCAGTACAGCTGGCCACTCCCTCTCTCATCTCAGACTCACCTGAGCATGTACTTAACTCACTTCCTGCCCCCCAGATCCTGTTGCAACCAGAAGAGGGACAAATGCTTGTGCTCCCTGTCCTGGGAAATATGGTCCTTCTAATAAACCTTATAATAATTTTTCTCCTGTGCCTGCTTGTGTTCCCCTGGGATGGACATGAAGGAACCCTGCAAGGATCACAGATTGAAGCCAGGGGATATGAAAGTCTGAGAGACTTATTTCCAATAAACTACCAAAGTAGTGGGAAGTGGGAATGTGGCTTAAGTGGTAGAACATTATCATGGAACCAAATAATTTCAAGGTCATTTTCAGACGCTGAGTTCAAGAATCAGGACAGGCACACACATATCAAGTGCATTGTATTGTATTCAAATTATATTTTAACAATTGTTTTTGGTGTACATGTATAGGAAATCTCTCTGATTTTTTTTTGTCGGTGTGGGGCCTGAACTCTGAGCCTGGGCACTGTCCCTCTGACCTTCAGCTCAAAGCTAGCACTCTACTACTTGAGCCACAGTACACTGCTGGCTTTTTCTGCTTATGTGGTTCTGAGGAATCAAACCCAGGACTTCATTCACGCAATGCAAGCACTCTACCACTGAAACCCCTGCCCAGCCAGGCTCTCTCATTTTAAGTGATGTAATATAGGCTAATTAAATTAGTGGAGAAATTGTAATTTGTCAAGAACAGACACATTAATTGGAGTATATTGGTGCCAGCAGCATTTTGAAAGTTTCAAAAGCCCTAGAAAGTGCAGAGGATGAAAAGAGGATCAATACGTTTATATAAGACATTTTCAAGGAATGTTTACCATTCATTGGCTTCAATTCAAAAAACCAAGTTCATAAAGTCACATGGGTGAGTACCAGAATCTCTAGGTTCAGGAGTATAAACGCACAACTCCTGACTCTCCTTGTCTCGAAAATCAGAGTTTTGTGAGCCACTTTCTGGCCCCTGGAGGAACAAGTGCTAATGGCAGCACAAACCTATGAGCTCATAAAATATCATCCTCCCCAGACTGGAGAAAAATGTGAAGGGCCGACTCTGGCTAGGAGCCTCAGATCGCTTCCAGTTACAGCTCCCAAGATCCCCTGAAAAAGAGAAGCTGGGCTTCTACCTCTTGGCTCTGACTATGGAGTGCAAAGCTCTACTTCAGAGCACTTCCAGCAGCAAGGGAAAAGCAAAGTAACCCGAATTTGCAAACTAAAAACACCAACACTGTGCAAGGAGGGACTGGTGCCTCTTCCCCCCACCCCTGCCTCCCTGATTCCCCCCCCAAACGCTCCCTCCCCCCTCACAACCTCCCCCCTCCCCCGCCCACACAATTTCAAACGATCTGTACCCCCATAGAAACTACAATTCCCAGAATGCATGCAAAATTCACCTAGAGGAAGTGGGCTTGTTACAGGGTTTTGATTGGCACAAGGCACTTGGTCCTAAGTGTGCAAGGATGCATGGGGACCTTTCTCTTCCAGCTGTGGAATCTTAGGTGAGTTTCTTCTTGAAAATTCAGTTTACCAACATAAATATTGTGAGACCAATTAAAAACACAAATGTATTAGGAGCACTGCATAATTTGGCTTTTTAATTCTTAGTTCTTTTAATATAATTGAGGTTATGAAACTACGTAGTTTTTGTTTTTGTTTTTGTTCAAAAAGTACGTTCTGCTGAATATAAATTATGTCTCTGTTTTTCCTTAAAGTTTTGAATATCTCCCCTCTCATTTTACAACAGTATTTGCAGCTGGGTGCCAATGGCTCATGCCTGTAATCTTAGGTCTCAGGAACCTGAGATATGAGGATCCCAGTTCAAAGCCAGCCTGGAAAGTTCATAAGTCCTATCTCCAACTAACTACCAAAAAAAAAAAAAAATGGAAGTGGCCTTGTGGCTCAAGTGGTAGAGAGCTCACTTTGAGCTAAAAATGAAGGGACAGTGCTAAGGCTGGGTTCAAGCCACAAGATCGACCAAAAAAAAACAACAAAAAAAAGGTACTTGCCGACAGTAAACTGATTGATTCTGGCACCATCTTACCCTGCTGTAATATGTATACTGGAATAAAATAACAGAATTGGAAGACAGATATACTTTATTATCTTCGAATTAAATTGATTTGTCAAATTCTACTCATTACTTTCCAAGAAACTCCCAAATTCCATCTATGAAATTTTAAGGAGTTTTTGGTTATTTGTGTCTGAAATTTGTCTTTCCTTATAAAGTTTTTCCCCCCTTTTGTTGTTGGTCCTGTGGCTTGAACTCAGAGCTTGGGCACTGTCTGTGAGCATTTGCTGTGCTGTACTTGCCTTTCTTTTATTAATTGCTTCAGGGGACTAGTGAAAACTTTCCTCCCAAGGCTTTCTTAGAAAATGGTACTCCTCCTCCAAGACTCTTCAAAAAAATGGTTGTCTAGGTAGATCAGGATGAATGTGGGAGGAGGTAGAGTTCAGGGCAGGTCCATGTTCATGTGAAGCTTGATTACTTGCTCCAAACCAGTCTGTTTTTACTTTTCTGTTTTGCTTATCCTATTTTGTTTTGATTTTCTACCTCTTCTCGAAACCTAGAAGCTCCTGTCAGCAACTCTAGGCCACATATCTAGGGGTCCTCAGACTTGTCTTCCCAGACTGCATCCATTACACTATGGAATAAATCTTTTGCCTCCCTTCCTCATATCAGACATTCTAAGCTTGTCTCTTAAGGGTTTTTTGTGATTGTTGATGATCCTTTCCCCACATCATGATTTGGAAGGATTGTGTAGGAAATTTTCATGCCTGATATTCATTCCTCCAGCGTAAGGGTTTTCCATCCCTCTTTTAGTGGACCTGAGCTTTTCCTCATGAAAATGGAGATCGTGAGGCACTTTTGGATGAATAGATGGCAACATTGGAGCACCTATAAAATATGAAGGAAAAATAATTCTTTCTTTCTGTAAAAGTTAAAAGTAAGTTCCTGAGAAGCAAGACATAAGGATCAGGTAAAAATGGCTGCTTCCTGGACTAGCTGTGTCCCATAGTTATTATTGTTCTTGGTTACATTTTTGAAACATTTATTTCTAAATATTATGTTTATTATACTAGTTTAAATAGAATTTACTTTGTACATTATTTTTGAATTGTTCATTGCTCACAGACGTAAGTGTCATTATTATACAAATATTATATCCTCTTACTTCATTGATCACAGTTATTGACTATTGCAGATCCTGAGGTAGAAGGTACAAGTATGGTAAGGTATTCAGGGATAGATTATGGTTCTGACTTCCTCTGGAGGAAAAGGTGAACCAATGGAAAAACATGGATTTATGCATAACACTTGTAGAATTCCTTAGGCAGGAGATGTGGTGCATCCCTCTTGGGTTCCACTATGCCCAGTGATTCCCATGGTTGTGATGATCCATAGCCCTGGAGGGCCTGTGAATTTGACACCTTGTCCACAGTTCTGGTGGTAGGAGTCTCCCAGTATGTAAGGTAGGACTGGTCTCAGAGGAGTGATGTGATAAGTGGTAGCTTGCTGGCTCCGATGTTTTTCAGTTTATGTGGACAAGCTCACCCTGACATCTTGAGCCTGGCTGCTGCCATGAGACCTATTAGTTCTTAATGCCTCTCACCATCCCAAACCTCTGTTTCAGAGACCTGTCCTGTTTCATGGTTTTGTATCATTTACTGTGCAAGCTTGTGTTATGTATCCATACATGCTAATAGTTGGGCTGGCTATGGTTTTCTAAGGTGGGGTGGTGTTTCCTGCCTCTTGCAGGAACAATTGTGTTCTCACTAACTGCATGAGTAATCCTAGCTTACTATGCAATCCCCATAACTTACATTGTATGTTCAGTTGATAGAACAATGGTATAATAAGTTTGGGTCTCTGTTTTCTATTGAGGTTCAGAGAACTCTTAGCCATTGCTGCAGATTTTGGGGAATATTGGTTGCCCTCATTATTGCTACTGTGACACTCCTTGCTACTTCCCTTTCCACACTTTACTCCAGTCTGGGGTTTGATAATTTGCTTGAGGTTCAGGAGTTTGTGCTGTCATTACCCTCTGGGCCTTCAGATGCAAGAACCTGGTCCCAAATATCTGAGAGCAAGCTGGGTGATTGTCCAGACCAGGAGAGCCCAAGAGCCCTGCATTTGTACTCCAAGGCCAAGGAATTCTTCTATTAACCCATGTGACTTTATTTGCTTTGCCCAGGTATAAGAGGAGTACAGGAAGAATTCTATTGAAATTGTGACAAATATGACTGCCTTGAGTCCTCTTACATTGCACTTGTATTTGTGGCTTCTGTGTTGTTTTTCCTAGGGATAAGTTAATCTGTTTGGCTTGAGTTTTTAATCTCTTGGCTTGAGTTCACAAGCGTTTGTACATGACTCTGTTTCTAGAGACAGTTGTACATGGGATATTGGAGTAGTGAGTGTTGGTCCTGTATTTTTAGGAATGAAGCCTAGCAATGTTTGAAGCAGAGCACCCTATGAATAGGAATTTCCATCCTAAATGGACAGACCTTGTCAATTCTGAGAAGCCCTAAAGGGAAGAAGCAGAAAAGCACACGAAGAGAAAGATGTTACTAGCTTCCCTTGCCTTATGCAAAAATTGTTGCTACTTCCCTGAGCACCAGATTCATGTGGTACTCTTTCCTACACCACTCTCAATCACTGTGTGTTGTTGCAAGATTTAAACTAATTTCCAGGAATTGTGATGCGCTGTATTGAGGAATAAGCCAGTGCATAGTTATCAGAGGGTACCTGAGGCTGTGGTTTGGGATGGTGGGGTAATTGTTATGACTGAAAGTATATATTCATGTAGTAATCCCTAATCCTCTTCTTGCTAATTTATTCAGCCTGTTACCACTATGATTTTTAGTATGTCATCATGCCAACTCATGTTAAATGTCCCATCTAAGGATTTGCTAATGCTAGCTCTTATCGGTTGGTTTTGCCTGGTAGTACAGAAAGTATTGGTCAGGGACATTTGGCCTTAAAAGAAAAATCACAGAAGAAAACTTGAGGTTATATGTCTTACTCAAGGTTGTATGCTTTGTAGGTGTTGCTTATGTTCAGGTATGTCAGTCCTATATGCAGTATTTTATGTTGTATCTTTAGGATGGTCAAGGTTCTTCCCAAGACTGTTTAGGGAAATGAACATTAGGGACTTATCAAACCTGGGTTTACCTCATCTTTACTCATGTCCCTTTGGCCAAAGCATGTTAAATGTAAATTGCAAGTTATTGCATAGGTGTGCAATGGGTACAGTGAAATGTGCCATTTGACAACCGTTGTTGAAATATTATAACACAAGAAATCTATTCTGTATACAATTTTTCTCTAACTTTGGGTGAAAACTACTGAGTTACATCATATATGCTTTTCCTGGTGTTTAAATATATAAGTGAATGAGGTATAACACAAATTCCAATGGATTCCTAGGATACCTTTTCATTAAAAAAAGCAGTTCCTACATCCCGAAGTATATTCAGTAATAAATACTTTTTGTGGAAATGTGATATGTTTTTTCTTTAAAGTATTCAATAATATTTGTGGGAACATTCATTTTTTTGAATTTAATGTGTACATAAACATAGAAATTAGTTGGTTTAATAATATCTATCTGTCAGGAAATGGATTGGATTTGTGTTTCTTGTAGACTTTAATGCTTTGTCTGAGATATGAAAGATTCTTTTAAGACAGCTTTATGGTTTTGCAGCCCATGTATTATGTTTGCAAGAGAAAATTCTGGACCCAAATTCTCACGCATTCATTTCTGAATACGTCATTTGCCTTATATCCCAGCCATGCTTCCAGAGTCTTCTGTTCACTGTCAGCAGCAAGACAGAATGAATGGATCTCTGGTGAGTTATTTATATTTCTCATTTGTTTTCCATTCCATTATATGTACCTAAAGATGACCAAGAATTAAAAATCCTACAAACCACACAGATTTAGCCTCAAGAACATATTCATAAATCAGATAAAGACAGCTTGTAGATTAGGAGATAAAGATTTCTTGTAGGTTTAGCAGATTAAATGGTTATATTCTTTCTAAGTTGAATACAGATTGGCTTCAGAATGTCTAGGTTTCATCTTGTCATAACATGTAGTCACACCTGTTATGTGATGTAGTGACACCGAGCAGGATACATCTCATGGAAGGTGAAGGGTAGATTGCAACCAGATCTCATCCTCATGAGTAACATTAAACTATCTCAATGAAATTTTGCTGGAATTGCTGAAATAGTGTGGTCATACGTACCTTCGTGTGTTCTTAAGGAATGATTATCCTATATGTATTTAAATTACTCTCCATATATACTTCTTGGACTACTTTATGGTCTTGGTCTTACTTGAAGCTGAGGCTATATTTGTTGCTAAACTTTATGGTCGTTGTACAAAATCTTGTTTGTTTTCTAAAGTATCCTCACAAGATTTCTTTCCTCTATAATCTCTCTCTACTTTTGGTTTTCTACTCACTTGTGTTGGTTATTTTTCTGTTTCTCTCTCTTTGTATCTATCTTTGAATCATTTATTCTTACTTTTCTCATTCTCTCTTTCCTCCATATGTCTCTCAGTTTTTTCATTTCTTCAATGATCTATCTGGAAATTAGTTTTTCTTAATGATTATTTTTAGTTTGCTGACATGGCTCTTAGGATTGACATTTTTCTTACCCACTGTATAGGAAAATTGTTGCCTAGAGAGTTCTACAGGAATCCAGAAACAAAGAAAATTAGAGAAACACAAAAACATAAACAGATATACTTAAGGGAAACCAGGGTTCTGAAGCCTCTCTGGCACTTGGTCTCTGGTTGCCAGCAAGCAAGCATAGTTCCTTGAGTTCACACAGGGAAGATTCCCATTGATAACATGCAAAATCAAAGTATCTATATTAATTTTACAATCTGAGCCACAACAGATTGTTAGGCAAACATGTTTCCTTATTCTCCTGAGACAGAAGCCTGGCGCCCAGAGAAAATGCAGACATGAAGTTCACCTTACCTAGCCTTCAAGGTGAACAGCAGCTCAGTTTCAGATGCTATCTTTCCAACCGTAAGGAAAAGGCCTGCACTCCAGTCTCTTACCCCTCTCCAGAATTCTCTTTTAAGCCTTCTGCAGCCAGCTCTCAGTGCTCGCAATGCTGTCAGGCTGGAATTCCAACCTCTCAAACCTTTTTCCCCCTTCAGCTCAACTTCAGAGTTCCATACACAAAAGGACGTCTTTCCTCCAATTGATAAACTACAAGAAAATTTGATTTCACCTGATTCTGTTATCTTTGCTCTAACTTCATTTGTCATGGTACTCAGTTTTTTTTTTCCATACCACTACTTTTAAATATTTTCATTCACTGCCAGTATAAGATAGGTAGTTTTGATTTAAAAAAATTAATACAGTGATGAGGATTTCTCTATTAGAAATATCATTTGTTGCAAAATCTCACAGAAGTTTGCTCAGGAATTGATTTTGATCTCTGAGGAATTTCGCTATTAACTAATAAAAGTGGAAATATATCTTTAGAGATCTACTGGAGAAATGACTCAGGAATATTTAACACATTTGAGCATTTGGTCATATTTATCATTTTTGTCATTTTGAGTGTTCCCTGAGTCTCTATCAATTTGCCTCCACCTTCCATGAAGGCCTATTAAAATGAAAATCTTCTTAAGGAACATTTTATTCCCCTCCCACCTATATTTTGTATTGTAGAATGTAGAGAAAGTTCACAAAACTTCATGGTAGCAGTTCTTATTTACATAGGAAGGAAATATCAGGTTGTCTATGACCACATTTCAATATTTAGTATTTAAACCAAACATGGTTAACCTAGCATATTTTTATGTGGGAACTAAATCAAATCTTATAAGGGCTCAATAAATCATTAGCTACGTTCTGGAGTACTGTTACTGTTTTTTGAGCATTCATGTGGACATGCTTTTCTTTGATCTAGTAATGTTCTATGTTCTGTATACCGTGTGATATCCTGAACGTGTTCTGCTTGCTTATGAGAGTACTTGCTAATAGAAGGTCTAAATAGAATTTATGGTGAAGCAGTATATGTAAATGCAGAGAAAATATTTTTTAATTCATTGTTACCCTTATATGTACTAAAATTTTATCAAAAATAATAATATAATTTTTAGACACCACCTTAGACTTAATGTCATCATGCCAGATTATTATCCCCTTAGAATTTTTATCTTGTCTTTATTGCTAGCAGCAGAAATGTGTTTGCATTCATTAGGGAATCTGTAACTTTTTATTGGTCTTGGGGCTTGAATTCTAGGCCTGGTTATTGTCCCTCAGGTCTTCAGGTGAAGGTGAGTGCTCTACTACCACTTGAGTCACAGTGCTACTTTCAGTTTTCTGGTGGTTTACTGGAGATAAGTGTCTCATGGACTTTCCTGCCTGGGCTGGCCTTGAACCTTGATCCTCAGACCTCAGCCACCTCAATAGCTAGGATTACAGGCATAAGCTACCAGTGCCCTGCAAATCTGTGTATTTTAATGACCAGGTTTATGTATTGTCAAATATTTCTAATTTGCTATTTAATTTTCCCTGTGAAAAAATAACATAGCCAGCTGCAAACATTTTATGTAAGACAAAAGCATACCTGCAGCATAATGGAATTCCAGATTGGAATTCTCATGACCCAGGCCTAATTTCTTCATGGAAATGTGCCATTACAGAAGCTGATATCATTTGATGATGTGGCTGTGGACTTCACCTGGAAGGAGTGGCAGGATCTGGATCCTGGTCAGAGGACCCTTCATAGAGAAGTGATGCTGGAGACCTATAGCAACCTAATATCCGTGGGTGAGCAAAGGTCACTTTTATTTGGAAGGTCAAGTGCTTTTATTTTTGTAGACATTTGACTATGTTATTTAGGTATAAGATTCCTGTCCATTCCCAGGTAAAGAACTACTAGTATAAAATCCAGGCAAATTCAGGTCTGGGAGCTTGATGTTGTTTGCCTTTCACACTACTGCTTGAGCCACAACTCCATTTTGGATTTTGTTTTGGGGTATATTCTGGGTTTCTGTGCCCAGGTTGGTTTCAAGCCTGCCTCTTCTGATCTTACCTCCTAAATGTAGTGTTACAAGTGTAAGCCTTTGGACCATTACATTTTGTTAAAAAAAAAAAAAAAAAAAGATTCCAGTCCATAGGAAGTGTCATTTCTTTCTAAGGGAAACTTCAACTCATTATATGTAACTCAAGAGCTAATTTTATTCTCATTCATTAAGAAGGCAAATTAGTAGTTGGACAAAAGTTCTAAACTATGATCCACTAACAGGAAATTGACTTCCCAGTCTTGGGGGTGATTATTATAGGTGGATCTACAGTCTAGATAGAATATACATTACTACTGTCAGTATTATCTGAAAATCAGTAGTTGAAAGTGTGAAAGTGTGTATGTGTAAGCCAAACCTGACATAGTTTGCATTGCTTCAAGCTTGGAATCCTAGATACTCTGTAGGCTGAAATCTGAAGATTTTGGTTTGAAGACAGCAACTGTAGAAAAATGAACATGAGACTCTTATCTCCAATTAACCATTCAAAAACTAGAAATGTAGCCAAGACACAAACTAGTAGAATGCTAGATTTGAGCAAAAGAGCTGAGTCCAAGCCACACATTAGCAAAATAAACCCAAAGCTGCGGGAAAGTACACCATGGAGATGTTAAGAATTGAGAAACCATGGGCTGGGAAGGTGCCTCAGTGGTAGAGCGCTTGCCTTGCATGCTTGTGGCCCTGTGCTCGATTCCTCAGCCTGAAAAAAGCAGGAAAAAAAAGCAAGAATTGCGGTTGTGGCTCAAGTGGTAGAGTGCTAGCCTTGAGTTTAGGAGGTGTGATACAGCTCCCAGGCTCAGAGTTCAGGCCCCACAACCGATCCCTCCACCCAAAAATAAAACAATTGAGAAACCAGATTTAGGAGCAACCCAGTGAACAGGATGTCTGCAACATTACATTAATGATGACCCAGCAAGATCAATAGTTCTCCCCTATTTCTTATTCACAGGGCACTGTGTTCCTAAACCTATATTGATTGTGAAGCTGGAGCAAGGTGCAGAACCATGGATGAGAGAAGACTCAGAAGAGAATTTCACAGGTGAGTGAAAGCATCTTGAATAGTGATGTTGGGTCCAGAGCCCAGTGGGTGTGTTTTTCTTGAGCTGTACAGAGCAATAGTATTCCTAGTGCCCTGAGTCATGTATGGCAGAGAATTAGGTGATCCTTTGTCTCAAGGAATTGTCAATCCAGAATTCTCGTGGAGACAAACTGAATTTGATGTTCCAGTGTAGTTAATGTTAGCAATTCTTTTTGTCTGTAGAGAAGTCATTCATAAAGAGAAAAAGACAATAATAAATGTAGTGAGATCTCATTTTATTTTAAACTAGTATTTTGCAGGTAGGAGGAAAATAGGATCAGGACAATTTCGTATCAGTGTTGCTGGGCATAGAGGGAGATTCAGAATGGAAGCATTAAGAGTACGGAGATGAATAATTTGAGTAAATATTTCCTTGAGAAAAATATAAAAATCTGAAATAAAGAAAAACATTATTTTCCATTGTAAAATGTCAGTGCTACTTTCTTAATTACTACATTGCAGAGAAATATATATATTCTGCATAAAGCAATGTTTTGAAATTTGAAAATATTGTAACAGAATGTGAGGAAATATCTTTACATTAAGGAATTTATGGATCTCATTTATGCTTTTGTCTATTTTTCTATTATTCATTTTAGATGTCCCAGAAATGGAGGATGTGATTAGCACCTGCCAGGAAAGTCCCAAGTATCTCTCTGAAGTAGTAGTCATGAATAGTAACCAAGGAGAGGAAAAAGTGAGACTTATAAGAAGTTTTCATTTGAGCTCCATACAGAAGTCAGAACTGATTAAGAATAATGCGAACTCCTTAGGAATGATGATAGAAAAGGTCACTGGCTGTCAGAGCATGGGTATTTTCAGTGAACCTGGAAAGATGTGTGCAGCATATAGTCCTCATGTGTCTTCTGTAGTTGACGAATGTAAACAGTGTGAAAAGTCTTTCACTGAGAAGAAACACCCTGTGGTCCCTCAGCGGACATACACAGGAGAGAAACCTTATGAAAGTAACATGTGTCAAAAGTCTTTCACCCAGAAATCAAAGCTTACTGTCCACCAGAGAACACACACAAAAGAGAAACCTTTTGAATGTAACATTTGTGGAAAATCTTTCATATGCAAAGCATATCTTACTAGACACCAGAGAACACACACAGGAGAGAAACCTTATGAATGTAACATCTGTGGAAAGTCTTTCATCCAGAAATCAAAGCTTACTGTTCATCAGAGAACACACACAACAGAGAAACCTTTTGAATGTAACATTTGTGGAAAATCTTTCATATGCAAGGCATATCTTACTAGACACCAGAGAACACACACAACAGAGAAACCTTTTGAATGTAACATTTGTGGAAAGTCTTTCTCCTGAAAGGCAAATCTTACTAGACACCAGAGAACACACACAGGAGAGAAACCTTATGAATGTAACAAGTGTGGAAAGTCTTTCACCCAGAAATCAAAGCTTACTCTCCACCAGAGAACACACACGAGAGAAACCTTATGAATGTAACATGTGTCGAAAGTCTTTCACCGAGAAATCAAAGCTTACTGTCCACCAGAGAACACACACCAAAGAGAAACCTTTTGAATGTAACATTTGTGGAAAGTCTTTCTCCTGGAAGGCATATCTTACTCTGCACCAGAGAACACACACAGGAGAGAAACCTTATGAATGTAACAAGTGTGGAAAGTCTTTCACCCAGAAATCAAAGCTTACTCTCCACCAGAGAACACACACGAGAGAAACCTTATGAATGTAACATGTGTCGAAAGTCTTTCACCGAGAAATCAAAGCTTACTGTCCACCAGAGAACACACACCAAAGAGAAACCTTTTGAATGTAACATTTGTGGAAAGTCTTTCTCCTGGAAGGCATATCTTACTCTGTACCAGAGAACACACACAGGAGAGAAACCTTATGAATGTAACAAGTGTGGAAAGTCTTTCACCCAGAAATCAATACTTACTCGCCACCAGAGAACACATACTAGAGAGAAACCTTATGAATGTAACGTGTGTGGAAAGTGTTTCACCAGGAAGTCAAACCTTAATGTCCATCAGAATACACACAGGAAAGAAACCTTATGAATGTCATATGTATGGAAAGTCTTTCAGCCAGAAGCAGACCTTACTGTCCACCAAAGAGCACACACAGGGGAGAAATTTTTATGAATGTAAGATGTGTGGAAAATCTTTCACCAAGAAATCAAATCTTAATCTCCACCAGAGAACACATAATAGAGAGAAACCTTATGAATGTAACTTGTGTCGAAAGTCTTTCACCCATAAAAGAAACCTTACTGTGCACCAGAAAACACACACATTAGAGAGACCTTATGAAGGTAATATGTGTGGAAAGACCTTCTTTTGGAAGTCAAGCATCAATGTCCATCAGATAATACATACTGAAAAGAAACCTTATGAATGTAACATATGTGGAACGACTTTCACCTGGAAGTCAAACTTCACTGTCCATCAGAAAACACACAGGAAAGAAACCTTATAAATGTCATATTTGTGGAAAGATTTTCAGCCAGAAGCTACAACTTACTATCCACCAGAGAGCACACACAGGAGAGAAATTTTATGAATGTAACCTATGTGGAAAGTCTTTCATCCATAACATACCCCTTTCTGTCCATCAGAAAAAAACCCACGAGAGAGAAATGTTATGTATGTAGCAGGCATGGAAATTCTTTCACCTGGAAGGCACATCTTAACATCCATCACAGAACACAAGGAGAGAAACCTTATAAGTGTGACCAATGTGGAAAGACCTGAAGGTCACAGCTTAACACACATAAGTTGATTCACGCAAATGAAATAACTTAAGATTGTACCAAATGGGAATGTCTTTGATCTGTAAGAAAATTGAAATTGCAATACAGAACAAATACAGGATAGAGATCTTATGACATAGCAGATGTGGAGTCCTTGAACTACAAGACACAGCTCAGGGTTCATCACAGGACACACAAAACACACACACACACACACACACACACACACACACAAACACCCTCACACAAAAAGAGGAGAAAAGTCATATGTAGAAAAAATGGAAAAGTTTTCTAGAAAAAGTCATAACAATAGTAAAGTCTTTCTTGGAGGTGTAACAATGCTCAATAGAAAATGTATTAATGACCTAACTCATATAATGGTATAACCAATCGATACAGTATCTTTACAATAAAATATATATTTAAAAATATGATGGATTAATAAAGACTAGAATCTCTGCATTTTTTCTTGGGGGAGAACCCCAAAGTGTCTTCAGTGCTTGCACTTTTCTTTAATTAATCTCTGGTGATAAACAACTTGTGATTGATTCACTCTTAGCCCATTTAGTTGTTCTGCTGAGTGAGCTATAATAAAACACCTGTGTGGAAGATGTGTCACACCTGTGTTATCTCATAGAAGGCCAAAGTAGATATGACATTAGGGGAAATAATCAAGCACACAAAGTTATTGATCAATCTCTCACAAAAATTGAAGTTAACAAAAAAATAAAACCATCTGCCATTTGAGCTACAGCATCACTTCTAGGCCCTGAGAGGAAGGAAGGTAGGAGGAGGGAAGTGAGAGAGGGAAAGAGGAAGGGAAGGAGTGAGGAAGAAGGAAGAAATAAACTATTCAAGAGAAGAATGTTAGGAAATGGAAAAACTTGGAAAAAATTATATTAAGTGAAGTAAGCCAGGCCCAAAGAAACATAGGTCCCATGGTTTCCCTTATTTGCAATATCTAGTATATGTATGAGTCAAGCAGAAAAGGTCAGATAATGTGATGTCAGGAAAATGAACCCTTAAATATGTATTTTAATGTTTTTTTCTTTCATGCATGTGTTTCTAACGCATTTATAAGATTATCTCCTTGTTGCTTTGTATGTCCCTCCCCCACAGTATAACCCCTGCTTTCACTATATTTGATGTCAGTATAACTTGTGGAGGAGATGGGGAAAAACCAGTTGTTTAAGGATACAGGTGGACCTGTTGCAACGATGAGAAGTACAAGTTGTCATGTCCAAAATGAGCTTTACAACGTCGGTGTGTGTGGGGGGAGGGGTAGGGAGGGAAGGAGAAGTATTGGGATTGCAGGGGGGGGGCGGCGGGAGGCTGGGAAGTGATGTGAAGGGTAAACAAAGGAGGAGGCTGCAATGCTTGCTAAGAATTATACATATTATCCTGCCCATGCAATTGTAACCCCTTTGAACAGTATGTTCACAAATAAAATTAAATTAAATTTAAAAAAATAAAATAAAAATAAAAAAAGAGAAGAATATTTAATTTTTGGTGAATGTGAGAATTATTCTTTCAGAGGTGGGCCTCAAGAAAAATGGCTTTTAAAAAAGCAAATTTTTGAATGTTTACAAAATGATAAAGAGGATGTAACATTTTATAAATTGATTTAATAATACAGTAATATTAAGTAAGGAGGTCAGGTGTGGCTGGTGCCCTATTGGCCACATGGTAGATTGTGGGGTCTGGCATCTTTTTTTCATGCAGGGGGAAGGAAATGCCCCATCCATCACTTACCACCCAACTGATGTGTGTGGCTGGATCCCTGCAAGCAGGCATGGGCATTTGGCTGATATGTTACTCAAACTGATAGTCCAGTGCCTGGACTGGGAATTTCCTGTAGACCTGCCTCCTGCTTAGGCCCTATTTAGGCTGGCCCAGCAGTGGCACCAGATGCCATGCCACATGTCTCTGTAATCATGTCCTGTGTGCTGTCTCCTGGCTTGCCTCTGGTCATCATAGTGTCCCAATTCAGCACTCTCTTGGTGCTGATTGGTTTCTCATTGCTGTTTTTATTCTCCCCCCCCCTTTGTGTCCTGTTTCCAAGCTGTCTAAGTGTATTTTGGACTGCAAGTCTTTGTTACAACAGGCTGCTTGCAGACTGCTAGCTGTGTAATAGATTCCATTATTCCATCTACCATAATTTGGCTTCCAACAAATATACTGTCTTCTTTTACAGAAACACGAAGTTTGACCTAACATTAGAATTTCTAGAGCCAAGATATATGCCACTGTATCGTTATGTAATTAAAGATATCCTGGAGGCATTTAGAAACAATTTCTGTTACATCAGGAAGAGCTTAATTAATAAACCAAGACCAAGGCTCCTGATCCTATATAAGCCAGTCTTCTAGATATGTCCAGAGCTGTTTGGTTACATGTAGAGCACTACTTTCACACATTCATGAAGGAACGTTTTTGTGCCAATATGAGGTTTTGAACTCAGGAACTGAGTTGAAGCCAGCCAGAGCTGTGAACCATCCCTTCTCAGAAAGCATACAGTTTGTAAACATGGGAGAATGAGCGATTTCCAAATGGATAGTGTGTGTGTGTGTGTGTGTGTGTGTGTGTGTGTGTGTGTGTGTGTGTGTGTGTGTGTGTGTGTGTGTGTGTGTGTGTGTGTCTTTGAAGCCAGCTCTGGCTGGCTTCAAAGGAGATTCTCTCATCTTGGCCTCCATAAAATCTAGGAATCAAAGCATGAGCTTAGTAGGCTGTTCTGATGAAATCTCTCTCTGTGAACAGGTTTCCTTCAGTGCTTCAGCTCAGGCTTCCTGTGGCTTCAACAATTTCCGTATTTATTTCAATTGTTCAAAAATAATAACTCTTCTTTACAGTATTTTCACAATAAAAAAAGGAATCCTTAAATCCTGCCTATGATTCCATTTACAAGATAAGGACAGTGGAGTTCACATTGCAAGATTTAGCTAGTTGCTCGCTTAACCCCTTCCATCACACTGTTCACCTTTCTTCTTTTTTGGGGTGGGAGGTCTGGCCTTGTGCCCTGAACTCTGGGCCTGGGTGCTGTCCCTCAGCTCTTCAGCTCAAGGCTTGCACTCTACCACTTGAGCCACAGTGCCACTTCCAGCTTTTTTTTCTTTTTGCTTATGTGGTGCTGGGGAATCGAACCCAGGACCTCATGCATGCATGGCAAGTGCTCTAATGCTGACGAACCATCCAAGCCCAACCCTTCTGCTTATCTGCAGAGGCCTAGTAGGAAAGAATGGCATTGGAAGGCACCTGTGCCCTTTGCCTTCCTATTTGTACCACACAGACACACACACACACACACACACACACACACACACACACACACACACACACACACACTATCCATTTGGAAATCGCTCATTCTCCCATGTTTACAAACTGTACGCTTCCTGTGAAGGGATAGTTCACAGACTGGAGTCCTACCTAGGCCTGTTATATACCTCAAATTATGAACCAACATACCACATTCATTAAAAGTATGCCTGATGATCACATATTTTATTAATGCTTTGAATTATTTTTGTTATTATCATTTGGCCAACACTTTGCTTGAATTCAGAATTAATGGGACTTAATGCTCACTGAATTGATAAAGTACCCTTTTCTCTTTTAATTTCAGATCAGCAATTAAAAATGAGCAATTACACTCCCTCATGTGTGGAATCCTAACTACTCAGGAAGCTGAAATTTGATAGTTTTGTAGGCCCTCCCATGGAAAAGCTCCATGAAAATGGTATCTTAGCTAATAAAAGCATGGCTCTGGGTATATGTGCCTATCTTTTTTGCTACTTGTCATATGTAATTATAAAATTAGTGTGTTGAAAGGCCCAGACACAGAAGCAAGACCCTAAGGTGAAAAATCAGTGATAAAAAAGGGCATCTTGTATAGAAGGTAAAGGAAGCCTCACAAATTTTTGCCCCTGAATTCAACCTGAGGACCAATAATAAGATACGTGTAACCAATACATTCTTCCAAATATTTAGTGGAAGAATATGGGTGTGGTTTACCCAATGATAGGTAAACAGTCCTTTACCAAGTGATTGCAAAAGGACCTTTGCATAGGGCTATATGATGTTATGAATTTCATATCCTGTTATGTGGACACCATGAGTCCTGTTTGGATCAAGTAATTAAGATCTCCTGATCTAACAGGGCACTGGTGCTTCACATCGGGATTCTTACTTGCTCAAGAGTATGAGGGTTAAAGATCACAATTGAAAGGCAAACTAGGTAGGAATTGCTGTAAAAGTGTTATGGCCAATTATCACCAAATTTCCCACAAGTGGTGGGGTGAATGAAGTTGATAGACTGTCAACACTTTTGTTCCTTTATTACCAAAGCTCAGGGACAGTACCCGGGCCCTGAGTAGAAAGAACTCCAGGGCCAGGGAAGGTATTTTGGAAAATGGGTTTTTGGCCCTCGTGCAGAAAAGTTACCATTCTTGTTTAAGCCTAAAGTCCTCAATAGGGTATAGTCATTGTCCTCAATTGAGGTTGATATTGAACTGTCTTATATGCCAGGGTAATGATAGATTGTACGAATATTTTGGTTTCTTTTGTCAAGTGAATCCACATGCACATATATTTATGTTTCTGACCAGTTCATAAGTCCTTGTAGAGGTTCAAGATACTATGCAGGACAAAGTGGTCCACGTCTGTAAAGTGGGGATTGAGACCTTCAAAGAGAGATCTCAACATATAAAATCTGGCCAAATATTTCAGTATACTTGAAACAGCATCATAAGAAAAGAAGTATCAAGTAGTGATGATTTAAGGTCCCAGAATACCAATATATTTGAACGAGAATACTGTGATCTTGTGCTGTGTGCACATAGATGTAGGAGAAAACCTCTTTTCAATCTGAGCTCTTCAGATATGTTTAAGCATTTTTGTTGTTTTTCCCTTTCTGATTGCACTTTATTTCAAGGCCACTCCCAGGGGTGAATGACAGGATATTTAGTTTCAGCTCATTCTAAAAGCTATGTCCTCAGAAGAGAAGTGGTGAACCATGACTTAGGTACATATTCACCCTAGTCGCAATCACAAAGAGTGGGTTAAGTTACATAAGTTTTCAGAATGTCAAAGGTCCTACCACATGGTTCATCCTGTAGCCCTTTTCAAAATTAGGCTTTAGAAGAGTTCTGCCTTTGTATGAAGATTTCAGCTCTAAATTAGATTATTTTCAATAGTCATTCAGTGAATGTTACTGGATAAAGTACACAAATGAAATCGTATTTATTTTAGAGAAAATTCTGATATCATCAGCAGGGGCAGGTAATATGACTCAAAGTCAGGACCCTGAAGAGTTTGCTCTCCAGAGATCTCAGTATTTAACCAAGAACCTCCAATTCCCAATCCATCTTGATCCCAATGAGAGAACAAGATGTTAGGAGAGCCCTTGTTTCTTCCTCAGGTTAACCTGGAATGATGCACCTCAGAGTGACTGGAAGGGACAGAAGCTGGGATACAGAACACACTGGGTACTGAACAAGGCTATCATAGGATATTCACTAGACCCTCAGGGACCACCCAAGGCACTCTTGCATTCCCTTGAGCACTTATATCTTTATGTTTGTCCAGCTCTAGGTCATTTTTCCTCCCATAATTAGCTTAGTATTAAGTGTACATTTTTTTCTGTTCCCTCAATGAATTGAGAAGTTCTTTTAAATTTTTCTCTTTCATTTTTCTGGATCACTTACACCCTTGTATGAAGTCCCTGTTATACAGGTCTCAGTACTTTGAGTAGATGACTTCCTGGAGCATCCACAGCCAACCGTTTTTGCCACACTTGTATGTGGGATCTGAGTAAAACCCAGCCAAAACTTTATATGTGCATTTTAACTTAAATGTTTGTTACAAAAAGTTTGATGTGGAGACTTCATCTGATGTGGTGGAAGTTGGTTGGGCTCATGGTCTATGCCAGAACTCAAAATGGAATGTACAGGAAAGAAAAGTTTGGTAATGAGCCAGCTGAGGAGAGGAGGGCAGTGCCAAAGTCTTCATGCAATAGGCAAACCTGGCAAGCCCCTTGGGACAGGAGTGAGAAGCCCAGAGCAGGGTATGTGCTCCCCATCAGTCCACCCCCAGCTCAGCATGGCACCTGCAGCATGGGCCAAGGCGTACATGTGTTTCCTGCAGGGCTGACTGTTGGCACAGGGACCTGTCAGAGAAGTCAGTGGCCTAATGTAATAGTCTTGTCCTATGTAGATGATACAATTACTTGTGGACTAGAAGAATTAGTAGTAAAACATTGTTAGATGAACTAGTAAAAATTCTTCAGGATGTGTGTGAATGTGTATGTCCTAAGAAGAAAAGGAATTGAAAAGTAGTTCAGAGAGAACTTCAATGACAAGTGTGGGACTTGAGTGCACAGCAAAATAGATCCATTATTATCACAACGAAAAGGTGAAAAGGAAGGGTTTCTTTCACTTATTTTTATCTAACGTTACAAATCCCATTGTGTTCAAAATAGTAAGAACAGAAATGTATGTGTTGATGCTTACTGTTGTACAATAGCTAGTTTATACATGACAGCAGAGGCCTAAGGTCTCTTCTGTGTGTGGTCCCTGAACTCTCTGGACAGAAGGACAATACTATTGAAAGTGAACTTATGTCACTTGTAAGTTTGTGGTTTAAATTCCAGAGGAATCATTGATTAATGTAAATGAGCAGACTTTTTGTTTTGCTGGTCTTTAGGCTTGAACTCAAGGGTCAGGTGCTGTCCCTGAGCTGCTTTTGCTCAAGGGTAGCAATTGAGCCACAGCACCACTTCTGGCTTTTTCTGTGTATGAGAACCTGAGGAATAGAACCCAGCTCCTCATTCCTGCGATGCAAGCACTGTACCACTTAGCTACATTCCCTGTCCTATAAGCACACTTTTTATGTTAAAAGAAAAAAGAATAGGTTGGTATGTAGTATCCACTTTCCATGTGCAAGTCCAAAGGTTCAAACCCTCAAAGTGAAAGGAAGAAAGTAGAAAATGGAGTGACAGGAAGTATTCAGTTACAACTACAAAGAAAAATAAAAGAACAAAAGCAATGAGCAAGTAATTAGGTTTTTGTTTGTTTGGGATTGTTTCTTTTTTCTTTCAATTGTTAGTTGTGGGGTTTAAACTCAGGGAGGGCCTGGCATATTCCCTAGGCTTTTCACTAAAGGCTGGCATGCTACCACTTCCAGCCAGAATGTCACTTCTAGTTTTCTGGCATTTCACTGGTGATAAGTCACAATGAATTTTCTGCTGATGTGCTGGGGAATGGAACTCAGTGCTTCATGTATGCAAGGCAAGCACTCTACCCCTGAGCCACAGTCCCAGCCCTGCCTCCTTTCTTAAAACAGTGTGGTTAGGGCTGGCAATGTGGGTTAGTGATAAAGTACTTGCCTAGCAGGCATGGAACATTAAGTTTGATATCTCAGTACCTAATAAACAACAACAGCCCCCAAACACCCCTAGAAGCAATGGTGCTGTAGCTCAAATAGTAGAGTGGTTGCCTTCAGCATAATGAAATTCAGGAACAGTTTTCAAGCCCTGAGTTCTAGCCCCAAGAATCTCAAACAAAAACAAAAAAAAAAGTTGAAATGAACAAATGAAAAGGAGAAACCCACTATCAGCAAGTTTCATTGATAAACACAACACACAAACACACAAACACACATATAGACACACCCACAAATATAGTTTTATCAAACCATATTCCTCTCCTTTACTATGTCTGCTCACCCTCCCTGATCCAACTGCTGCCTACATGCACTAGAAAACTCTCGTTTCTGCATTTAAAAAAATTTATTGTGAAGATTAAAATATAAAAGTAGTATCAATAGTCATGAGAAAATGCCAATCAAAAGTACAATAGAATAAACATTTTATACATGTTAGTGTGGACATAGTTTTAAACAAAACAACAGAAATCCTTCCAAAGTCTAACAAAACCTAGGAAAGATGTGACAATAATGTGAACTTGGTGCATTTCTCTCAGGTATCTAAAACTATCATAGATGGGACAAAAAGTCCTAAAAAGAACTGAATATAGAATTACATACAAATATGGTCCAGCACTTCTACACTTGTACGTACCTTAGAGAAAAACAAAGATTTCTATAAATACCATCAAATAAGGACTAAGTTTCAAGAAAGACAAATACCACAAAGAAGTCCAAGAGTATTTTCAGAGAGTAATTGAAGTACTTATAACACACTCAGTCCTGTACAATAGTCAAAATTATGTTTGACCACACTTTTTCAGCAAATCCATTAAAACTTCATTAGGATAGTCTAATGTGTGTATGTGGATGTGATGTCTGACCAGATTCTAGCCAACCTTTACTTCCATGAGAAGTTACCTCCTAGATGTCATTGAATCACAAAAAGAGTGAGGCAACTTTGTCCTCACATTAAAAATCTAGAAACAAACTAAAGCACATCTGCATTTAACTTAGAAGGCAAGATTTGATCATCTGCTAAATCTACAAGCCACCTTTAGCTTTTTGAGAAACATGTTCCTAAAGCTGAATCTGCCATGCCTACTCCGATGGAGTCTGCTTAGCATGGGAAACCTGCTTTTAGACCTGAGAATGGAGCTTCACAGAAGCCTATCTCTGAGAATGGGACTTCACCGAAGTCTACCTCAGAGATTGAGGCTTCAAAGAGCCCTATCTCAGAGAATGGGACTTCACCGAAGTCTACCTCAGAGAATGGGGCTTCAAAGAGGCCTACCTCCTGGAAAGGCTGGCAAGCCCCTGGGAAAGATGTGTTTCTGTTCCTGTTTTTCTTTTCTTCACTGTATAGGAGTGCCTATTAATCTTTTACTGTTCCTGCTGCTCATTGTACTTACTCATGCTCAACGTTCCCTTATTCAAGGCTCTTTCTTAGAAGTATTGATGACTCCAACATCCGATGAGTGTCCTGAGAATATGACTAACTCACCTCTTGTGGAGGCTAGTAGACAAGTCATAAGTAAATATAAAAGTATTGGTGGTTTCATGACCTCACTTGCGCAGAAGGAATTGTTTGTAAGAGATTTATAAGAAGCTGTGGGCACAGAGCAGAAAGAGTGTATGGCTACTGGAGACTTTCCTTTAATCCTAAAGCATATACAATAGACTCATATAGATATCCTGTAGATAAGAAAGATGTAGAGGGATATTTAGACCAAAAGCTAAATAAAATTCATAAAAAGTTGGTAGATGGAAGGTGGCAATGGCTTATCAGAAGAAAATGGTGGGATCCTCCATTATCTAGAGGACCCCAAAGACTTCCCCCAGATCCATAGCCTTTAACAGATGTGTATGATAAGGATGGCAACCGTTGGAAAAACTACTTAGCAGAAAGAACTTCCTATTAGTCTCTTTCATTTACTGAGAGACTTGCTAGATCTAGGTCTCCTTGGTGCTTACTATTAAAGAAGGAACAAGAAAGATCTTATGAGACAGTTAAGGCCTCTATGGAGAAGAGTAAACGATTATGTGGAAGGGTTACAAAAAAGACACTATGAGCTTAAATTTGATATATGGCCAGATTTAACTAAGTATACTGAATATCATGATTTTTGGCCACAAATTGGGAACCCTCTAAGTACAATTGCTTAGAAAAGATTTGAAACGTATAAAGTACAAAACTAAACCAAAGTAACCATGAAGTACTAGAGTTCATGCCTTTCTGTTCAGCACCTTGCCCATATGCTCTGGTTAATAGTTAATTGGTGATAAACATCGAAAACCATTGTATTTCTTAAAAATAGAGGGGGGAGGGGGGAGGCTGGGAAGGGAGGTGAAGGGTAAATAAAGGAGGAGGCTGCAATGCTTGGTAAGAAATGTATGGATTATCCTGCCCATGTAATTGTAGCCCCTCTGTACAGTATGTTCTCAAATAAAATAAAATAATATTAAAAAAATTAGAGGTAAACCCCAAAAGAAGTGCCTATCATCATAGCTCGTCATCCAAAAAAAACAGATCAGGCGACCAGCTGGTGACCACCCAAGAACAAAGCCTTGCAGCAAGATTGTGTAACCTTTTGCCCTTTCTCATCGACACTTTTGCTATAAAAGCTTGTTATCCTCTGCAATAAATCGCACTCAGCACTCACTCCTCTTGTGTGTGAGTTGTCTGTTTGCCATCTCCCCACCTATGCCAGTTCCTCCACTAGGTGTCCTCCGTCTTCCCGACAGAGCTGGTCTGAGACATGAATCTATTTTTATTTTTTTCTGTTTTTCAACCTGGGACACAGTTAGGTTCATAACCTGGTATGTCAAACAGAGTGAGAAATAAAAGAATCTCATCAGAGATCCTTTCATTTTTCTTGCTGTTGACAATGAATAAAGATTCTGGAACCATGGCCTGGAGAGAAGCCAAATGAGAGAGTCAGAAAAAAACCTGTGTGATTTTACCCTAGAAGTTCCTGCTCAGAACATGATAGGTGGACTGGTAAAGCATAAAGCCTTCTTATGGGAGAAGAAACCTTCCTGAATCAAGTCTCCACTGAAGACAAATCCACAGAAGAGTCAAGTCTTATGTGTTACTAAACAATATTAACAGAAAATACAGTGAGAAATGTAGATCCATAAAATGTAAAAGAAACAACTTATATAGGTATGTGCTTTTGCTTATACTTGTTGGTTGATTACACAGGAAATTCTTTTATCCAGCATTCTGGTTTTTCTTACACTTACCCACAATGGTAATTGGTAACATAAACTACATGAACTTTGCAGTGACATTTACAAAAAGAGAAAATCTACTCTGTTTACTTCAGTGAGGTAGTTTTTGATAGGAAAGACCATATGAATCCTTTAAAAGCAGTGTTTGCACATTACTACTGGGCTTTCCCACATCACAAGAATGTTTTCTTACTTTGAATAACTTAAAGTGAATTTATTATAGGCTAAGTGTTCACATTCATAATACTTAAGATGAGGACTGTTACAAATTTCATGGTGGGGTATTTTCTGTTTGTTTTAGGATTTGGACTGTCCATATCCACATTAGTGACTGAATATCTTGCCTTAAAATTGTCAACTTTTCTATTTCATAATATTTTATTTGGATATAATCTGAATTTCAAAGAGGACATTGTAACTGGGCTGTCCTGTCTAATGACTGTAATCTTAGCTACTCAGAAGGCTGCCATCTGAGGAAAGTTAGTATTATCCCCACTTTTTCTTCTCAGCTCAACCCAGACCTGAGCTCCTCCCAGACCTAGAGTTCCCTCCCTACAGCTGGCCACTCCCTCTCTCATCTCAGACTCACCTGAGCATGTACTTAACTCACTTCCTGCCCCCCAGATTCTGTTGCAACCTGAAGAGAGACAAATGCTGGTGCTCCCTCTCCTGGGAAATAAGGTCCTTCTAATAAACCTTATAATAATCTTTCTCATGTGCCTGCCACAAGTCCCCTGGGATGGACATGAAGAAACCCTACAAGGATCACTGATTTAAGCCAGGGTGATAGGAAAGTCTGAGAGACTTATGTCCAATAAACTACAAAGTAGTGGGAAGTGCAAATGCGGCTTTCAAGGTCAGTTTCCTGACCTTGAGTTCAAGAATCAGGACAGGCAGACACATATCAAGGGCATTGTATTGTATTCAAATTTTCACATATTTTAACATTTGTTATATTTAACAAATATCATATTTTAACAATTGTTTTTGGTGTACATGTATAGGAAACCTCTCTCATTTTTCTCTCATTTTTTTGTCCCTGTGGGGCCTGAACTCTGAGCCTAGGCACTGTCCCTCTGACCTGCAGCTCAAAACTAGCACTCTATTACTTGAGCCACAGTACACTGCTGCCTTTTTCTGCTTATGTGGTTCTGAGGAATCAAACCCAGGGCTTCATTCACCCAAGGCAAGCACTCTACCAGTGAACCACCTGCCCAGCCAGTCTCTCTCATTTTAAGTGATGTAAATTAGGCTAAATATATTAGTGGAGAAATTGTAATTTGTCAGAACAGACACATCAATTGGAGTATATCTGTGCCAGCAGCATTTAGAAAGTTTCAAAAGCCATAGGAAGTGCAGAGGATGAAAAGAGGATCAATATGTTTATACAAGACATTTTCAAGGAATGTTTACCATTCATTGGCTTCAATTCACAACAAGCAAGTTTATAAAATCACATGGGTGAGTATCAGAATCTCTAGGGTCAGGAGTATAAACGCACAACCCCTGACTCTCCTTGTCTCAAAAATCAGAGGTTTGTAGCCACTTTCTGGCACCTGGAGGTACAAGTGCTATTGGCAGCACAAACCCATGAGCCTTAAAATATCATCCACCCCAGACTGGGGAAAGATGGGAAGGGCAGACTCTGGCTAGGAACCTCAGATTGCTTCATGTTTCAGTTCCCAAGTTCCCCAGAAAAAGAGAAGCTGTGCTTCTACCTCTTGGCTCTGACTATGGAGTGCCAAGCTGTACTTCAGAGCACTTCCAGCAGCAAGACAGAGGGAAAGAAACCCGAATTTGCAAACTAAAAACACCAACAGTGGGCAAGGTGGCATTGGCGCCTTTCCCCCCTCCTCACCCGATTACCCCTCCCCTTTGTCCCCCACCCACACACACTTTCAAAGGATCTATGCTCCGATAGAAACTACAATTCCCAGAATGCAATGCACAATTCACCTGGAGGAAGTGGGCTTGTTACAGGGATTTGACTAACACAAGACTCTTGGTCCTAAGTGTTCAAGGATGCATGGGAACCTTTCTCTCCCAGCTGCGGGAACTTAGGTGAGTTTCTTCTTGAAAATTCAGTTTACCAACATAAATATTGTGAGACCAATTGAAAACACAAATGTATTAGGAGCATTGCATAAGTTGGCTTTTTAATTCTTAGTTCTTTTAATATAATTGAGGTTATAAATCTACGTAGTTTTGATTTTTGTTTTTGTTCAAAAAGTACGTTCTGCTGAATGTAAATTATGTCTCTGTTTTTCCTTAAAGTTTTGAATATCTCCCCTGTCACTTTACAAAAGTATTTGCAGCTGGGTGCCAATGGCTCATGCCTGTAATCCTAGGTACTCAGGAAGCTGCGATATGAGGATCCCCGTTCAAAGCCAGCCTGGGCAGGAAAGTTCATAAGTCTTATCTCCAACCAACTACCAAAGAAATGGAAGTGGCCTTGTGGCTCAAGTGGTAGAGAGCTCGCTTTGAGCTGAAAAACGCAGGGACAGTGCTCAGGCTGGTTTCAAGCCACAAGATCGACCAAAAAAAAAAAAAAAAAAAGTACTTGCAGACAGTAAACTGATTAATTCTGGCATCATCTTCCCCTGCTCTAATATATATACTGGAATAAAATAACAGAATTTAAAGAGCCTGGGCGCTTGTCCCTGAGCTCTTCAGCTCAAGGAGAGCACACTACCACTTGAGCTACAGCACCACTTCCGGTTTTCTAGTGGTTTATTGGAGACAGGAGTCTCACAGTCTCTCCTGGGCGGGCTTGCTTTGAACCTCGATCCTCAGATCTCAGCCTCCTGAGTAGCTAGGATTACAGGCTTGAGGAACCGGCGCCCGGCAATATCTTTGTAAAGTAGGAGGGGATATATTAAACAAATTTAAGACAAAACAGAGATATAATTTACATTCAGCAGAAGGCAGGCATTTAATAAACAGAAAGGTATAAGCAACACAGTCTCATAACCTCAATTTCATTATTAGAACTAAGAATCAAAAAGCCAATGTATCCAATTCTCCCCATATATATCTATTTTCTGGTTGGTCTTATGTATTTCAAGAGGGAACAGGGCTTTCAAGAAGAAACTGAGCTTAACTTCCACAGAAGGCAAAGAAAAGTCCCAATGCACAAGAGCACACTTGTTCCCAGATATGTAGCACGGTGGCACCGAGCATTGTGGGAATTGTAGTCACCAAGGAGGATATTTTCTTTGAAAGTCCTGGGTTGTTTTTGATTTTTGGAGGGTGGAGGTGGGGCAGAAGATGCTTTTGCGCATGCGTCTCCCCGCCCAACATGGGCGTTTTAATTCCGCGTCTTCCTGATTCTTTTCCTTTGCCTAGCTGCTGGAAGTGCCCTGAAGTACAGTTTGGCTTTCCATAGGTGGGAGCCAGGAGGGTGGCGCCCAGTCTGTGCAGTGGAGCTTGGGATCTATAACTTGAAGGAATCTCAGGCTTTGGAAATAATGTCAGGTAGGAACTGTGTGATTGCCGCGGGAGTCTACCCTCCACTGGTTTCTGTTTGTTTTTCTGTTTCTGTTTGTTTGGTGGGGCCTGAACTCTGGGCCTGCAAGCAGCATTCCTGAGCTCCTCAGCTCAGAGGGAGAGCTTTATACTTGAGCCAAAGTGCCTACTTCCCTTTCCACGCTTTTCTCCAGTCTGGGGTTGATAATTTGCTTGAAGTTCAGGAGTTTTTGCTGCCATTAGCCTCTGGGCCTTCAGATGCAAGAACCTGGTTTCCAAATATCTGAGAGCAAGCTAGGTCATTGTCCAGATGAGGAGAGCCCAAGAGCTGTGCATTTGTACTCCAAGACCAAGGGATTCTTCTATGAACCCATGTGACTTTATTTGCTTTGCCCAGGTATAAGAGGAGTACAGGAAGAATTCTAGTGAAATTGTGACAAATATGCCTGCCTTGAGTCCTCTTACATTGCAGTTGTATTTGGGGCTTCTGAGTTTTTATTCTCCTGGCTTGAGCTCACAAGTATTTGTACATGACCCTGTTTCTAGAGACAGTTGTACATGGGATATTGGAGTAGTGAGTGCTGGTCCTGTATTTTTAGGAATGAAGCCTAGCAATGTTTGAAGCAGAGCACCCTATGAATAGGAATCTCCATCCTAAATGGACAGACCATGTGAATTCTGAGAGGCCCTAAAGGGAAGAAGCAGAAAAGCACAGGAAGGGGAAGATGTTGCTAGCTTCCCTTGCCTACTACAAAAATTGTTGCTACTTCCCTTAGCACCAGATTCACGTGGTACTCTTTCCTATACCACTGTCAATCACTTTGTGTTGTTGCAAGCTTTAAACTAATTTCCAGGAATTGTGATGCGCTGGACTGAGGAATAAGCCAGAGCCAAGTTATGAGAGGGTACCTGAGGCTGTGGTTTGGGAAGGTGGGGTAATTGTTATGACAAAGTATCTATTAATGTAGTAATCCCTAATCCTCTTCTTGCTAATTTATTCAGCCTGTTACCACTATGATTTTTAGTATTTAATCATGCAAACTTATGTTAAATGTCCCATGTAACGATTTGCTAAGGCTAGCTCTTATTGGTTGGTTTTGCTTGGTAGTACAGAAAGTATTGGTCAGGGAAATTTGGCCTTAAAAGAAAAATCACAGAAGAAAATGTGAGGTAATATGTTTTACTCAAGGTTGTATGCTTTGTAGGTGTTGCTTATCTTCAGGTGTGTCACTCCTATATGCAGTATTTTATGTTGTATCTTTAGGATGGCCAAGGTTCTTTCCAAGACTGTTTAGGGAAATGAACATTAGGGACTAATCAAACCTGGGTTTACCTCATCTTTACTCATGTCCCTTTGGCCAAAGCATGTTAAATGGAAATTGCAAGACATTGCATAGGTGTGCTATGGGTACAGTGAAATGTGCCATTTGACAACCATTGTTGAAATATTATAACACAAGAGATATATTCTGTAGACATTTTTTCTCTAAATTGGGTGAAAACTACTGTGCTACATCATACATGCTTTCCCTGGTGTTAAAATATGTAAATGAATGAGGTAGAACACAAATTCCAATGGATTCCTAGGATACCTTTACATTAAAAAAAGCAGTTCCTACATACCGAAGTATATTCAGTAATAAATACTTTTAGTGGAAATGTGATATGTTTTTGCTTTCAAGTATTCAATAATATTTGTGGGAACATTCATTTTTTCAAATTGAATGTGTACATAAACATAGAATTTATTTGGTTTAATAATATCTATCTGTCAGGAAATGGACTGCATTTGTGTTTCTTGGACACTTTAATGCTCTGCCTGGGACATTAAAAATTCTTTTAAGACAGCTTTATGGTATGGCAGTCCATGTATCATGTTTGCAAGAGAAAATTCTGGACCCCAAATCTCACAGATTCATTTCTGAATATGTCATTTGCCTTATATCCCAGCCGTGCTTCTAGAGTCTTCTGTTCATTGTCAGCAGCAAGACAGAATGAATGGATCTCTGGTGAGTGTTTTTTTTTTTTAATTTTCATTTGTTTTCCATTCCATTATATGAACCTAAAGATTTCCAAGAATAAGAAGCAATACCAACCACACAGATTCAGCTTCAGGAATGTATTCATAAATCAGAAAAAGATGGAATGTAGATTAGGAGATAAAGATTACTTGTAGGTTTAGCAGATTAAATGGATGTATTCTTTCTAAGTTGAATTCAGAGTGGCTTCAGAATGTATAGGCTTCATCTTGTCATAACATGTAGTGAAACCTGTTATGTGATTAGTGACACAGAGCAGGTTCCATCTCATGGAAGATGAAGGGTAGATTGCAACCAGATCTCATCCTCATGAGTAACATTAAACTATTTCAATGAAATTTTCCTGGAATTGCTGAAATAGTGTGGTCAGACGCACTTTCGTGTGTTCTAAAGGAATGATTAACCTATATGTACTTAAATTACTCTCCCTATATACTTCTTGGACTACTTCATGGTCTTGGTCTTACTTGAAGCTGAGGCTATATTTGTTGCTAAACTTTATGGCCGTTTTTTCAAAATCTTGTTTGTTTTCTAAAGTGTCCTCACAAGATTTCTTTCCTCTATAATCTCTCTCTACTTTTGGTTTTCCACACACTTGTGTTGGTTATTTTTCTCTCTCTTTGTATCTATTTATGAATCATTTTTTCTTACTTTTCTCATTCTCTCTTTCCTCCATATGTCTCTCAGTTTTTTCTTTTCTTCAATGATCTCTCTGGGAACTAGTTTTTCTTAGTGATCAGCTTTATGTTGCTGACATGGCTCTTAAGATTGACGTTTTTCATACCCACTGTATAGGAAAATTGTTGTCTAGAGAGTTCTACAGGATTCCAGAAACAAAGAAAATTAGAGAAACACAAAAACATAAACAGATAGTCTTAGGGGAAACCAGGGTTCTGAAGCCTCTCTGGCACTTGGTCTCTGGTTGCAGGCAAGCAAGCAAAGTTCCTTGAGTTCACACAGGGAAGATTACCATTGATAACATGGAAAACTGAAGTATCTATATTAATATTACAATCTGAGCCACAACACATTGCGAAGAAAACATGTTTCCTTATTCTCCTGAGACAGAAGACTGGCGCCCAGAGAAAATGCAGAGATGAAGTTCACCTTACCTAATCTTCAAGGTGAACAGCAGCTCAGTTTCAGATGCTATCTTTCCAACAGTAAGGAAATGGCCTGCACTCTACTCTGTTAACCATCTCCACAATTCTCTTTTAACCCTTCTGCGGCCAGCTCTCAGTTCTCTCAGTCCTGTCAGGCTGGAATTCCAAACTCTCAAAACTTTTTCCCTTTCAGCTCAACTTCAGAGTTCAATACAGAAAAGTACGTCCTTCCTCCAACTGATAAACTACAAGAAAATTTGATTTCACCTGATTCTTTTATCTTTGGTCTAACTTCATTTGTTGTGGTATTCAGTTTTGTTTTTCCATACCACTACTTTTTTTTTTTTTTTTTTTTGGTCGGCCGTGGGGCTTGAACTCTGGGCCTGGGCGCTGTCCCTCAGCTCTTCAGCTCAAGGCGAGCACTCTACCACTTGAGCTACAGCGCCACTTCCGGTTTTCTGGTGGTTTATTGGAGATAGGAGTCTCACGGTCTCTCCTGCCCGGGCTGGCTTTGAACCGCGATCCTCAGATCTCAGCCCCCTGAGTAGCTAGGATTACAGGCGTGAGCCACCAGCGCCCGGCTGATACCACTACTTTTAAATATTTTCATTCACTGCCAGTATAAGATAGGTAGTTTTGATTAAAAAAATAATACAGTGATGAGGTTTTCTCTATTAGAAATATCATTTGTTGCAAAATCTCACAGATATTTGCTAGGAATTGATTTTGATCTCTGAGGAATTTCACTATTAACTAACAAAAGTGGAAATATATCCTTAGGGATCTACTGGAGAAATGACTCAGGAATATTTAACACATTTGAGCATTTGGTCATATTTATCATTTTTGTCATCCTGAGTGTTCCTTGAGTATCAATTTGCCTCCAACTTCCATGAAGGCCAATTAAAATGAAAATCTTCTCAAGTAATATTTTATTCCCCTCCCACATATATTTTGTGTTGTAGAATGTAGGCAAAGTTTACAAAACTTCATGGTACCAGTTCTTTTTTACATAAGAAGGAAATATCAGGGTATCTAAAACCTCATTTCAATATGTAGTATTTAAACCAAACATGGTTAACCTAGGATATTTTTATGTGGGAACTAAATCAAATCTGATAAGGGCCCAATAAATCATAAGCTACTTTCTGGAGTACTGTTACTGTTTTTTAACATTCATGTGGGCACTGCTTTTCTTTAATCTAGTAATGTTCTATGTTCTGTATCCCATGTGATATCCTGAATGTGTTCTGCTTGCTTATGAGAGTACTTGTTAATAGAAGGTCTAAATAGGATTTATGGTAAAGCAATAAATGTAAGTGCAGAGAAAATATTTGTTTAATTCATTGTTACCTACTGATATATACTAAAATTTTACCAAAAATAATAATATAATTTTTTGACACCACCTTAGACTTAATGTCATCATGCCAGATTATTGTCTCCTTAGAATTTTTATCTTGTCTCTTGCTAGCAGCAGAAATGTGTTTGCATGCATTAGGGAATCTGTAACTTTTTATTGGTCTTCGGGCCTGAATTCTCGGCCTGGTTATTGTCCATCAGCTCTTCAGGGCAAAGTGAGTGCCCTACCACTTGAGTCACAGTGTTACTTTCAGTTTTCTGGTGGTTCATTGGAGATAAGTGTCTCATGGACTTTCCTGCCTGGGCTGGCCAAGAACCTTGATCCTCAGAGCTCATCCTCCTCAATAGCTAGGATTACAGGCATAAGCCACCAGTTCTCTGAAAATCTGTGTATTTTAGTGGCCAGGTTTATGTATTGTCAAATATTTCTAATTTGCTATTTAATTTTCGCAGTGAAAAGATAACATAGCCAGCTGCAAACATTTTATGTAAGACAAAAGCATACCTGCAGCATAATGAAATTCCAGATTGGAATTCTCATGAACCAGGTCTAATTTCTTGATGGAAATGTGCCATTACAGAAGCTGATATCATTTGATGATGTGGCTGTGAACTTTACCTGGAAGGAGTGGCAGGATCTGGATCCTGGTCAGAAGACCCTTCATAGAGAAGTAATGCTGGAAACTTATTACAACCTAATGTCCTTGGGTGAGCAAAGGTCACTTTTATTTGGAAGATCAAGTGCTTTTATTTTAGTAGACATTTGACTATGTTATTTAGGTATAAGATTCCAGTCCATTCCCTTGTAAAAAAAACTGCTAGTATAAAAGCCAGCCAAATTCAGGTTTGGGAGCTTGATGTTGTTTGCCTTTCACACTACTGCTTGAGCCACAACTGTATTTTGGCTTTTGTGTTGGGGTATATTCTGAATTTCCATGCCCAGGTTGGTTTCAAGCCTGCCTCTTCTGATCTTACCTCCTAAATATAGGGTTAGAAATGTAAGCCTTTGGACCATTACATTTTGTTTAAAAAAAAAAAAAGATTCCACTCCATGGGAAGTGTCATTTCTTCCTAAGGGAAACTTCAACTTCATTATGTGTATCTCAAGATCTAATTTTATTCTCAGTCTTTAAGATTTCTAATCAGTTGTTGGACAAATGTTCTAAACTATGATCCACTAATAGGAGACTGACTTTCCAGACTTGGGGTGATTATTATAGGTGGATCTACACTCTAGATAGAATATACATTACTACTGTCAGTATTATCTGGAAATCAGTAGGTGAAAGTGTAAAAGTGTGTATTTGTAAGCCAAACCTGACATAGGTTGCATTGCTTCAAGATTGGAATCCTAGATACTCTGTAGGGTGAAATCTGAAGATTTTTTTTTTTTTTTTTTGGGTCCGGTCGTGGAGCCTGAACTCTGGGCCTGGGCGCTGTCCCTCAGCTCTTCAGCTCAAGGCTAGCGCTCTACCACTTGAGCCACAGCGCCACTTCCGGCTTTTTACTTTTTGCTTATGTGGTACTGAGGAATCGAACCCAGGGCCTCGAGCATGCAAGGCAAGCGCTCTACCACTGAGCCACCTTCCCAGCCCAAATATGAAGATTTTGTTTTAAAGCCAGCAACTGTAGAAAAATGAACATGATACTCTTATCTCCAATTAACCATTCAAAAACTAGAAAGGTAGCCAAGACACAAACTAGTAGAATGCTAGATTTGAGCAAAAGAGCTGAGTCCAAGCCACACTTTGGCAAAATAAACCCAAAGCTGGTGGAAAGTACACCATGGAGATGTTAAGAATTGAGACACCATGGGCTGGGAAGGTGGCTCAGTGATAGAGCCCTTTCCTTGCATGCTTGTGGCCCTGTGCTCGATTCCTCAGCATGAAAAAAGCAGAACAAAAGCCAGAATTGGCGTTGTGGCTCAAGTGGTAGAGTGCTAGCCTTGAGCTTAGGAGGTGTGATACACCTCCCAGGCTCATAGTTCAGGCCCCAAAAACGATCCCACCCCCCAAAAATAAAACAATTGAGAAACCAGATTTAGGAGCAATCCAGTGAACAGGATGTCTGCAACATTGCATTAATGATGACCCAGCAAGAGCAATAGTTCTCCACTATTTCTTACTCACAGGGCACTGTATTCCTAAACCTATTTTGATTGTGAAGCTGGAGCAAGGTGCAGAACCATGGATGAGAGAAGACTCAGAAGAGAATTTCACAAGTGAGTTAAAGCATCTTGAATAGTGATGTTGGGTCCAGAGCCCAGTGGGTCTGTTTATCTTGAGCTGTACAGAGCAATAGTATTCCTAGTGCCCTGAGTCATGTATGAAAGAGAACTAGGTGATCCTTTGTCTCAAGGAATTGTCAATCCAGAATTCTTGTGGAGAGAAACTGAATTTGATGTTCCAGTGTAGTTAATGTTAGCAATTCTCTTTGTCTGTAGAGAAGTCATTCATAAAGAGAAAAAGACAATAAGAAATGTAGTAAGGAGATCTCATTTTAAACTAGTATTTTGCAAGAGGGAGGAAAATAGGATCAGGACAATTTTGTATCAGTGGTGCTGGGCATAGAGGTAGATTCAGAATGGAAGCATTAAGAGTACGGAGATGAATAATTTGAGTAAATATATCCTTGATAAAAATATAAAAATCTGAATTAGAGAAAAACATTATTTTCCATTGTAAAATGTCAGTGCTACTTTCTTAATTACTACATTGCAGAGAAATATATATATTCTGCATAAAGCAATGCTTTGATATTTGAAAATATTGTAACAGAATGTGAGGAAATATCTTTACATTAAGGAATTTATGGATCTCATTTATGTTTTTCTCTATTTTTCTATTATTCATTTTAGATGTCCCAGAAATGGAGGATGTGATTAGCACCTGCCAGGAAAGTCACAATAAGTATCTCTCTGAAGTAGCAATCATGAATAGTAATCAAGGGGAGGGAAAAGTGAGACTTATAAGAAGTTTTCATTTGAGCTCCATACCGAAGTCAGAACTGATTGAGAACAATGGGAACTCCTTAGGGATGAGGATAGAAAAGGTCACTGGCTGTCAGAGCATGGGTATTTTCAGTGAACCTGGTAAGATGTGTGCTGCATATAGTAATCATGTGTCTTCTGTAGTTGACGAATGTAAACAGTGTGAAAAGTCTTTCACTGAGAAGGAACACCCTGTTGTTTCTCAGAGAAAACACACAGGAGAGAATCCTTATGAATGTAACCTGTGTCAAAAGTCTTTCACCCAGAAATCAAAGCTTACTGTCCACCAGAGAACACACACAAAAGAGAAACCTTTTCAATGTAACATTTGTGGAAAATCTTTCATATGCAAGGCATATCTTACTCTCCACCAGAGAACACACACAGGAGAGAAACCTTATGAATGTAACAAGTGTGGAAAGTCTTTCACCGTGAAATCAAAGCTTACTCGCCACCAGAGAACACACACAAGAGAGAAACCTTATGAATGTAACATGTGTCAAAAGTTTTTCACTGAGAAATCAAAGCTTACTTGCCACCAGAGAACACACACAAAAGAAAAACCTTTTGAATGTAACATTTGTGGAAAATCTTTCTCCTGGAAGGCAAATATTACTAGACACCAGAGAACACACACAGGAGAGAAACCTTATGAATGTAACATGTGTGGAAAGTCTTTCACCTGGAAGACATACCTTACTGTCCACCAGAGAACACACACAAAAGAGAAACCTTTTGAATGTAACATTTGTGGAAAGTCTTTCTCCTGGAAGGCATATCTTAATCTCCACCAGAGAACACACACAGGAGAGAAACCTTATGAATGTAAGATGTGTGGAAAGTCTTTCACCTGGAAGACATACTTTACTGTCCATCAGAGAACACACACAAAAGAGAAACCTTTTGAATGTAACATTTGTGGAAAGTCTTTCTCCTGGAAGGCATATCTTAATCTGCACCAGAGAACACACACAGGAGAGAAACCTTATGAATGTAAGATGTGTGGAAAATCTTTCACCAAGAAATCAAATCTTAATCTCCATCAGAGAACACATACTAGAGAGAAACCTTTTGAATGTAACATTTGTGGAAAGTCTTTCTCCTGCAAGGAATATCTTACTCTGCACCAGAGAACACACACAGGAGAGAAACCTTATGAATGTAAGATGTGTGGAAAATCTTTCACCAGGAAATCAAGTCTTAATCTCCATCAGAGAACACATACTAGAAAGAAACCTTTTGAATATAACATTTGTGGAAAGTATCTCCTGCAAGGCATATCTTACTCTGCACCAGAGAACACACACAGGAGAGAAACCTTATGAATGTAACAAGTGGGAAAGTCTTTCACCCCGAAATCGATGCTTACTCGCCACCAGAGAACACATAATACAGAGAAACCTTATGAATGTAACGCGTGTCGAAAGTCTTTCACCGAGAAATCAAAGCTTACTCGCCACCAGAGAACACACACAAAAGAGAAACCTTTTGAATGTAACATTTGTGGAAAGTCTTTCTCCTGCAAGGAATATCTTCCTCTGCACCAGAGAACACACACAGGAGAGAAACCTTATAAATGTAAGATGTGTGGAAAATCTTTCACCAGGAAATCAAGTCTTACTCTCCATCAGAGAACACATACTAGAGAGAAAACTTATTAATGTAACTTGTGTCGAAAGTCTTTCACCCATAAAGGAAACCTTACTATGCACCAGAAAACACACACATTAGAGAGACCTTATGAATGTAACATGTGTGGAAAGTCCTTGTCTTGGAAGTCAAGCATCAATGTCCATCAGATAATACACACAGGAAAGAAACCTTATGAATGTAACATGTGTGGAATGACTTTCACCTGGAAGTCAAACCTCACTGTCCATCAGCAAACACACAGGAAAGAAACCTTATGAATGTCATATTTGCAGAAAGATTTTCAGCCAGAAGCTACAACCTACTATCCACCAGAGATCACACACAGGAGAGAAATTTTATGAATGTGACCTATGTGGAAAATCTTTCATGCAGAACATACACCTTTCTGTCCATCAGAAAAAAACCCACCAGAGAGAAATGTTATGTATGTAGCAGGCATGGAAATTCTTTCACCTGGATGGCACAACTTAACATCCATCACAGACACAAGGAGAGAAACCTTATGAATGTGACCAATGTGGAAAGACAGCTTAACACACATAAGTTGATTCACACAAATGAAATAACTGTAAGAAAATTGAAATCGCAATACAGAACCAATACAGGATAGAGACCTTATGATATAGCAGATGTGGAGTCCTCGAACTACAATACACAGCTCAGGGTTCATCACAGAACATACAAAACACACAGACACACACACACCCTCACACACAAAGAGGAGAAAAATCATATGTAAAAAAAACGGAAAGGTTTTCTAGAAAAAGTCATAACAGTAGTTAAGTCTTTCTTGGAGGGGTAACAATGCTCGATAGAAAATGTATTAATGACCTAACTCATATAATGGTATAAACAATCTATACAGTATCTTTACAATAAAATATATATTTAAAAAATATGATGGATTAATAAAGACTAGAATCTCTGCATTTTGTTTGTTTGTTTGTTTGTTTTTGGGTCCGGTCGTGGGTCCTGAACTCTGGGCCTGGGCGCTGTCCCTCAGCTCTTTAGCTCAAGGCTAGCGCTCTACCACTTGAGCCAGAGCACCACTTCCCGCTTTTTTTTTCTTTTTGCTTATGTGGAGCTGAGGAATCGAACCCAGGGCCTCAAGCATGCAAGGCAAGCGCTCTACCACTGAGCCACCTTCACAGCCCTGCATTTTGTCTTGGGGGAGAACCCCAAAGTGTCTTCAGTGCTTGCACTTTTCTTTAATTAATCACTGGTGATGAAAAACTTGTGATTGATTCACTCTTAGCCCATTTAGTTGTTCTGCTGAGTGAGCTATAATAAAAGACCATGTGGACGATGTGTCGCACCTGTGTTATCTCATAGAATGCCAAAGTGGATATGACATTAGGGGAAATAATCAAGTACACAAAGATATTGATCAATCTCTCACAAAAATTGAAATTAACAAAGAAATAAAACCATGTGCCACTTGAGCTACAGCATCACTTCTAGACCCTGAGAGGAAGGAATGAAAGAGTAGGGAAGTGAGAGATGGAAAGAGGAATTGAAGGAATGAGGAAGAAGGAAGAAATAAACTATTCAAAAGGCGAATGTTTAATTTTTGGTGAATGTGAGAATTATTGTTTCAGAGGTGGAGCTCAAGAAATATGGCTTTTACAAAAAGCAAATTTTTGAATGTTTAGAAAATGATAAAGAGGATGTAACATTTTATAAATTGATTTAATAATACAGTAATATTAAGTAAGGAGGTCAGGTGTGGCTGGTGCCCTTTGGCCACATGGTAGATGGTGGGTTCTGGCATCTTTTTTTCATGCAGGGGGAAGGAAATGCCCCATCCATCACTTACCTCCCAACTGATGGGTGTGGCTGGATCCCTGCAAGCAGGCATGGGCATTTGGCTGATATGTTACTCAATCTGATAGTCCAGTGCCTGGGACTGGGAATTTCCTGTAGACCTGCCTCCTGCTTAGACCCTATTTAGGCTGACCACCAGTGGCACCAGATGCCATGCCACATGTCTCTGTAATCATGTCCTGTGTGCTTTCTCCTGGCTTGTCTCTGGTCATCCAGTGTCCCAATTCATCACTTTCTTGGTGCTGATTGGTTTCTCGGTGCTGTTTTTATTCTCTCCAGCCCCCTTTCTGTCCTATTTCCAAGCTGTCTAAGTGTATTTGTGGACTGCATGTCTTTGTTAGAACAGGCTGCTTGCAGACTGCTAGCTGTGAAATAGACTCCAGTATTCCATCTACCATAATGTGGCTTCGAACAAATAGAGTGTCTTCTTTTACAGAAACAGAAAGATTGACCTAAATTTAGAATTTCTAGAGCCAAGATAGATGCCACTGTATAGTTATGTAATTAAAGATATCCTGGAGGCATTTAGAAACAATTTCTGTTACATCAGAAAGAGCTTAATTAATAAACCAAGACCAAGGCTCCAGATCCTATATAAGGCAGTCATTCTAGATATGTATAGGGCTGTTTGGTTACATGAAGAGCAATACTTTCACACATTCATGAAGGAATGTTATTGTGCCAATATGAGGTGTTGAACTCAGGAACTGAGTTGAACCCAGCCAGAGTTGGCTTCAAAGGAGATTCTCTCATCTTGGCCTCCATAAAACTAGGAATCAAAGCATGAGCCCTGTGAGCTGTTCTGAAGAAATCTCTCTCTGGGAACATGAGGTTTTCTTCAGTGCTTCAGCTCAGGCTTCCTGTGGCTTCAACAATTTCAGTATTTATTTCAATTGTTCAAAAATAATAACTCTTCTTTACAGTATTTTCACAATAAAAAAGGAATCCTTTAATCCTGCCTATGATTCCATTTACAAGATAAGGACAGTGGACTTCACATTGCAAGATTTAGCTAGGTGCTCTCTTAACCCCTTCCATTACACTGTTCACCATTCTACTTTTTTGGGGTGGGGGGTCCGGACTGGTGGCCTGAACTCTGCGCCTAGGTGCTGTCCCTCAGCTCTTCAGTTCAAGGCTTGCACTCTACCACTTGAGCCACAGTGCCACTTCCAGGTCTTTTTTTTTTTCTTATGTGATGCTGGGGAATTGAACCCAGGACCTCATGCATGCATGGCAAGTGCTCTGACACTGAGCCACCTTCCCAGGCAAACCCTTCTGCTTATCTACAGAGGCCTAGTAAAAAAAATGGGATTGGGAGGCACCTGTGCCCTTGGCCTTCCTATTTGTACCACACACACACACTCTCTCTCTCTCTCTCTCTCTCTCTCTCTCTCTCTCTCTCTCTCTCTCTCTCTCTCTTTCTCTCTCTCTCTCTCTCTCCATTTGGAAATCGCTCATTCTCCCATGTTTACAAACTGTATGCTTTCTGAGAAGGGATGGTTCACAGACTGGAGTCCTACCTAGGCCTGTTATATACCTCAAATTATGAATCAAAATACCACATTCATTAAAAGTATGCCTGTTGATAACATATTTTATTAATGTTTTGTATTATTTTTGTTATTATCATTTGGCCAACACTTTGCTTGAATTCAGAATTAAAGGGAGTTAATGCTCACTGAATTCTTAAAGTACCCTTTCCACTTTTAATTTCATTAAAAATGAGCAATTACACTCCCTCATGTGTGGAATCCTAACTACTCAGGAAGCTGAAATTAGATAGTTTTGTAGGCCATCCCATTCAAAAGCTCCATGAAAATGGTATCTTAGCCAATAAAAGCATGGCTCTGGTAATCTGTGCCTATCTTTTTACTACATCTGATATGTAATTATAAAATTAGTGTATTGAAAGGTCCAGGCAGAGAAGGAAGACCCAAAGGTGAAAAAATCAGTGATACAAAAGGTCATCTTGTATAGAAGGTAAAGGAAGCCTCACAAATTTTTGCCCCTGAATTCAACCTTTGGACCAATAATGAGGTACGTGTAACCAATACATTCTTCCAAATATTTAGTGGAAGAATTTGGGTGTGGTTTACCCAATAATAGGTAGAGATAGTAATACTTCCAAAACTAATATTCAAATTCAATGCAATTCCTATTAAAATACCAATGATGTACATCACTGAAATACAGAAAACAGTCCAAAAATTCATATGGAACAACAGAAGATCTAGAATAGCCAAAACAATTCTAGGGGATAAAGACAATATGGGAGGGCTATCCATGCCGAACTTCAAACTCTACTACAGAGCTATAATAACAAAGACAGCATGGTACTGGCACAAAAACAGACCCGAAGACCAATGGAACAGAATAGAAGACCCAGAAATGAATCAACAAGCCTACAGCCAGCTGATATTGGATAAAGGAGCCAAAGACATACAATGGAAGAAACACAGCCTCTTCAACCGCTGGTGCTGGGAAAACTGGGCAGCCACATGCAGAAAACTAAAAGTGGACCTCAGCCTATCACCATGCACCAACATCAACTCAAAATGGATTAAAGACCTTAACATTAAACCTGAATCTCTGAAACTACTGCAGGACAGAATAGGAGAGACACTTGAACTAATAGGCACAGGAAGGAACTTCCTAAACAAAGTCCCAGGGTCACAACAAGTTGGAGAGAGACTCGACAAATGGGACTACCTTAAAATAAAAAGCTTCTGCACAGCTAAATCTATCACAACTAAGCTAGAAAGACAACCAACTAATTGGGAAAAAATATTTACCAGCAATATATCAGACAAGGGGTTAACATCCTGTATATACAGGGAGCTCAAGAAACTAATCCCTCCCAAACCTAACAAACCAATTACTAAATCGGCAAGGGAACTAAAGAGGGACTTCTCAAATAAAGAAATAAAAATGGCAAAAAAACACATGAGGAAATGTTCATGATCCCTGGTGGTGAAGGAAATGCAAATAAAGACAACCCTGAGATACCACCTTACCCCCGTCAGAATGTCCCACATCCACAAATCAGCCAACGACAAATGCTGGAGGGGATGTGGAGAAAGAGGAACGCTATTACACTGCTGGTGGGAATGTACACTTATACAACCACTTTGGAAAGCAGTCTGGAGGGTCCTTAGAAAGCTAAAGATTGACCTCCCTTACGACCCAGTCATACCACTTCTGGGCATTTACCCTGAAAAACAGGAACCAATATACAAGGACACGTGCACCTCCATGTTTATTGCAGCACTGTTCGCAATAGCTAGGATATGGAAACAACCTAGATGCCCCACCACAGATGAATGGATCCAAAAATTGTGGTATCTATACACAATGGAATATTATGCAGCCATTAGAAATGACAAAATAATGGAACTTGCAGGGAAATGGATGGAGCTAGAAGGAATCATGTTGAGCGAGGTAAGCCAAGAAAGAAGAGACAAACGGTACATGGTCTCCCTGATAAGCGGATGCTAAATCCAAAATGTTAGGCGATATGACAAAACTAACAGAGCTTAAGAAACAAAGAACTCCGACTCATCTGGTTGAACCACTACTAAATATCCCCATGCTGCTGATCACATATATGGTATATAACATGTGAACACCGTTATATGTTACAGACTGTGATAGACAATTTGCTCCAGGAAAGTTAGAATGAACTTGTGACTTTAAATGAACATCATTATTCCACAATACTGGTAATTCCGGAAATTATGTAATCACTTAATCACAATTAAAAAAAAAAGAACCTTGGGGAAGGGAGGGAGGGGGGGATGGCAGGGGGAAAACAATGGAGGGGGTAACAATGTTCAAGAGGAAGTGTACTCAATACCTCACTCATGTAACTGTAACTCTCTGTATAGTATCTCTACAAAAAAAAAAAAAACAAAAGGACCTTCGCATATTTCTATATGATGTTATGAATTTTATATCCTGTTATGTGGACACCATGAGTCCTGTTTGGATCAAGTAATTAAGATCTCCTGATCTAACAGGGCACTGGTGCTTCACATCGGGATTCTTACTTGCTCAAGAGTATGACGGTTAAAGATCACAATTGAAAGGCAAACTAGGTAGGAAGAGCTGTAAAAGTGTTATGGCCAATTATCACCAAATTTCCCACAAGTAGTGCTGTGAATGAAGTTGATACACTGTCAACACTTTTGTTCCTTTATTACCAAAGCTCAGGGACAGTACCCGGGCCCTGAGTAGAAAGAACTCCAGGGCCAGGGAAGATATTTTGTACAATGGGTTTTTGGCCCTCATGCAGAAAAGTTACCATTCTTGTTTAAGCCAAAAGTCCTCAATAGGGTATAGTCATTGTCCTCAATTGAGGTTGATATTGAAATGTCTTATAAGCCAGGGTAATGATAGATTGTACGAATATTTTGGTTTCTTTTGTCAAGTGAATCCAAATGCACATATATTTATGTTTCTGACCAGTTCATAAGTCCTTGTAGAGGTTCAAGATACTATGCAGGACAATGTGGTCCACGTCTGTAAAGTGCGGAATGAGACCTTCAAAGAGAGATCTCAACATATAAAATCTGGCCAAATATTTCAGTATACTTGAAACAGTATCATAAGAAAAGAAGTATCAAGTAGAATTGATTTAAAGTCCCTGAATACCAATATATTTGAACGAGAAGACTGTGATCTTGTGCTGTGTGCACATAGATGTAGGAGAAAACCTCTTTTCAATCTGAGCTCTTCAGATGTGTTTAAGCATTTTTGTTGTTTTTCCCTTTCTGATTGCACTTTATTTCAAGGCCACTCCCAGGGGTGAATGACAGGATATTTAGTTTCAGCTCATTCTAAAAGCTATGTCCTCAGAAGAGAAGTGGTGAACCATGACTTAGGTACATATTCACCCTAGACACAATCACTAAGAGTGGGTTAAGATACATAAGTTTTCAGAATGTCAAGGGTCCTACCAAACGGGTCATCCTATAACCCTTTTCAAAATTAGGCTTTAGAAGAGTTCTGCCTTTGTATGAAGATTGGATCTCTAAATTAGATTATTTTCAATAGTCATTCAGTGAATGTTACTGGATAAAGTATACAAATGAAGTCATATTTATTTTAGAGAAAATTCTGATATCATCAGCAGGGGTAGTTAATATGACTCAAAGTCAGGACCATGAAGAGTCTGCTCTCCAGAGATCTCAGTATTTAACCAAGAACCTCCAATTCTCAATCAATCTAGATACCAATGAGAGAACAAGATGTTGGATGAATCCTTGTTTCTTCCTCAGGGTAACCTGGAATGATGCACCTCAGAGTGACTGGAAGGGGAAAGAAGCTGGGATACTGGGCACAGTGGGTAGTGAACAAGGCTATCATAGGATTTTGACTAGACTCTCAGGAACCACCCAAGGACACCTTTCATTACCTTGAGGACTTATATCTTTGTGTTTATCCAGCTCTAGGTCATTTTTCTTCCCATAATTAGCTTAACATTAAGTGTACATTTTTTTCTGTTCCCTCAATGAATGGAGTTCTTTTAAAATTCTCGTTCATTTTTCTGGATCACTTACAGCCTTCTATGAAGTCCCTGTTATACAGGTCTCAGTACTTTGAGTAGATGACTACCTGGAGCATCCACAGCCAACCATCTTTGCCTCACTTGTATATGGATCTGAGCAAAACCCAGCCAAAACTTTTTTTTTTTTTTGGGTCCGGTCGTGGGGCCTGAACTCTGGGCCTGGGCACTGTCCCTCAGCTCTTCAGCTCAAGGCTAGTGCTCTACCACTTGAGCCATAGCGCCACTTCCGGCTTTTTTCTTTTTGCTTATGTGGTGCTGAGGAATCGAACCCAGGCCTCAGGCATGCAAGGCAAGCGATCTACCACTGAGCCACCTTCCCAGCCCCCCAGCCAAAACTTTATATGTGCATTCTAACTTAAATGTTTGTTACCAAAAGTTTGATGTGGAGACTTCATCTGATGTGGTGGAAGTTGGTTGGGCTCATGGTCTATGCCAGAACTCAAAATGGAAGGTACACAAAAGAAAAGTTTGGTAAGGGGCCAGCTGAGGAGAGGAGGGCAGTGCCAAAGTCTTCATGCAATAGGCAAACCTGGCAAGCCCCTTGGGACAGGAGTGAGAATCCCAGAGCAGGGTATGTGCTACCCATCAGTCCACCACCAGCACAAAATGGCACCTGCAGCTTGGGCCAAGGTGCACACGTGTTTCTTGCAGGGCTGACTGTTGATACAGGGACCTGTCAGAGCAGTCAGTGGCCTAATGTAATAGTCTTGTCCTATGTAGATGATACAATTACTTGTGGACTAGAAGAATTGGTAGTAAAACATTGTTAGATGAACTAGTAAAAATTCTTCAGGATGTGTGTGAATGTGTGTGCCCTAAGAAGAAAAGAAATTGAAAAGTAGTTCAGAGAGAAATTCAATGACAAGTGTGGGACCTGAGTGCACAGCAAAATAGATCCATTACTATCACAATAAATAGGTGAAACGGAAGGGTTTCCTTCACTTATTTTTACCAACCCTTACATTTCCCATTGTGTTCAAAATAATAAGAACAGAAATGTATGTGTTGATGCTTAATGTTTTACAACAGCTAGTTTATAAATGACAGCGTAGTCCTAGGGTCTCTTCTGTGTGCTGTCCCTGAACTCTCTGGAAAGGAGGACAATACTATTGAAAGTCAACTTATGTCACTTTTAAGTTTGTCACTTAAATTCCAGAGGAATATTGACTAATTTAAATGAGCAGACTTTCTGTTTTGCGGTCTTTAGGCTTGAACTCAGGGGACAGGTGCTGTCCTTGAGCTGCTTTTGCTCAAGGGTAGCACTCTACCACTTGAGCCACAGCACCACTTCTGGCTTTTCCTGTGTATGAGAACCTGAGGAATAGAACCCAGTTCCTCATTCATGCAATGCAAGCACTGTACCACTTAGCTACCTTCCCTGTCCTATAAGCAGACTTTTTATGTTAAATGAAGAAAGAATAGGGACTGGGAAGGTGGCTCAGTGGTGGAGCACTTGCCTTGCATGCCTGAGGCCCTGGGTTCGATTCCTCAGCACCACATAAGCAAAATGGAAAAAGCCAGAAGTGGCGCTGTGGCTCAAGTGGTAGAGCGCTAGCTTTGAGCTGAAGAGCTGAGGGACAACGCCCAGGCCCCGAGTTCAGTCCCCACGACCGCCCCCCCAAAAAAAGAAGAAGACAAAGAAAGAATAGGTTGGTAGGCAGTATCCACTTTCCATGTGCAAGTCCCAAATTTCAACCCCCCAAAGTGAAAGGAAGAAAGTAGAAAATGGAATGACAAGAAGTATTCAGTTACAACTACAAAAAAAAAAAAATAGAAGAACAAAGGCAATGAGCAAGTAATTAGGTTTTTGTTTGGGATTGTTTCTTTTTTCTTTCAGTTGTTAGCTGTGGGGTTTAAACTTAGGGAAGGCCTGGCATATTCCCTCTGCTTTTCACTAAAGGCTGGCATGCTACGACTTCCAGCCAGAATGTCACTTCTAGTTTTCTGGCATTTAATTGGTGATAAGTCACAATGAATTTTCTGCTGATGTGGTGCTGAGGCATAGAAACCAGTGCTTCATGTATGCAAGGCAAGCACTCCACCACTGAGCCACACTCCCAGCCCTGCCTCCTTTCTTAAAACAGTGTGGTTGGGGCTGGCACTGTGGCTTAGTGATAAAGTGCTTGCCTAGCATGCATGGAGCACTAAGTTTGAAATCTCAGTACCTAATAAACAACAACAGCCCCCAAATACCCTTAGAAGCACTGGTGCTGTAACTCAAATGGTAGAGTGGTAGCCTTCAGCATAATGATATTCAGGGACAGTTCTCAAGCCCTGAGTTCTAGCCTCAGGAATGTCAAACAAGAACAACAACAACACGATGAAATGGTAGATGAAAACAAGAAACCCAATGTCAGCAAGTTTCATTGATAAACACAACACACAACACACTCACACATAGATACACACACACACACAAATACACATTTATTAAACCATATTCACCTCTTTTTCCCTGTCTGCTCACCCTCCCTGCTCCAACTGCTACCTACATCCACTGGAGAACTTATTCTATGTTTCTGTTGTTTGTGCATTCATAAAAAATTATTGTGAAGATTATATATATACATATATATGAGTGAAAATTGCATAAGCCAGTATGCATTTTTGCACAATTCCACCCAGTTATTATACCTGACATTTATTTCCCTATATCACATTAAAATGTACCAATGTAAGGTATTGATCTCATTGTCTGGGTGCTATCCCTTACCATTTTACCTTAAGGCTCTATCACCATTTCTACTTGTAGATTTTTAGGTGATTAATTGTAGATAAGTGTTTCATTGACTTTTCTGAAAGGACTGGATGAAAACTCAATCCTCAGATCCTAGGTTTACCACCATGAGAAACTTGTGTCCAGCACATTTAAATAGTATTACATGCACTATGTTGTTTGTGGTGTTTAGTAGTGGACTTTTGTTTGTTTTTGTGCTGGTCCTGGGCTTGAACTAATGGTCCCAGAGCTGTCCCAGAGCTCTTCAGATCAAGGTGAGCACCCTACCACTTGAGCGACAGCACCACTTTCTTTTTCCTGTGATTAATTGGGGATAAGAGTGTCACTGACTTCCCTGCCCAAGCTGGCTTTGAACTGTGATCTTCAGATCTCAGCCTCCAGACTAGCTACAATTGCAGGCGTGATCCATCAGCATCCGGTTGTACTTCAAAATAATGTATTTACCTATTTTGGAATACAAAATGGGGCTGGGAAGGTGGTTCAGTGGTAAGGTGCTTGCCTTGCATGCATGAGGCTCTGGGTTCGATTCCTCAGGACCACATAAGTAAAAAGAAAAAAGCCAGAAGTGGTGCTGTGGCTCAAGTGGTAGAGCGCTAGCCTTGAGCTGAAGAGCTGAGGGACAGCACCCAGGCCCAGAGTTCACGCACCATGACCGGACTGCAAAAAAAAAAAAAAAAAAAAAGATGAGGATCACTATTTACCTGTATTTGACCTATCGAATATCTAAGCACAATCTTACTTCTGTCTCTTTGTGTCTCTCATTCCATGGATTTCTGTAACCATTTTCTAGCTAGTTTGTGCACTTCAATTTTTTTTTAACATATTTCTAATCATTTCATTACATTTCTGTGCTGCTACCATGTCTTAATTTTGTTTTGGTACAATTATCAAAAGGGAGCTGGAGCAAGGAATAGTAGTGGTGGTAGAGAGAGGTTTATCCTCCTGAAAACTAAGTTTCAGCCTCTGGAAAGGTGAGAAAAAACAAATTCTTCACATCAGGAACACCTGTGTTTCATTATAACTCACTCAGCAGAACTACAAAATGGGCTAAGAGTGAATCAATCCAAGTGGCTTATCACAGTGGTTAATTAAACATAAAGTAAGCACTGAAATCCTTTTGGGGTTACTAATCAAAATCCAAATGCTTATGACTCTTGTTTTTATCAGCAAAGAAAGTGGAAGTGCAGGCATGGCTCAAGTGGTAGAGTGCTAGCCTTGAACTGAAGGGCTGAGGTACAAGCTCACACCCAGAGTTCAAACCCCATGAGCGACAGTAAATAAATAAGTGAACAAAAAAAAATAAATACCAAACAAAACAAGATTAAGTGCATACAATGAAAACTTTGTATACTGAAAAGATCTATCAACGAAGAAGCAAAAGCATGGTAGGAGAAAATATTTGCATATGTCTTTATATAGATTCCTAACAAATCTGAATTAGAAAATATAAAGAAAATCCTACAAGTAAACCCCCCACAAAAAAATTTAATTTAAAATGGGAAAAATATTGAAGAGACTTTTCTAAAAAGGACATACGCAAATAGCTGATTAAAATGTAAAAGTAGTATCAATAATCAGGAGACAAATTCAAATCAAAATTACAATAAAGTATCTATTTTATACATGTTAGTGTGGCCGTAGTTTTAAACAACACAACAAAAATCCTTCCAAAGTGTAAGAAAAGCTAGGAAAGATGTGACAACAATGTGAACCTTGGTGCATTTCCCTCAGGTATGTAAAACTATCAGAGATGGGACAATGAGTCCTAAAAAGAACCGAATATAGAATTACATAGAAATATCATCTAGTACTACTACACTTGTACATACCTTTGGGAAAAACAGAGATTTCTATAATTACCGTGAAATACAGCCTAAGAGTCAAGAAAGACAAATACCAAAAAGCAGTCCAAGAGTATTTACAGAGATTAATTGAAGTACTTATAACACACCCAGTCCTATACAACAGTCAAAGTTATGTTTGAACACACTATTTCAGCAAATCCATTAAAACTTCATTAGGATAGTCTAATGTTATGTACGAGGCTGTGATGGCTGACCAGATTCTAGCCAACCTTTACCTTCCATGAGAAGTTACCTCCTAGGTGTCATTGAATCACATAAAAAGTGAGGCAACTTTGTCCTTGCATTAAAAAATGAGAAACAAACTAAAGCAAAACTGTACTTAACTTAGAAGGCAAGATTTGATAATCAGATAAATCTCCAAGCCATCTTTAGCTTCTTCAGAAACATGTTCCTGAAGCTGAATCTTTTTTTTTTCTGTTCTTCAATCTTGTACACAGTTAGGTTCATAAAATGGAATGTCAAACAGAGTGAGAAATAAAAGAATCTCATCAGAGATCCTTTCTTCTTTCTTGCTATTGACCATGAGTAAAGATTCTGGAACCATGGCTTGGAGAGAAGCCAAATGAGAGAGTCAGAAAAGAACCTGTGTGATTTTACCCTAGAAGTTCCTGGTCAGAACATGATAGGTGGGCTGGAAAAGCATAAAGACTTCTTATGGGAGAAGAAACATTCCTGAATCAAGTAGAGCATTAAAGTCTCCACTAAAGACAAATCCACAGAAGAGTCAAGTCTTAAGTGTTACTAAACAATATTAACAGAAAATACACCCCAAAATGTAGGTGGTATTTCAATATTGTGATTTGCATTTTTTTATGGCTAGGGATGTTGAACATTTCTTCATTTGTCTATTGGCCATCCTTTCCTCTTCAGAGAATTTTCTCTTTAATACTTTAGCCCACCTATTTATTAGGCCGTTGTTTCTTTGAGGATGTGTTGTTGGGGGATTTCATTTTTTGTATTCCAGGTATATTTTAGATTTATAGAAGTTCCTCAAAAGACTACACATAGAGCTCTCCTGTGATGCAGTAATCCCACTTTGGGGCATTTACCCAAATGATCACAAACAAGAATATCCTAAAGCTACCAGAATGACTACATTTATTGCAACATTATTTATCATAGCTAATATAAGGAACTAACCCTGATGCACCTCAGTAGATGAATGGATCAAGAAAATGTGTCACACAATTGAATTCTATGCCTCCATCAGTAAGAATGAAATTGCCCCATTTATTAGGAAATGGAAAGACTTGGAAAAAATTATAGTGAGTGAAGTAAGCCAGGCCCAAAGAAACATAGGTTCCATGGTTTCCCTTATAATAACTGGTATATGTGTGAGACAAGCAGAAACGGTTAGATAAGTTGATGTTAGGGGAAATAAAACTGAAGATAAGGACACCAATGTTTTTTCTTGCTTCCTATTGTTGCTAATATATATATAAGATGATTTCTTTGTTGTTTTGTATGTCTCTACCATGGTATAATCCTTGTTTTCACTGTATTTGATATTGATATAATTTGTGGAGGGGAAGGGAAAAATTGTTTTAATAGAGATATAGGTGGACTCATTCCAACAATGAAAAGTACAAGATGTTATGTTGTAAAATGAATTTTACAAGTTTGGTGGGGGGTGTGGGAGATGGGAGGGCAGGGATGGTAAGAGAAAACAAAGGAGGAGGCAACAATACTAGATAGGAAGTGTACTCATTACTTTGCTCCTGTAATTGTAACCCTTGGGTTTGATATTTTCACAACAACAAAAAAAAGTAAAAAAATGGCTTTTACAAGAAGTATACTCTTTATCTATTTAGAAAATGATGCAGAGTCTGTAACATTTAATAAAGTGATTTAATAAAATCAGTAATATTAAGTAAGGAGGTCAGGCCTGGCTGGTGCCATACTGGCCACAGGGTAGATGGTGAGGTCTGCCATCTTGTCTTCATGATCAGGGAAGGAAATGACATCATCCATCACCTGCCTCCCAGATGATGTGTGTGCCTGGATCCCTGGAAGCAGGGGTGAGCATTTGGCTGATATGTTACTCAATCTGTTAGTCCAGTGCCTGGGACTGGGAGTTTCCTGTGGACCTGCCCACTGCTCTGGCCCTATTTAGGTTGGACCATCAGTGGCACCAGACACCATGCCACATGTCTCTGTGATCCTGTCCTGTGTCCTGTCTCCTGGCTTGTCTCTGTTAATCATGGTGTCCCAATTCAGTGCTGTATTGGTTTGTTGGTATTGTTTTTACTCTTTTTTTCCTTTCTGGCCTGTTTCCAAGCTGTCTAAGTGTATTTGTCGACAGCAATCCTTTGTTATAATGGGCTGCTTGCAGACTGCTACCTGTGTAATAAAGATTCCAGTATTCCGTCTTCCAAAATGTGGCTTCTGTGCTCACTTTGGCAGCACATTGGCTGAAATTGGAACGATACAGAGAAGATTAGCATGGCCCCTGTGCAAGGATGACACGTACATTCGTGAAGAGTTTCATATTTTTACAAAGTAGTGTTCTAAACTTACCGAGAGCCTAATTACATCATTTAGACAATAAAAAATGTGACCTTCTGGGATAATTCACCTTACAACAAGTATACTGTCTTCATTTACATGAACACAATGTTTGACCTAAAGTTAGAATTTCTAGAGCCAAGATAGATCCCTCTGTATAGTTATGTACTTAAACATAGCCTGGATGCATTTAGAAAAAATGTCTGTGTTACATCAGAAAGTGCTTAATTAGTAAACCAAGACCAAGACTCCAGATCCTATATAAGCCAGTCATTCTAGATAAGTCCAGAGCTGTTTGCTTCCATGAAGAGCTCTACTTTCACACTTTCATGAACAAATGTTTTTGTTCCAATATGAGGTCTTCACCTCAGGAACTGATTTAACATACTTGATATTTTCTCTTTTTTTAAAGCAACACTATCACTCTACCACTTGTGCCACATCTTGATTTTTGGTGGTTAAGTAGAGATATTTCTACTGTCTTTTCTTCCAGAGCTGGCTTCAAAGGAGATTCTCTCATCTTGGCCTCTATAAAAGCTAGGAATCAAAGCATGAGCCCTGTGGGCTTTTCTGAAGAAATCTTCTCTCTCTGGGAACAAGAGGTTTCATTCAGTGCTTCATCTCAGGCTTCCTGTGCCTTCAACAATTTCAGTATTTGTTTTTATTGTTCAAAGAAAATCCTTAAATCCTGGCCATGATTCCATTAACAAGATAAGGACAGTGGACTTCACATTGCTAGGTTGCTAGCTTAACTCCTTCCCTCACAGTGTTCACCCTTCTGGTGGTCTATACAGGCCTAGTACAAAAATGGAGGGATTGGGAGGCACTTGTGCCCTTGGCCTTCCTACTTGTGGCACACATATACACACACACACACACACACACACACACACACACACACACACACACACACACACACAGAGGCATATACACCAGGCATTTGGAAATAGCTCATTCTCCCATGTTTACACACTGGATGCTTTCTGAGAAGGGATGGTTCACAGAGTGGAGTCCTTCTACTTAGGCCTGTCATATAGCTGAAATTAAAAGGCGGGAACCAAAATACCTCATTCATTCAACATAGGTCTGATGATAACATATTTAATTATTGCTTTAATCTTTTTTATTACTATTACTTGGCCAATACTTTTGGTTAAGCTCAAAATTTAAGAGACTTACTGCTCACTTAATATAAGACCAGCAATTAAAAATGAGCCAGTTACACTCGCTCAAGTGTGGAATCTTAGCGACTCAGGAAGCTAAATTAGAACAGTAATATTTGTAGGCCATCCTATGCAAAACCTTCATGGAAAATGGTATCTTAATCAATAAAAGGGTGGATCTGGTGATATGTGCCTATCTTGTTTGCTCCTTGTGACATGTAATTATAAAAATTAGTCTAGAAATGCCCAGGCAGAGAAGCAAGACTGTAAGGTGAAAATTGAGTGATACAAAAGGGCATCTGGCATGGAAGGTAAAGGAAGACTTACAAATTTTCCCCCTGAATTCAACCTGAGGACTACTAATATGACCTGTGCAAACAATACATTCTTCTAAATACTTAGTAGAAGAATTTGGATGTGGTTTACAGAATGATAGGTAAACAGTCCTTTACCAAGTGATTGCAAAAGGACTTTTGCATATGTCTATATGATGTTATAAATTTTATGTCCTATTCTGTGGAAACCATGATTCCTGCTTGAATCAAGTAGTTCAGATCTACTGATCTAACAGGCCACTGGTGCTACACATCTGAATTCTTAGTTGCTCAAGAGTATGAGTTTTAAGGATAACAATTGAAAGGCAAACTAGGTAGAAAATGCTGTGAAGGTGTTAGTGCCAATTATCACCAAATTTCCCACAAGTAGTGCTGTGAATCAAGTTGATAGACTTTTGTTCATTTATTTAAAAAGCTCAGGGACAGTATCCAGGCCTGAGTAGAAAAACTCCAAAGCCAGGGAAGATATTTTTTAAAATGGGCTCTTTGTCCCTTGTGCAGAAAAGTTATCATTCCTGTGTAAGCCTAATGTACTCCATAGGGTATAGTCATTGTCCCTCAATTGAAGTTGATATTGAAATGTCTTATAAGCCAGGGTAATGATAGATTGTCATGAATATTTGGGTATCTTTTGTCATGTGAATGGACGTGCACATACCTTTATGTTTCTGACTAGTTCATAGGTCCTTGCAGAGGTTCAAGTTACTGTGTAGGACAATGTGGTCCATGTCTGTATGGAGTGGAATGAGACCTTCAGCATATAAAATGTGGCCAAATATTTCAGTATACTTGAAACAGTATCATAAGAAATGAAGGAGGCAAATAGTGATGATTTAAGATCCCAGAATACCAATATATTTGAACGAGAAGACTGTGGTCTTGTGCTAGGTGCACAAAGATGCAGGAGAAATACTCTTTTCAGTCTGAGCTGTCAGATGTATTTAAGCATTTTTGTTGTTTTTCTCTTTCTGATTGCATTTTATTTCAAGGCCACTCCAAGGGGTGAGTGACAGGATATTTAGTTTCAGCTCATTCTAAAAGCTCCTATGTCCTGAGAAGAGAAGTGGTGAACCATGACTTGGGTACATATTCACCCTAGACCCAATCACTAAGAGTGGGTTAAGTTATATAATTTTTCAGAATGTCAAGGGTCCTACCACAACTTTTATCCTGTAGTAATTTCCAAAGTTAGGCCTTAGAAGAGTTCTGCTTTTGTATGAAGATTTCAGCTCTAAATTAGATTATTTTCAATAGCCATTTATTGAATGTTACTGGATAAAGTGTACAAATAAAATCATATTTATGTTAGATAAAATTGTGTTATCATCATCAGTGTCAGTTAATATGACCCAAAGTCTTGACCCTGAAGAGTCTGCTCTCCAGAGATCTAAGTATTTATCCAAGAACCTCCAGTTCCCAAGCAATCTTGACCCCAAGGAGAGAGCAGGATGTTAGGTGAACCTTTTTTCTTCCTCAGGTTAACCTGGAATGATGCACCTCAGAGTGACTGGAAGGGACAGAAGCTGGGATACTGAGCACAGTGGATACTGAACAAGGCTATCATAGGATTTTCACTAGACCCTCAGGGACCACCCAAGACCCCCTTGCATTACCTTGAACACTTATATCTTTATGATTCTCAAATTCTAGGTCATTTTTCCTCCCATAATTAGCTTAACATTAAGTGTACATTTTTTTCTGTTCCATCAATGAATATTGAATTTCTTTTAAATTTTATTCTTTAAGTTTTCTGGATCACTTACACGCTTGTACAAAGTTCTTGTTATAGAAGTCTCAGTACTTTGAGTACATGACTACCTGGAGCATCCACAGTCAACCATCTTTTGCCTAACTTGTATGTGAAGTCTGAGCAAAACCCAGCCAAAGCATTCTAACTTAAATATTTCTTACAAAAAGTTTGATGTGGAGACTTTATCTGGTGTGGTGGAAGTTGGTTGGGCTCATGGTCTAGGCTAGAATTCAAAATGGAAGATACAGAAAAGAAAAGTTTGGTAAGGAACCAGCTGATGAGAGGAGGGCAGTGCCAAAGTCTTCATGCAAGAGACCAGCCTGGCAAGCCGCTTGAGACAGGAATGAGAAGCCCAGAGCAGGGCCTGTGCTACCCATCAGTCCATCACCAGCACAGCATGGCACCTGCAGCATGGGCCAAGTTGTGCATATTTTTCTTGCCGGGCTGACTGTGGACACAGGGACCTGTAAGACAAGTCAGTGGCCTAATGTAATAGTCTTGTCCTATGTAGATGATACAATTGCTTGTGGACAAGAAGCATTCGTAGTAAAACAATTGTTAGGTGTACTCGTATAAATTCTTCAGGATGTGTGTGTTTGTGTGTGTCCTAAGAAGAAAACAAATTGAAAAGTAGTTCAGAGAGAACTCAAATGACAAGAATGTGGGACTTGAGTGCACAGCAAGATAGATCCATTACAATCACAACAAATAAGTGAAAAGGAACGGTTTCCTTCACTTATTTTTACCAACCCTTACAAATCCCATTGTGTTCAAAATAATAAGGGCAGAAGTGTATCTGTTGATGCTTACTGTTGTACAACAGCTAGTTTATAAGTGACAGCAGAGGCATAAGTTCTGTTCCGTGAGTGTCCCCTGCAATCACTGGAAAGACAGTACTATTGGAAGTGAACTAAAGCCACTTATTGCAGAGGAAGCATTTACTAATTTCAATGAGCAGACTTTTTGTTTTGCTTGTCCTCGGGCTCGATCTCAGGGCTCAGGTGCTGTCCTTGAGCAGCCTTTGCTCAAGGGTAGCACTCTACCACTTGAGCCACAACACCACTTCTGGCTTTTTCTGGGTATGTGACCTGAGGTATAGAACCCAGCTCCTCATTCATATGATGCAAGCACTGTACCACTTAGCCACCTTCCCTGTCCTATAAGCTGACTTTTTATGTTAAAAGAAGAAAGAATGTGTTGGTATGTACTATCCACCTTCCATGTGCAATTCCCAAGGTTCAGTCCCCCAAAGTGAAAGGAAGAAAGTAGAAAATGGAATGACATGAAGTATTCAGTTACAACTACAAAGAAAAATAGGAGAACAAAGGCAATGAGCAAGTAATTAGGTTTTTGTTTGTTTGGGACCATTTGTTTTTTCTTTCAATTGTTGTGTGAGAACTTTAAACTCAGGGAGGGCCTGACATATTCCCTAAGCTTTTCACTAAAGGCTTGCATGCTACCACTTCCAGCCACAATGGCACTTCTAGTCTTTTGGCATTTAATTGGTGATATGTCACAATGAATTTTCAGCTGATGTGCTGCTGAGGAATGAAAACCAGTGCCTCATGAATGTAAGGGAAACACACTACCACTGAGCCACACTCCCAGCCCTGCCCCCTTTCTTAAAATAGTGTGGTTGGGGCTGGCAATACGGCTTAGTGATAAAGTGCTTGCCTAGTATACATGGAACACTGGGTTTGATTTCTCAGTATCTAATAAACAACAACAACCACCAAACACCCCTAGAGGTGGTGCTGTAGCTCACGTGGGAGAGTGGAGGTCTTCAGCCTAACAAAATTCAGGAACAGTTCTTAAGCCCTGAGTTTAAGCCCCAGGAATATCAAACAACATCATCAACAACAACAACAAATGAGTAAATGAAGACAAAAAAAACAATGTCAGCAAGTTTCATTGATAAACGTAACACACACACACACCTACACAAACACACACCTACACAAACACACTTTTTAAAAACCATATTCAACTCCTTTACCCTGTCTGCTCACCCTCCCTGCTCCAACTGCTACCTACATGCACAGGAGAACTTATTCTATGTTTCTGTTGTTTTTTCATTCTTAAAATTTTTTTCTGAAGATTTTATACACACACACACACATACACATATATGTATCTATAATTATAGATACATACATATATATATACATATATATATATATATGGGTGAAAATTACATGAGCCAGTATGCATTTTTGCACAATTCCACCCACTTATTAAAACTGGCATTTATTTCCATATATCACATTAAAAGTACCAATATTAGGTATTGATCTCATTGTCTGGGTGGTATCTCTGACCATTTTATCTTAAGGCTCTTTCACTCTTTCTACTCCTGTATTTTTAGGTCATTAATTGTAGATAAGAGTTTCATTGACTTTTCTGAAAGGGCTGGATGAAAGCTCAATCCTCAGATCTCAGGTTTACCACCATGAGACACTTGTGTCCAGCACCTTTAAATATTATTACATGTACTATGTTATTTGTGGTAGTTAGTTGTTTGTTTTTGTGCTGGTCCTGAGCTTGAACTAAAGGTCCTAAGTGGTCCCAGTGCTCTTCAGTTCAAGGTGAGCACTCTACCACTTGAGCCACAGCACCATTTCTGCTTGTCTGGTGATTAATTGAGATCTGTGTCTCACAGACTTCCCTGCCCAGGCTGGCTTTGAACTGTGATCCTCAGAGCTCAGCCTCAAGAGTAGCTAGGATTGTAGGCATGATGGATCAACATCCAGTTATACTTCAAAATACTGTATTTACCTATTTGTGGAATACAAAATGATGAGGATCACTTTTTACCTGTATTTTACCTATCGAATATCTAAGCACAATCCTACATCTATCTGTTAGTGTCTCTCACTTTATGGATTCCTGTAACCATCTTCTAGCTAGCTTGTGCAATTTATTTTTAAGATATTTCCAATATTTTACATTACTTTTTTTTATTGCTACCATGTCTTAATTTTGTTTTGGTACAACTATCAAAAGGGAGCTGGAGAAAGGAATAGTAGTCGTGGAAGGGAGGTGGTCATCCTCCTGAGAACTCACTTTCACCCTCTAGGAAAGTGAGAAAACACATCAGGGACTCTGGTGTTTCATTATAACTCACTCAGCAGAACAAAACAATGGGCTAAGAGTGAATCAATCATAAGAGGCTCATCACTAGTGATTAATTAAAGATAAAGTAAGCACTGAAGTCCTTTTGGTTACTAATCCAAAACCAAATGCTTATGACTCTTGTCTTTATCACAAGAAAGTGCAAGTGTAGCTATGGTTCAAGTGGTAGAGCATTGTTAGCCTTGAGAAGAAATGATTCAGGAAAGTGTTGCTAGGCACTAGTGTCTCAGGCCTCTAATCCTACCTTCTCTGCAGACTGAGATCTGAGGATCATGGTTCAAAGCAAGACTGGGCAAGAAAAGATTAGGAGACTCTTATCTGCAATAAACAACTCAGAAAACCCGAAGTGGTGAGGCTCCTCAAGTGGTAGAGCAGTAGCGTTGAGCTGAAGAGCTCATGGCCAGTGCCTAGGCCCAGAGTTCAAGACCCAAGCCCAATTAAAAATCGTAAAGTGCCTAGTCTCTAAGTTCAAGCTGTAAGACTTGTTGTAACCTGTTTGGTTTCTCTGATGCAAAATGAGTTATCATCCAGGTGAGATTTCCCACATTTATTACATTCCTAAGGTTTCTCAGGTGTGTGAATCCTCATAGGTGAATGGAGGTGTGAATTCAGGGTGAAGGACTTTCCCATTTCTTACATGCATAAGGTTTCTATCATGGGTGTGTTCTCTGATGCAAAGTAAACTTTCATTTCAATCTGAAGGGACTTCCACATTTTTGACATTCATAAGGCTTCTCTCCTGTGTGATTTCTCTTATGTGTGTTGCAATCTGAATTCCAGGAGGACTTTCAACATTTGTTACATTCATAAGTTTTCTCACCTGTGTGAATTCTATTATGGCTGCAAAGCTGTGACCTCTGCTTGAAGGATTTTCCACATTTGTTGGAATCATAAGGTTTCTCTCCTCTATGTGTCCTCTGATGAAATGCAAGTTGGACCTTCCAGTTGAAAGACTTTCTACTTTCCTGATAGTCGTATGTTCATTCTCTGATGAACATGAAGGTTTGACTTAATGGTGGAAAGACTTTCCACATTTGTTACATTCATAATTTTGGTCTCCTGTGTGCTCTCTGATACAAAGTGAGTTCTACATTTCTTGCATTCATAAGGTTTCGGGCTGGGAACGTGGCTCAGTGGTAGAGCGCTTGCCTTGAATGCATGAGGCCCTGGGTTCAATTCCTCTGCACCACGTAAGCAAAAAGAAAAAAGCCGGAAGTGGCACTTTGGCTCAAGTGGTAGAGCACTAGCCTTGAGCTGAAGAGCTGAGGGATAGCACCCAGGCCCAGAGTTCAGGCCCCACGACCAGACCCAAAAAAACAAATAAATAAAAATAAAATAAAATAAAAAATAAGGTTTCTCTTCTGTGTGAGTTCTGTGGTGCCTGCTGAGAACTGACTTGTACATCGAAATGTTCTTACATTGCTCATATTTATAGGGTTTCTCTACTGTGGGCTCTTGTGGAGGGAAAATCAGTTCTGTTTTCTCAGACATAGATTTTGGACACTGCTGATGCTCATCAAGCTTCTCCTGTGGATACATCCTCTGAGGTTTTGTTAGGTGTATGTCCTTATTGAAAGATTTTGCAAATCCAGTACAAATATAAAGATTCTCTCCTGTGTACATTTTTTTATGTGAACTGACTGTAGGTATTATTTTTTTTGGCTCCAGTCATGGGGGCCTGAACTCTGGGCCTGGGTGCTGTCCCTCAGCTCTTCAGCTCAAGGCTAGCGCTCTACCACTTGAGCCATAGTGACATTTCTGGCTTTTTTCTTTTTGCTAATGTGGTGCTGAGGAATTAAACCCAGGGCCTCAGGCATGCAAGGCAAGCACTCTACCACTGAGCCACCTTCCCATCCCTACTGTAGGTCTTAAGTGGAATGATTTTGCACATACAGTACATTCAGGTGTTTTCCTCCCTCCCTGAAATATTTCTTGGGCAAGGACAGTAGAATTATCACACTCTTCTCTATATTCATTATGGTTACTGGAGTGTCCTCCAATACTGTCTAAAGAATATGGTCTCTTATTGTACTACCTTCCGTTCTCTACCATATTCAAATGTTGCAACTCATTTGGATTCTCATAATTTTGGATAAAAATGCTCAAAATATCTGTGGGGTTCTTCAACTTCAGTAGACACCCTGGGCATGCATCTCATCAGGTTCATTGAAATCCTTAGTCCTCATCCTTCAGGGTTCCCATTAGTCCTAGTCAGCTCTGCCTTATATTTTGAGCTCAAAATAAAAGTTGTTCCTAATCACACTCTTCCCTCAACTGTATCAGTAGTTGTGACTATTTCACACAGAGATTTATCCTGGAAAGACTTAATCACAGCATCTATTTTTTTGCACCTCTAAAATGATTTATAGGAAAAAAAATACAAAAACTTAATTGATATCCAAAAACTCTTCATTATAAAGATAACACATTATGTTTTTAAATTTAAGATTTTAAAATAGCAAAGTAGGAATTGATTTATGAGAATTATATGCCTTTCTCTCTAAGGTATTATGAAAGTAATAATGATATTTTACGATGGAAAATAATATTTTTCTGTGTTTAAGTTTTTCTTTCTTAGTCAATTCACACTTCTAAAAATGCAGATTATGGGTATTTTCAGGAAAGGTAATTAATTAATAACACATCTCCCTCTAAAACTGTTACAAGAAATTTATCCTGCTTCAAGACAATAAGAAAGATGTCAACATGAAACTACACATGAAAATTATAAATGTGTAGGTAATATAAAGGAATGTATAGAACATATATTTAATGTAATCTGTCTAAAATGATTTGTGAAGGGAAAACACAGCACAATATTCATGATTCATAAAGCATGAAGATTCAATATATAAATAGGTATAATCAAAACAAAATATGTGGATTAGTAATATGCATTAATTAGTACTGTACTTGCCTGGCAATTATGAGGACCAATGTTCAAAGAATACCAACAAAAAATTAAAAATTGTAATTGATTCAGATTTTCAATGGAATTATTCCATTGAAAAGTAACTATATTATATAATGTCATAGGCTAGTATTGTGAGAATATTGTAAACTCTTAGAGTACCTAGTAATAATGCAATGCAGTACCTCCAGTAACTTAACTACCTATGTCTGCCATAAGAAAAATCAGACTGTTTGGGAAATTTACTTTCTTGCAGTTCTATAGTATAGCAACAATTATGATGCATGTTTTACATATTTAGAAGTTCTGTGCTTCATCCTAAGGATGGTCTTTATTCTGTACACAAAATTTGCAGTAACTTCTTTTTTTTTTTAGATTTTATTTATTTTTTTTTATTGTGAAAATACTGTACAGAGGGGTTACAATTACATGGGCAAGATAATGAGCATTTCTTATCAAGCATTGTAGCCTCCTCCTTAGTTTCCCCTTCCCATCACTGCCCATTCCCCCGACCCTCCTACCCAATCCGCCCCCGCCACCAAAGTTGTAAAGGTTGTTTTTCGACATAACGACTTGTATATCTCATTGTTGCAATGGGTCCACCTGCATCCCTATTTAAACGATTTGCTTGGGGTTACTTCTTTATTAAAGAAAACAGTCAAACTACAAGATTAGGTTACAGCTACTGTATAAGAGCATTTTTTTTCTTTTTGCTTTTCATCAGTCACGGGGCTTGATCTTTGGGCCTGGGCTCTGTCCCTTATCTCTTCAGCTCAAGGCTAGTGCTCTACCACTTGAGCCACAGCACCACTTCCAGCTTGTTCTGTTTATCTGGTGCTGAGCAATCGAACCCAGGGCCTCATGCATGCAAGGCAAGCACTCTACCACTGAGCCACCTTCCCAGCCCTTCTAGTAGCATTTTCAAAGGAGTATATTAGGCCTTACATATTTGTTTGTTTCACAGATTCAACAAACCATAGAACCAAAATACTTGACAAAGTATGGCACCTATAGTAAACATGGAGTCTTTGAAAAAACTGGCATTATCAGGAACCATGCAGTATAACAACTATTTAGTAGGATTTAAAATGTAATAGGCATCAGAGGTGATTTGCAGTGTATAGAAGATTGCCTGAAATTATATTACAGGTGATTTGCACTGTATAGAATGCTGTCTGTAGGTTACATGAAAGCAAACTAAGAAAGAAGAATCAGATGAGACATAATAAATAGCAAACATAATAAATAGCAAAGTAATTACTAAAATGAAATCATATTTATATTATAATCTAAAAATACTAAATATATCAGGTAATTTCTGATTTAAACTGAAGAAAATATACTCAAAAAACTTAATAAGCCATCCAAAGAAATATACATTAATTATTAAGAAATCAAAATAAATCAATAATGATACCTGAAGCAAAAAGCAATAATGAAAAGTAAAATACTGATAATATGAGAGGAAATAAACATCAGCACAAATTGCATTACCACAGATACAGAGCATTGATAATAACAGGTATATCATCAATCTATATAATAAAAATTTTATTCTGAAAAGTAGTGTACAAAGGTATGGTTAAAAGGCCAAAGAATGTTAATTTCTTTAATCTATAATTATGATTGTAGAATTAATACTCCTCTTTTTTTTTGTCGGTCATGGGGCTTGTACTCAGGGTTTGCATGCTATCCCTCAACTCTTTTTTTTTTTAATTTAATTTAATTTTATTTGTGAGCATACTGTACAGAGGAGTTACAATTACATGGGCAGGATAATGCGTACATTTCTTACCAAGCATTGCAGCCTCCTCCTTTGTTTACCCTTCACATCCCTTCCCAGCCTCCCCCCTCCCCCCCAATCCCAATCCTTCTCCTTCCCCCCCTCCCCCCCCCCCGCACCGACGTTGTAAAGCTCGTTTTGGACATGACAACTTGTACTTCTCATTGTTGCAACAGGTCCACCTGTATCCTTAAACAACTGGTTTTTCCCCATCTCCTCCACAAGTTATACTGACATCAAATATAGTGAAAGCAGGGGTTATACTGTGGGGGAGGGACATACAAAGCAACAAAGAGACAATCTTATAAATGCGTTAGAAACCCATGCATGAAAGAAACGAAAACATTAAAATACATATCTAAGGGTTCATTTTCCTGATATCACATTATCTGACCTTTTCCGCTTGACTCATACATATACTAGATATTACAAATAAGGGAAACCATGGGACCTATGTTTCTTTGGGCCTGGCTTACTTCACTTAATATAATTTTTTCCAAACCTTTCCATTTCCTAACAAATGGGGCAATGTCATTCTTTCTGATGGAGGCATAGAATTCCATGGTGTATATATACCACATTTTCTTGATCCATTCATCTACTGAGGGGCATCTGGGTTGGTTCCATATCTTAGCTATGGTAAATAATGCTGCAATAAACATAGTTGTGCTAGTAGCTTTAGTGTGGTCTTGTTTGTAAACATTTGGGTAAATGCCCAAAAGTGGGATTGCTGGGTCATAGGGGAGTTCTATGTGAAGTCTTTTGAGGAACCTCCATACTGCTTTCCAAAGTGGTTGAACAAGTTTACATTCCCACCAACAATGAAGTAAGGTTCCTTTCTGTCCACATCCCCTCCAGCATCTGTTGTTGTTAGAGTTCTTGATTTTTGCCGTTCTAACTGGAGTGAGGTGACATCTCAATGTTGTTTTGATTTGCATTTCTTTTATGGCTAGGGATGTTGAACATTTCTTCATGTGTCTATTGGCCATCCTTCTTTCTTCTTCAGAGAAGCTTCTCTTTAAGTCTTTCGCCCACTTATTTATTGGGCAGTTGTTTCTTTGAAGATTTGTTGTTGGGAGTTTAATTTTTTGAGTTCCAAGTATATTTTAGATATGAGACCCTTGTCCGTTGTATGGCTAGTAAAGATCTTCTCCCAATCCTTGGGCTTTCTATTGATCTTGCTAGCTATGTCATTTGCCCTGCAGAAGCTCTGCAACTTTATGCAATCCCATTTGTCCAACCTTTCTTTGATTTGTTGTGTTTCCGGGTCTCTATTCAGAAAATTTCGTCCTGAGCCAAGGAGACCTAGGGTTTCTCCTATTCCATCCTGTAATGTTTTCAGAGTGTCTGCTTTGAGTTCAAGGTCTTTGATCCATTTGGAGTTGATTCTGGTGCAGGGTGATATATAAGGATCTAGCTTTAGTTTTCTACATGTAGTTAACCAATTTTGCCAGCACCATTTACTGAAGAGGTTGTCTTTCTTCCATTCTATTGTTTTAGCTCCCTTATCATTTCTGGGTTTTCAATTCTATTCCATTGGTCCTGAGGTCTGTTCTTATGCCAATACCAAGCTGTTTTGATTACTATGGCTTTATAGTAGAGTTTGAAATTTGGTATTGATATTCCTCCAGCAGTGTTCTTTCCATTGAGGAGCGTTTTTGCTATTTGGGGTCTTTTATTGTTCCATATGAATTTTTGGATTGCCTCTTCTATTTCCTTGAAGAATGAGATTGGAATTTTGATAGGTATTGCATTGAATTTGTAGATAGCCTTGGGAAGTATTGCCATTTTCACGATGTTAATCTTTCCAATCCAGGAACATGTATCCCTCAACTCTTGATATCAAGGTGAGTGCTCTACCACTTGAGCCACACTGCCACTTCCGGTTTTCTAGTGCTTTATTGGAGATAAGAGTCTCATGGACATTCTTGCCCGTGCTGGCTTTGAACTGCGATCCTCATATCTCAGCCTCCTGAGTAGCTAGGATTACAGGCGTGAGCTACTGCGGCCTGGCATCTAATACTCCTCTTAATGACTGAACAACCAGATAAACGGTCATCACACACACACATGTGGAAGGCATTATCTTTATCTAAGTGCTGTTTATAAAGAACTATGCTGTTATATTTACCAAGACAGGCACACTGAGAATAGATCTGAAGACAAATTGTCTAGAAATTGAAGTACCTGGTTTCAGATGCCCCCTTACAGACCACCAGAGACCATGATCAATGCAAACAGCAAAGAGTCATTTATTGCAAGCTTGAGCTTGGTCCTCCGTGCACTCAGTAACTGGTAATGCTCAGAGGTCCTGAGCACAAAATTAGTACAACTTTTATAGTATTAAACAAGTTCACAAGTTTAGGGGGTTTCCACACAAGCAAGTTCAGGGGGGTTTCCACACAAGCAAGTTAATAAGTTCAGGGGGTTTAAGTGCACCCTGACTGTATTTCCTTTTTTCTGATGGAACACCTGGGCAACTGTTCTGTTCCTTAAGGTTGGGCAGGGTTGGTGGCAACCTGCGGTTTTTCTGAGAACTATTTTTTCCTTTGGCAGCATAGCTCTCTTTGGTGGTTACTCTGAGCGCAGCACAGCTCAAGAGGCTTGATCTTAAAATAGAGTTACTTTAGCTCTTCAGAAATCAGTATGAGAAAGAAATCTATGTTATAAACACAATAAAATCCAACAATATGTTTCTAATAATCTATCAGTCAAACAAACAGATGGAAACTAGAATGGATCTGTAACAAATGTATGCTATCACTATGATTTATAGAATATTAAAGTGAGCCACACTCTTAATTCAGTTGTGAAATAATACAAGTGCTTTCAATTATGTATGGTGTATTCACATGTATATCTTCTGGAGGGTGTGGCAGAGCCACAGAATTTGAGGGATATAGGCAGATGAAAATATAGTATACAACTCAAGAGTAGAGATAGGAGGGAGGGATTGGGAGAGAGTGAAGGAATGGAAGACACTGTATAAAAATAAAAGTATTAATCTCTGTATGCATTACCTCCATAATAACATTAAATTACATTAATAATAAAATAATAACTCCAGCATAAACCATTTGCTTGGTGATCAAAATCTACCATAGTTAGAAGAACAGTTTCAATTATTAGACATATAATGCAACACTTAAATGGAAAGATAAACTATTTCAGTTTAGGTTGAATATTAATTCTACATAAACCAATAACAATAATCTGTTTCATTGTAGTATTCAATTAAGTGTTAATGTTAAATGTTGAGGTAAGAAAAAACAAGACAAGCACTTCTGGATCAAGACTGTCATTTAACCCTAACTATTAAGGAGGAAACTGAGGTCTGGAAGCCAGCTTAGATAGACAACTCAAATTAAGCAGCTAATGAACAGGTTAGAGGTAAGACTCAAATGATAGTGCCAACAGTGAGTGAGGAAGCTGACTGACTGTGAGACCTGGAGTTCAAGCTCCAATAGTAGCTCTAGAAAGCTATGGTGGAGTCTGAGTTATGTGTATTACATGTGTTTCTAAATTAGAAACCTAATTGTTGTGAAAACTGGCAAGTCTTCATCTCAGACATAAAGAGAAAAGAAAATGAGTGGAGGAGAGAGAGAAGGGAAGCCAAAAGTCAGGGAAAAGGTGGAAGAAGAGGAGACAAGAGAGTAGTGGAGAGAAGGGAAAAAGAGGAAAAGGGAAAGGAGGAGGAGAAGACAGGAGAGGAAGAAAGCCTTCTGGCATTAGATTTGACAGTAAATCTTAAATAAGACACCAAAAGTGACTCATGCAACAGAGAGGCAAACAAACAAGTGCCAGGCTCTGGGCGCCCATACCTGGAATCCTAACTACTCAGGAGAGTCAGATCTGAGGATCATGGTTCAAAGCCAGCCTGGGCAGGAAACCCTGTGAAATTTTATCTCCAATGAAGCACCAGAAAGCCAGAAGTGGTGCAGTGGCCCAAGTGGTAGAGTGCTAGGCTTGAACTGATGGGCTGAGGCACAAGCTCAGACCCAGACTTCAAGCCACATGACTGACAATAAATAAATTAATGAATAAGGGCTGGGAAGGTGGCTTAATGGTATAGTGCTTGCCTCGAATGCATCAGGCCCTGGGTTCCATTACTCAGCACCACATAAGCAGAAAACGTTGGAAGTGGGTGCTGTGGCTTAAGTGGTAGAGTGCTAGCCTTGAGCTGAATAGCTGAGGGATAGCACCCAGGCCCAGAGTTCAGGCCCCAGAACTGACCAAAAAAACAAAAAAAAACAAAGCCAAGAAAATAAATAATAAGTAAAAATTAAAAAATAAATACAAAACCAAAAAAGAAAAAAAAACAAGATTAAGTGCACATAATCATAATCTTGTATAATGAAAAGAACTACCAAGGAAGAAGCAAAAGCAAGGTAGGAGAAAATATTTACATATGTCTTTAAATAGATTTCTAACAAATCTGAATGAGGGGGCTGGGAAGTTGGCTCAGTGGTAGAGCGCTTGCCTTGCATGCCTGAGGCCCTGGGTTCGATTCCTCAGCACCACATAAGCAAAAAGAAAAAAGCCGGAAGTGGCGCTGTGGCTCAAGTGGTAGAGCACTGGCCTTGAGCTGAAGAGCTGAGGGACAGTGCTCAGGCCCAGAGTTCAGGCCCCACAACCGGACCAAAAAAATAATAAAAAAAAAAAAAAAAAAAAATCTGAATGAGAAAATATAAAGAAAATCCTACAAGTAACCCCCACACAACAAAATCTAATTTTAAAATAGGAAAAAGATTGAAGAGACTTTTCTAAAAAGGACATACACAAATAGCTGATTAAAATATAAAAGTAGAATCAATGGTCATGAGAATAATTCAAATAAAAATTACAATAAAATAACTATTTTACACATGTTAGTATGGCCATAGTTTAAAAAAAAACAAAACACCAAAAATCCTTCCAAACTCCAACAAAACCTAGGAAAGTTGTGACAACAATGTGAACCTTGGTGCATTTCTCTCAAGTATGTAAAAGTATCAAAGATGGCACAAAGTGTCCTAAAAAGAACTTAATATAGAATTACATAGAAATATGGTCCAGCACTTCTACACTTGTACATACCTTAGAGAAAAACAGAGATTTCTATAAATACCATCAAAAATACAGCCTAAGTTTCAAGAAAGACAAATACCACAAAGCAGTCCTAGAGTATTTACAGAGACAATTGAAGTACTTATAACACACTCAGTCTTGTACAACAATCAAAGTTATGTTTGAACACACCATTTCAGCAAATCCAGTAAAACTTCATTAGGATAGTCTAATGTGAATGAGGATGTGATGTCTGACCAGTTTCTAGCCAACCTTTACCTTCCATGAGAAGTTACCTCCTAGGTGTCATTGAATCACATAACAAGTGGGACCACTTTGTCCTCACATTAAAAAATGAGAAACAAACTAAAGCAAATCTGCTCTTAACTTAGAAGGCAAGTTTTGATAATCTGCTAAATCTCCAAGCCATCTTTAGCTTTTTTAGAAACATGTTCCTGAAGCTGAATCTTTTTTTTTTAATGTTCTTCAATCTTGTAAACACTTAGATTCATAAAATGGAATGTCAAACAGTGAGAAGTAAAAGAATCTCATCAGAGATCCTGCCATTCTTTCTTGCTGTTGACAATGAATAAAGATTCTGGAACCACCGGGCGCCGGTGGCTCACGCCTGTAATCCTAGCTACTCAGGAGGCTGAAATCTGAGGATCGCGGTTCAAAGCCAGCCCGGGCAGGAGAGACCGTGAGACTCCTATCTCCAATAAACCACCAGAAAACCGGAAGTGGCGCTGTAGCTCAAGTGGTAGAGCGCTCGCCTTGAGCTGAAGAGCTGAGGGACAGCGTCCAGGCCCAGAGTTCAATCCCCACGACCGACAAAAAAAAAAAAAAAAAAAAAGATTCTGGAACCATGGCTTGGAGAGAAGCCAAATGAGAGTCAGAAAGAACCTGTGTGATTTTACCCTAGAAGTTCCTGCTCAGAACATGATAGGTGGGCTGGAAAAGCATAAAGCCTTCTTTTGGGAGAAGAAACATTCCTGAATCAAGTAGAACATTAAAGTATCCAGTAATGACAAATCCACAGAAGACTAAACTTATGTGTTACTAAACAATATTAACAGAAAATACACACCAAAATGTAGATCCATAAAATGTAACCTTATTTCATTGTTGGTGGGAATGTAAACTTGTTCAACCACTTTGGAAAGCAGTATGGAGGTTCCTCAAAAGACTTCACATAGATCTCCCCTATGATCCAGCAATCCCACTTTTGGGCATTTACCCAAATGTTTACAAACAAGACCACACTAAAGCTACCAGCACAACTATGTTTATTGCAGCATTATTTACCATAGCTAAGATATGGAACCAACCCAGATGCCCCTCAGTAGATGAATGGATCAAGAAAATGTGGTATATATACACCATGGAATTCTATGCCTCCATCAGAAAGAATGACATTTCCCCATTTGTTAGGAAATGGAAAGGTTTGGAAAAAATTATATTAAGTGAAGTAAGCCAGGCCCAAAGAAGCATAGGTCCCATGGTTTCCCTTATTTGCAATATCTAGTATAGGTATGAGTCAAGCGGAAAAGGTCAGATAATGTGATGTTAGGAAAATGAACCCTTAAATATGTATTTTAATGTTTTCGTTTCTTTCATGCATGGGTTTCTAACGCATTTATAAGATTATTTCTTTGTTGCTTTGTATGTCCCTCCCCCACAGTGTAACCCCCGCTTTCACTATATTTGATGTCAGTATAACATGTGGAGGAGATGGGGACAAACAAGTCGTTTAAGGATTCAGGTGGACCTGTTGCAACAATGAGAAGTACAAAATGTCATTTCAAAACCAGCTTTACAATGTCGGTGTGGGGGGGAGGGGGGTATAATTGGGTGGGGGGAGGGGGGTAAAATTGGGTGGGGGGAGGGGGGAGGCGGGGAAGGGAAGTGAAGGGTAAACAAAGGAGGAGGCTGCAATGCTTGGTAAGAAATGTATGCATTATCCTGCCCATGTAATTGTAGCCCCTCTGTACAGTATGTTCTCAAATAAAATAAAATACAATTAAAAAAAAAAGAACAACAAAAAAAAGTAAACGAAACAAATTATATAGGGATGTGCTTTTGCTTATACTTGTTGGTTGATGACACAGGAAATTCTTTTATCCAGCGTTCTGTTTTATTTTTTTTTTTCCCATTTACCCACAATGGTAATTGTTAATATAAAATACATGAACTTTACAGTGACATTTACAAAAAGTAAAATTTTATTCTGTTTACTTCAGTGAGGTTGTTTTTGATAGGAAACACAATATGAATCTTTTAAAAGAAGTGTTTGCACATTAGTACTGGGGTTTTCTACATCATAAGAATATTTTCTTTCTTTGAAAAATTAAAGTGCAGGTGGGAGGGTGGCTCAGTGGTAGATGCTTGTCTTGCATGCCAGAGGCCCTGGGTTGCATTCCTCAGCACCACATAAGCAAAAAGAAAAAGCCAGAAATGGCACTATGGCTCAAGTGATAGAGGGCTAGACTTGAGCTGAAGAACTGAGGGACAGCACCCAGGCCCAGAGTTCAGGCCCCATGACTAGACCCCCCCTCCAAAAAAAGAGAAAACTTAAAACGTATTTATTGTAGCCTAAATGTTCACATTCACAATACTTAAGATGAGGAGTGTTACACATTTCAAAGTGGGATATTTTTGTGTGTTTGGGGATTTGGACTGTCCTCATCCACATTAGTGACTGAACAATCTGCCTTAAAATTGTCATTTTCTATTTCATCTTATTTTATTAGAATATAATCTGAATTTAAAAGAGGACATTGTAACTGGGCTCTCATGTCTAATGGCTGTAATCTTAGCTTCTCAGAAGACTGAGATCTGAGGAAAGTTAATATTATCCCCACTTTTGCTCCTCAGCTCCACCAAGACTTGAGCTCCTCCCAGACCTAGAGTTCCCTCCATACTGCTGACCACTCCCTCCCTCTACCCACACCTAGCTGAGCATGCACCTACCTAACTTCCTGCCCCCAGCTCCTGTGGCTACCTGAAGACAGACACATGCATGTGCTCCCTCTCCTGGGAAATATGGTCCTTCTAGTAAACCTTATAATAATCTTTCTCCTGTGCCTGCTTCTGGTCCCCTGGGATGCACATGATGGATCCCTACAAGGATCACAAAATGAAGCCATTGGTAAAAGAATGTATGAGAGACTTATCTCCAATAAAATAGCCAAAGTAGCTGGAAGGGGAGGTGTGGCTTAAGTGGTACAACATTATCATTGAACCAAATAATTTCATGGTCATTTTCCAGACCTTGAGTTCAAGTATCAGGACAAGCACACATATATCAAGGTCATTGTATTGTATTCAAATTATATTTTAACAATTAAATTGGAATACATGGATAGGAAGTCTCTCTCTCTCTCTCCTTTTTTATTGTTTTTTGGTCCTGAACTCTGAGCCTGGGAACTGTTCCTAAGCTCTTAAACTCAAAGCTAGCACTCTACTACTTGAGCCACAGTGCACTGCCAGCTTTTCCTGCTTCTGTGGTTCTGAGGAATCAAACTCAGGGTCTCATTCATGCAAAGCAAGAACTCTACCACTGAACCACCTGCCCAGCCAGTCTCTCTCATTTTAAGTGATGTAAAATAGACTAATTATATTAATGGAGTAGTTGTAATTTGTCAAGAAAGGACACAATAATTGGAGTATATCTGTGCCAGGTGCATTTTGAAATTTTCAAACACCATAGGAAGTGCAGAGGGTGAAAAGAAGATCACTATGTTTATATAAGACATATTCAAGGAATGTTTACCATTCATTGGCTTCAAAGCACAAAAACCAAGTTGATAAAGCCACATGGGTGAGTACCAGAATCTCTAGGTTCAGTCTCTAGACTCTCCTTGTCTAGAGAACCAGAGGATTCTCAGCCAGTTTCTTGCACCTGCAGGAACAAGTGCTAATGGCAGCACAATTCCATTAGGCCAAAAAATATCATCAACCTCAGACTGGGGAAAGATGGTAAGGGCAGACTTTGGCTAGCGACTCAGATCGCTTCAAGTTACAGCTCCCAAGTTTCTCTGAAGAAGAGACACTGGGCTTCTTCCTCTTGGCTCTGACTATAGAATGCAAAGCTGTACTTCAGAGCACTTCCAGCAGCAAGGCAAAAGGAAAGAAACTTGAATTTACAAAGTAAAAACACCAACAGTGGCCAAGCAGGTTCAAGCGCCTTACCCCGGCAGCCCTCCACTCTTTCAAAGGATTTGTGCCTCAATAGAAACTACAATTCCCATAACACAATGCATTCAACTAGAGGAAGTGGGCTTGTTAGAGGTTTTGGACTGGCACCAGACACTTGGTCCTAAGTGTGCATGCATGCATGAAAACCTTTCTCTCCCAGCTGCGGGAACAAGGTGAGTTTCTTCTTGAAAAATCAGTTTACCTCCTGAAACATTGTGAGATCAACCAAAACAAAGAAATGTATTAGGATCATTAGATAATTTGGCTTTTTAATTCGTAGTTTTATTAATGTAATTGAGGTTATGAGATTCCATGGTTATTGATTTTGTTTTTGTTCAAAAGTATGTTCCTCTGAATATAAATTAGGTTGCTGTTTTGCCTTCAAAATTTGAATATCTCCCCTCTCACTTTAAAAAGGTATTTGCAGCTGGGTGCCAGTAGCTCAGCCTGTAATCCTATGTACTAAGGATGCTGAGATCTGAGGATGCTGGTCCAAAGCCAACTCAGGCAAGAACATTCATGAGCTTTCTCTCCAATTAACCACCAAAAATACGGAAGTGGCCTTGTGGTTCAGGTGGTGTATAGCTCCCCTTCAGCAGAACAGCTCACGGATATTGCTCAGGCCCAGAGTTCAAGCCACAAGATCAGGTACTTCCATACACTTAGCTGATTGATTCTGGAATTATTTTCCCCTTCCCTAATACATATATGTATATATAATATATAACATATATGTATATATACATATATATGAATAAAATAGCAGAATTTTAAGGTAGACATACTTTATAATCTTAGAATTGAATACATTGGTCAAACTCTACCCATTATTTTTCCAGAAACTGCCAAATTCCCTCTATGAAATTTTAAGGAGTTTTTGGTTTTTGGCATATGAAATTTGCCTTTTCTTTAATAATTTTTTCCCTCCTTTTGTTGTTGGTCCTGTGGCTTGAACTCAGAGCATGGGCACTGTCTGTGAGCATTTGCAGTGCTGTACTTGCCTTTCTTTTATTATTGCTTCAGGAAACTAGTGAAAACTTTCCTCCCAGGGGTTTCTTAGAAAATGGTACTCCTCCTCCAAGACTCTTTCAAAAATGGTTGCCTAGGGTCATCAGGGTGAATGTGGGTGGAGATAGAGTTCAGGGTAGGTCTATGTTCATGTGAAGCTTGATAACATGATCCAAACCAGTCTGTTTTTACTTTTCTGTTTTGCATATCCTGTTGTTTTGATTTTCTACCTGTTCTCTGATCCTAGAAGTTTCTGCATGCTAGGGGTCCTCAGAATTGTCTTCCCAACTGTATCCATTACACTGTGGAATAAACCTTTTGCCTCCCTCCCTCATGTCAGACATCCTAAGCTTTTCTCTTAAGGATTTGTTGTGCTTGTTGATGATCCTTTCCCCACATCATGATTGGGAAGGATTGTGTAGGAAATATTCATGCCTGATATTCAGTCCTCCAGTGCATGGGTCCTTCCATGCCTCTTTTAGTGGACCTGAGCTATTCCTCATTAAAATGGAGATCATGAGGCACAGTTGGATATATAGACATCAACTTTGGAGCAACTATAAAATATGAAGGAAAAATAATACTTTCTTTCTCTAAAAGTTAAAAGTTCATTGTACTAGTAGAAATAGAATTCATTTCCTACATTATTTTTGAATTGTTCAATGCTCACAGAGTAAGTCTCATTATTTGTTATACAGATATTATATCCTCTTCCTTCATTCATCTCAATGATTGACTGTTCCAGATGCTGAGGTAGAAGGTACAAGTATGGTATGGTATTCAGGGATAAATTATGGTTCTGATGTCCTCTGGAGGAAAAGGTGAACGAATGGAAAACATGTAGCTCATGGATAACACTTTGGCAGGAGATGTGGTGCACCCCTCATGGGTTCCACTATGCCCAGAGATTCCTGTGGTTGCAATGATGCACCACCATGGAGGGCATGTGCATTATGGAGAGCCTGTGGATTTCACATCTTGTCTACTGTTGTACTGGTGGAAGTCTTCCAATATGCACTGCATAACTGGGCTCAAGGAGTGACGTGATCAGTGCTACCTTGCTGGCCCCCATGTTTGTCAGCCTGTTTTGACAAGCTCACCCTGACATCTGCAACTGGTTGCTGCTGAGGCCTTTTGGACTAATGCCTGTCTACATCCCAGACCACTATATCAGAGACGTGTCCTGTTTCATGGTTTTGTATCAGTTACTGTGCAAGGTTGTGTTATGTATCCATACATGCAGTTAGTAGAGCTAGGTATGGTTTTCAAGGGTGGAGTAGTTTTTGATGCCTCTAGCAGGAACAATTGTGTTCTCACTAACTGCATAAATACTCTGAGATTACTATGCAATCATCTTATGTTGCCTGTTCTCCTGATATAACCATTATGGTATAATAAGTTTGGGTCTCTGTTTGCTATTGAGGTTTATAGGCCCTTAGCCATTGCTGCAGATTTTTTGGAATATTGGTTGCCAGCATTTTTGCTACCCTAAATGTTCTTGCTAGTGCTACTACTTCTGCTATGAAACGTATCCAAACCATATATACAACACAACATGTTAATAGTTTGGCTTGATATGTTTCTGGTGCCCTGGGATGCAGGTGGGCTTAGATAAGTTTGTGATATGTGTTATGATTTGGAAACAGCAATGATGTATATTGATAATCAAGTAGACGTGCTAAAGACCCGGTTAAAAATGATGTGACAGGGGCTGGGAAGATGGCTCAGTGGTAGAGCACTTGCCTTGCATGCATGAGGCCCTGGGTTCAATTCCTCCGCACGATATAAACAAAAATAAAAAAGCCGGAAGTGGTGTTGTGGCTCAAGCGGTAGAGTGCTAGCCTTGAGCTGAAGAGCTGAGGGATAGCGCCCAGAGCCAGAGTTCAGGCCCCATGAACAGACCCCCCCCAACAAAAATGATGTGACATGCTGATGGTTAGTACGTCTGTGTTATCCCTCAATATGATATGGGCCAATATCCAGTGACATATTTGAGGAATCTGGCCCTTTGATAATTTTTTCTTTTGGGGATCTGGTCATAGGGCTGAACTCTGGGCCTGGGTACTATCCTTCAGCTCTTCACCTCAAGGCTAGCGGGCTACCACTTGAGCGACAGCGCCACTTCTTGCTTTTTTCTTTTTGCCTATGTGGTGCTGGAGAATTGAACTCAGGACCTCATGCATGCAAGGCAAGGATTCTACCACTGAGCCACCTTCCCAGCCCTCCTTTGATAAATTAAGCTTAGACATTAGGCAGCTTCAGGGTCAGAAATCTGATATTGGTCAATCCACCCTATAGGTAGCACACCCTGCAGATTTAGCTGCATCAGTTCTCCATTATATACAGGGATTCAGCCTGGGAAATAGCAATCTTTTTTCCATCCCTTAGGCATTTTCCTGTTTCTTGTTTTGGTATTCCTTTTTCTTCCATTCTTCCTGAGATGTAGGATCTGCTGCATTTTCCAGGCTCAGGCTGATAGACACTTGCTCAATTTACAAAATAAAAAGGAGGACTTGTTGCAGACTCAGAGGTGCCAGGACTGTCAAGGTGTGAGCAAAAGCTCCACAACCATGGACTGCAACCTTCAGGGCTGTAAGTACTTGCCATTTTCATAGGAGGGAGTGTTCCTTTTAGCTTCTGGGCCTGGGGCCTTACCTGTAGGAGTTTGGTGGACAAAGGTTGAACTAGAATGAGGAAGGATTCACATGATCTGCAGTTGTTGCCACATTGAGTCCTAGAACAATGTGATGCAAGAACTGGACAGATATAGAAAGTGTCTATAGCTAAGAATATTGCTGAAATAAAGAGAGATTCATCATTGGCCTGGTCTCTGTCTCTTCTATTATCATCCCTTTGTTCTTCTGGAGCACTGCTGGTGTTGTGGCTGGCCCCCAGCAGTGGTAGTATGCTTACCTAGAATCCCTGGTTCAAGTCCTCACTACCACATACACAGGAACACAAAATGTGGAATTGTGGCTCAAGTAGTAGTATGATAATTTTGAGCAAAAGAAGTTCAGTGACAGTGTCCATGCACTGAGTTCAAGCCCCAGGGTTGGGACATAAAACACAAGAAATGCAAGTTGGGTGTTGGTTCCTCATGTCTGTAATCATTGCTTTTGAAAAGGCTGAAACCTGAGGATCCCAATTCAAAGTCAGCCTGGCCACCAACATGTGTGAGACACTTATCTCCAGAGACAATTAGAAATCCAGAAGTGTGTTGTGGTTCACATGGTAGAGTACTTGAGCTTAGAGATGGTTCCCAAGTTCAAAGTACAAGTGCCACGACTGACAAAAAAACAAAAAGATAAAAATATAAGTAAATGCATCAGAAATATAGGCTTGAACAATGAAAACTACACTTCACATGTAGTCTTGGAAGTACTCCAATTCTTTCTGATCCTTTTCTCCTTGCCTCTCAGGAATTTACTTTTATAGAATGAAATTAATTTTTCTTTATATTATTAGAGGTGCTTGTAAGTTGAAGTCTATAAATCCAAATATGCCCTTTGATTTCCATTTTCATGAGGAATAATTCAGGTCCACAAAGGAGATATGGAAAACCTATACATTGGAGAGCTAAAACCAGGCATGAAACTTTCCAATCCAAACCATCTCAATTATATTGTATGTAAAGGATCACTAAAAATCACAATAAATATTTAAGAGACAAGTATAGGATCTCTGAATATGAGAGAGCGAGACTGTTGCAGACCCTGGGGTGCCTGCCAGGAGCAGGCAAACTGTGAACAAAGGCTTAAGGGCCATTGACTCCCACCCTCAGGGTTGCAAGTCCTTGCCCTTTCTTGTTTAGAGGAAGTGTGTGTTGTAGCTGTTTGGCCTGGGGCTTTAAGTGAAGGGAGGCTTTGGTGGAAAACATAGATTGAAGTAGAATGAGGATAGATGTGTGCTGTTTGCACTTTTTGACACAGTGGGCTTAGACCAATATTACACAAGCATTTGAGAAATATAGCAGAAATGTGCCATCAGCCATCTCTCTGTCTCCTTAATTATTATCCCATTGGCCCACAGAAGTCTTGCTTGTGCTCTGTTAGGACTGTGACAGAAAACAAAGATTTATTCCACAGCTTAATGGATAAGGTCTGGGAAGACAAGTCTGAGGTCCCCTAGATATGTAGCCTAAAGCTACTGAGAGGAACTGTTAGGATCAGAGAAGAGGAAGAATTCTAAAGAATTCTAAAGTAGTGCTGTGGCTCAGTGGTAGAGTGCTTGCCTTGCATGCCTGAGGCCCTGGGTTCGATTCCTCAACACCACATAAGCAAAAAGAAAAAGCCGGAAGTGGTGCTGTGGCTCAAGTGGTAGAGCCCTAGCCTTGAGCTGAAGAGCTGAGGGACAGTGCCCAGACTCAGAGTTCAGGCCCCACGACCGGACCCCCCCCCAAAAAAAAATTCTAAAGAGATTTTCACAATCAAAATGAGAAGACAAAAGCAGACTGGTTTGTAAATGATTAAGATTCACATCAACATAGACCTACACTAAACTTAACTCTTCTACTCACCTGCATTCATTCTGACCCCCAAACCACTCTCTTTGTAGGAAAATTAGGGAAATGTGCCATGATCTTAAGAATCCCTGTGAGGAAACTTTTCACTAGTTACCTGAAGAAATTATTAAAGAAATCCAAGTAGAGCACAGCAAATGCTCACAGACAGTGACCAAGCTCTGAGTTGAAGCCTCAGGACGAACAGAAAAAGAAAAATCATAAAACCCTTAAATGAAAAAGCAAGATTCAGAAACAGCCAAAAACTCAATTCCATTTAATAGATAGAATTGGGGATTTTCTGGAAAATTAATTGTTTGATTTTGCAAAATCTAAATCAACACAAGGATTATGATTCATATGTACATAACCATCTTCTTATTCTATGCCAATGTGTACATTACACTAACGGAAAATGACCCGGTATAAGTTCAGTGTCTATGAGTATGTTTGTAAGATGAGAGGGGAGGTATTAAACAATGTAAAGCAAAACAGAGATATAATTTACACTCAGCAGAACACAGGCATAGAACAAAAAGAAAGGTATGAGAAACAGTCTCATAACCTCAATTTCATTATTAGAACTAAGTACCAAAAAGTCAATGCATCTAATTCTCCCCATGTATATCCATTTTCTGGTTGGTCTTACAATATTTCACAAAGGAAACAGTGGTTTTGAAGAAGAAACTCAGCTCCCACAGCAGGGAGAGAAAAGTCCCAATGCATCCAAGCACTCTTCTAACCAGAGGTGAAGCAAGGTGGCGCCGAGCATTATGGGAATTGTAGTCTCCGTGGAGGGCTTTTGGTTTGAAAGTCCTGAGTTGTTTTTGTTTTGGGAGGGCGGAAGTGGCGCAGAGATCCTTTTGCGCATGCACCTCCCCGCCCATATGGGGTGTTTTAAGTCTGCCCCTTCTAGATTCTTTCCCTTTGCCTTGCTCCTGGAAGTGCCCTGAAGTAAAGTTCGGCCTTCCATAGGTGGGAGCCAGGAGGCAGGCGCCCAGCTCTGTGCAGTGAAGCTTGGGAGTTGTAACTTGAAAGAATCTTAAGCTTTGGAACTGATATCAGGTAGGAACTGTGGGATTGCTGCTGGAGTCTATCCTCCATGGGTTTCTTTTTCTGGTTCTGTTTTTTCTTGGTCGTTGGTGGGGCTTGAACATTGGGCTTGCAAGCAATGTTCCTGAGCTCGTCAGCTCATAAGGAGAGCTTTACACTTGAGCCAAAGCACCTGTTTTCCCCTCCACGCTTTTCTCCAGTCTGGGGTTGATAAACAAGAACCTGTTTCCCAAATGTCTGAGAGCAAGCTTGGTGATTCTGCAGACAAGGAGAGCCCAAGAGCTGTGCATTTGTACTCCAAGACCAAGGGATTTTTCTATTAACTCATGTGATTTTATTTGCTTTGCCCAGGTGGAAGAGGAGTACAGGAAAAATTCTAGTGAAATTGTGAGGTGTGTGCCTGCCTTGAGTCCTCTTACATGGAAGTTGTATTTAGGGCTTCTGTGTTGTTTCTCCAAGACAAATTTTAATCTTTTTGGCTTGAAGTTTTAATCTCCTGGCTTGAGTTCACAGATGTTTGTTCACCATCCTGTTTCTAGAGACAGTTGTACATGGGATATTGGAGTAGTGAGTGCTGGTCCTGGATTTTTAGGAATGAAGCCTAGCAATGTTTGAAGCAGAGCACCCTATGAATAAGAATCTCCATCCTAAATGGACAGACCTTTTCAATTCTGAGAAGCCCAAAAGGGAAGAAGCAGAAAAGCACAGGAAGGGGAAGATGTTGCTAGCTTCCCTTGCCTTATGCAAAAATTGTTGCTACTTCCCTAAGCACCAGATTCACGTGGTACTCTTTCCTACATCACTCTCAATCATTTTGTGTTGTTGCAAGATTTAAGCTGATTTCTAGGAGTCGTGATGAGCTGGCTTGAGGAATAACCCAGAGGCTAGTTATCAGAAGGTACCTGAGACAGTGGTTTGGGAAGGTGGGGTAATTGTTATGACTGAAAATATCTATTCATATAGCAATCCCTAATCCTCTTCTTTCTAATTTATTCAGCCTGCATTACCACTATAATTTTTAGTATGTATTCATTGAAACTTATCTTAAATGTCCCATCTATGGATTTGTTAATAATAGCTCTCATGTGTTGGCTGTGCCTCGTAGTTCAGAAAGTGTTGGTCGGGGACATTTGGCCTTAAATGAAAAATCACAGAAGAAAACTTGAGGTAATGTCTTACTCAAGGTTGTATGCTTTGTAAGTGTTGCTTATCTTCAGGTGTGTCACTTCTATATGGAGTATTTTATGTTGTAGCATTAGGATGGTCAAGGTTCTTTCCAAGACTGTTAAGGGAAATGAACATTAGGGACTTCTCAAACCTGGGTTTACCTCATCTTTACTCATGTTCCTTTGGCCAAAGCATGTTAAATGGCAAATTACAAATCATTGCATATGTTTGCAATGATACAGTGAAATGTGCCATTTGACAACCATTATTGAAATAGTATAGCACAAGCAATATATTCTGTACATAGTTTCCTCTGTAACTTTGGGTGAAAACTACTGAGTTACATCATACATGCTTTCCATGATGTTTAAATATGTAAATGAATGAGGCAGAAAACAAATTCCAATGGATTCCTAGGATACCTTTGCATTAAAAAAGCAGTTCATACATTCCTGAAGTATATTCAGTAATAATTAATTTTAGTGGCAATGTGATATGTTTTTGCTTTCAGTTATTCAATATTTTTTGTAGGAAAATTCAGTTTTATATATAGTATGTACATAAACATAGAAATTAGTTGGTTTAATATTATCTATCTACCACGAAATGGACTGGATTTGTATTTATTGGAGACTTGAATGCTCTGCCCGAGACATTAAAGATTCTTCACTTATAAGAAGTCTTTGCCGTTTTCCAGCCCTTGTATTATGTTGCAAGACGAAATTCTGGGCCAAAAGTCTCACAGATTCATTTCTGAATACATCATTTGTCTTGTATCCCAGCCATGCTTCCAGAATCTTCTGCTTATTGTCAGCAGCAAAACAGAATGAATGGATCTCTGGTGAGTTGTTTTTTTATTTCTCATTTGGTTTTATTCCATTATATGAACCTAAAGATGTTCAAGAATTTAAAAGAAGTCCAACCACACAGATTTAGCCCCAGGTACATATTCATATGGCTTATAGATTATCAGATTAAGATTGCTTGTAGGTTTAGCAAATTAAATGGTTATATTCTTTCTAAGTTGAATGCAGATTGGCTTCAGAATGTCTAGGTTTCATGTTGTCATAAAATGTAATCAAATCTGTTATGTGATGTAATGACACCCAGCAGGTTACTTCTTATGGAAGGTGGATAGCTTGTAAACAGATCACATCCTCATGAGCAACATTAAACTATTTCAATGAAATTTTCCTGGAATTGCTGAAATAGTGTGGTCATACATACCTTCATGTGTTCTTAAGGAATGATTAATCTATATGTACTTAAATTACTCTCCATATATAGTACTTGTACGACTTCATGGTCTTGGTCATACTTGAAACTTAGGCTATATTTGTTGCTAAACTTTATGGTCTTTCTACAAATTCCTGTTTGTTTTCTAAAGTATCCTCACAAAATTTCTTTCCTCTATTTTATCTGTCTATTTTTGATTTTCTACTCACTAGTGTTGGTTATTTTTCTCTTTCTCTCTCTTTGTATCTATCTTTCTATCATTTTTTCTTACTTTTCTCATTCCCTCTTTCCTCCATATGTGTCTCAGTTGTTTCTTTTCTTCAAATGATCTATCTGGGAGCTAGTTTTTCTTAGTGATCATTTTTACTTTGCTGACATGGCTCTTAGGTTTGACATTTTTCTTACCCATTATATAGGAAAATTGTTGCCTAGAGAGTTCTACAGGATTCCAGAAACAAACTTAGAAAATCACAAAACCATAAACAGATAGACTTAGGGAAAACCAGGGTTCCTAGGCTCTCCTGCACTTGGTCCCTTGGTGCCAGCAAGCAAGCATAGTTCCTTGAGTGCACACAGGGAAGATTACCATTGGTAACATGCAAAAATGAAGTATCTATATTAATAGTACAATCAGAGCCACAACAGGTTGTGAGGAAAACATGTTTCCTAATCTCCTGAGACAGAAGACTGGCTCCCAGAGAAAATGCAGACATGAAGTTCACCTTACCTAGCCTTGAAGGTGAACAGAAGCTCAGTTTCAGATGCTATCTTTCCAACAGTAAGGAAAAGGCCTGCCCTCCAGTCTCTTAATCCTCTCCAGAATTCTCTTTTAACCCTTCTGTGGCCAGCTCTCAGTGTTCTCATTGAGGTCAGGCTCGAATTCCAACCTCTCAAACCTTTTCCCCCTTGGCTCAACCTCAGAGTTTCCACAGAAAAGTATTTCCTTCGCCCAGCTTATAAACTACAAGAAAATCAGTTTTCTCCTGATTCTGTTATCTTTGGTCTAACTTCATTTGATGTGGTATTCTGTTTTGTCTTTCCTTCCCACTATTTTTGAATATTTTAATTCACTGCCAGTATAGGATAGGAACTGGTTTTGATTAAAAAACAAAATACAGTGACAAGGTGTTCTTTATTAGAAATATCACTTGTTGCAAAATCTCATGGATGATTTCTCAGGAATTAATTTGGATCTCTGAGGAATTTTGCTATTAACTAACATAAGTGGAAATATATCCTTAGGGATCTACTGGAGAAATGACTCAGGAATATGTGACACGTTGGAGCATTTGTTCATATTTATCATTTTTGTCATATTGAGTATTCCTTGAGCTTCTATACATTTTCTTCCACCTTCCATGAAGCCTATTAAAATGAAAATATTGTAAAGAATATTTTATTCCCCTCCCACATATATTTTGTATTGTAGAATGTAGGCAAAGTTTACAAAACCTCATGGTAGCAGTTCTTTTTTTACATAGGATGTAAATATCAGGGTATCTGTGACCACTTTTCAATATTTAGTATTTAAACCAAACATGGTTAACCTAGGATATTTTTATGTGTGAACTCAATTAAATCTTATATGGGAAAAATAAATCATTAGCTACTTTCTGGAGTATTGTTAGTATTTTTTAATATTTATGTGGACACTGCTTCTCATAGGTCTAGTAATGTTCTATGTTCTGTATTCCATGTCATATCCTAAATGTGTTCTGCTTGCTGATGAGAGTACCTGTTAATAGAAAGTCTAAATAGGATTTAGGGTGAAGCAGTATATGTAAATGCAGAAAAAATATTTGTTTAATTCATTGTTACCCTTATATGTACAAAAATTTTATCAAAAAATGATAATATAATTTTTCAGACACCTCCTTAGACTTATTGTTGTCATGCCAGATTATTGTCTCCTTAGAGTTTTTACCTTGTCTCTATTGCTAGCAGCAGAAATGTGTTTGCATGCATTAGGGAAACTGTAATTTTTTATTGGTCTTGGCGCTTGAATTCTGGGCCTGGTTGTTATCCCTCAGCTCTTCAGGTCAAAGTGAGTGCTCTACCACTTGAGTCACAGTGCTACTTTCAGTTTTCTGGTGGTTTACTGGAGATAAGTGTCTCAGGGACTTTCCTGCCTGGGCTGGCCTTGAACCTAGATCCTCAGACCTCAGCCTCCTGAATAACTAGGAGGATAAGCCACCAGTGCCCTGCCAATCTGTGTGTTTTAATGACCAGGTTTATATATTGTCCAATATTTCTAATTTGCTATTTAATTTTCCCAGTGAATAGATAACACAGCAAGCTGAAAACATTTTATGTAAGACAAAAGCATACCTGCAGCATAATGAAATTCCAGATTGGAATTCTCATGACCTAGGTCTAATTTCTTAATGGAAATGTGCCATTACAGAAGCTGATGTCATTTGATGATGTGGCTGTGTACTTCACATGGAAGGAGTGGCAAGATCTGGATCCTGGTCAGCGGACCCTTCACAGAGATGTGATGCTGGAGACCTATAGCAACCTCATGTCCTTGGGTGAGCAAAGGTCACTTTTATTTGGAAGATCAAGTGCTTTTATTTTAGTAGACATTTGACTGTTTATGTTATTTAGGTATAATATTCTAGTCCATTCCCAGGTAGAAAACTGCTAGTATAAAAGCCAGCCAAATTCAGGTCGGGGTGCTTGGTGTTGTTTGCCTTTCGCACTACTGCATGAACCACAACTCCATTTTGGCTTTTGTTTTGGGGTATATTCTGGGTTTCCATGCTCAGGTTGGTTTCAAGCCTGCCACTTCTGATCTCACCTCGTCAATGAAGGATTAAAGTTGTAAGCCTTTGAACCATAACATTTTCTAAAACAACAACAACAACAAAAAAACTAAAAAAGATTCCAGTCCATGGCAAGTGTCATTTCTTTGTAAGGGAAACTTCAACTCATTATATGTAACTCAAGAGCTAATTTTATTTTCAATCTTTAACATTTCTAATCAATAGTTGTACAAAAGTTCTAAACTATGATCCAATAATAGGAGACTGACTTCCCAGACTGGGGGTAATTATTATAGGTGGATCTACAGTCTAGATAGAATATACATTACTACTGACAGTATGATCTGGAAATCAGTAGGTGAACATGTGTATTTGTAAGCCAAACTTGACACAGAGTTTAGTGCATAAAGATTGGAATTCTAGAAACTCTGGAGGCTGAAATGTGAAGATTTTGGTTTGAAGCCAGCAACTGTGGAAAAGTGACCATGAAACTCTTATCTCCAATTAACCATTCAAAAACTAGAATCATAGGCAAGACTCAAACTAGTAGAATGCTAGCTTTGAGCAAAAGAGCTGAGTTCAAGCCACACAATGGACACCATAAACTCAAAGCTGGGGGAAACTCCACCATGGAGTTATTAAGAATAAAGAAACCATGGGCTGGGAAGATGGCTCAGGGGTAGAGTGATTGCCTTGCATGCTTGAGGCCCTGTGTTTGATATCTCAGCACCACATAAGCAGGGAAATAAAGCTAGAATTGGTGTTGTGGCTCAAGTGATAGAGTGCTAGCCTTGTGCTTAAGAGCTGAGAGACAGCTCCCAGGCCCAGAATTCAGGCCCCACAACTCGGTGGCCCCCCACAAAAACAATTGAGAAACCAGATTTAGGAGCAACCTTGTGAACAGGATGTCTGTGACCTTACATTAATGATTACCCAGCAAGAGCAATTGTTCTCCACTATTTCTTATTCACAGGGCACTGTGTTCCTAAACCTGAATTGATTGTGAAGCTGGAGCAAGGTGCAGAACCATGGATAAGAGAAGGCTCAGACAAGAATTTTACAGGTGAGTTAAAGCATCTTGAATGGTGATGATGGATCCAGAGCCCAGTGGTTCTGTTTATATTCAGCGGTACAGAGCAGTAGTATTCCTAGTGCCCCTGAGTCATGTGTGGCAGAGAACTAGGTGATCCTTTGTCTCAAGGAATTGTCAATCCAGAATTCACGTGGAGACACACTGAATTTGGTGTGCCAGTGTAGGCAGTGTTAGCAATTCCCTTTTTCTGTAGAGAAATCATTCATAAAGAGAAAAAGAGAATAAGAAATGTAGAAAGGAGACCTCATTTTCTTTTAAACTAGTATTATGCAGGTACGAGGAAAATAGCAGTATGCTAGGGCTGCTATCCTCTGATGGGGACAATTTCTTATCAGTGGTGCTGGGCATACAGCGCGATTCAGAATGGAAGCATTAAGAGTATGGAGATGAATAATTTCAGGAAATATTTCCTGGGACAACATATAATAATCTGAAATATAGAAAAACATTATTTTGCATTGTAAAATGTCAGTACTACTTTCTTAATTACTACATTACAGAGAAAAGTATATATTCTGCATAAAGCAATGCTTTGATATTTGAAAATGTAGTAACAGAATGTGAGGAAATATCATTATCGTAAGGAATTTGTGGGTCTCATTTATGTTTTTGTCTATTTTTCTATTATTCATTTTAGATGTCCCAGTAATGGAGGATGTGATTAGCACCTGTCAGGAAAGTCACAATAAATATCGCTCTGAAGTAGCAGTCATGAATAGTAACCCAGGGGAGGAAAAAGTGAGGCTTATAAAAAGTTTTCATTTGAGCTCCATACAGAAGTCAGAACTGATTAAGAATAATGGGAACTCCTTAGTGATGAGGATAGAAAAGGTCACTGGCTGTCAGAAAATGGGTGTTTTCAGTGAACCTGGTAAGATGTGTGCTGCCTATAGTCCTCATGTGTCTTCTGTAGTTGAAGAATATAAACAATGTGAAAAGTCTTTCACTGAGAAGACACACCATGTTGTCCCTCAGAGAACACACACAAGAGAGAAACCTTATGAATGTAACGTGTGTCAAAAGTCTTTCACCCAGAAATCAAAGCTTACTGTCCACCAGAGAACACACACAAAAGAGAAACCTTCTCAATGCAACATTTGTGGAAAATCTTTCACCTGCAAGGCATATCTTACTAGACATCAGAGAACACACACTGGAAAGAAAATTTATGAATGTAACTTATGTGGAAAGTCCTTCTCCTGGAAGTCAACTCTCACTGTCCATCAGATAACACACACAGGAAAGAAACCTTATGAATGTAACATGTGTGGAAAGTCTTTCGCCAGGATGGCATACCTTACTGTCCACCAGAGAACACACACTAGAGAGAAACCTTATGAATGTAACATGTGTGGAAAGTCTTTCACCAAGAAATCAAATCTTACTGTCCACCACAGAACACACACAGGAGAGAGACCTTATGAATGTAACCTGTGTGGAAAGTGTTTCACCCAGAAATCAATACTTACTTGCCACCAGAGAACACACACAAAAGAGAAACCTTTTGAATGTAAGATTTGCGGAAAGTTTTTCACCCGCAAGGGATATCTTACTACCCACCAGAGAACACACACAGGAGAGAAAATTTATGAATGTAACTTGTGTGGAAAGTCCTTTACCTGGAAGTCAGCCCTCACTGTCCATCAGATAACACACACAGGAAAGAAACCTTATGAATGTAATGTGTGTGGAAAGACTTTCACCCGAAAGGTGTACCTTACTGTCCACCACAGAACACACACAGGAGAGAGACCTTATGAATGTAACTTGTGTGGAAAGTGTTTCATCCAGAAATCAAAGCTTACTCGCCACCAGAGAACACACACACAGGAGAGAAACCTTATTAATGTAACATGTGTGGAAAGGCTTTCACCTGGAAGTAAAACTTCACTGTCCATCAGAAAACACACATGAAAGAAACCTTATGAATGTTGTATGTGTGGAAATATTTTCAGCTAGAAGCTACACCTTACTGTCCACCAGAGAGCACACCAGGAGAGAAATTTTATGAATGTAACCTATGTGGAAATTCTTTCACCCAGAACATACACCTTTCTGTCCATCAGAAAAAAACCCACCAGAGAGAAATGTTATGTATGTAGTAGGCATGGAAATTCTTTCATCTAGAAGGCAAACTTAACATCCATCACAGAACACAAGGAGAGAAACCTTATGAATGCAACCAGTGTGGAAAAACCTGGAGTTCACAGTTTAACACACATAAGTTGATTCACACAAATGAAATAACTTAGGATTGTACCAAATGGACAAAGTTTTCGATCTGTAAGAAAAGTGAAATTGCAATACTGAACCAATACAGGATAGAAACCTTATGATATAGCAGATGTGGAGTCCTCCTACTACAAGACACAGCTCAGAGTGCATCACAGAACACCCAAAACACACAGAAACAGAGACACATGCTCTCACACACAAAGAGGAGAGAAATCATATGTAGGAAAAAATGGAAAGGTTTTCAAGAAAAAGTCCTAACTCAGTTTGCATCAGAGAACAGACACAGATGAGAAAATACAAATATATCAAATGTGGAAAGTCCTTTACTAAGTATTCATAGATCCAAGTTCATATAACACACAGCAGAGAAATCTTAAAAATATTACAAATGTGGAAGCTCTTTGACCTGAAAGGAATATCTCAGTGTTCATGAGAGAACTGACTCACATAGGAGAAAAGAAAGTAGTGCATAGAACATATGTGAAATGACTTTCAATCAGAACTGAGTCCTCAGCATATGTGAGATCAAACACAGCAGAGAAATTATGAGTATAGAAAACATTTTGCCCGAAGTCAAAGGTGATTTACAGTGTATAGAAGATTCTCTGGAGATTATATTAGAGGTGATTTGCATGGTATAGAACGATGTGTGCAGGTTACATGAAAGCAAACTAATAAATACATGTCAGATGAGACAAACATAATAAATAGCGAAGTGATCACTAAAATGAAACCATGTTAATATTGTAATATAAAAATAGTAAATATATCAGGTACTGTCTGATTTGAACAGAAGAAAACATACTCAAAAAACTCAATAAGCCAAACAGACATACATTAATTATCAAGAAATAAAATTAAATCAATATAAACATATCATAAGCAACAATCATTATTGAAAAATACAAGTAGTCATAATATGAAAGGAAAGGAACCTCAGCACAAATTGTGTTACCACAGATACGGAGCATTGATAATAACAAGCAAATTATAAATCTGTATAACAAAAGTTCTATTCTGAAAAGTAAAGTCTACAAAGACATGATTAAAAGGACAAAGAATGATAATTTCTTTAATCTATCATTATGATTGGAGAAGTAATTTTCCTCTTAATGATTGTATAACTAGACAAATGGTCACTAGAAACACACACAGGGATAGCATTATCTTTACTAAATGCTGTTTATAAAGCACTATGCAGTTATATTTACCAAGACAGACACACTGACAATAGATCTAAAGACAAATTGTCTAGAAATCAGTATGACAAATAAATCTATGATATAAATACAAAAAAATCCAACAATATGTTTCCAATAATCTAACAGTAAAATAAACAGAAGGAAACTAGAATGAATATGTAAAAATATATGTATGCTATCATTGTGATTTATTAAAGAGAGCTACTTTCTTACTTCACTTGTGAAATAAAAACAGTTGTTTTCAATTATGTATGGTGTATTCACATGTATATCTTCTGGTGGGTGTGGCATTGTCATAGAATGTGAGGGAAATAGGATGATGAAAGTAAAATATACAACTCAAGAGTAGAGATAAGAGGGAGAGATTGGGAGAGAATGAAGGCATGGAAGACACTGTATGAAACGAAGGGTATTTTTTACCTCACTCATGACATATCTCTCTATACATCACCTCCATAATAAGATTAAATTACATTAATTATAAAACAATACCTCCAGCATAAACGATCTGCTTAGTGAAGAAAATCTACCACAGGTAGAACAGGTACAGTTGTTAGAAAAACAATACAACACTTAATTTGAAAGATAAACTATTTCAGTTTAGGTTGCAAAATAACTCTACATAAACCAGAAACAAGAAATTATTTCATTGTAGTATCCAATTAAGTATTAATGTTAAATGTTGAAGTAAGAAAAATCAAGGCAAGTACTTCTTGCTCAGACTGTCATTTTAGCCTAGCTACTAAGGAGGAAACTGAGGTCTGCAAGCCAGCCTGGATAGACAACTCAAACTAAGCAGCTAATGAACAGGTTAGAGGTATGGCTCAAGTGATAGTGCCAACAGTGAGTGAGGAAGTTGACTGACTATGAGACCTGAAGTTCAAGCTCCAATAGTAGCTCAAGAAAACCATGAGGTATGTTTATTACTGTGTTTCTAAGTTAGAAACCTAACTGTACTGATACTAGCAAGTCTTCATCTCAGATATAAAGGGAAAAGAAGATGAGTGGAGGAGGGAGAGAAGGGAAGCAAAGGTCAGGAAAAAGAAGGAAGAAGAGAGGACAAGAGAATAGTGGAGAGGAGGGGAAAAGAGGGAAAGGGAAAAGAAGAGAAGAGAGATGGGGAGGAAAGTTTCATGGCATCAGATTTGACAGTAACTGGTCTGGGAAGATTGCTCAGTGGTAGAGTGCTTGCTTATCATGAATAAGGCCCTGGGTTTAATTCCTCAGTACCACATAAGCAAAATGTTGGAAGTGTTCCTCTGGTTCAATCTGTAATGTACTCACCTTGAGCTGAACAGCTGAGTGACAGCACCCAGGCCTACAGTTCAGAACTCACTGCTGAGAAAAAAGAAAAGAAAAAAAAAATAAAGCAAGATTTGACAGTAACCCCATAAATAAAACTCCAAAACTACCTCTTGGAAAAAACAAAGAAACAAACAAACAATGTGAGTCTCTGGTGGATCACACCTGTTATATTAGGTACTCAAGAGGGTGAGATCTGAAGATCGGGTCTCAAAGTCAGCCTGAGCAGGTATAGCTGTGAAACTCTTACTTCCAGTAAATCAAAAGAAAACCAGAAATGGTGCTGTGGCCAAAGTGGTAGAGTGCTAGTCTTGAATTTAAGAGCTGAGGGACAGCATTCAGGCCCAGAGTTCAAGCCCCATGACCTACAATATATAAATAAATAACTAATAAATAAATACAAATGAAAACCTTGTATATTGAAAAACACTACCAATAAAGGAAAAAAAGCATGTATGTGAGAAATATTTGCATATATCTCTAAATGGATTGCTAACCAATATGAATTAGAAAATATAAAGAAAATCCTTCAAGTAATGCAGACAACAAAATCTAATTTTAAAGTTGGAAAAAGATTGAAGAGATTTTTCTAAAAATGACATACACATGTAGTACATTAAAATAAAAAATAGTTTAATATCTGTAGTCATGAGAAAAATTCAAATCAAAATTCCAATAAAATAACATTTGATGCATGCTAGTATGGACATAGTTTTAAATAAAAACAACAAAAATACTCCCAAAGTCTCAAAAAAGCTAGGAAAGATGTGAAAAGGATGTGAACCTTGGTGCATTTCTGTCATGTATATAAAAATATCAAAGATGAAGCCAGGTACCCGTGGTTCACACCTGTAATCATATCTACTCAGAAGGCTGAGATTTGAGGATCACGGTTCAATGCCAGCATGGGCAGGAAAATCCGTGAAACTCTTATCTCCAATAAAACCACCAGAAAACCAGAAATGTTGCTGTGGCTCCAGTGGTAGAGCGCTAGCCGTGAGCTAAAGAGCTGAGGGAGTACGGCTCAGGCCCTGAGTTCAAGCCCCTTGATCGACCTAACAAACAAACAAATAATCTATCAAAGAGGGTACGAAGAGTCCTAAAAAGAACTAAACATAGAATTATATAGGAATATGGTCCAGCATTTCTATGCTTGTGTGCAACAGCAGATAAAGCAGGGAGTACAACAAATGCTTGGAGAATCACTTCTCAAAATCTACTCACAATAAGCAAAACATTGAAGCATGTAAACCAATAAATGTGTTCAAAGGAGAAAACTTTACTACATTTTATGGCAGGAATGAACTTTAAGTAAAATTAGCTAAATAAAACACACCAGTCATAAAGGAACAGCCATGGTATAATTGCCCTTACTGAGCTTTCAAGGATCAACAAATTTGTGGAGCCCAAATGTAGGATGATTCCAGAGACTGGGATAGAGAGGAACAGGGGCTGCCTATTCAATGATTAAACAGCTTCACAGATGGAAGATGAAAAGTGTTGTAGCTGGATGGATGGAATGGCTTCACAACAGTGTGGCCCAGTGTTTTATCAATGAATTGTACACATAAGAATGGCTAATGTAGCCACACACAGTCTGAAACACAAGTATTCTCCCTGGACTTGGGAAACTCAAGAAAGATTATTTGCCAGCCTAGGCTACATAAAAAGATGAAGAGCTTGCTTGGAGGTGGGTGGGGGAGTGTAGTCCAGGAGATGGGAGGGCTGGGATGGTAGGGGAAAAACAAAGGAGGAGGCAACAATGCTTAATAAGAAATGTACTCATTATCTTGTTCATGTAAGTGTAACCCCTCTGTATGGTATTTTCACAATAAATAAACTTATTTAACAAATAAGAGCTTGCTGGACTACATAGATAGACCTATCATCCAAAGAAACATGGAAAAATCAAATTTTGGATTCTGTGAAGACATATGGGTGACAAACATATCTATTTTACCTAGTAAAATAACAAACAAACTGAAAGTGTTTGAACACATGCTCAAACAGTGTTTAGTTGGAAATACACACTACAAATAGCATTAATAACAAACACACATGGACAAAAATACAAATTATTATAATCTGTGTAGGTTTAAAAGATGATTTCACTGACTATTGCTCAAATGTGTCACATATTCCTGAACCATTTCTTCCACTAGATTCCCGAGGATACATTGCCACACATGCTATTTAGTATTGAAGTTCCTGAGATTAAAGTTTACTACTTAGCAAATGTATGTCAGAATTTGCCATTAGTGATATTTCCAATACGAAAACCATAGTCACTGTATGTTTATTTTCACAACCAGCTTCTATGTTATAATATCAGTGAATGCAAATATTCAAGCAGAGCAAGAAGAAAAAGGAAAACTGCAGGAACCACATCAAATAAGGTTAAACAAGAGACAGATAATAGAATCTGGAAACTCAAATTATTTTATGTTTAGGAACAATTTTCCTGTATAATGAATAACAAAAATGTCAAATCTAAGAGCCATGTCACCAAAAGAAAACTGATCAGTAAGAGAATCTACTTCCCAGATAAAACATTTGAAGAAAAGAAAAATTAAGAGAGAAATAAAGCTAGTGAACTCACATGGTGGTGGCTCATGCCTGTAAGCCTAGCTACTCAGGTGGCTGAGATCTGAGCATAGAGGTTCAAAGCCAGCCCAGGCAGGACTATCTGTGAGACTTGCATCTCCAATTAACCACTAGAAAACTGGAAGTGGCAATGTAGCACCACTGGTAGAGTACTATCCTTGAGCTGCAGAGTTTAAGTATAGCGAGTAGGCCCAGGGTTCCAGACCTCCAACTGAGAAAAAAAAGAAGAAAGAAGGATGGTAAAGGGAAACAAAGGAGGAGGCAACAATGCATGATAAGAAATGTACTCACTATCTTGCCCATGTAATTGTAACCTCCCTTTATGGTATTTTCACAATAAATAAATGTAATACAAAAGAAAGAAAACAATTAATAAAGATGAAAAATAGAATGAATTGGGAAAATAGGAAAGAGAACTCCTATGAGAGCACCATAGAGAAAAACAGAGATTTCTATAAATACCATCAAACTCAGCCTAAGTTTCAAGTAAAACAAAGAGCACAAAGCAGTCCAAGAGTATTTACAGAGATTAAGTGAAGTACTTTTAGCTCACTCAGTCCTGTAGAATATTTGAAGTTATGTTTGACCACACTATTTCAGCAAATCCAGTAAAATTTCATTAGGATAGTTTAATATTACATATGAGGATGTGATGTCTGAGCAGTTGCTAGCCATCCTTCACTTTCTATGAGAAGTCATCTCCTAGGTGTCACTGAATCACATTAACTAGTGGGACAACTTTCTCTCACACTAGAAAAAGTAGAAACAAACTGAAGCATATCTTCACTTAGAATGACTGATTTTATAATCTGCTAAATCTCCAAGCCATCTTCAGCTTTTTTTTTTTTTTTTTTTTGGCGGTCCTGGGGCTTCAGCTCTGGGCTTTGGTTCTGTCCCTGTGCTCTTCAGCTCAAGGCGAGTGCTCTATTGCTTGAGCCACAGCACCACTTCTGGTTTTCTAGTGGTTTATTGGAGATAACAGTCTCACAGACTTTCCTGCCTGGGCTGGCTCTGAACCCTGATCCTCAGCTCCCAGCCTCCTGAGTAGCTAGGATTACAAGTGTGAACCGCTGGCGTCCAGCTACATCTTAACTTTTTTAGAAACATGTTCCTGAAGCTGATTCTTTTTTCTTTTCTTTTATTTTCTTCATTTTTGCACACCCTTAGGTTCATAATATGGAATGTCAAACAAAATAAGAAATAAAAGAATCTCACTAGAGATCCTTTCATTCTTTCTTGCTGTTGACAATGAATAAAGATTCTGGAACCATGGCTAGGAGTGAAGGCAAATAAGGGAGTCAGAAAAGAACCTGTGGGATTTTCCCCTAGATGTTCCTGCTCAAAACATGATATGTGGGCTGGAAAAGCCTTCCAATGGGACAAGAATCATTCCTGTCTTAAGAAGAGGATTAAAGTGTCCACTAAAGACATATGCACGGGGGCTGGGAAGGTGGTTCAGTGGTAGAGCACTTGCCTTGTATGCCTGAGGCCATGGGTTCGATTCCTCAGCACCACATAATCAAAAAGAAAAAAAGCTGCAAGTGGCACTGTGGCTCAAGTAGTAGAGCGCTGGCCTTCAGCTGAAGAGCTAAGGTACAGGGCCCAGGCCCAGAGTTCAGGCCCCACCACCAGACCCCCCTCCCCCCCAAAAAAAAAGAAATAAAAAACTAAAGCTCCTACAAAAGATTGTTGAAAAATTGAACCCAAAAAAGGAAAACATGCCACCTGTTAACTAAAAGTAATTATCACTGAAATACACCTAGGGATATGTAAACTATTTTTCTATTAAGGTAAAGATATCTTAGGATTCCATTGATTATTTGTACTCTACCTCATTTATTTACATATTCAAACACATGTATGTTATGAACAGTATTTTCATACAAAGTTATAGATATAAAATATATACAACACATATTTTTTGTTTTATAATATTTCAGTAATGGTTGTCATATGGCACATTTCCCTTTATGCAAATAACTAGCATACCTTGTACAATGACTTGCAATTTGAGTTTGAACCTGCTTTGGCCAAAGGTACATCAGTAATGATCACATAAACAGAGATTGAGAAGTCCATCACTTGCCTAAGCAGTGATATTAAGAATCATGTCCATTCTGCTGGAGATACAGGGCCTCATAAAGATGCAACATAAAATGCTGGTCAAAGGAGTGACAAAATCTCAGTCAACCATCCCCAGCCAAGGCACCAGTAAATTGAAGTCTTATGTGTTACTACACAATATTAACAGAAAATACACCCCAAAATGTAGATCCATCAAAATTAAAACCAACAAATTATATCCCTATGTGCTTTTGCTTGTACTTATTGGTTGATTACACAGGATATTCTGTTATCGAGTAGTGATGTAGTTTTTACAATTATGTAGAATGGTAATTGTTAATATAAAATACATCACCTTTACAGTGACATATACAAAAAGGGAAAATCTATTCTGTTTACTTCAGTGAGGTAGTTTTTGCTCAGAAAGACACTATGAATCCTTTAAAAGCAATACTTGTGCATTACTACTGGGTCTTTCTGTCACAAGAATGTTTTATTACTTTGAAAAACTTAAAAGAATTTATTTTAGACTAAGTGTTCACATTCACAATTCTTAAGATCAGGAGTGTTACAGATTTCAAGGTGGGGGCATTTTCTGTGTTTTGGGATTTGGACTGTCCTCATACACATTAGTGACTGAACATCCTGCCTTAAAACTTTCAAGTTTTCTATTTCATATTATTGCATTAGAACATAATCTGAATTTTAAAAAAAAGCATTGTAACGGGGCTATCATGTCTAATAGCTGTAATCTTAGGTATTCAGAAGGCTGAGATCTAAGGAAAGTTAGTATTATCCTCACTTTTAGTCCTCAGCTCCACCCAGGCCTGAGCTCCTCCCAGACCTAGAGTTCCCTCAGTACAGCTGGCCACTCCCTCTCTCATCTCAGACTCACCTGAGCATGTACTTAACTCACTTCCTGCCCCCCAGATCCTGTTGCAACCAGAAGAGGGACAAATGCTTGTGCTCCCTCTCCTGGGAAATATGGTCCTACTAATAAACCTTATAATAATCTTTCTCCTGTGCCTGCTTGTGGTCCCCTGGGATGGACATGAAGAAACCCTACAAGGATCACAGATTGAAGTCAGGGGGATAGGAAAGTCTGAGAGACTTATTTCCAATAAACTACCAAAGTAGTCGGAAGTGAAAATGTGGCTTAAGTGGTAGAACATTAGCATTGAACCAAATAATTTCGAGGTCAGTTTCCAGACCTTGAGTTCAAGAATCAGGACAGGCAGACACATATCAAGGGCATTGTATTGTATTCAAATTATATTTTAACAATTGTTTTTGGTATACATGTATAGGAAATCTCTCTCATTTTTTTTTGTCGGTGTGGGGTCTGAACTCTGAGCCTGGGCACTGTCCCTCTGACCTTCAGCTCAAAGCTAGCACTCTACTACTTGAGCCACAGTACACTGCTGGTCTTTTCTGCTTATGTGGTTCTGAGTAATCAAGCCCAGGGTTTCATTCATGCAAGGCAAGCACTCTACCACTGAACCACCTGCCCAGCCAGTCTCTCTCATTTTAAGTGATGTAAAATAGGCTAATTAAATTAGGGGAGAAATTGTAATTTGTCAGAACAGACACATCAATTGGAGTATATCTGTGCCAGCAGCATTTTGAAAGTTTCTAAAGTCATTGGAAGTGCAGAGGATGAAAAGAGGATCAATATGTTTATATAAGACATTTTCAAGGAATGTTTACCATTCATTGGCTACAATGCACAAAAAGGAAGCTCATAAAGTCACATGGGTGAGTACCAGAATCTCTAGGTTCAGAAGTATAAACGCACAACTCCTGACTGTCCTTGTCAAGAGGACCAGAGGTTTGTGAGCCACTTTCTGGCACCTGGAGGAACAAGTGCTAATGGCAGCACAAACCTATGAGCCCATAAAATATCATCCACCGCAGACTGGAGAAAGATGGGAAGGGCAGACTCTGGCTAGGAGCCTCAGATTGCTTCCAGTTACAGCTCCCAAGTTCCCCTGAAAAAGAGAAGCTGGGCTTCTACCTCTTGGCTCAGACTATGGAGTGCAAAGCTGTATTTCAGAGCGCTTCCAGCAGCAAGGGAAAAGCAAAGTAACCCAAATTTGCAAACCAAAAACACGAACAGTGGACAAAGAGGCACTGGTGCCTGTTCCCCTCACCCCCACCTCTCCTGATTTACCCCCTGTGATCTTCCCCCACACACTTTCAAAGGTCTATGCCCCGATAGAAACTACAATTCCCAGAATGCATGCACAATTCACCTAGAGGAAGTGGGCTTGTTACAGGGTTTTGACTGGCACAAGGCACTTGGTCCTAAGTGTGCAAGGATGCATGGGAACCTTTCTCTCCCAGCTGCGGAAACTTAGGTAAGTTTCTTGAAAATTCAGTTTACCAACATAAATATTGTGAGACCATTGAAAAACAAAAATGTATTAGGAGCATTGCATAATTTGGCTTTTTAATTCTTAGTTATTTTAATATAATTAAGGTTATGAAATACGAAGTTTTTTTTGTTTTTGTTCAAAAAGTACGTTCTGCTGAATGTAAATTATGTCTCTGTTTTTCCTTAAAGTTTTGAGTATCTCCCCTGTCATTTTACAAAGGTATTTGCAGCTGGGTGCCAATGGCTCATGCCTGTAATCCTAGGTACTAAGGAAGCTTCGATATGAGGATCCCTGTTAAAAGCCAGCCTGGGCAGGAAAGTTCATAAGTCCTATCTCCATGTAACTACCAAAACAATGGAAGTGGCCTTGTGGCTCAAGTGGGAGAGAGCTCACTTTGAGCTGAAAAACGCAGGGACACTGCTCAGGCTGGGTTCAAGCCACAAGATCGACCAAAAAAAAAAAAAAAAAGTTCTTGCAGATAGTAAAATGATTGATTCTGGCATCATCTACCCCTGTTCTAATATATATATTGGAATAAAATAACAGAAGGTAAAGACAGATATACTTTATAATCTTTGAATTAAATTGATTTGTCAAATTCTACTCATTACTTTCCCAGAAACTCCCAAATTCCATGTATGAAATTTTAAGGAGTTTTTGGTTATTTGCATATGAAATTTGCCTTTCCTTATAAAGAATATCCCTCATTTTGTTGTTGGTCCTGTAGCTTGAACTCAGAGCTTGGGCACTGTCTGAGCATTTGCTGTAATGTACTTGCCTTTCTTTTATTAATTGCTTCAGGGGAGTAGTGAAAAGTTTCCTCCCAGGTGATTTTTAGAAAATGTTACTCCTCCTCCAAGACTCTTAAAAAATAGTTTTCTAGGTAGATCTGAATGAATGTGGGAGGAGGTAGAGTTCAGGGCAGGTCCATGTTCATTTGAAGCTTCATTACTTGCTCCAAACCAGTGTGTTTTTACTTTTCTGTTTTGCATATCCTATTTTGTTTTGATTGTCGACCTCTTCTCTGAACCTAGAAGTTCCTGTCAGCTAGTCTAGGCCACATATCTAGGGGTCCTCAGACTTGTCTTCCCAGACTGCATCCATTACACTGTGGAATAAATCTTTTGCCTCCCTCCCTCATATCAGACATTCTAAGCTTGTCTCTTAAGGGTTTGTTGTGATTGTTGATGATCCTTTCTACACATCATGACTGGGAAGGATTGTGTAGGAAATTTTCATGCCTTATATTCAGTCCTCCAGTGTAAGGGTTTTCCATCCCTCTTTTAGTGGACCTTAGCTATTCCTCCTGAAAATGGAGATCGTGAGGCACATTTGGATGTATAGATGGCAACATTGGAGCACCTATAAAATATGAAGGAAGAATAATTCTTTCTTTCTGAAAAGTTAAAAGTAAGTTCCTGGGAGGCAAGGACATAAGGATGAGGTAAAAATGGGTGCTTTCTAAACTAGCTGTGTCCCATAGTTGTCCTTGTTCTTGGTTACATTTTTCAAACATTCATTTCTAAGTATTATGTTTATTATACTAGTATAAATAGAATTTACTTCCTACATTATTTTTGAATTGTTCATTGCTCACAGACGTAAGCCTCATTATTATACAAATATTATATCCTCTTATTTCATTGGTTACAGTTATTGACTATTGCAGATCCTGAGGTAGAAGGTACAAGTACGGTAAGGTATTCAGGGATAGATTATGTTTCTGACTTCCTCTGGAGGAAAAGGTGAACCAATGGAAAAAGATGGAGCTTATGCATAACACTTGTAGGATTCCTTTGGCAGGAGATGTGGTGCATCCCTCTTGGGTTCCACTATGCCCAGTGATTCCCATGGTTGTGATGATCCATCACCCAGGAGGGCCAGTGGATTTCACACCTTGTCCACAGTTTTGGTGGTAGGAGTCTCCCAGTATGTAAGGCAGGACTGGTCTCAGAGGAGTGTTGTGATTAGTGGTACCTTGCTGGCTCCCATGTTTGTCTGTTTGTGTGGACAAGCTCACCCTGACATCTTGAGCCTGGCTGCTGCCATGAGGCCTATTTGAACTAATGCATCTCACCATCCCATACCTCTGTTCAGAGACCTGTCCTGTTTCATGGTTTTGTATCATTTACTGTGCAAGCTTGTGTTTGTATCCATATAGGCTAGTAGTGGGCTGGGTATGGTTTTCAAGGGTGGGGTGGTGTTTCATGCCTCTTGCAGGAACAATTGTGTTCTCACTAACTGCATGAGTAATCCTAGCTTACTATGCAATCCCCTTAACTTACATTGCATGTTCAGTTGATAGAACCATGGTATAATAAGTTTGGGTCTTGGTTTGCTTTTGAGGTTCAGAGGACTCTTAGCCATTGCTGCAGATTTTGGGGAATATAGGTTGCCTTCATTATTGCTACCCTGACTCTTCTTGCTAGCGCTACTGCTTCTCCTGTGATCCTTGTAGAAACCATATATACAGCACAACATGTTAATGCTTTAGTTTGAAATGTTTCTGGACCCTTGGTATTCCGGTGGGAGTAGATAAAATGATTGTGATATGTTTTATGATTTGGAAACAGCAATGATGTATGTTTATAATCACATAGACCTGCTAAAGAGCCAGTTAAAAATGATGTGTCATGCTAATTGTCAATACATCTGTGTTATCCTTCTTAAATATGATGGAAATATGACTTGTACCAATATCCAGTGACATATTTGAGTAATCTTGCCCTCTGATCATTTAAGCTTAGGCATTATGCAGCTTCAGGGTCAGATATCTGGTATTGGTCACTCCACCATGCAGGCTTAGCTGTATCACTTCTCAATTACCTTCAGGGATTCACCTGGGGAACTAGCACTCTTCTTGCTATTTCTTAGGCATTTTCCTGGTTCTTGTATTGGTATTTCTTTTTTCTTCCATTCTTCCTGAGATGTATGATCTGCTGATTTTCCAGGTTCAGGCTGATAGACACTTGCTCAATTTACAAAATGAAAAAGGGGGAAGTGGTGCAGACCCTGAGGTGCCAAGAGCTGGCACGGTGTGAGCAAAAGCTCCAGAACCACAGACTGCAACCTTCAGGGCTATAAGTACTTGCCCTTTTTGTAGGAGGGAGTGTTCCTTTTAGCTTCTGGGCCTGGAGGCTTACCTCTAGGTGTTTGGTGGACAAAGGTTGAAATAGAATGAGGAAAAATGCATATGGTCTGCACTTGTTGGCACAGTGAGTCCTTCAAAAATGTGATGCAAGCACTGGACAGATCTAGAAAGTGTCAATAGCTAAGGTTATTGCTGGAATAAAGAGAGATTCATCATTGTCCTTGTCTCAGTCTGTTCCATTATCATCCCATTGCCCTTCCAGAGCACTGTTGGTGTTGTGGCTGTCCTAAAACAGTGGTAGAGTGCTTACTTAACCTGCATGAAGCCCTGGTTCAAGTCCTCAGTACCACATACATAGAAAAAGACAAATGTGAATTTGTGGCTCCAGGAGTAGGGTGCTAGTTTTGAGCAAAATTTTAGGGACAGTGTCCAGGCACTGAGTTCAAGCCCCAAGGCTGGGACATAAAAGAAAAGAAATGCAAGATAGGTGCAGGTGCCTCATGTCTTTAATCCTAGCTATTCAAAAGGCTGAAACCTGAGGATCGCAGTCCAAAGTCAGCCTGGGCAGCATTGTCTGTGAGACACTTATCTCCAATAAAAACCAGAAAAACAGAATTGGTGCTTTAGCTCACAATGTAGAGCACTTGACTTGAGCTGAAGGGCTGAGGGATGGTTCCTAGGCTCACAGTTCAAGTGGCATGACCCAAAACAAAACAAAACAAAACAAAAGGGTATAAGAATAAAGAAATTCATCACAAATGTAGGCTTGAACAATGAAAACTATATTTCAGGGATGGGAAGGTGGTTCAGTGGTAGAGTGCTTGCCTTGCATGCATGAGGCCCTGGGTTCGTTTCCTCAGCACCACATAAGCAGAATAAGCCAGATGTGGCACTGTGGCTTAAGTGGTAGAGCACTAGCCTTGAACCGAAGAGCCAAGGAACAGTACATAGGCCCAGACTTCAGGACCCATGACTACCCCCCCCCCCAAAAAAAAAAAGAGGGGTGGGAAGGTGGCTCAGTGGTAGAGCGCTTGCCTTGCATGCATGAGGTCCTGGGTTTGATTCTTCAGCACCACATAAACTAAAATAATAAAGGTGGAAGAGGCGCTGTGGCTCAAGTGCTGGAGCGCCATCCTTGAGCTGAAGAGCTGAGGGACAGAGCCCAGGTCGAGAGTTCAGGCCCCACGGCTGGACCCCCTCCCCCCAACAAAAAGATAAAGAAAAGAAAACTACATTTCACAGGTACTCTTGGGAGCACCCCAGTTTTTACCTGATCCTTATCTCTTTGTGTCTCAGGAATCAAGTTTTAGGGAGGATTTTTTTTTTGGTCCTGAGGCTAGAACTCTGGGCCTGAGCACTTGTCCCTCAGCTCTTCAGCTCAAGGTGAGTGCTCTACCACTTGAGCCACAGCCCCATTTCCCAGGAATTTAGTTTTAAAGAATGAAATTATTTTTTCTTCATATTGTTAGAGGTGCTTTTAAGTTGAAGTCTATACATTCAAATATGCTCTTTGATTCCCATTTTCATGAGGAATATTTCTGGTCCAAAATAGAGACATGGAGAACCCTTACACTAAAATCAAACGTGAAAGTTTTCAATCCAGTGTTTCCCAATTATTTTTTATGGAAGAGATTACAAAATATCACAATAAACACCGAAGAGACAAGTGTAGGTTCTCTGATAAGAGAGAGGGAGACTGTTGCAGACCCTGAGGTGCCTGCCAGGAGCAGACAAAATGTGAACAAAGGCTTCAGGGCCATTGACTCCCACCCTCAGGCCTGCAAGTCCTTGCCCTTTCTTGGTTTGAGGAAGTGTGTTCTAGCTTTTGTCCTGGGGCTTTAACTGACAGGAGGCTTGTGTGGAAAAGATGTATTGAAATAAAATGAGGAAAGATGTGTGCTGTTTGCACTTTTGGGCACAGTGGGTCTAGACCAATATTACGCACGAATTTGAGAAATATAGCAGAATTGTGCCATCAGCCATCTCTCTGTCTCCTTAATTATCATACCATTGGCTCTCAGAGCCTTGCTTGTGTTCTGATGGGATTGTGGCAGGAGACAAAGATTTACTGCATACTTTAATGGTTAAGGTCTGAGAAGACTAGTCTGAGGTCCCCTAGATATGTAGCCTAAAGCTACTGAGAGGAACTGTTAGGATCAGAGAAGAGGTAAGAATTCTAAAGAGATTTTCACATGCAAAATGAAAAGACAAAAGCAGACTGGTTTGCAAGTGATTAAGCTTCACATCAACATAGCCTAGCCTAAACTTTACTCTTCTATCTCTCCTGCATTCATCCTGACCCCCCTCACCACTATCTCTGTGAAGGGAAATGGAGGTGGTGTGCCTGGTTCATAAGAATCCCTGTGTGGGAACTTTTCACTAGTTACCTGAAGAAAGTATTAAAGGAAATGCAAATAGAGCACAGCAAATGCTCACAGATAGTGCACAAGCTCTGAGTTCAAGCCATAGGACCAACAACAGAAGAAAACATAAAATCCTTAAATGAAATGCAAAATTCAGAAAAGAACAAAAACTCATTTGATTTAATAGATACAATTGGAGAGTTTCTGGAAAATTAATTGTTAGCTTTTGTGAAATCCAAATCACCAGAAGTATTATTCTGCATATTTACCTAACAATCTCACTATTTTATGCCAGTGTATACATTACAGCAATGGGAAGTGACCCAGGTATAAGTTTAGTGGCTGTGAATACCTTTGTAAAGTAGGAGGGGATGTATTAAAAGAAATTTAAGACAAAACAGAGATGTAATTTACATTCAGCAGAAGGCAGGCATTGATAAACAGAAAGGTATAAGCAACGCAGTCACATAACCTCAATTTCATCATTAGAACTAAGAATCAAAAAGCCAATGTAGCCAATTCTCCCCATATATATCCATTTTCTGGTTGGTCTTATGTATTTCAAGAGGAAACAGTGGTTTTCAAGAAACTGAACTTAACTTCCACAGCAGGGAGAGAAAAGTCCCAATGCACACAAGCACACTTGTTCCCAGGTATGTAGGAGGGTGGCACCGAGCATTGTGGGAATTGTAGTCTCCATGGAGGATATTTTCTTTGAAAGTCCTGGGTTGTTTTTGTTTTTTGGAGGGTGGAGGTGGGGCAGAAGATGCTTTTGCACATGCGTCTCCCCGCCCAAAATGGGCGTTTTAAGTCTGCGTCTTCCGGATTCTTTTCCTTTGCCTTGCCCCTGGAAGTGCTCAGAAATACAGTTTTGCCTTCCATAGGTGTGAGCCAGGAGCCCTGCACCCCGCTCTGTGCAGTGGAGCTTGGGAGCTGTAACTTGAAGGAATCTCAGGCTTTGGAACTGATGTCAGGTAGGAATTGTGTGATTGCTGCAGGAGTCTCCCCTCCACGGGTTTCTATTTGTTTTTCTGTTTCTGTTTGTTTGGTGGGGGGTGAACTCTGGGCCTGCAAGCAGCATTCCGGAGCTCCTCAGCTCAGAGGGAGAGCTTGATACTTGAGCCAAAGCGCCTACTTCCCTCTCCATACTTTTCTCCAGTATGGAGTTGATAATTTGCTTGAGGTTCAAATGTTTGAGAGCAAGCTGGGTGATTGTCCAGACCAGGAGAGCCCAAGAATTGTGCATTTGTACTCCAAGACCAAGTGATTCTTCTATTAACTCGTGACTTTATATGCTTTGCCTAGGTGTAAGAGGAGTACAGGAAGAATTCTAGTGAAATTGTGAGGTGTGTGCCTGCCTTGAGTCCTCTTACATTGAAGTTGTATTTGGGGCTTCTGTGATTTTTCTCCTAGAGATATTTTAATCTGTTTGGCTTGAGGTTTTAATCTCCTGGCTTGAGTTCACAAGCGTTTGTATTCGACTCTGTTTCTAGAGACAGTTGTACATGCGATATTGGAGTAGTGAGTGCTGGTCCTGTATTTTTAGGAATGAAGCCTAGCAATGTTTGAAGCAGAGCACCCTATGAATAGGAATCTCCATCCTAAATGGACAGACCTTGTCAATTCTGAGAAGCCCTAAAGGAAAGAAGCAGAAAAGCACAGGAAGGGAAGATGTTGCTAGCTTCCTTTGCCTTATGCAAAAATTTTTGCTACTTCCCTGAGCACCAGATTCACGTGGTACTCTTTCCTACACCACTGTCAATCACTTTGTGTTGTTGCAAGAGTAAACTAATTTCTAGGTGGCGTGATGAGGAATAAGCTAGAGCATAGTTATGAGAGGGTACCTGAGGCTGTGGTTTGGGATGGTGGGGTAATTGTTATGACTGAAAGTATCTATTCTTGTAGTAATCCCTAATCTTGTTTTTGCTAATTTATTCATCCTGTTAACACTGTTATTTTTAGTATGTAATCATGCAAACTTACATTAATTGTGCCATCTATTGATTTGCTAATGCTAGCTCTAATCAGTTGGTTATGCCTGGTAGTACAGAAAGTGTTGGTCTGGGACATGTGGCCTAAAAAGAAAATTCACAGAAGAAAATTTGAGGCAATATGTCTTACTCAATATTGTATGCTTTGTAGTTGTTACTTATCTTCAGGTGTGTCACGCCTATATCGATTATTTTGTGTTGTATCTTTAGGATGGCCAAGGTTCTTCGCATGACTGTTTAGGGAAATGAACGTTAGGGACTTCTCAAACCTCGATTACCTCATCTTTACTCAAGGCCCTTTGGACAAAGCATTTTAAATGGCAAATTGCTAATCATTGCATATGTGTGCAATGGTTAGAGTGAAATGTGCCATTTGACACCCATTATTGTAATAGTATAACATAAGAAATATATTCTTTTTTTTTTTTTTTTGTCAGTCATGGGGCTTGAACTCTAGTCCTGGGCGCTGTCCCTCAGCTCTTCAGCTCAAGGCGAGCGCTCTACCACTTGAGCTACAGCAGTTTTCTGGTGGTTTATTGGAGATAGGAGTCTGATGGTCTCTCCTGCCCTGGCTGGCTTTGAACCGCGATCCTCAGATCTCAGCCTCCTGAGTAGCTAGGATTACAGGCATGAGCCACCAGCGCCCGGTAGAAATATATTCTATATACATTTTTCTATCTAATTTTGGGTGAAAATTACTGATTTACATCATACATGCTTTCCATGGTGTTTAAATATGTGAATGAATGAGGTAGAACACAAAATCCAATGGATTCCTAGGAAACTTTTGCATTAAAAAAGCAGTTCATGGGCTGGAAAGTTGGCTTAGTGGTAGAGTACTTACCTTGCATGCATGAGGCCCTGGGCTCGATTCCTCAGCACCACATAATCAGAAAAGGCTGGAAGTGGTGCTGTGGCTCAAGTGGTAGAGCACTAGCCTTGAGCTGAAGAGCTGAGGGACAGCACCCAGGCACAGAGTTCAGGCACCAGGACTGGCAAAAAAAAAAAAAAAAAGGAAAAAAAAGCAGTTCATACATCCTGAAGTATATTCAGTAATAAGGAATGACTTTTAGTGGAAATATATGTTTCTGCTCTCAATTATTCAATAATTTCAGTGGGAACTTTCATTTTTTCCAATTTAGTGTGTACATAAATATATAAATTAGTAGGTTTAATAATATCTATCTATCAGGAAATGGGCTGGATTTGTGTTTATTAGACACTTTAATACTCTGCCTAAGACATTAAAAATTCTTTGCTTATAAGAAGGCTTTACGTTTTCACAATAAAAATAAATAAAAATTAAAAAAAGAAGGATTTACAGTTTTCCAGTCCATGTATCATGTTTGCCAGAGGAAATTCTGGGCCCAAAATCTCACAGATTCATTTCTGAATGCATCATTTCCCTTAAATCCCAGCCATGCTTCCAGAATCTTCTGCTCATTGTCAGCAGCAAGAAAGAATGAATGGATCTCTGGTGAGTTAATTTTTTTTTATTTTTCATTTGTTTTCCATTCCACTATATCACCCTAATGATGTCCAAGAATTAAAAACAATACCAACCACACAGATTCAACCTCAGGAACATATTCAAAAATCGGATAAAGAAGGCTTGTAAATTAGCAGATAAAGATTGCTTGTAGGTTTAGCAGATTGAATGGTTATATTCTAAGTTGAATTCAGATTGGTTTCAGAATGGTTGCATAAAATGTAGTCACATCTGTTATGTGATGTAATGACACCGAGCAGGTTACTTCTCATGGAAGGTGAAGGATAGATTGCCACCTGATCACTTCCTCATGAGTAACATTAAACTATCTCAATAAAATTTTCCTGGAATTGCTGAAATAGTGTGGTCATGCACAGCTTCGTGTTTTCTTAAGGAATGATTAACCTATATGTACTTAAATTACTCTCCATATATACTTCTTGCACTGCTTCATGGTCTTGGTCTTACTAGAAACTTAGCCTATATTTGTTGCTAAGCTTTATGGTCTTTCTACACATTCCTGTTTGTTTTCTAAAGCATTCTCACAAGATTTCTTTCCTCTATTTTCTCTCTCCATTTTTGATTTTCTACTCACTAGTGTTGGTTATTTTTCTTACTCTCTCTTTGTATCTATCTTTTATCATTTTTTTCTTTTTTCAATCCCTCTTTCCTCCATATGTGTCTCAGTTGTTTCTTCAAATGATCTATCTGGAAGTAGATTTTCTTAGTGATCAGCTTTATGTTGCTGACATGGCTCTTAGGATTGACATTTTTCTTACCCATAATATAGGAAAATTATTGCCTAGAGAGTTCTACAGGATTCCAGAAACAAAGAAAATTAGAGAAACACAAAAACATAAACAGATTTAGGGGAAACCAGGGTTTCGAAGGCGCTTTGGCACTTTGTCCCTGGGCGCCAGCAAGCTAGCATAGTTCCTTGAGTTCACACAGGGAAGATTAGCATTCATAACATGCAAAATTGAAGTATCTATATTAATAGTACAATCAGAGCCACAACAGGTTGTGAGGAAAACATGTTTCCTTATTCTCCTGAGACAGAAGACTGGCTTCAAGAGAAAATGCAGACATGGAGTTCACCTTACCTAGCTTTCAAGGTGAACAGCAGCTCAGTTTCAGATGCTATCTTTCCAACAGTATGGAAAAGGCCTGTACTCCAGTCTCTTAACCCTCTCCAGAATTCTCTTTTAACCCTTCTGCCGCCAACTCTCAGTTTTCTCAGTGGTGTCAGGCTGGAATTCCAACATCTCAAACCTTTTCCCCTTCAGCTCAACTTCAGAGTTCCCTACAGAAAAGTACTTCCTTCTACCAATTGATACACTACAAGAAAATCTGTTTTCTCCAGATTTTGTGTTGGTCTAACTTCATTTGATGTGGTATTCAGTTTTGTTTTTCCTTCCCACTACTGTTGAATATTTTAATTCACTGCCAGTATAAGATTGGAACTAGTGTTGAAAAAAAAATAATACAGTGACGAGTTGTTCTCTATTAGAAATATCACTTGTCACAACATCTCACAGATGTTTGCTCACTAATTGATTTTGATCTCTGAGGTATTTCACTATTAACTAACACAAGTGAAAATATAACCTTAGAGATCTACTGGAGAAAGGACTCAGGAATATGTAACACATTTAAGCATTTGGTCGTATTTATCATTTTTGTCATCTTGAGTGTTCCTTGAGCCTCTCTATATTTGCCTTCACCTTCCGTGAAGGGCTATTAAAATGAAAACCTTGTAAGGAACATTTTTTTCCCTCCACCTTTATTTTGTATTGTAGAATGTAGGCAAAGTTTACAAAATTTCATGGTAGCAGTTCTTTTTTACATGGGAAGGAAATATCAGGGTATCTATGACCATATTTCAATATTTAGCATTTAAACCAAACATGTTAAACCACGGATATTTTTATGTGGAAACTCAATTAAATCTTATAAGGGCCTAATCAATCATTAGTTACTTTCTGGAGTACTGATACTATTTTTTTTTTAATATTCATGTGGACACTGCTTTTCATAGATCTAGCAATGTTCTATGTTCTGTATTCCATGTGATATCCTGAATGTGTGCTGCTTACTTTTGAGAGTACTTGTTAATAGAAGGTCTAAATAGGATTTATGGTGAAGCAGTATGTGTAAATGCAGGAAAAATATTGGTTTAATTCATTTTTACCCTGGTATGTACTGAAATTTTTATCAGAAATGATAATATAATTTTTCAGACACCTCCTTAGACTTAATGTTATCATGCCAGATTATTGTCTCCTTAGAGTTTTTATCTTGTCTCTATTGCTAGCAGCAGAAATGTGTTTGCATGCATTATGGAAACTGTAATTTTTTATTGGTCTTGGGGCTTGAATTCTGGGTCTGGTTGTTTTCCCTCAGCTCTTCAGGTTAAGGTGAGTGCTACCACTTGAGTGACAGTGCTACTTTCATTTTCTGGTGGTTTATTGGAGATAAGTGTCTCATGGACATTCCTGCCTGGGCTGGCCTTCAACCTTGATCCTCAGACCTCAGCCTCCTGAATAGCTAGGATTACAGGCATAAGCCACCAGCGCCCTGCAAATCTGTGTATTTTAATGACCAGGTTTATGTATTGTCAAATATTTCTAGTTTGGTATTTAATTTTCCCAGTGAATAGTTAACAAAGCTAGCTGCAAACATTGTATGTAAGACAAAAGCATACATGCAGCATAATGAAATTCCAGGTTGGAATTCTTATAACCCAGGTCTGATTTCTTGATGGAAATGTGCCATTACAGAAGCTGATGTCATTTGATGATGTGGCTGTGTACTTCACCTGGAAGGAGTGGCAGGATCTGGATCCTGGTCAGAGGACCCTTCATAGAGATGTAATGCTGGAAACCTATAGCAACCTCATGTCCTTGGGTGAGCAAAGGTCACTTTTATTTGGAAGATCAAGTGCTTTTATTTTAGTAGACATTAGACTATTTATGTTCTTTTGGGAGAAGATTCCAGTCTATTCCCATGTAAAAAACTGCTAGTATATAAGCCAGTCGAATTTGAGTCTGATAGCTTGGTGTTGTTTGTCTTTTACACTAGTGCTTGAGCCACAATTCTATTTTCACTTTTGTTTTGGGGTATATTCTGAGTTTCCGTGCCCAGGTGGGTTCCAAGCCTGCCTCTTCTGATCTCACCTCCTAACTGTAGGATTACAGGTGTAAGCATTTGGACCATTACAATTTCTTAAAAAAAAAAAAAAAAAAGATTAGAGGCCATGGGAAGTGTTATTTTTTTCTAAGGGAAACTTCAACTTCATTATATGTAACACAAGAGTTAATTTTATTCTCGTTCTTTAAGAAGGCAAATCAATAGTTGGACAGAAGTTCTAAGCTATGATCCACTAATAGGAGACTGACTTCCCAGACTTGGGTAATTATTATAGGTGGATCTACAGTCTAGAATAGAACATACATTACTACTTACAGTATGCTCTGGAAATCATTAAGTAAAAGTGTGTATTTGTAAGCCAAACCTGCTACAGGGTTTAGTGCTTCAGGCTACCAATCCTAGATACTCTGGAGGCTGACATCTGAAGGTTTCAATTTGAAACCAGCAGCTGTAGAAAAATGACCATGAGACTCTTATCTCCAATAAACCATTCAAAAACTAGAAATGTAGCCACGACTCAAACTAGTAGAATGCTAGATTTTAGCAAAAGAGCTGAGTTCAAGCCACACAGTTGGCAAAATAAACACAAAGCTGGATGCTACTCCACCATGGAGCTGTTAACAATTGAGAAACCATGGGCTGGGAAGGTGGCTCAGTGGCAGAGGAATTGCCTTCCATGCATGAGGCCCTGTGTTGGATTCCTCAGCACCACATAAGCAGAAAAAAAAAAAAAGCCAGAATTGGCTATGTGGCTCATGTGATACAGTGCTAGCCTTGAGCTGATGATCTGCCCGACAGTGCCCAGAACCAGAGTTTAGGCCCCAGAACTGGACCCCCAACCCCCAAAAAACAATTGAGGAACCAGATTTAGGAGCAACCTTGTGAACAGGATGTCTGCGACCTTACGTTAATGATGACCCAGCAAGAGCAATAATTCTCCAGTATTTCTTAATCATAGGACACTGTGTTCCTAAACCTAAATTGATTGTGATGCTGGAACAAGGTGCAGATCCATGGAGAAGAGAAGCCTCAGACAAGAATTTTACAGGTGAGTTAAAGCATCTTGAATGGTGATGATGGGTCCAGAGCCCAGTTGGTCTGTTTATCTTGAGCTGTACAGAGTGATAGTATTCCTAGTGCCCCTGAGTCATGTGTGGCAGGGAACTAGGTGATCCTTTGTCTCAAGGAATTGTCAATCCAGAATTCACATGGAGGCAAACTGGCTTTGGTGTGCTAATGTATTTAATGTTAGCAATTCTTTGTCTGTAGAGAAGTCATTCTTTTTTTTTTTTGTCGGTCGTGGGACTTGAACTCTGGGCCTGGGTGCTGTCCCTCAGCTCTTCAGCTCAAGGCGCGTGCTCTACCACTTGACCTACAGTGCCACTTCCGGTTTTCTGGTGGTTTATTGGAGATAGGAGTCTCACGGTCTCTCCTGCCCGGGCTGGCTTTGAACCGCGATCCTCAGATCTCAGCCTCCTGAGTAGGTAGGATTACAGGCATGAGCCACCACTGCCCGGCAGAAGTCATTGTTAAAGAGAAAAAGACAATAAGAAATGTACAAAAGGAGATCTCATTTTCTTTTAAACTAGTATTATGCAGGTAGGAGGAAAATAGGAGAGTGGTAGTGCTGCTATTCTCTCATCAGGACAATAGCTTATGAGTTGTGATGGGCATAGAGTGAGATTCAGAATGGAAGCATTAAGAGTACGTTGATGAATAATTTCAGTAAATATTTCCTAGAAAAAAATAGAAAAATCTGAAATACACAAAAACATTATTTTCCATTGTAAAATATCAGTACTATATTCATAGTTAGTACGTTGCAGAGAAAAGTTTATATTCTGCATAAAACAATGCTTTGATAGTTGAAAATCTTGTAACAGTTAAAATGTGAGAAAATACCTTTACAGTAAGGAATTTATGGATCTCATTTATGTTTTTGTCTATTTTTCTGTTATGCATTTTAGATGTCCCACAAATGGAGGATGTGATTAGCACCTGTCAGGAGAGTCACAATAAGTATCTCTCTGAAGTAGCAATCATGAATAGTAACCCAGAGGAGGAAAAAGTGAGACTTATAAGAAGTTTTAATTTGAGCTCAAAACAGAAGTCAGAACTGATTAAGAATAATGGGAACTCCTTAGAGATGAGGACAGAAAAGGTCACTGGGTGTCAGAACATGGGTGTTTTCAGTGAACCTGGTAAGATGTGTGCTGTACATAGTCCCCAGGTGTCTTCTGTAGTTGAAGAATATAAACAATGTAAAAGGTCTTTCATTGAGAAGACACACCCTATTGTCCCTCAGAGAACACACACAGGAGAGAAACCATATGAAAGTAAAATGTGTGGAAAGATTTACACCAGTAAGGCAGATCTTACTGTCCATCAGAGAACACACACAAAAGAGAAACATTTTGAATGTAACATTTGTGGCAAGTCTTTCACCTGCAAGGCATATCTTACTGACCACCAGAGAACACACACAGGAGAGAAACCTTATGAATGTAACATGTGTGGAAAGTCTTTCACCAAGAAGTCAGACCTTACTGTACACCAGAGAACACACACAGGAGAGAAACCTTATGAATGTAATATGTGTGGAAAGTCTTTCACCCAGAAGCTAAACTTTACTGTCCATGAGAGAACACACACAGGAGGGAAACTTTATGAATGCAACGTGTGTGGAAAGTCTTTCACCCAGAAGCTGCACTTTACTGTCCACCAGGGAACACACACAGGAGATAAACCTTATGAATGTAACATGTGTGGAAAGTCTTTCACCAATAAGTCAAACCTTACTGTCCACCAGAGAACACATGCAGGAAAGAAACCTTATGAATGTAACGTGTGTGGAAAGTCTTTCACCCAGAAGCTAAACTTTACTGTCCATGAGAGAACACACACAGGAGGGAAACTTTATGAATGCAACGTGTGTGGAAAGTCTTTCACCAAGAAGTCATACCTCACTGCCCATCAGAAAACACACAGGAAAGAAACCTTATGAATCTCATATGTGTGGAAAGTATTTCAGCCAAGATGTATACGTTACTGTCAACCAGAGAGCACACACAGGAGAGAAATTTTATGAATGTAAGCTATGTGGAAAGTCTTTCACCCAGAACATACAACTTTCTGTCCATCAGAAAAAAACCCACCAGAGAGAAATGTTATGTATGTAGCAGGCATGGAAATTCTTTCACCTGGAAGGCACAACTTAACCTCCATCACAGAACACAAGGAGAGAAACTTTATGAATGCAACCAGTGTGGAAAGACCTGGAGGTCACAGCTTAACACACATAAGTTGATTCACACAAATGAAATAACTTAGGATTTTACCAAATGGGAAAGTCTTTGACTTGTAAGACACAGCTCAGGGTTCATCATAAAACACACAAAACACAGAGACACACAGACACACACACACCCTCACAAACAAAGAGGAGAGAAATCCTATGTAGGAAAAATAAACAGAAAGGTTTTCAAGAAAAAGTCCTACCTCAGTTTGCATCAGAGAACCGACACAGGCGAGAATATACAAATGTAACAATTGTGGAAAGTCCTTTACCAAGTATTCATGGATCCAAGTTCATAGGAGGCACACAGCGGAGTAATCTTAAAAATATTACAAATGTGAATAAGGGAAACCATGGGACCTATTATTTGCAATATCTATTATATGTATGAGTCAAGCAGAAAAGGTCAGATAATGTGGTGTTAGGAAAATGAACCCTTAGCTATGTATTTAAATGTTTTTTTTTTTTTTTGTCGGTGGTGAGGCTTGAACTCTGAGCTTGGGTGTTGTCCCTCAGCTCTTCAGCTCAAGGCGAGTGCTCTACCACTTGAACCACAGTGCCACTTCTGGTTTTCTGGTGGTTTATTGGAGATGGGAGTCTCACGGTGTCTCCTGCCCGGGCTGGCTTGGAACCTCGATCCTCAGATCTCAGCCTCCTGAGTAGCTAGGATTACAGGAATGAGCCACCAGTGCCCAGCTGTTTTTTTCTTTTCTTTCATGCATTTCTTTCTAATGCATTTATAAGATTATTTCTTTGTTGCTTTGTATGTCCCTCCCCCACAGTATAATTCCTGCTTTTACTATATTTGATGTCAGTATAATTTGTGGAGGAGAAGGGGGAAAACAAGTCATTTAAGCATACAAGTGGACCTGTTGCAACAATGAGAAGTACAAGTTGTCAAGTCGAAAATGAACTTTAGAACTTTGGGTGGGGGGGAGAATAGGGTGGTGGGGCGGGGGGAGGCTGAAAAGGGATGTGAAGGGCAAACAAAGGAGGAGGCTGCAATGCTTGAAAGGAAATGTACTCATTATCTTGCCCATGTAATTGTAACCCCTCTGTACAGTATGTTCACAAAAAAATAAAATGAAAAATATTACAAATGTGGAAATCCTTTGATCAGAAAGAAATACCTCATGTTTATCAGAGAACTGACTCACATAGGAGAAAAGAAAGTAGTGCATAGAACATATGTGAAATGACTTTCAATCAGAACTGGGTATTCAGCATATGTGAGAGCAGAGACAGGAAAGAAATTATGAGAATAGAAAACATTTTGCCCGAAGTCCCATCTGTACAGGTATCAGAGACCTGGACACATGACAGAATCTCTGTAAATATAAACATGAGAGGAAGTCTTTCAACCAGAAGCCAACCTTCAGCAAGTATTAGAACATTCACCCAGGAAAGAAGCCCAACGTAGCAAAATCTTTGTCAGAAAACCTCTATAAATATACAGAGAAATCCTTCATGGCAGAGGTAAGCTAGGTGTGAAGGGAAACCATTCTTCACTCTTCAGCTTTCTTTGAGCCAACATTTCTCATCCTCTCATCGTGTTGAGTGGGGATGGTGTCATTCAATATTATCATTTGGCAAATACTTTTGCTTGAGCTCAAAATTTAAGGGACTTACTGCTCACTGAGTTGGTAAAGTACCCTTTCTTTCTTTTAATTTAAAACCTGCAATTAAAATGAGCAATGACACTCCCTCATGTGTGGAATCTTAGCTATTCAGGAGGCTGAAATTAGAAAGGTAGTATTTGTAGGCCATCCAATGCAAAAGCTTCATGAATATGGTTTCTTAGCCAATAAAAGGATGGATCTGGTCATATGTGCCTCTCTTGTTTGCTACTTGTGATATGTAAGTATAAAATTAGTGTGTTGAAAGGCCCAGACAAAGAAGCAAGACTCTAAGGTGAAAAATCAGTGATACAAAAGGGCATCTAGTATAGAAGGTGAAGGAAGCCTCACAAATTTTGTCCCTGAATTCAACCTGAGGACCACTAATATGATCTTTGCAAACAATGCATTCTTTCAAATATTTAGTGAAAGAATTTGGATGTGGTTTACAGAATGATAGGTAAACAGACCTCAACTGAGATTGCAAAAGGACCTTTGCATATGTCTATATGAATTTTTTATCCTATTCTGTGGAAACCATGAGTCCTGCTTGGATCAAGTAATTAAGATCTTCTGATCTAACAGGGCACTGGTGCTTCACATTGGAATTCTTAATTGCTCAAGAGTATGAGTTTTAAAATCACAATTGAAAGGCCAACTAGGTAGGAAATGCTCTGAGACTGTTTTCACCTAATTTCCCACAAGTAGTGCTGTGAATCATGTTGATAGACTGTCATCACTTTTGTTCCTTTATTACAAAATCTCAGGGACAGTACCCAGGTCCTGAGTAGAAAGAACTTCAAGGCCGGGGAAGATATTGTTTAAAATGGGTTCTTTGGCCTTCATGCAGGAAAGTTTCTACTCCTATAGGAATCTGAAATACTCCATAGGGTATAGTCATGGTCCGTCAATTGAAGTTGATATTGAAATGTCTTAAAGCCTGGGTAATGATAAATGTCACAAATAGTTTGGTATCTTTTGTCATGTGAATAGACATGCATATACCTTTATATTTCTGACTAGTTCATACATACTTGCAGAGGTTCAAGTTACTATGTAGGACAATGTGGTCCACATGTGTAGGAATTAGACATTCCAAGAGAGATCTCAACATATAAAATGTGGCCGAATATTTCAATATACTTGAAACAGTATCATAAGAAAAGAAGGAGTCAATAGTGATCATTTAAGATCCCAGAATACCAATATATTTGAATGAGAAAACAATGGTCTTCTACTGTGTGCACACAGATATAGGAGAAAGAATCTTTTCAGTCTATTCTGTCCAGATGTGTAGAAGCAATTTTGTTGTTCTTCCCTTATGGATTGCACTTTATTTCAAGGCCACTCCCGGGGGTGAATGACAGGATGTTTAGTTTCAGCTCATTCTAAAAGCTACTATGTCCTGAGAAGAAAAGTGGTGAACCATGATTTGGGTACATATCCACCCTAGACCTAATCACTAAGAGTGGGTTAAGTTCTATAATTTTTCAGAATGTCAATGGTCCTACCACAAGGTTCATCCTGAAGCAATATCCAAAGTTAGGCTTTAGAAGAGGTCCCCCTTTCTTCAAAGATTTCAACTCTAAATTAGATTATTTTCAATAGCCATTCATTGAATGTTACTGGATAAAGTATACAAACATAGTCACATCTATGTTACAGAACATTGTGATATCATCAGCAGGGGCAATTCATATGACCCAAAGTCATGACCCTGAAGAGTCTGCTCCCCAGAGATCTAAGTATTTAACCCAAAACCTCCAGTTCCCAAGCAATCTTGATCCCAATGAGAGAGCAGGATTTTAGGTGAATCCTTGTTTCTTCCTGAGGTTAACCTGGAATGATGCATCTCAGAGTGACTGGAAGGGACAGAAGCCGGATACTGAGCACAGTGGGTACTGAACAAGGCTCTCATAGGATTTTCACTAGAACCTCAGGGACCACCCAAGGCCTCCTTCCATTAGCTTGAGCACTTATATCTTTAGTGTTGTCCACCTCTAGGTCATTTTTCCTCCCATAATTAGCATAGTATTAAGTGTACAATTTTCCTGCTCCTTTGAGAAACATCTTACCCTAACCTCTCTTTTCTGTTTCCTCAATGAATTCTGAGGTTCTTTTAAATTTTTTTTGTTCAAGGTTCTGGATCAGAAACATCCTTGTGTGAAGTCCCTGTTATAAAGTCAGTACTTTGAGAAAATCACTACCTGGAGCATCCACAGCTAACCATCTTTTCTTCACTTGTCCATGGGGTCTGAGCAAAACCAAGACAAAATCTTTATATGTGCATTCTAACTTAAATGTTTGTTACCAAAAGTTTGATGTAGAGACTTCATCAGGTGTGTTGGAAGTTGTTTGGGCTCATAGTCTAGGCCAGAACTCAAAATGGAAGGTACAGGAAAGAAAAGATTGGTGAGGAGCCAGCCGAGGAGAGGAGCACAGTGCCAAAGTCTTCATGCAATATGCAAGCCTGGCAAGCCCGTTGGGACAGGAGTGAGGAGCCCAGAACAGGGCCTGTGCTACCCATCAGTACACCACCAGCACCACATGGCACCTCCAGCATGGGACATGGTGTGCCCAGGTTTTAGGAGGGCTGACTGTTGACACAGGGACCTGTTAGTCAAGTTAAGCCAGTGGCCTAATGTAATTGTCTTGTCTTGTGTAGATGATACAATTGCTGTGGACAAGAAGAATTGGTAATAAAACTATTGTGTGGTGAACTAGTTAAAATTCTTCAGGATATTTGTGTGTGTGTGTGTGTGTGTGTGTGTGTGTGTGTGTGTGTGTCCTAAAGAGAAATTGAAAAGTAATTCAGAGAGAACTCAAATGACAAGATTGTCAGACTTAATTCCTCAGCAAGATAGATCCTTTACAATCACAACCAATAAGTGAAAAGGAAAGGTTTCCTTCACTTATTTTTACCTACCTTCACAAAGACCATTGTGTTCAAGATAATAAGAACAGAAATGTATGTGTTGATGCTTACGGTTGTACAACAGCTAGTTTACAAGTGACAGCAGAGGCATAGAGTCTCTTCTGTATGCGGCCCCTGCACTCACTGGAAAGGAGGATAGTAGTATTGGAAGTGAACTAAGTCACTTGTAAGTTTGTCTTTTAAATTGCAGGGAAGCATTGACTAATTTAAATGAGCAGACTTTTTGTTTTGCTGGTCCTTAGGCTTCAACTCAGAGGCCAGGTCCTGTCCCTGAGCTGCTTTTGCTAAAGTGTAGCATTCTACCACTTGAGCCACAGCAACACTTCCAGGTTTTTCTGTGCATGTGGACCTGAGAAATAGAACCTAGCTCCTCATTCATGCGATGCAAGCACTATACCACTTTGCTACCTTGCCTGTCCTATAAGCAGACTTTTTATGTTAAAAGAAGAAAGAATAGGTTGGTACGTAGTATCCACCTTCCATGTGCAAGTCCCAAGGTTCAATCCCCCAAAGTGAAAGGAAGAAAGTAGAAAATGGAATGATATGAACTATACAGATACAAGAACAAAGAAAAATAGAAGAACAAAGGCAATGAGCAAGTTTTTAGGTTTTTGTTTGTTCATAATTGTTTCTTTTTTCTTTTAATTGTTAGCTGTGGGGTTTAAACTCAGGGAGGGCCTGGCATATTCCTTAGGTTTTTCACTAAACGCTGGCATGCTACCACTTCCAGCCAGAATGTCACTTCTAGTTTTCTGGCATTTCATTGGTGATAAGTCACAATGAATTTTCTGCTGATGTGGGGCTGAGGAGTGGAACCCAGTGCCTCATGTATGCAAGGCAAGCTCTCTACCACTGAGCCACACTCCCAGCCCTGCCTCCTTTCTGAAAATAGTGTGGTTGGGGCTGGCAATGTGGCTTAGTGATAAAGTGCTTGCCTACCATGCATGGGGCACCAAGTTTGATATCTCAATACCTAACAAACAACAAAAACTACCAGACACCCCTAGAAGCACTGGTGTTGTAGCTCAAGTGGTAGATTGGTAGGCTTCAGCATAATGAAATTCAGGAACAGTTCCCACACCTTGAGTTCAAGCCTCAGGAATGTCAAACAACAACAACAAATGAGCAAATGAAAACAAAAAACCCAGTGTCAGCAAGTTTCATTGATAAACACCACACAAACACACACACACACACACTTTTTTTTTAAACCATATTCACCTCCTTTACTGTGTGTGCTCACCCTCCCAGCTCCAAATGCTACCTACATCCATAGGAGAACTTATTCTATGTTTCTGTTGTTTTTGCATTCTTATAAAAATTATTGTGGGGGCTGGGAAGGTGGCTCAGTGGTAGAGCGCTTGCTTTACATGCCTGAGGCCCTGGGTTCAATTCCTCAGCACCACATAAGCAAAAAGAAAATAAAAAGCTGAAAATGGGACTGTGGCTCAAGTGGTAGAGTGCTAGCCTTGAGCTGAAGACCTGAGGGACATGGCCCAGGCCCCAAGTTCAAGCCCCATGACCAGACCCCCCCCAAAAAAATTATTGTAAAGGTGATATATATATACATATGCATCTGTACATACATATATCTGTCTATATATACATATATATGTACATATACATATGTATGTACATACATATACATATGTATGTATATCATATATATTTACATCTATGTATACATACATATGTGTGTATACATATATACCTCTGTGTATATATACACATATACATATATATATACCTATGTATATATACATATGTGTGTATATATGTATATATACATAGATGTATATATGTATGTCAAAGTTACATAACCCAGGTATTGATTTCATTACTTGATTGATTACTCAATTGATTTCATTACTTGTTGAACAATATGCATTTTTGTACAATTCCATCCCCTTTGGAAAGCAGCATTTATTTCCATATAACACAGTAAAATATACCAATATTAGGCATTGATCTCATTGTCTGGATGCTGTCCCTGACCATTTTATCTTAAGGATCTATCACTGGAGCCATCTATCAATTTCTACCCCTGGATTTTTAGGTGATTAATTGTAGATAAGAGTTTCTGTTTATGTGGTGCTGAGCAACCTAACCCAGGGCCTCATGCATGCAAGGTAAGCACTCTCCACTGAGCCACCTTTCTAGCCCCTACAGTAGCATTTTCAAAGGAATATATTAGGCCTTAGATATTTGTTTGTTGCACAGATTCAAAAAACCATAGAACCCAAACACTTGACAAAGTATGGTACCTATAGTAAACATGCAGCCTTTGAAAAACTGCCATTATCTGATGAACAATGAATTGTAACAACTATTTAGTAGGATTTAAATTGTAATAGGTATCAGAGGTGATTTACGGTGTATATAATATTCCCTGGAAATTATATTAGAGGTGATTTGCACTGTGTAGAACGATGTGTGCAGGTTACATGAAAACAAACTAAGAAATACACATCAGATGAGACAAACATAATAAATAGCAAAGTAATCACTAAAATGAAACCATGTTAATATTGTAATATAAAAATAGTAAATATATCAGGTACTGTCTGATTTGAACAGAAGAAAACATACTCAAAAAACTCAATAAGCCAAAAAGACATACATTAATTATTGAGAAATAAAAGTAAATCAGTATAAACATACCATAAGCAACAATCAATACTGAAAAATACAAGTAGTCATAATAGGAAAGGAAAAGAACCTCAGCACAAATTGTGTTACCACAGATACAGAGCATTGATAATAACAGGCAAATTATAAATCTGTATAACAAAAGTTCTATTCTGAAAAGTAAAGTCTACAAAGACATGATTAAAAGGACAAAGAATGATAATTTCTTTAATGTATCATTATGATGGGAGAAGTAATACTCCTCTTAATGACTGAATAACTAGACAAAAGGTCACCAGAGACACATGGATGACATTATCTTTACAAAATGCTGTTTATAAAGCACTATGCAATTATATTTACCAAGACAGACACACTGAGAATAGATCTGAAGACAAATTGTCTTGAAATCAGTAAGACAAATAAATCTATGATATAAGTACAATGAAATCCAACAATATGTTGCTAATAATCTAACAGTAAAACAAACAGAAGGAAACTAGAATGGATATGTAAAAATGTATGCTATCATTGTGATTTATTCAATATTAAAGGGAGCCACTTTCTTCACTTGTGAAATAAAAACAATTGCTTTCAATTATGTATGGTGTTTTCACATGTATATCTTCTGGCGGGTGTGGCAGAGCCATAGAATATGAGGGAAAGAGGGTGATGAAAGTGAAGTATACAACTCAAGAGTAGAGATAGGAGGAAGGGATTGTGAGATAGTGAAAACATGGAAGACACTGTATGAAAGGAAAGGTATTTATTACCTGACTCATGTCATTATAATCTCTGTAAACATGACTTCCATAATAACATCAAATTACATTAATTATAAAACACTACCTCCAGCATAAACGATTTGCTTAGTGAAGAAAATCTACCACAGTTAGAACGGTTACAATGGTTAGAAACACAATACAACACTTAATTTGAAAGATAAACTATTTCAGTTTAGGTTGCATATCAATTCTACATATACCAGTAATAAAATCTACTTCCCAGATAAACCATTTGAAGAAAAGTAAAATTAAGAGCCAATTGGAGGAAAGAGAAACAGAGAGAATGAAAGAGAAAAAGAGACAGAAAAATAGACAATGAGAGAGAGAAAGAGAGAAATAAAGCTAGTGAAGCCACATGGTGGTGGCTCATGCCTGCAATCCTAGCTACTCAGGAGGCTGAGATCTGAGCATAGAAGTTCAAAGCCAGCCCAGGCAGGACCATCTGTGAGACTCTTATCTCCAATTAACCACTAGAAAACTAGAAGTGGCAATGTGGCACCAGTGGTAGAGTATTAGCCTTGAGCTGCAGAGTTTAAGTATAGCACCTAGGCCCAGAGTTCCAGACCTACGACTGAAAAAAAAAAAGAAAGAAAGAAAGAAAGAAGGGATGGTAAAGGGAAACAAATGAGGAGGCAACAATGCTTGATAAGAAATGTATTCACTATCTTACCCATGTAATTGTAACCTCTCTGTATGGTATTTTCACAATAAATAAAATGTAATGCAAAAGAAAGAAAGAAAGCTAATAAACATGAAAAACAGAACTAATTGTGAAAATAGGTAAGAGAACTCCTATGAGAGCACCATAGAGAAAAACAGAGATTTCTATGAGTACAATCAAATAGAGCCTAAGTTTCAAGTAAAACAAAGAGCACAAAACAGTCCAAGAGTATTTACAGAGATTAATTGAAGTACTTATAGCTCACTCAGTCCTTTAGAATATTTGAAGTTATATTTGACCACACTGTTTCAGCAAATCCAGTAAAATTTCATTAGGATAGTTTAATATTATATATGAGGATGTGATGTCTGAGCAGTTGCTAGCCATCCTTCACCTTCTATGAGAAGTCATCTCCTAGGTGTCACTGAACCACATAACTAGTGGGACAACTTTCTCTCACACTCGCAAAAGTAGAAACAAACTGAAGCATATCTGCTCTTAATATAGAATATCTGATTTTATAATCTGCTAAATCTCCAAGCCATCTTTATTTATTTTTTTTTTTTGTCGGTCGTGGGGCTTGAACTCTGGGTTTGGGCACTGTCCCTGTGCTCTTCAGCTCAAGGGAAGGGCTCTACAGCTTGAGCCACAGCACCACTTCTGGTTTTCTACTGGTTTATTGGAGATAAGAGTCTCCCAGACTTTCCTGCCTGGGCTGGCTCTGAACCCTGATCCTCAGCTCTCAACTCCTGAGTAGCTAGGATTACAGGTGTGAGACACTGGTGCCTGGTTACATCTTTAGCATTTTTAGAAACATGGTCCTGAAGCTGAATCTTTTTTTTTCTCTTCTTCAATCTTGGACACCCTTAAGTTCATAATGGAATGTCAAAATGAGAAATCAAAGAATCTCACTAGAGATCTTTCATTCTTTCTTGCTCTTGACAATGAATAAAGATTCTGGAACCATGGCTAGGAGCGAAGGCAAATATGGAAGTCAGAAAAGAACCTGTGTGATTTTACCCGAGATGTTCCTGCTCAAAACATGATATGTGGGCTGGAAAAGCATAAAGTCTTCTTATGGGAGAAGAATCATTCCTGTCTTAAGAAGAGCATTAAAGTGTCAACTAAAGAAATATGCACAGGGGCTGGGAAGGTGGCTCATTGGTAGAGCGCTTGCCTTGCATGCATGAGGCCCTGGATTCGATTCCTCGGCACCACATAAGCAGAAAAAAAAAGCCGGATATGGCCCTGTGGCTCAAGTGGTAGAGCGCTAGCCTTGAGCTGAAGAGCTAAGGGACAGTGCCCTAGCCCAGAGTTCAGGCACCACGACCGGACCACCCCACCCCACCCCAAAAAGGACATATGCACGGTCAATTAGCAGGTAGATCCACAGTATAAAAGCAATTGATAGCTAGGTTAATATGCTTATAGATCACATAAAAACTAAAGCTCCTACAAAAGATTGTTGAAAAATTGAAACCAAAAAAGGAAAACATGCCATGCCACCTGTTTACTAAAAGTAATTATCACTGAAATACACCTAGTGATATAAACTATTTTTCTATTAATGTACCATAAAGATATCTTAGGCCTCCATTGAGTATTTGTACTCTACCTCATTTATTTACATATTCAAACATGTATGTTAGGAACAGTATTTTCACACAAAGTTATAGAGATAAAATATATACAACACATATTTTTGTTTTATAATATTTCAATAATGGTTGTCAAATGGCATGTTTCCCTTTATGCAAATAATTACCATACCTTGGTACAATGACTTGCAATTTGAGTTTGAACCTGCTTTGGCCAAAGGTACATCAGTAATGATCACATAAACACAGATTTAGAAGTCCATCACTTTCCTAAGTAGTCATATTAACAACCATGACCATTCTGCTGGAGATACAGGGCCTCATAAAGATGCAACATAAAATGCTGGTCAGAGGAGTGACAAAATCCCAGTCAACCATCCCCAGCCAAGGCACCAGTAGATTGAAGTCTTATGTGTTACTAAACAATATTAACAGAAAATACACCCCAAAATGTACATCCATCAAAATTAAAACCAACAAATTATATCACAATGTGCTTTTGCTTGTACTTATTGGTTGATTACACAGGATATTCTATTATTCAGAGTACTGGTGTAATTTTTACAATTACGTAGAATGGTAATTGTTAATATAAAATACATGACCTTTGCAGTGACATATACAAAAAGTGAAAATCTATTCTGTATACATCATTGAGGTTGTTTTTTCTCAGACAGACACTATGAATCCTTTAAAAGCAATAATTTCACATTACTACTGGGTTTTTCTGTCACAAGAATGTTTTCTTACTTTGAAAAACTTAAAAGAATTTATTATAGACTAAGTGTTCACATTCACAATACTTAAGATCAAGAGTATACAGATTTCAAGGTGGGGGCATTTTCTGTGTGTTTTGGGATTTGGACTGTCCTCATACACATTAGTGACTGAACATCCTGCCTTAAAATTTTTAAGTTTTCTATTTCATATTATTTCTTTAGAATATAATCTGTATTTTAAAAACAGCATTGTAACTGGGCTATCATGTCTATTAGCTGTAATCTTAAGTGTTCAGAATACTGAGATCTGAGGAAAGTTAGTATTATCCCAACCTTTAGTCCTCAGCTCCACCCAGACCTGAGCTCCTCCCAGACCTAGAGTTCCCTCCATACAGCTGGCCACTCCCTCTGTCATCTCAGACTCACCTGAACATGTACTTATCTCACTTCCTGCCCCCCCAGATCCTGTTGCAACCTGAAGAGGGACAAATGCTTGTGCTCCCTCTCCTGGGAAATATGGTCCCTCTAATAAAGCTTATAATAATCTTTCTCCTGTGCCTGCTTGTGGTCCCCTGGGATGGACATGAAGGAACCCTACAAGGATCACAGATTGAAGTTAGGAGGATATGAAAGTCTGAGAGATTTATCTCCAATACACTAGCAAAGGAGTGGGAAGTGTGAATGTGGCTTAAGTGGTAGAACATTATCATTAAACCAAATAATTTCAAGGTCAGTTTCCAGACCTTGAGTTCAAGAATCAAGACAGGCAGACACATAAAAGGGCATTGTATTGTACTCAAATTTTAACATATTTTAACAATTGTTATATTTAACAATAGTCATATTTTAACAATTGTTTTTGGTGTACATGTATAGGAAATCTCTCTCATTTATTTTGTCGGTTTGGGGCCTGAACTCTGAGCCTGGGCAGTGTCCCTCTGACCTTCAGCTCAAAGCTAGCACTCTACCACTTGAGCCACAGTACACTGCTGGCTTTTTCTGCTTATGTGGTTCTGAGAATCAAACCCAGGGCTTCATTCATGCAAGGCAAGCACTCTACCACTGAACCACCTGCCCAGCCAGTCTCTCTCATTTTAAGTGATGTAAAATAGGCTAATTATATTAGTGGAGAAATTATAACGTGTCAGAACGGACACATCAATTGGAGTATATCTTGCCAGCAACATTTTGAAAGTTTCAAAAGCCATAGGAAGTGCAGAGGGTGAAAAGAAGATCACTGTTTATATAAGACATTTTCAAGGAATGTTTACCATTCATTGGCTTCAATTCACAAAAAGCTAGTTTATAAAATCACATGGCTGAGTACCAGAATCTCTAGGTTTAGGAGTATAAACGCACAACTCCTGACTCTCCTTGTCTCGAAAATCAGAGGTTTGTGAACCCCTTTCTGGCACCTGGAGTGCTAATGGCAGAACAAACCTATAAGCCCATAAAATATCATCCACCACAGACTGGGGAAAGATGGGAAGGGCAGACTCGGGCTAGGAGCCTCAGATTGCTTCATGTTACAGCTCCCAAGTTCCCCTGAAAAACAGAATCTGGGCTTCTACCTCTTGGCTCTGACTATGGAGTGCAAAGCTGCACTTTAGAGCACTTCCAGCAGCAAGGGAAAAGCAAAGTAACCCGAATTTGCAAAATAAAAACACAGTGAGCAAGGAGGAACTGGCACCTCTTCCTCCCTCCACACCCCATCCCCCACCCCACCCCCAAACTTTCAAAGGATCTATTCCTCCATAGAAACTACAATTCCCAGAATGCAATGCCCAATTCACCTGGAGGAAGTGGGCTTGTTACAGGGTTTTGACTGGCACAAGGCACTTGGTCCTAAGTGTGCATGGATGCATGGGGACCTTTCTCTCCCAGCTGCGGGAACTTAGGTGAGTTTCTTCTTGAAAATTCAGTTAACCAACATAAATATTGTGAGACCAATTAAAAACACAAATGTATTAGGAGCATTGCATAATTTGGCTTTTTAATTCTTAGTTCTTTTAATATAATTGAGGTTATGAATCTACTTAGTTTTTGTTTTTGTTTTTGTTCATAAAGTACGTTCTGCTGAATGTAAATTATGTCTCTGTTTTTCCTTAAAGTTTTGAATATCTCCCCTGTCACTTTACAAAGGTATTTGTAGCTGGGTGCCAATGGCTCATGCCTGTAATCCTAGGTACTCAGGAAGCTGAGATATGAGGATCCAAGTTCAAAGCCAGCCTGGGCAGGAAAGTCCATAAGTCTTATCCCCAACTAACTACCAAAAAATGGAAGTGGCCTTGTGGCTCAAGTCGTAGAGAGATCAATTTGAGCTGAATAACGCAGGGACAGTGCTCAGGCAGGGTTCAAGCCACAAGATCAACCAAAAAAAAAAAAAAAAGTACTTGCAGACAGTAAACTGATTGATTCTGGCATCATCTTCCTCTGCCCTAATATATATACTGGAATAAAATAAAAGAATTTAAAGACAGATATACTTTATAATCTTTGAATTAAATGGATTTGTCAAATTCTACTCATTACTTTCCCCCAAACTCCCAAATTCCATCTATGAAATTTTAAGGAGTTTTTGGTTATTTATGTCTGAATTTGCCTTTCCTTATAAAGTTTTCCCCTGTTTTGTTGTTGGTCCTGTGGCTTGAACTCAGAGCTTGGGCACTGTCTGTGAGCATTTGCTGTGCTGTACTTGCCTTTCTTTTATTAATTGCTTCAGGAGACTAGTGAAAAGTTTCCTCCTAGGGGTTTCTTAGAAAATGGTACTCCTCCTCCAAGACTCTTCAAAAAAATGGTTGTGTAGGTAGATCAGGATGAATGTGGGACGAGGTATAGTTCAGGGCAGGTCTATGTTCATGTGAAGCTTGATTACTTGCTCCAAACAAGCCTGTTTTTTTTCTTTTCTGTTTTGCATATCCTATTTTGTTTTGATTTTCTACCTCTTCTCTGATCCTAGAAGTTCCTGTCAGCAAGTCTAGGCCACGTATCTAGGGGACCTCAGACTTGTCTTCCCAGACTGTATCCATTACACTGTGGAATAAATCTTTTGCCTCCCTCCCTCATATCAGACATTGTAAGCTTGTCTCTTAAGGGTTTATTGTGATTGAAGATGATCCTTTCTCCACATTGGGAAGGATTGTGTAGGAAACTTTCATACCTGATATTCAGTCCTCCAGTGTAAGGGTTTTCCATCCCTCTTTTAGTGGGCCTTAGCTATTCCTCATGAAAATGGAGATCGTGAGGCACGTTTGGATGTATAGACGGCAACACTGGAGCACTTACAAAATATGAAGGAAAAAGAATTCTTTCTTTCTGTAAAAGTTATAAGTAAGTTCTTAAGAGGCAAGGATATAAGGATCAGTCAAAAATGGGTGCTTCCTAGACTAGCTGTGTCCCATAGTTGTCATTTTCTTGGTTACATTTTTAAAACATTCACTTCTATGTTTTATGTTTATTGTACTAGTATAAATAGAATTTACTTCCTACATTATTTTTGAATTGTTCATTGCTCACAGATGTAAGTCTCATTATTATACAAATATTATATCCTCTACTTCATTGATCACAGTTATTGACTATTGCAGATCCTGAGGTAGAAGGTAAAAATATGGTAAGGTATTCAGGGATATATTATGGGTCTGACTTCCTCTGGAGGAAAAGGTGAACCAATGGAAAAAGATGGAGCTTATGCATAACACTTGTAGAATTCCTTAGGCAGGAGATGTGGTGCATCCCTCTTGGGTTCCACTATACCCAGCGATTCCAATGGTTTCGATGATCCATCGCCTGTGGATTTCACACCTTGTCCACAGTTCTAGTGGTAGGAGTCTCCCAGTATGTAAGGCAGGACTGGTCTCAGAGGAGTGATGTGATCAGTGGTACCTTGCTGGCTCCCATGTTTGTCAGTTTGTGTGGACAAGCACACCCTGACAACTTGAGCCTGGCTCAAGTTAATGCCTCTCACCATCCCATACCTCTGTTTCAGAGACCTGTCCAGTTTCATGGTTTTGTTTCATTTACTGTGCAAGCTTGTGTTATGTATCCATACATGCTAGTAGTTGGGCTGGGTATGGTTTTCATGGGTGAGGTGGTGTTTCATGCCTCTTGCAGGAACAATTGTGTTCTCACTAACTGCATGAGTAATCCTAGCTTACTATGCAATCCCCTTAACTTACATTGCATGTTCAGTTGATAGAACCTTGGTATCATAATTTTGGGTCTCTGTTTGCTATCGGGGTTCAGAGGATTCTTTGCCATTGCTGCAGATTTTGGGGAATATTGGTTGCCCACATTATTGCTACCCAGACTCTTATTGCTAGTGCTACTGCTTCTCCTGAGACCCTTGTAGAAACCATATATACAGAAAAACGTGTTAATACTTTAGCTTGAAATGTTTCTGTTTTACCCTTGATATTCAGGTGGGAGTAGATAAAATGATTGTGATATGTTTTATGATTTAGAAACAGCAATGTTGTATGTTGATAATCACATAGACCTGCCAAAGACACAGTTAAAAATGATGTGTCATGCTAATTGTCAGTACATCTGTGTTATCCCTCTTGAATATGATGGAAATATGACTTGTACCAATATCCAGTGACATATTTGAGGAACCTTGCCCTCTGATCATTTAAGCTTAGGCATTATGCAGCTTCCAGGTATCTGGTATTGGTCACTCCACCATGCAGGCTTAGCTGTATCACTTCTCCATTACCTATAGGGATTCACCTGGGGAAATAGCACTCTTTTTGTTATTTCGTAGGCATTTTCCTGTTTATTGTTTTGGTATTTCTTTACTCTTCCATTCTTCCTGAGATGTATGATCTGCTGATTTTCCAGGTTCAGGCTGATAAACACTTGCTCAATTTACAAAATGAAAAAGGGGGAAGTGGTGCAGACCCTGAGGTGCCAAGAGCTGTAAAGGTGTGAGTAAAAGCTCCACAACCACAGACTCCAATCTTCAGGGCTATAAGTACTTGCCCTTGTCATAGGAGGGTGTGTTCCTTTTAGCTTCTGGGCCTAGGGGCTTACCTCTAGGTGTTTGTTGGACTAAGGTTGAACTAGAATGAGGAAAGATGCATATGGTCTGCACTTGTTGACTCAGTGAGTACTAGAACAATGTGATGCAAGCACTGGACCAATCTAGAAAGTGTCTACAGCTAAGGTTATTGCTGAAATTAAGAGAGATTCATCATTGGCCTTCTCTCAGTCTGTTCCATTATCATCCCATTGCCCTTCCAGAGCACTGTTGGTGTTGTGGCTGTCCCGCAACAGTGGTAGAGTGCTTACCTAACATGTATGAAGCTCTGGTTCAAGTCCTCAGTACCACATACATAGAAAAAGCCGAATGTGGAATTGTGGCTCCAGTACTAGGGTGCTAGTTTGGAGCAAAAATTTAGGGACAGTGTCCAGGCACTGAGTTCAAGCCCCAAGGCTGGGACATAAAAGAAAAGAAATGCAAGCTGGGTGCTGGTACCTCATGTCTTTAATCCTAGCTATTCAAAAGGCTGAAACCTGAGGATCGCAGTCCAAAGTCAGCCTGGGCAGCATTGTCTGTGAGACACTTATCTCCAATAAAAACCAGAAAACCAGAACTGGTGCTTTAGCTCACATTGTAGAGCACTTGGCTTGAGCTGAACGGCTAAGGGATGGTTCCTAGGCTCACAGTTCAAGTGGCATAACCAAAAACAAAACCAAACCAAACAAAAGGATAAAAGAATAAAGAAATTCATCATAAATGTAGGCTTGAACAATGAAAACTATATTTCAGGGATGGAAAGACGGTTCAGTGGTAGAGTGCTTGCCTTGCATGCATGAGGTCCTGGGTTCGATTCTTCAGCACCACATAAGCAGAATAAGCCAGAAGTGGCACTGTGGCTTAAGTGGTAGAGCACTAGCCTTCAGCTGAAGAGCCGAGGAACAGTACCTAGTCCCAGAGTTCAGGCCCGATGACCAACAAAAGAAAAGAAAAGAAAAGAAAACTACATTTCACAGATACTGTTGGAAGCACCCCAGTTTGATCACTTTGTCTCTCAGGAATTTAGTTTTAGGGAGGATTATTTTTTGTGGTTGTGGGGCTTGAACTCTGGGCCTGAGCACTTGTCTCTCAGCTCTTCAGCTCAAGGCGAGCGCTCTACCATTTGAGCCACAGTGCCACTTCCCAGGAATTTATTTTTAAAGATGAAATTATTTTTTCTTTATATTGTTAGAGGTGCTTTTAAGTTGAAGTCTATACATTCAAATATGCTCTTTGATTCCCATTTTCATGAGGAATAGTTCAGCTCCACAATAGAGACATGGAGAACCCATACACTGAAGAACTAAAATCAAACATGAAAGTTTCCAATCCAGTCTTTCCCAATTATTTTTTATGGAAGGGATTTCAAAATATCACAATAAACACCTAAGAGACAAGTGTAGGTTCTCTGATAAGAGAGAGGGAGACTGTTGTAGACCCTGGGGTGCCTGCCAGGAGCAGGCAAAATGGGAGCAAAAGCTTCAGAGCCATTAACTCCCACCCTCAGGACTGCAAGTCCTTGCCCTTTCTTGGTTTGAGGAAGTGTGTGTTCTAGCTTTTGGCCTGGGGCTTTAACTGTCTGGAGGCTTGGGTGGAAAAGATGTATTGAAATAAAATTAGGAAAGATGTGTGCTGTTTGCACTTTTGGGCACAGTGGGTCTAGACCAACATTACCCAAGCATTTGAGAAATATAGCAGAATTGTGCCATCAGCCATCTCTCTGTCTCCTTAATTATCATCCCATTGGCTCTCAGAGCCTTGCTTGTGCTCTGATGGCATTGTGGCAGGAGACAAAGATTTACTGCATACTTTAATGGTTAAGGTTTGAGAAGACAAGTCTGAGTTCCCCTAGATATGTAGCCTAAAGCTACTGAGAGGAACTGTTAGGATCAGAGAAGAGGTAAGAATTCTAAAGAGATTTTCACATGCAAAATGAAAAGACAAAAGCAGACTGGTTTGCAAGTGATTAAGCTTCACATCAACATAGCCTAGCCTAAACTTTACTCTTCTATCTCTCCTCCATTCATCCCTGACCCCCCTATCAACTATCTCTTTGAAGGGAAATGGAGGTGATGTGCCATATTCATACGAATCCCTGTGTGGGAACTTTTCACTAGTTACCTGAAGAAATTATTAAAGGAAATGCAAATAGGGCATAGCAAATGCTCACAGACAATGCCTGAACTGTGAGGTCAAGCCACAGGACCAACAACAAAACAAAACATAAAATCCTTAAATGAAATGCAAAATTCAGCAAAAAAATAAAAACTCATTTGATTTAATAGATAGAATTGGGGAGTTTCTGGAAAATTAATTGTTAGATTTTGTGAAATCCAAATCACCAGTAGTATTATGCTGCATATTTACCTAACAAGCTCACTATTTTATGCCAGTGTATACATTTCAGCAATGGGAAATGACCCAGGTATAAGTTTAGTGGTGGTGAATACCTTTGTAAAGTAAGAGGGGATGGATTAAAAAATTTAAGACAAAACAGAGATGTAATTTACATTCAGCAGAAGGCAGGCATTGAATAAACTGAAAGGTATAAGCAACGCCATCTCATAACCTCAAGTTCATTATTAGAACTAAGAATCAAAAAGCCTATACATCCAATTCTCCCCATATAAATCCGTTTTCTGGGTGGTCTTATGTATGTCAAGAGGAAACAGTGGTTTTCAAGAAGAAACTGAGCTTAACTCCCACAGCAGGGAGAGAAAAGTCCCAATGCACACAAGCCACTTGTTCCCAGGTATGTAGCAGGGTGGCACCGAGCATTGTAGGAATTATAGTCTCCGTGGAGGATATTTTCTTTGAAAGTCCTGGTTTGTTTTTGTTTTCCGGAGGGTGGAGGTGGGGCAGAAGATGCTTTTGCGCATCCGTCTCCCCACCCACCATAGGCCTTTTAAGTCTGCCTCTTCAGGATTCTTTTCTTTGCCTTGTCGCTGGAAGTGCCCTGAAGTATAGTTTGGCCTTGGGAGCCAGGAGTCCGGCGCCCAGCTCTGTGCAGTGGAGCTTGGGAGCTGTAACTTGAGGGAATCTCAGGCTTTGGAACTGATGTCAGGTAGGAACTGTGCGATTGCTGGGGAGTCTCCCCTCCATGGGTTTCTGTTTCTTTTTCTGTTTCTGTTTGTTTGGTGGGGCGTGAACTCTGGGCCTGCAAGCAGCATTCCTGAGCTCCTCAGCTCAGAGGGAGAGCTTTACACTTGAGCCAAAGCGCCTACTTCCCTCCACGCTTTTCTCCAGTGTGGGGTTGATAATTTGCTTGAGGTTCAGGAGTTTGTGCTGCCATTAGCCTCTGGGTCTTCAGATGCAAGAGCCTGATTCCCAAATGTCTCAGAGCAAGCTGGGTGATTGTCCAGACTAGGAGAGCCCAAGAGCTGTGCATTTGTACTCCAAGACCAAGGGATTCTTCTATTAACTCATGTGACTTTATTTGCTTTGCCCAGGTGTAAGAGGAGTACAGGAAGAATTCTAGTGAAATTGTGAGGTGTGTGCCTGCCTGAGTCCTCTTACACTGCAGTTGTATTTGGGGCTTCTGTATTGTTTCTCTTAGACATGTTTTAATCTATTTGGCTTGAGTTTTTATTTTCCCGACTTGAGTTCCCAAGCGTTTGTACACAATCCTGTTTCTAGAGACAGTTGTACATGGGATATTGGAGTAGTGAGTACTGGGCCTGTATTTTTAGGAATGAAGCCTAGCAATGTTTGAAGCAGAGCACCCTATGAAAAGGAATCTCCATCCTAAATGAACAGACCTGGTCAATTCTGGGAAGCCATATAGAGCAGAAGCAGAAAAGCACAGGAAGGGGAAGATGTTGCTAGCTTCCCTTGCCTTATGCAAAAATTGTTGCCACTTCCCTGAGTACCAGATTCACCTGGTACTCTTTCCTACACCACTCTCAATCACTTTTTGCTGTTGAAACATTTAAACTAATTTCTTGCAGTGTGATGTGATGGATTGAGGAATAAACCAGAGCGTAGTTATCACAGGGTACCTGAGGCAGTGGTTTGGGATGGTTGGGCAAGGATTTTGACTGAAAGTATTTATTTATGTACAAATCCCTAATCTTCTCGCTAATTTATGCAGCCTGTTTCCACTAAGACTTCTAGTATGTAATCATTGAAACTTCTCTTAAATATGCCGTCTGTGGATTTGCTAATGCTAGCTCTAATCAGTTGGTTGTGCCTGGTAGTTCAGGTTGGTCAGGGACCTTTGGTCTTATAAGAAAAATCACAGAAGAAACCTTGGGGTAATATGTCTTCTCAAGGTTGTATGCTTTGTAGATGTTGCCTATCATCAGTTGTGTCACTCCTATATTGTGTATTTTATGCTGTACATTTTTTTAGCCCTTTATCACCAGTAGGATGGCCAAGGTTCTTCCCATGACTGTTTAGGAAAGTGACCAGTAGGAACTTCTCAATCCAGGGTTTACATCATCTTTACTCATGTTCCTGTGGCCAAAGCATGCTAAATGTCAAATTACAAGTCATTGCATAGGTGTGCAATGGGTACAGTGAAATTTGCCATTTGACAATCATTATTGAAATAAGATCACACCAGAAATATGTTCTGTATATATTTTCCTTTATAACATTTGATAAAAACTACTGAGTTACATCAGACATGCATTCCATGGAGTTTAAATATGTACATCAATGAGGTAGCACATAAATTCCAATGGATTCCTAGGATACCTTTGCATTAAAAGAAAGCAATTCATACATCCTGAAGTACATTCAGTAATAACTACTTTTAGTGCAAATGTGATATGTTTTTGCTTTCAATTATTCATTTTTGGGGGGAACTTTCGTTTTTACAAATTTAGTGAGTATATAAACATGGAAATTAGTTGCTTTAATGATATCTATGTATCAGGAAATGGGCTGGATTTGTGTTTATAGGAGAAATTAATGTTCTTGAGACATTAAAGATTCTTCACTTATTAGAAAGCTTTATGCTTTTCCAGACCATGTATCATGTTTGCAAGAGGAAATTCTGGGGCAAAATACTCACAGATTCTTTTGTGAATATGTCATTTGCCTTATATCTCAGCCATCCTTCCAGAATCTTCTGTTCATTGTCAGCAGCAAGAAAGAATGAAAGGATCTCTGGTGAGTTTTTTTTTCAGTTTTTATTTCTCATTTGTTTTCCATTCCATTATATAAACCTAAAGATGTTCAAGAATTAAAAAACAAGGGGGTGGGAAGGTGGCTCAGTGGTAGAGCGCTTGCCTTGCATGCATGAGAACCTGGGTTCCATTCCTCAGCACCACATAAGGAAAAAGAAAAAAGCCGGAAGTTGTGGCTCAAGTGGTAGATTGCTAGCCTTGAGCTGAAGAGGTGGGGGACAGCGCCCAGGCCCAGAGTTGAGGCCCTTCGACTGGACCCCCCCCCCCCAAAAAGAATTGAAAACAATACCAGCCACACAGATTCAGCCTCAGGAACATATTCTTAAATCAGATAAAGATGGCTTGTAGATTTAGCAGATTAAATGGTTATATTCTTTTTAAGTTGAATGCATATTTGTTTCAGAATGTCTATGTTTTGTGTTGTCATAAAGTTGATTCACACTTGTTATGTGATGTAATGATACCAAGGAGGTTATATCTCATGAAAGGTGAAGGATAGATTGCAACCAGATCACATCCTCATGAGTAACATTAAACTAATTCAATGACATTTTCCTGGAATTGCTGAAATAGTCTGGTCACACAGAACTTCATGTGTTCTAAAGGAATGATTAACCTATATGTCCTTAAATTAATCTCCATATCTACTTTTTGAGCTACTTCATGATCTTGGTCTTACTTGAAACTATATTTGTTGCTAAACTTTATGGTCTTCCTACAAAACCCTGTTTTCTAAAGTATCCACACAAGATTCCTTTCCTCTATATTCTCCCTCCATTCTTGATTTTCTACTCACTAGTGTTGGTTATTTTTCTCTTCCTCACTCTTTGTATCTATCTTTGAATCATTTTTTTTTTTTTGCTTTTTGCATTCCATCTTTCCTCCATATGTGTCTCAGTTGTTTCTTTTCTTCAAATGATCTATCTGGGAGCTAGTTTTTCTTAGTAATCAGTTTTACTTTGCTGACATGGCTCTTATGATTAGCATTTTTCTTACTCATTGTTTAGGAAAATTGTTTCCTAGAGAGTTCTACAGGATTCCAGAACCAAAGACAATTAGAGAAACACAAAAACATAAACAGATAGACTTAGGGGAAATTAGGGTTTTGAAGGCTCTCTGGCACTTGGTCCCTGGGTGCCAGCAAGCAAGAATATTTCCTTGAGTGCACATAGGGAAGATTACAACTGATAACATGTAAAAATGAAGTATCTATATTAATATTACAATCAGAGCCACAACCGGTTGTGGGGGAAACATATTTCCTTTTTCTCCTGAGACAGAGACTGGTACCCAGAGAAAATGCAGACATGACGTTCACCTTACCTAGCCCTCAAGGTCAACAGCACCTCAGTTTCAGCTGCTATCTTTCCAAAACTAAGGAAAAGGCCTGCACTCCAGTTTCTGAACCCTCTCCAGAATTCTCTTTTAAGCCTTCTGCAGCCAGCTCTCAGTGCTCTCAGTGCTGTGAGGCTGGAATTCCAACCTCTCCATCCTTTTCCCCCTCAGCTCAACTTCAGAGTTCCATACAGAAAAGTAGTTCCTTCCCCCAATTGATACTCTACAAGAAAATCAGATTTCTCCTGCTTCTGTTATCTTTGGTATAACTTCATTTGATGTGGTATTCAGTTTTGTTTTTCCTTTCCACTATTTTTGAATATTTTAATTTACTGCCAGTTTAAGATTTGAAGTACTTTTGATAAAAAAAAATAATACTGTGATGAGGTCTTTTCTATTAGAAATATCACTTGTTGCAAAATCTCACAGATGTTTCCTCCAGAATTTATTTTGATCTCTGAGGAATTTCACTATTAACTAACAAAAGTGGAAATATATCCTTAGCGATCTACTGTTGAAATGACTCAGGAATATGTGCCACATTTGATCATTTGGTCATATTTATCATTTTTGTCATCTTGAGTGTTCCTTGACCCTGCATAAATTTGCCTCCACCTTCCATGAAGGCCTATTAAAATGAAAATCTTGTCAAGGAACATTTTATTCCCCTCCCAACTATATTTTGTATTGTAGAATGTAGGCAAACTTTACAAAACTTCATGGTAGCAGTTCTTTTTTATGTAGGAAGGAAATATCAGGGTATCTATGACCACATTTCAATATTTAGTATTTAAACCAAACATGGTTAACCTAGGATATTTTTTTCTTTTTTTGGGGGGGGGGTCCAGTCGTGGGGTCTGAACTCTGGGCCTGGGCGCTATCCCTCAGCTCTTCAGCTCAAGGCTAGCACTCTACCACTTGAGTCACAGTGCCACTTCAGGCTTTTTCTTTTTGCTTATGTGGTGCTGAAGAATCAAACCCAGGGCCTCAGGCATGCAAGGCAAGCGCTCTACCACTGAGCCCAACCTAGGATATTTTTATATGGGAACTAAATCAAATCTTATAAGGGCCCCAAAAATCATTAGCTTCTTTCTGCAGTACTGCTACTGTTTTTTAACATTCATGTGGACAGTGCTTTTCATAGATCTGGTCATGTTCTATGTTCTGTATTCCATGTGATATTCTGAATATGTTCTGTTTGCTTATTATAATACTTGTTAATAGAAGATCTAAATAGAATGTATGGTCATGTAGTACATGTAAATGCAGGAAAAGTATTTGTGTAATTCATTGTTACCCTGAATTGTACTAAAATTTTATCAAAAAATGATAATATAATTTTTAAGATACCACCTTAGGCGTATTGTTGTCATGACAGATTATTGTCTCCTTAGAATTTTTTTTTTTTTTTGGCGGGGGGTCTGGTCCTGGGGCTGAACTCTGGGCCTGGGCGCTGTCCCTCAACTCTTCAGCTCAAGGCTATTGCTCTACCACCTGTGCCATAGCGCCACTTCTGGCTGTTTTCTTTTTGCTTATGTGGTGCTGAGGAGTAGAACCCAGGGCCTCATGCATGCAAGGGAAGTGCTCTACCACTGAGCCACCTTCCCAGCTGTCCGTAGAATTTTTACCTTGTCTCTATTGCTAGCAGCAGAAATGTGTTTGCATGCATTAGGGAAACTGTAATTTTTTATTGGTCTTGGGCTTCAATTCTGGGCCTGGCTGTTGTCAATCAACTTTTCGGGTCAAGGTGAGTGCTCTACCCCTTGAGTTACAGTGCTAATTTCAGTTTTCTGGTGGTTTATTGGAGATAAGTGTCTCATGGACTTTCCTGCCTGCACTGGCCTTGAACCATGATCCTCAGAACTTAGCCTCCTGAGTAGTATGGATTACATGCATAAGCCACCAGCACCCTACAAATCTGTGTATTTTAATGACCAGGTTTATATATTGTCAAATATTTCTAATTTGCTATTTAATTCTCCCAGTGAATAGATAACACAGCAAGCTGCAAACATTTTATGTAAGACAAAAGCATACCTGCAGCATAATGAAATTCCAGATTGGAGTTCTCATAACCCAGGTCTGATTTCTTGATGGACATGTGCCATTACAGAATTTATCATTTGATGATGTGGCTGTGGACTTCACCTGGAAGGAGTGGCAGGATCTGGATCCTGGTCAGAGGACCCTTCATAGAGATGTGATGCTGGAGACCTATAGCAACCTCATGTCCTTGGGTGAGCAAAGGTCATTTTTACTTGGAAGATCAAGTGTTTTTATTTTATTAGACATTAGACTGTTTAGGTTATTTAGAGATAAGATTCCAGTCCATGGGAAGTTTCATTTCTTTCTAAGGGAAACTTCAACTTGATTATATGTAACTCAAGAGCTAATTTTATTCTCACTATTTAAGAAAGCAAATCAGTAGTTGGAAAAAAATCCTAAACTATGTTCCACTAATACGAGACTGACTTCCCAGACTTGGAATGATTATTGAGGTGGATCTGCAGTCTAGATAGAATATACATTACTACTGATTATGATGTGGAAATCAGTAGTTGAAAGTGTGTATTTGTACGCCAAACCCGATATAGAGTTTAGTGCTTCAAGCTTTGAATTCTAGATACTCTGGAGGCTGAAATCTCAAGATTTTGGTTTGAAGCCAGCAACTGTAGAAAAATGACCATGAGACTCTTATCTTCAATTAACCATTCAAAAACTAGAAATGTAGCTAAGATTCAAACTAGTACAATGCTATCTTTGAGCAAAAGAGCTGAGTTCTAGCCACACAATTGGCACAATAAACCAAAGTTGGGGAAACTCCACAATTGGGCTGTTAAGAATTGAGAAACCATGGGCTGGGAAGGTGGCTCAGTGGTACAGCGCTTGCCTTGCATGCTTGAGGCCCTGTGCTTTGATTCCTCAGTACCACATAAGCAGAAAAAAAAGCTGGAAGTGATGCTGTGGCTCAAGTGGTAGAATGACACCAAGACAGGGATTCTGATCAAGCTGCCAATTTTTATTTTTCACACAAGGGTATTTATATGCTTGGAATAAGTAAGCTTTTTCCTTGGCCGAAGCAGCTGCAGGGTGTTTGCTTAGGGCAAGGTGAAAAGGTGGTTGTTAGTAGCTGCAGGGTGTTTACTTAGGGCGGGGTGAAAAGGTGGGATCTGTAAACTCAGCCTCAAGATATTCCAGTGAGATAGTTAAGCCTATTATGTTGAGAGACTTAACTTTTGACTCCCAACACACACCCCCCCACAAAAAAAAACAATTGAGAAATAAGATTTAGTAGCAACCTTGGAAACAGGATGTCTGCGACCTTACATTAATGATGACCCAGCAAGAGCAATAGTTCTCCACTATTTCTTAATCACAGGGCTCTGTGTTCCTAAGCCTAAACTGATTGTCAAGCTGGAGCAAGGTGCAGAACCATGGATAAGAGAAGGCTCAGAAGAGAATTTCACAGGTGAGTTAAAGCATCTTGAATGGTAATGATGGGTCCAGAGCCCAGTTGGTCTGTTTAACTTGAGCTGTACAGAGCAATAGTATTCCTAGTGCTGCTGAGTCATGTATGGCAGAGAAGTAAGTGATCCTTTGTCTCAAGGAATTGTCAATCCAGAATTTACGTGGAGACAAACTGAATTTGGTATGCCAGTGTAGTTAATGTTAGCAATTCTCTTGTCTTTAGAGAAGTCATTCTTGAAGAAAGAAACACAATGAGAAATGTAGAAAAGGTGATCTCATTTTCCTTTAAACTAGTATGATGCAGGTGGGAGGAAAATAGGAGTATGCTAGGGCTGCTATCCTCTGATCAGGACAATTTCTTGTCAGTGGTGCTGGGCATAGAGTGAGATTCAGAATTGAAGCATTAAGAGTACATACATGAATAATTTGAGTAAATATTTCTTGGATAAAAATAGAAAAATCTGAAAAACAGAAAACATTGTTTTCTATTGTAAAATGGCAGTACTACTTTCTTAATTACTACATTGTGTAGAAAAGTATATATTCTGCATAAAACAATGCTTTATTATTTGAAAATCTTGTAACAGAATGTGAGGAAATATCTTTACATTAAGGAATTTATGGATCTCATTTATGTTTTTGTCTATTTTTCTATTATTCATTTAACATGTCCAAGAAATGGAGGATGTGATTAGCACCTGTCAGGAAAATCACAATGAATATCTGAAGTAACAATCATGAATAATAACACAGGGGAGGAAAAAGTGAGACTTATAAGAAGTTTTAATTTGAGCTCAAAACAGAAGTCAGAACTGATTAAGAATAATGGGAACTCCTTAGGGATGTGGATAGAAAAGCTCACTGGGTGTCAGAACATGGATGCTTTCAGTGAACCTGGTAAGATATGTGCTGCATATAGACCTCATGTGTCTTCTGTAGTTGAAGAATATAAACAGTGTGGAAGGTCTTTCACCGAGAAGACACACCTTATTCTCCCTCAGAGAACACAAACAGGAGAGAATCCTTATGAATGTAAAATGTGTGAAAAGATTTTTCACCTGTAAGGCATATCTTACTGTCCACCAGGATTACAGGCGTGAGCCACCAGCGCCCGGCAGAAATATATTCTATATACATTTTTCTATCTAACTTTGGGTGAAAATTACTGAGTTACATCATACATGCTTTCCATGGTGTTTAAATATGTAAATGAATGAGGTAGAACACAAAATACAATGGATGCCTAGCATACTTTTGCATTAAAAAAGCAGTTCATGGGTTGGAAAGTTGGCTTAGTGATAGAGTGCTTGCCTTGCATGCATGAGGCCCTGGGCTCGATTCCTCAGCACCACATAATCAGAAAAGGCTGGAAGTGGTGCTGTGGCTCAAGTGGTAGAGCACTAGCCTTGAGCTGAAGAGCTGAGGGACAGCACCCAGGCCCAGAGTTCAGGAACCAGGACTGTCAAAAAAAAAAAAAGGAAAAAAAAGCAGTTCATACATCCTGAAGTATATTCAGTAATAAGGAATGACTTTTAGTGGAAATATATGTTTTTGCTCTCAATTATTCAATAATTTCAGTGGGAACATTCATTTTTTCCAATTTAGTGTGTACATAAATATATAAATTAGTAGGTTTAATAATATCTATCTATCAGGAAATGGGCTGGATTTGTGTTTATTAGACAGTTTAACACTCTGCCTAAGACATTAAAAATTCTTCGCTTATAAGAAGGCTTTACGTTTTCACAATAAAAATAAATAAAAATTAAAAAAAGAAGGATTTACAGTTTTCCAGTCCATGTATCATGTTTGCCAGAGGAAATTCTGGGCCCAAAATCTCACAGATTCATTTCTGAATGCATCATTTCCCTTAAATCCCAGCCATGCTTCCAGAATCTTCTGCTCATTGTCAGCAGCAAGACAGAATGAATGGATCTCTGGTGAGTTGTTTTATTATTTTTCATTTGTTTTCCATTCCATTATATGAACCTAAAGATGTCCAAGAATTAAAAACAATACCAACCACACAGATTCAGCCTCAGGAGCATATTAATAAATTAGATAAAGAAGGCTTATAAATTAGCAGATAAAGATTGCTTCTAGGATTAGCACATTAAATGGTGATATTGTTTCTAAGTTGAATTCAGATTGGCTTCAGAATGTCTAGGTTTCATCTTCTCATAAAATGTAGTCATACCTGTTACTTGATGTAATGACACCAAACAGGTTAGTTCTCATGGAAGGTGAAGGATAGATTGCCACCAGATCACTTCCTCATGAGTAACATTAAACTATCTCAATGAAATTTTCTTGGAATTGCTGAAATAGTGTGGTGATGCACACCTTCGTGTGTTCTTAAGGAATGATTAACCTATATGTACTTAAATTACTTTCCATATATAGTTCTTGGACCACTTCATGGTCTTGGTCTTACTTGAAACTTCACCTGTATTTGTTGCTAAGCTGTATGGTCTTTCTACAAATTCCTGTTTGTTTTCTAAAGTATTCTCACGAGATTTCTTTCCTCTATTTTCTCTCTATATTTTTGATTTTCTACTCACTAGTGTAGTTTATTTTTCTCTTTCTCTCTCGTTGTATCTATCTTTCTATCATTTTTTTCTTTTCTCATTCCCTATTTCCTCCATATGTGTCTCAGTTGTTTCTTTTCTTCAAATGATCTATCTGGAACAAGATTTTCTTAGTGATCAGCTTTAAGTTGCTGACATGGCTCTTAGGATTGACATTTTTTTTTACCTGTAGTATAGGAAAATTATTGCCTAGAGAGTTCTACAGGATTCCAGAAACAAAGAAAATTAGAGAAACACAAAAACACAAAAAGATAGACGTACGGGAAACCAGGGTTTCAAAGGCTCTCTGGCACTTTGTCCCTGTGCGCCAGAAAGCTAGCATAGTTCCTTGAGTGCACACTGGGAAGATTACCATTGATAACATGCAAAAATGAAGTATCTATATTAATAGTACAATCAGAGCCACAATTAAATCTTATAAGGGCCCAATCAATCATTAGTTATTTTCTGGAGTACTGTTATTGTTTTTTGAACATTCATGTGGACACTGCGTTTCATAGATCTAGCAATGCTCTATGTTCTGTATTCCATGTGATATTCTGAATGTGTGGTGCTTGCTTTTGAGAGTACTTATTAATAGAAGGTCTAAATAGGATTTATAGTGAAGCAGTATGTTTAAATGAGGAAAAATATTGGTTTAATTCATTTTTACCCTGGTATGTACTGAAATTTTATCAAAAATGATAATATAATTTTTCAGACACCTCCTTAGACTTAATGTTATCATGCCAGATTATTGTCTCCTTAGAGTTTTTATCTTGTCTCTATTGCTAGCAGCAGAAATGTGATTGCATGCATTATGGAAACTGTAATTTTTTATTTCTTTTGGGGCTTGAATTCTGGGTCTGTTTATTTTCCCTCAGCTCTTCAGGTCAAGGTGAGTGCTACCACTTGAGTGACAGTGCTACTTTCATTTTCTGGTGGTTTATTGGAGATAAGTGTCTCATGGACTTTCCTGCCTGGGCTGGTCTTGAACGTTGATCCTCAGACCTCAGCCTCCTGAATAGCTAGGATTACAGGTATAAGCCACCAGCGCCTTGCAAATCTGTGTATTTCAATGACCAGGTTTATGTATTGTCAAATATTTCTAGTTTGGTATTTAATTCTCCCAGTGAATAGCTAACAAAGCTAGCTGCAAACATTTTATGTAAGACAAAAGCATACCTGCAGCATAATGAAATTCCAGGTTGGAATTCTCATAAGCCAGGTCTAATTTCTTGATGTTAATGTGCCATTACAGAATTTATCATTTGATGATGTGGCTGTGAACTTCACCTGGAGGGAGTGGCAGGATCTGGATCCTGGTCAGAGGACCCTTCATAGAGATGTAATGCTGGAGATCTATAGCAACCTCATGTCCTTGGGTGAGCAAAGGTTATTTTGACTTGGAAGATCAAGTGCTTTTATTTTAGTAGACATTAGACTATGTTATTTAGGGAGAAGATTCCAGTCCATTCCCAGGTAAAAAACTGCTAGTATAAAAGCCAGTCAAATTTGAGTCTGAGAGCTTGGTGCTGTTTGTCTTTCACACTAGTGCTTGAGCCACAATTCTATTTTGGCTTTTGTTTTGGGGTATATTCTGTATTTCCGTGCCCAGGTTGGTTTCAAGCCTGCCTCTTCTGATCTCACCTCCTAAATGTAGGATTACAGGTGTAAGCCTTTGGACCATTACATTTTCAAAAAAAAAAAAAAAAAAGATTAGGAGTCATGGGAAGTGTCATTTTTTTCTAAGGGAATCTTCAACTTCATTATATCTAACACAAGAGCTAATTTTATTCTCATTTTTTAAGAAGGCAAATCAGTAGTCGGACAAAAGTTCTAAGCTATGATCCACTAATAGGAGACTGACTTGCCAGACTTGGGTAATTATTATAGGTGGATCTGCAGTCTAGAACGTACATTACTACTGACAGTATGCTCTGGAAATCAGTAGGTGAAAGTGTGTATTTGTAAACCAAACCTGATACAGGGGTTAGTGCTTCAAGCTACAAATCCTAGATACTCCGGAGGTGACATCTGAAGGTTTCAGTTTGAAATGAGCAGCTGTAAAAAATTGACCATGAGACTCTTGTCTCCAATTAACCATTCAAAAACTCGAAATGTAGTGAAGACTCAAACTAGTAGAATGCTAGCTTTTAGCAAAAGAGCTGAGTTCAAGCCACACATTTGGCAAAATAAACCCAAAGCTGGATGCAACTCCACAATGGAGCAGTTAAGAATTGAGAAACCATGGGCTTGGAAGTTGACTCAGTGGTAGAGGAATTGCCTTCCCTGCATGAGGCCCTGTGTTCGATTCTTCAGCAGCACATAAGCAGAAAATAAAAGCCGGAATTGGCATTGTGGCTCATGTGATACAGTGTTAGCCTTGAGCTGAAGATCTGCCGGACAGTGCCCAGGACCAGAGTTCAGGTCCCACAACCAGACTGTCCCCACAAAAACAATTGAGGAACCAGATTTAGGAGCAACCTTGTGAACAGGATGTCTGCGACCTTACGTTAATGATGACCCAGCCAAGATAAATCGTTCTCTACTATTTCTTATTCACAGGGCACTGTGTATCTAAACCAGAATTGATTGTGAGGCTGGAACAAGGTTCAGAACCATGGATAAGAGAAGCTTCAGACAAGAATTTCACAGGTGAGTTAAAGCATCTACAATGCTAATGATGGGTCCAGAGCCCAGTTGATCTGTTTATCTTCAGCTGTACAGAACGATAGTATTCATAATGCCCCTGAGTCATGTATGGCAGTGAACTAGGTAATCCTTTGTCTCAAGGAATTGTCAATCCAGAATTCACTGGGGACAAACTGAATTTGGTGTGCCAGTGTAGTTAATATTAGCAACGCTCTTTGTCTGTAGACAAGTCATTCTTTAAGAGCAAAAGACAATAGGACATGTACAAAAGATCTCATTTTCTTTTAAACTAGTATTGTGCAGGTAGGAGGAAAATAGGAGAATGGTAGTGCTGCTATTGTCTCATCAGGACAATAGCTTATGAGTTGTGCTGGGCATAGAGTGACATTCAGAATGGAAGCATTAAGAGTACGTAGATGAATAATTTGAGTAAATATTTCCTAGAAAAAAGTAGAAAAATCTGAAATACAGAAAAACATTATTTTCCATTTTAAAATGTCAGTACTACATTCATAGTTAGTATATTGCAGAGAAAAGTTTTATTTTCTGCCTAAAACAATGCTTTGATATTTGAAAATCTTGTAACACTTAAAATGTGAGAAAATACCTTTACAGTAAGGAATTTATGGATCTCATTTATGTTTTTGTCTATTTTTCTGTTATGCATTTTAGATGTCCCACAAATGGAAGATGTGATTAACACCTGTCAGGAAAGTCACAATAAATATCTCTCTGAAGTAGCAGTCAGGAATAGTAACCCAGGGGAGGAAAAAGTGAGACTTATAAGAAGTTTTAATTTGAGCTCAAAACAGAAGTCAGAACTGATTAAGAATAATGGGAACTCCTTAGGAATGAGGACAGAAAAGGTCACTGGGAGTCAGAACATGAGTGTTTTCAGTGAAACTGGTAAGATGTATGCTGTATATAGTCCTCATTTCTCTTCTGTAGTTGAAGAATATAAACAATGTAAAAGGTCTTTCACCGAGAAGACACACCCTATTGTCCCTCAGAGAACATACACAGGAGAGAAACCATATGAAAGTAAAATGTGTGGAAAGATTTTCACCAGTAAGGTATATCTTACTGTCCACCAGAGAAGACACAAAAATGAGAATCTTTTTGAATGTAACATGTGTGAAATGTCTTTTACCTCGAAGTCAAACCTAACTCTCCACCAGAGAACGCACACAAGAAAGAAACCTTATGAATGTAACATTTGTGGAAAATCTTTCACCTGGAAATCAAACCTCACTATCCACCAGAGAACACACACAGAAGAGAAAACTTATGAATGTAACATGTGTGGAAAGTCTTTCGCCAAAAAGGCATGGCTTACTATCCACCAGAGAACACATACTAGAGAGAAACCTTTTGAATGTAACATGAGTGGTAAGTCTATCACCCAGAAATCAAAGCTTACTGTTCACCAGAGAACACAAACAAAAGAAAAACCTTTTGAATGTAACATGTGTGTTAAGTCTTTCACCCAGAAGTCAACTCTCACTGTCCATCAGAGAATACACACAGGAAAGAGAACTTATGAATGTAACGTGTGTGGAAAGTCTTTCACCCAGAAGTCCCACCTTACTTACCACCAGAGAAGACACACAGGAAAGAAACCTTATGACTGTAACATGTGTGGAAAGTCTTTTATCCGGAAGTCAGAGCTTACTGTCCACCAGAGAAGACACACAGGAAAGAAACCATATGAATGTAACATGTGTGGAAAGTCTTTCACCCAGAAGGCACACCTTACTGTACACCAGAGAACACACACAGGAGAGAAACCTTATGAATGTAACATGTGTGGAAATTCTTTCACCAAGAAGTCAAACCTTACTGTCCACCAGAGAACACACACAGGAAAGAAACCTTATGAATGTAACGTGTGTGGAAAGTCTTTCACCCAGAAGGCACACCTTACTGTCCACCAGAGAACACACACTGGAAAGAAACCTTATGAATGTAACGTGTGTGGAAAGTCTTTCACCCAGAAGGCACATCTTACTGTCCACCAGAGAACACACACAGGAAAGAAACCTTATGAATGTAACATGTGTGAAAGGTCTTTTACCTGGAAGTCAAACCTTACTGTCCACCAGAGAACACACACAGGAAAGAAACCTTATGAATGTAACGTGTGTGGAAAGTCTTTCACCCAGAAGCTACACTTTACTGTCCACCAGAGAAAACACATGAGAGAAACCTTATGAATGTAATGTAACATGTGTGGAAAGTCTTTCACCAAGAAGTCAAACCTTACTGTCCAACAGAGAACACACACGGGAAAGAAACCTTATGAATGTAACATGTGTGGAAAGTCTTTCACCAAGAAGTCATACCTTACTGCCCATCAGAAAACACACAGGAAAGAAACCTTATGAATCTCATATGTGTGGAAAGTATTTCAGCCAAGAGCTACAAGTTACTGTCCACCAGGGAGCACACACAGGAGAGAAATTTTATGCTTGTAAGCTTGTGGAAATTCTTTCACCCAAAACATACACCTTTCTGTCCATCAGAAAAAAACCCACCAGAGAGAAATGTATGTAGCAGGCATGGAAATTCTTTCGCCTGGAAGGCACAACATCCATCACAGAACACAAGGAGAGAAACCTTATGAATGCAACCAGTGTGGAAAGACCTGGAGGTCACAGCTTAACACACATAAGTTGATTCACACAAATGAAATAACTTAGGATTGTACCAAATGGGAAAGTCTTTGATCTGTAAGAAAATTAAAATTGCAATACAGAACCAATACAGGATAGAGACCTTATGATATAGCAGATGTGGAGTCCTCCAACTACAAGACACAGCTCAGGGTTCATCACAGAACACACGAAACACACACACACACACACACACACACACACACACATACACACACAGGAGGTCAGGTGCGGCTGGTGCCCTATTGGCCACATGGTAGATGGTGGGGTCTGGCATCTTGTCTTCATGCAGGGGGAAGGAAATTCCCCATCCATCACTTGCTTCCCAAATGATGGGTGTGGCTGGATCCCTGGAAGCAGGCATGGACATTTGGCTGATATGTTACTCAATCTGTTAGTTCAGTTTGTGGGACTGGGAATTTCCTGTAGCCCTGCCTCCTGCTTAGGCCCTATTTAGGCTGCACCAGCAGTGGCACCAGATGCTATGCCACATGTCCCTGTGATCATATCCTGTGTCCTGTCTCCTGGCTTGTCTCTGGTCATCCTAGTGTCCCAATTCATCAATCTCTTGGTGCTGATTGGTTTCTGGGTGTAGTTTTTATTCCTTTTTTCCTTTCTGTCCTGTTTCTAAGTTGTCTAAGTGTATTTGTGGACTGCAAGTCTTTGTTACAACAGGCTGCTTGCAGACTGCTAGCTGTGTAATAGACTCCAGTATTCCATCTTCCATAAAGTGGCTTCCAACAAATATACTGTCTTCTTTTACAGAAACACAAAGGTTGACCAAGCATTACAATTTCTAGAGCCAAGATAGATGCCATTGTATAGTTATGTAATTAAAGATATCTTGGAGGCATTTAGAAAAAAATGTCTGTTACATCAGAAAGTGCTTAATTAGTAAACCAAGACCAAGACTCCATATCCTATATAAGCCAATCATTCTAGATATGTCCAGAGCAGTTTGGTTACATGAAGAGCTCTACTTTCACACTTTCATGAAGGAATGTTTTTGTTCCAATATCAGGTGTTGAACTCAGGAACTGAGTTGAAGCCAGGTGGAGCTGGCTTCAAGATGAGATTCTCTCATCTTGGCCTCTATAAAAGCTAGGAATCAAAGCATGATCTCTGTGGGCTGTTCTGAAGAAATCTACCTCTGGGAGCAGGAGGTTTCCTTCAGTGCTTCAGCTCAGGCTTCCTGTGGCTTCAAAAATTTCAGTATTTATTTCAATTGTTCAAAAATAAAACTCCTCTTTACAGTATTTTCACAATAAAAAAAGAATCCTTAAATCCTGTCTATGATTCTATTTATAAGATAAGGACAGTGGACTTCACATTGCAAGATTTAGCTAGTTGCTCCCTTGACCTCTTCCCTCACACTATTCACCCTTCTGCTTTTTTGTGTGTGTGGGGAGGGGGAGGTCCAGTCTTGTGGCCTGAACTCTGGGCATGGGTGCTGTCCCTCAGCTCTTCAGCTCAAGGCTAGCACTCTACCACTTGAGCCACAGGGCCACTTCCAGAATTTTTTTTCTTTTCATTTTTGTGGTGCTGGGGAATTGATCCCAGGACCTCATGCATGCAAGGCAAGTGCTCTAACAGTGAACTAACTTCCCAGCCCAACACTTCTACTTATCTACAGAGGCCTAGTAAAAAAAAAATAGGGGATGTGGCACTGTAGTTCAAGTGGTAGAGCGCTTGCCTTGAGCTGAAGAGCTGAGGGACAGCACCCAGGCCCAGAGTTCAAGCCCCATGACCGACCAAAAAAAAAAAAAATTAATGTAATTTTGGGCTGGGAAGGTGGCTCAGTGGTAGAGAACTTGCCTTGCATGCCTGAGACCCTGGGTTGGATTCCTCAGCACCACATAAGCAAAAAGCAAAAAGCCGTAAGTGGCACTGTGGCTCAAGTGGTAGAGCACTAGCCTTGAGCTGAAGAGCTGAGGGACAGCGCCCAGGCCCAGAGTTCAGGCCCCACGACCGGACCCCCCCCCAAAAAAATAGGGGGATTGGGAGGCACTTGTGTGTGCCTTTGGCCTTCCTACTTGTACCACACACACACACACACACACACACACACACACACACACACACACACACACACACACACCATCCATTTGGAAATCACTCATTCTCTCATGTTTACAAACAATGCTTTCTGAGAAGGGATGTTTCACAGACTGGAGTCCTACCTAGGCCTGTGATATAGCTCAAATTATGAACCAACATATTTATTTAAAGTATGCCTGATGATAACATTTTATTAATGTTTTGTATTATTTTTGTTATTTTCATTTGGCCAACACTTTGTTTGAACTCAGAATTTAAGGGACTTAATACTCACTGAATGGGTAAAATACTTTTTCCTCCTTTTAATTTAAGACCAGCAATTAAAAATGAGCAATTAAACTGCCTCATGTGTGGAATCCTAGCTACTCAGGAAGCTGAAATTAGATAGTATTATTAGGCCATCCCATGCAAAATCTTCATGAAAATGGTATCTTAGCCAATAAAAGTATGGCTCTGGTCATATGTGCCTATCTTTTTCTACTACCCGTGAAAGGTAATTATAAAATTAGTGTGTCGAAAGGCCCAGGCAGAGAAGCAAGACCCTAAGGTGAAAAATCAGTGATACAAAAGGGCATCTGGTATAGAAGGTAAAGGAAGTCTCACAAATTTTTGCCCTGAATTCAACCTGAGGACCAATAATATGATCTGTGTAAACAATACATTCTTCCAAATATTTAGTGGAAGAATTTGGATATGGATTACAGAATGATAAGTAAACAGTCCTTTACCAAGTGATTGCAAAAGGACCTGCATCCTGTTATGTGGACACCATGAGTCCTGCTTGGATCAAGTAATTAAGATCTCCTGATCTAACAGGGCACTGGTGCTTCACATCAGAATTCTTAGTTGCCCAAGAGTAAGAGGTTTAAAGATCGCAATTGAAAGGCAAACTAGGTAGGATTTGCTGTGAGAGTGTTATGGCCAATTATCATATTTCCTACAAGTAGTGTCAACAATTTTGTCCCTTTGTTACCAAAGCCCAGTGACATTACCGAGGCCCTGAGTAGAAAGCACTCCAAGGCCAGGGAAGATATTTTGTAAAATGGATTTTTGGCCCTTGTGCAGAAAAGTTACCATTCTTGTATAAGCCTACAGTCCTCCATAGGGTATAGTCATTGTGCTCAATTGAAGTTGATTTTGAAATATCTTATTAGCCAGGGTAATGATAGAGTGTTATGAATAGTTGGCTATCTTTTGTCATGTGAATTCACATGCACATATCTTTATGTTTCTGACTAGTTCATAGGTCCTTGCAGAGGTTCAAGTTACTATGCAGGACAATGAGACCTTCAAAGAAAGAACCCAACATATAAAATGTGGCCAAATATTTCAGTATACTTGAAACAGTATTATAAGAAAAGAAGGAATCAAGTAGTGATGATTTAAGGTCCCAGAATAATAATATATTTGAACGAGAAGACTGTGGTCTTTTGCTGTGTGTACATAGATGTAGGAGAAAACCTCTTTTTAGTCTGAGCTGTTCAGACCAGTTTAAGCATTTTTGTTGTTTTTCCCTTTCTGATTGCACTTTATTTCAAGGCCACTCCCAGGTGCGAATGACAGGATATTTAGTTTCAGCTCATTCTAAAAGCTATGTCCTCAGAAGAGAAGTGGTCATCCATGATGAGTACATATTCACCCTAGACATAATCACTAAGAGTGGGTTAAGTTACACAAGTTTTCAAAATGTCAAGAGTCCTACCACACGGTTCATCCTGTCGCCCTTTTCAAAATTAGGCTTTTTAAGAGTTCTGCCTTTGTATGAATATTTCAGTTCTAAATTAGATTATTTTCAATAGCCATTCAGTGAATATTACTGGATAAAGTATACAAATAAACTCATATTTATTTTAGAGAAAATTCTGATGTCATCAGCAGGGGCAGTTAATATGACTCAAATTGAGGACCCAAAGATTCTGCTCTCCAGAGATCTAAATATTTAACCAAGAACCTCTAATTCCCTAGCTATATGAACCCTAATGAGAGAACAAAATGTTAGGCGAACCCTTGTTTCTTCCTCAGGTTAACCTGGAATGATATACCTCAGAGTGACTGGAAGGGAAAGAAGCTGGGATACTGAGCACAGTGGGTACTGAACAAGGCTATCACAGGATTTTCACTAGACCCTCAGGGACCACCCAAGGCCCCCTTGCTTTACCTTGAGCACTTATATCTTTATGTTTGTCCAGCTCTAGGTCATTTTTCCTCCCATAATTAGCTTAATATTAAGTGTACATTTTTTTGTTTGCTAAATGAATTGAGAACTTCTTTTAAAATTATCTTTCATTTTTCTGGATCACTTACACCCTTGTATGAAGTCTCTGTTATAGACGTCTCAGTACTTTGAGTAGATGACTACCTGGAGCATCCACAGCCAACCATCTTTGCCTCACTTGTATATGGGATCTGAGAAAAACCCAGCCAAAACTGTATATGTACATTCTAACTTAAATGTTTTTTTTTTTTTTTACCAAAAGTTTAATGTGGAGACTTCATCTGATGTGGTGGAAGTTGGTTCGGCTCATGGTCTATGCCAGAACTCAAAATGGAAGGTACAGGAAAAAAAAGTTTGGTAAGGAGCCAGCTGAGGAGAGGAGAGCAGTGCCAAAGTCTTCATGCAATAGGCAAACCTGGCAAGCCCCTTGGGACAGGAGTGAGAAGCCCAGAGCAGGGTATGTGCTCCTCATCAGTCCACCACCAGCACAGCATGGCACCTGCAGCATGGGCCAAGGTGCACACGTGTTTCCTGCAGGGCTGACTGTTGACACAGGGACCTGTCAGAGCAGTCAGTGGCCTAATGTAATAGTCTTGTCCTATGTAGATGATACAATTACTTGTGGACTAGAAGAATTGGTAGTAAAACATTGTTAGATGAACTAGTAAAAATTCTTCAGGGTGTGTGTGTGAATGTGTGTGCCCTAAGAAGAAAAGAAATTGAAAAGTAGTTCAGAGAGAAATTCAATGACAAGTGTGGGACTTGAGTGCACAGCAAAATAGATCCATTATTATCACAACAAATAGGTGAAAAGGAAGGGTTTCCTTCACTTATTTTTACCAACCCTTACAAATCCCATTGTGTTCAAAATAATAACAGAAATGTATGCGTTAATGCTTAATGTTGTACAACAGCTAGTTTATAAATGACAGCAGAGTTCTGTTTGCGGTCCCTGAACTCTCTGGAAAGGAGGGCAATACTATTGGAAGTGAACTTATGTCACTTGTAAGTTTGTCTTTTAAATTCCAGAGGAAGCATTGATTAATTTAAATGAGCAGACTTTTTGTTTTGCTGGTCTTTAGGCTTGAACCCAGGGGTCAGGTGCTGTCCCTGAGCTGCATTTGCTCAAGCGTAGAACTCTACCACTTGAGCCACAGCACCACTTCTGGCTTTTTCTGTGTATGAGAACCTGAGGAATAGAACCCAGCTTCTCATTCCTGCGATACTAGCACTGTACCACTTAGCTACCTTCCCTGTCCTGTAAACAGACTTTTTGTGTTAAAAGAAGAAAGAATAGGTTTGTATGTAGTATCCACTTTCCATGTGAAAGTCTGAAGGCTCAACCCCTCAAGTGAAAGGAAGAAAGTAGAAAATGGAATGACAGGAAGTATACAGTTACAACTACAAAGAAAAGTAGAAGAACAAAGGCAATGAGCCAGTAATTAGGTTTTTGTTTGTTTGGGATTATTTCTTTTTTCTTTCAATTGTTAGCTGTGGGGTTTAAACTCAGGGAGGGCTTGGTATATTCCCTATGCTTTTCACTGAAAGCTGGCATGCTACCACTTCCAGCCAGAATGTCACTTCTAGTTTTCTGGCATTTAATTGGTGATAAGTCACAATGAATTTTCTGCTGATGTGGTGCTGAGAAGTGGAACCCAGTGCCTCATGTATGCAAGGCAAACCCTCTACCATTGAGCCACACTCGCAGCCCTGTCTCCTTTCTTAAAACAGTGTGGATGGGGCTGGCAATGTGGGTTAGTGATAAAGTGATTGCCTAGCATGCATGGAGCACTAATTTTGATATCTCGGTACCTAATAAACAACAACAGCCCCCAAATACCTCTAGAAGCACTGGTGTTGTAGCTGAAATGGTAGAGTGTAGCCTTCATCATAATGAAATTCAGGAACAGTTTTCAAGCCCTGAGTTCTAGCCCCAGGAATGTCAAACAAGACCAACAGAAAGAAGATGAAATGAGCAAATGAAAACAAAAAACCCCATGTCAGCAAGTTTCATTGATAAACACCACACACAAACACACACATAGACACACATACACAAATAGACTTTTATCAAACCATATTCCTCTCCTTTACCATGTCTGCTCTCCCTCCCTGCAGCAACTGCTACCTACATCCACTGGAGAACTTACTCTGTGTTTCTCTTGTTTTTGCATTCTAAAAAAATTTTATTGTGAAGATTAACATATAAAAGTAGTATCAATACTCATGAGAAAAATTCCAATCAAAAGTACAATAAAATAACAATTTCATACATGTTAGTGTGGCCATAGTTTTAAACAAAACAACGAAAATCCTTCCAAAGTCTAACAAAATCTAGGAAAGATGTGACAACAATGTGAACTTGGTGCATTTCTCTCCGGTATGTAAAACTATCAAAGATGGGACGAAAAGTCCTAAAAAGAACTGAATATAGAATTACATAGAAATATTGTCCAGTACTTCTACACTTGTACATAACTTAGAGAAAAACAAAGATTTCTATAAATACCATCAAATACGGACTAAGTTTCAAGAAAGACAAATACCACAAAGAAGTCCAAGAGTCTTTACAGAGATTTATTGAACTACTTATAACACACTCAGTCCTGTACAGCAGTCAAAATTATGTTTGACCACACTTTTTCAGCAAATCCATTAAAACTTCATTAGGATAGTCTAATGTTATGTGAATGTGATGTCTGACAAGATTTTAGGCAACCTTTACCATCCATGAGAACTTACCTCCTAGGTGTCATTGAATCCCAAAAAAGTGAGGCAACATTGTGGTCAAATTAAAAAATGAGAAGCAAACTAAAGCAAATCTGCACTTAACTAGAAGGCAAGATTTGATCATCTGCTAAATCTACAAGTCATCTTTAGCTTTTTTAGAAACATGTTCCTAAAGCCGAATCTTTTTTTTTTTCTGTTTTTTAATCTTGGACACAGTTAGGTTCATAAAATGCAATGTCAAACAGAGTGAGAAAAGAATCTCGTCAGAGATCCTTTCTTCTCTCTTGCTATTGACCATGAGTAAAGATTCTGGAACCATGGTGGGGAGAGAAGCCAAATGAGAGAGTCAGAAAGAACCTGTGTGATTTTACCCTAGAAGCTTCTGGTCAGATCATGATAGGTGGACTGGAAAAGCATAAAGCCTTCTTATGGGAGAAGAAACATTCCTGAATCATGTAGAGCTTTAAAGTCTCCTCTAAAGACAAATCCACAGAAGACTGAAGTCTTATGTATTACTGAACAGTATTAACAGAAAATACACTCCAAAATGTAGATCGATAAAATATAACAGAAACAACTTATATAGGTGTAGAGAGCTGCGAGAGGCCGCACCTGGAAGATGGCGCCGGCTTCCGCCCTCCGCCTTCCCGATGGCGAGTGCTCTCTGTGATAAACAACTCCTTATATGGCTAAGGCAAAGAATCTGGCTTGCTTCCGCGCACCTGAACCTATTGGTGGTTCCCACGTGGCGTATCAGGGTTGGCTACCCAGCAGGTACTTAAGGCTGTGGGGGATTCTCCCCGGGGTTGGGGTCAGAAGATTACTCAAAGGTCCTGAATAAACTGCAGAGAGAAGAGTCCGGTGTCGCGTCTTCCTTGCTGGTCGAGGCAGTAGCGACACGTGGTGGCCCGTACGGGGAACTCAGCCATAACCCCAACGAGGACTCAGAACTCTCTGCGGTCAGTGTGGTGCACCGGTAAGTTCCCAGGTAAAAGGGGAATCCGCGACAAAAGCGGGGGTAAGTCCCCAGGTAAAAGGGGAATCCTCAACAAAAGCGGGGTAAGTCCCCAGGTAAAAGGGGAATCCACGACAAGAGCGGGGAGTAAGTTCCCAGGTAAAAGGGGAATCCGCGACAAGAGCGGGGAGTAAGTTCCCAGGTAAAAGGGGAATCTGCGACAAGAGCGGGGGGATTTTTGCTCTTCTCGGTAGATAGAGAGAGTGAGAACCCGGGGCTAGTCAGTAGAGTAGCCAAAAGTGAAAGTAAAAGTTTGTTTACCAGCTTTAAATGTTTAAAACATGGGCGCTTCTTCTTCGCACCCAATTTTTTTGGCTCTCAATGAGCTACTGCACTCAAAAAAGTTAAAAATAAAAAAGAGTACTTTAGAGAGATTTTTGAATGAATGTGACATCGTTGTCCCGTGGTTCGCTGTCTCCGGAAGCCTCAAGGTGACCTCTTGGGAGAAACTAGGGAGGGACCTAGATTTTGCCTCTGAACAAGGAACGCTTAAGAGCGGAGTGAGACCAATATGGAAACTGATAAGAGGCTGTCTCGAGGACCAGCGTTGCAGTGAGGCGGTAGAGAATGGTCAGGCCGCCTTAGAAATGCTGCAGGAAGAAAGATCGGAAAGGGCAGACAGTGAAAAGGAGGAGAGCAGGGGGAGTTATACCCTGATTTTGCCGAACTAGAGACCTCTGAGTCTACAGACTCAGAGGAACTACAATCACTCATAGAACAAATAGAAAAAACAAAGATAAGAAAGAGGAGGAAAGGGAAGGAGAGAGAGGACCCAGATAAAGACGAATGCACGCCCTCCATGCACCGCCCCACACCTTCGGCCCCTCCGCTCTATGCGGAGGACCCCGGAAGTGGCAGCCCCGGCTGTTCTTTCAGCCCAGGCGTGTGGAAAGCGGTCAGAACCGAGTTACATCTAGCCTGTCCAATATTTCAGGATCCACAGGGACAGCAGTATCATGAACCCTTAGATTTTAAGGTTATAAAATCTTTAGCGGAGTCTGTGCGGACATACGGAATCACGGCCTCCTTTACTGTAGCCCAGGTGGAGGCCCTAAACAGACACTGCATGACACCCGGTGATTGGAGTGGGCTCGCAGGAGCTTGTTTGAGCCCAGGTCAGTATTTAGATTGGAAGGCCTTTTTGATTGAATTTGCTAGTGAAGAGGCTGCAGCCAATCAGGCTGCGGGAAACCCAGCTTGGGACAGAGATGTGCTGCTTGGACAGGGGAGATTCGCCAATCAGCAGATAGGCTACCCGGTTCAAGTTTATGAACAAATCAATAAAATTGGCATAAAGGCATGGAAGGCCTTACCAAATAAAGGCGAGGTGAGTAGCAATCTCACCAAAATCCTGCAGGGCTCTACAGAGCTGTTTTCGGACTTTGTTGCTCATATGGTCGAGGCTGCTGGCAGAATTTTTGGTGACCCAGACGCAGCCATGCCATTAATTAAACAGCTTGTTTATGAGCAGTGCACTAAGGAATGCAGAGCCGCCATAACCCCATATAAGAATAGGGGACTAGAAGCATGGATGAAAGTTTGCAGAGAGCTGGGTGGACCACTAACTAATGCTGGATTAGCTGCTGCTGTGGTGCAATTAACCCAGAAGAAAGGGGCTGGGAAGGTGGCTCAGTGGTAGAGCGTTTGTCTTGCATGCATGAGGCCCTGGGTTCGATTCCTCAGCACCACATAAGCAAAAAGAATTGAAAAAAGCCAGAAGTGACGCTGTGACTCAAGTGGTAGAGCGCTGGCCTTGAGCTGAAGAGCTGAGGGACAGTGCCCAGACCCAGAGTTCAGGCCCAGGAAAAAAACCTATTCAATAATCGCTGCAAATTTGTCTAAACAGTTGTCTAGTTATCTTTTAGGTAATTGAACTGGGGAGTTCGACAGCCTGATGGAACAGCTCAGGGTTGCTATCGTCATGGTGAACTCCACCCAAGTGGATGCCGGATTGGCGAAGGGGTTATCTTCATGGATCTCCGCTGCTATGAATCATCTTAAGGAATGGGCGGGTTTGGGAGCCCTGACAGGCCTCCTGGTGTTAACCTCCTTGGTATGTCTGTGGTGCATTTGCCAAATTAGAGGTTCTCAGCGTCGCAGTGCAGCCATGATTATCCAAGCCTTTACAGTCATTGGAGCAGGTCAGTCCCCCCAAGCGTGGCTTGCCACCCTAAAACAATGAACACAGATTGCAAAGCCAAAGTACTGCAGTTGAGAGGCATGAGTTTTGCCCTCGAGGAGAGCATGTTTGATTGCACACGGGTTCGATTCACCTTTTCCCGTCCTTGTGAAAAACGAATCAATGGACAGGCTGAGTCATCCCTAGAGAAAGTACCCTCTGGGAGAAGGCTTGTATGCAGTCCTTGCATTGCACAACAGGGATCAGACCTCTGTTCTCATCTGTATTCTTTAAACAAAAAATGGGGGAACTGTAGAGACCTGCGAGAGGTCGCACCTGGAAGATGGCGCTGGCTTCCGCCCTCCGCCTTCCCGATGGCGAGTGCTTTCTGTGATAAACAACTCCTTATATGGCTAAGGCAAAGAATCTGGCTTGCTTCCGCGCACCTGAACCTATTGGTGGTTCCCACGTGGCGTATCAGGGTTGGCTACCCAGCGGTACTTAAGGCTGTGGGGAATTCTCCCCGGGGTGGGGGTCAGAAGATTACTCAAAGGTCCTGAATAAACTGCAGAGAGAAGAGTCCGGTGTCGCGTCTTCCTTGCTGGTCGAGGCGGTAGCGACAGGCCAGCCTAAATAGGGCCTAAGCAGGAGGCACGTCTACAGGAAATTCCCAGTCCAGGCACTGGACTATCAGATTGAGTAACATATCAGCCAAATGCCCATGCCTGCTTGCAGGGATCCAGCCACACCCATCAGTTGGGAGGTAAGTGATGGATGGGGCATTTCCTTCCCCCTGCATGAAAAAAAGATGCCAGACCCCATGTGGCCAAAGGGCACCAGCCACACCTGACCTCCTTACTTAATATTACTGTATTATTAAATCAATTTATAAAATGTTACATCCTCTTTATCGTTTTGTAAACATTCAAAAATTTGCTTTTTGTAAAAGCCATATTTCTTGAGCTCCACCTCTGAAACAATAATTCTCACATTCACCAATAATTAAACATTCTTCTTTTGAATAGATTATCTCTTCCTTCTTCCTCATTCCTTCAATTCCTCTTTTCATCTCTTACTTCCCTACTCTTTCCTTCCTTTCTCTCAGGGTCTAGAAGTGATGCTGTAGCTCAAGTGGCACATGGTTTTATTTCTTTGTTAATTTCAATTTTTGTGAGAGATTGATCAATATCTTTGTGTACTTGATTATTTCCCCTAATGTCATATCTACTTTGGCCCTCTATGATATAACACAGGTGCGACACATCGTCCACATGGTCTTTTATTATACCTCACTCAGCAGAACAACTAAATGGGCTAAGAGTGAATCAATCACAAGTTTTTCATCACCAGTGATTAATTAAAGAAAAGTGCAAGCACTGAAGACACTTTGGGGTTCTCCCCCAAGACAAAAAGCAGGGCTGCGAAGGTGGCTCAGTGGTAGAGTGCTTGCCTTGCATGCTCGAGGCCCTGGGTTCGATTCCTCAGAACCACATAAGCAAAAAGAAAAAAAAGCGGGAAGTGGTGCTCTGGCTCAAGTGGTAGAGCACTAGCCTTGAGCTAAAGAGTTGAGGGACAGTGCCCAGGCCCAGAGTTCAGGACCCACGACCGGACCCAAAAACAAACAAACAAAATGCAGAGATTCTAGTCTTTATTAATCCATCATATTTTTTAAATATATATTTTATTGTAAAGATACTGTATAGATTGGTTATACCATAATATGAGTTAGGTCATTAATACATTTTCTATCGAGCATTGTTACCCCTCCAAGAAAGACTTTACTACTGTTATGACTTTTTCTAGAAAACCTTTCCATTTTTTCTACATATGATTTTTCTCCTCTTTGTGTGTGACGGTTTGTGTGTGTCTGTGTGTTTTGTATGTTCTGTGATGAACCCTGAGTTGTGTCTTGTAGTTCGAGGACTCCACATCTGCTATATCATAAGGTCTCTATCCTGTATTGGTTCTGTATTGCGATTTCAGTTTTCTTACAGATCAAAGACTTTCCCATTTGGTACAATCCTAAGTTATTTCATTTGTGTGAATCAACTTATGTGTGTTAAGCTGTCTTTCCACATTGGTCACATTCATAAGGTTTCTCTCCTTGTGTCTGTGATGGATGTTAAGTTGTGCCTTCCAGGTGAAAGAATTTCCATGCGTGCTACATACATAACATTTCTCTCTGGTGGGTTTTTTTCTGATGGACAGAAAGGTGTATGTTCTGCATGAAAGATTTTCCACATAGGTCACATTCATAAAATTTCTCTCCTGTGTGTGCTCTCTGGTGGATAGTAGGTTGTAGCTTCTGGCTGAAAATCTTTCTGCAAATATGACATTCATAAGGTTTCTTTCCTGTGTATTTTCTGATGGACAGTGAGGTTTGACTTCCAGGTGAAAGTCATTCCACACATGTTACATTCATAAGGTTTCTTTCCTGTGTGTATTATCTGATGGACATTGATGCTTGACTTCCAAGACAAGGACTTTCCACACGTGTTACATTCATAAGGTCTCTCTAATGTCTGTGTTTTCTGGTGCATAGTAAGGTTTCCTTTATGGGTGAAAGACTTTCAACACAAGTTACATTAATAAGTTTTCTCTCTAGTATGTGTTCTCTGATGGAGATTAAGATTTGATTTCCTGGTGAAAGATTTTCCACACATCTTACATTCATGAGGTTTCTCTCCTGTGTGTGTTCTCTGGTGCAGATTAAGATATGCCTTCCTGGAGAAAGACTTTCCACAAATGTTACATTCAAAAGGTTTCTCTTTTGTGTGTGTTCTCTGGTGGCGAGTAAGCTTTGATTTCTCAGTGAAAGACTTTCGACACGCGTTACATTCATAAGGTTTCTCTATATTATGTGTTCTCTGGTGGTGAGTAAGCGTCGATTTCTGGGTGAAAGACATTCCACACTTGTTACATTCATAAGGTTTCTGTCCTGTGTGTGTTCTCTGGTGGAGAGTAAGATATGCCTTCCACAAGAAAGACTTTCCACACATGTTACATTCATAAGGTTTCACTCCTGTGTGTGTTCTCTGGTGTCTAGTAAGATATGCCTTCCAGGAGAAAGACTTTCCACAAATGTTACATTCAAAAGGTTTCTCTTTTGTGTGTGTTCTCTGGTGGACAGTAAGGTGTGTCTTCCAAGTGAAAGACTTTCCACACATGTTACATTCATAAAGTTTCTCTCCTGTGTGTGTTCTCTGGTGTCTAGTAACATATCCCTTCCAGGAGAAAGATTTTCCACAAATGTTACATTCAAAAGGTTTTTCTTTTGTGTGTGTTCTCTGGTGAACAGTAAGCTTTGATTTCTGGATGAAAGACTTTCCACAAACATTACATTCATAGGGTTTTTCTCTAGTATGTGTTCTCTGGTGGACAGTAAGCTTTGATTTCTCGATGAAAGTCTTTCCACACTTGTTACATTCATAAGGTTTCTCTCCTGTGTGTGTTCTCTGATGTCTAGTAAGATATGCCTTGCATATGAAAGATTTTCCACAAATGTTACATTGAAAAGTTTTCTCTCTAGTATGTGTTCTCTGATGGAGATTAAGATATGATTTCTTGGTGAAAGATTTTCCACACATCTTACATTCATAAGGTTTCTCTCCTGTGTGTGTTCTCTGGTGCAGATTAAGATATGCCTTCCAGGAGAAAGACTTTCCACAAATGTTACATTCAAAAGGTTTCTTTTTGTGTGTGTTCTCTGGTGGACAGTAAGGTGTGTCTTCCAGGTGAAAGACTTTCCACACATGTTACATTCATAAAGTTTCTCTCCTATGTGTGTTCTCTGATGTCTAGTAACATATTCCTTCCAGGAGAAAGATTTTCCACAAATGTTACATTCAAAAGGTTTTTCTTTTGTGTGTGTTCTCTGGTGAACAGTAAGCTTTGATTTCTGGATGAAAGACTTTCCACAAACGTTGCATTCATAAGGTTTTTCTCTAGTATGTGTTCTCTGGTGGACAGTAAGCTTTGATTTCTCGGTGAAACACTTTCCACACTTGTTACATTCATAAGGTTTCTCTCCTGTGTGTGGTCTCTGGTGTCTAGTAAGATATGCTTTGCATATGAAAGATTTTCCACAAATGTTACATTGAAAAGTTTTCTCTTTTGTGTGTGTTCTCTGGTGGACAGTAAGCTTTGATTACTTGGTGAAAGACTTTTGACACATGTTACATTCATAAGGTTTCTCTCCTGTGTGTGTCCTCTGAGGGACAACAGGTTGTTTCTTCTCAGTGAAAGACTTTTCACACTGTTTACATTCGTCAACTACAGAAGACACATGAGGACTATATGCAGCACATATCTTACCAGGTTCACTGAAAATACCCATGCTCTGACAGGCAGTGACCTTTTCTATCCTCATCCCTAAGGAGTTCCCATTATTCTCAATCAGTTCTGACTTCGGTATTGAACTTAAATGAAAACTTCTTATAAGTCTCACTTTTTCCTCCCCTGTGTTATTATTCATGATTGCTACTTCAGAGAGATATTTATTGTGACGTTCCTGGCAGGTGCTTATCACATCCTCCATTTCTGGGACATCTAAAATGAAAAATAAACAAAAACATAAATGAGATCCATAAATTCCTTAATATAAAGATATTTCCTCACATTCTGTTACAATATTTTCAAATATCAGAGCATTGCTTTATGCAGAATATATATATTTCTCTTCAATGTAGTAATTAAGAAAGTAGTACTGACATTTTACAATGGAAAATAATGTTTTTCTGTACTTCAGATTTTTATATTTTTCTCAAGGAAATATTTACTCAAATTATTCATCTCCGTACTCTTAATGCTTCCATTCTGAATCTCCCTCTATGCCCAGCACCACTGATACAAAATTGTCCATATCCTATTTTCCTCCCTCCTGCAAAATACTAGTTTAAAATGAGATCTCCTTACTACATTTCTTATTGTCTTTTTCTCTTTATAAATGACTTCTCTACAGACAAATAGAAGTGCTAACATTAACTACACTGGAACAGCAAATTCAGTTCCTCTCCACAAGAATTCTGGATTGACAATTCCTTGAGACAAAGGATCACCTAGTTCTCTTCCATACATGACTCAGGGCACTAGGAATACTATTGCTCTGTACAGCTCAAGATAAACAGACCAACTTGGCTCTGGACCCAACATCACTATTCAAGATGCTTCAATTCACCTGTGAAATTCTCTTCTGAGTCTTCTCTCATCCATGGTTCTGCACCTTGCTCCAGCTTCACAATCAATATAGGTTTAGGAATACAGTGCCTTGTGAGTAAGAAATAGTGGAGAACTATTGCTCTTGCTGGGTCATCATTCATGCAATGTTGCAGACATCCTGTTCACTGGGTTGCTCCTAAATCTGGTTTCTCAATTGTTTTATTTTTGGGGGGTGGGATCGTTTTTGGGGCCTGAACTATGAGCCTGGGAGCTGTATCACATCTCCTAAGCTCAAGGCTAGCACTCTACCACTTGAGCCACAATGCCAATTCTGGCTTTTTTTCTGCTTTTTTCATGCTGAGGAATCGAGCACAGGGCCACAAGCATGCAAGGTAAGCGCTCTACCACTGAGGCACCTTCCCAGCCCATGGTGTCTCAATTCTTAACAGCTCCATGGTGTACTTTCCCCCAGCTTTGGGTTTATTTTCCCAATGTGTGTCTTGGACTCAGCTCTTTTGCTCAAATCTAGCATTCTACTAGTTTGTGTCTTGGCTACATTTCTAGTTTTTGAATGGTTAATTGGAGATAAGAGTATCATGTTCATTTTTCTACAGTTGCTGGCTTTAAACCAAAATCTTCAGATTTCAGCCTACAGAGTATCTAGGATTCCAAGCTTGAAGCAATGCAAACTATGTCAGGTTTGGCTTACAAATACACACTTTCACACTTTCACTACTGATTTCCAAATCATACTGACAGTAGTAATGTATATTCTATCTAGAGTGTAGATCCACCTATAATAATCACCCCAAGTTTGGAAAGTCAGTCTCCTATTAGTGGATCATAGTTTAGAACTTTTGTCCAACTACTGATTAGAAATCTTAAAGACTGAGAATAAAATTAGTTCTTCAGATACACATTATGAAGTTGAAGTTTCCCTAGGAAGAAATGACACTTCCCATGGACTGGAATCTTTTTTTTTTTTTAAACAAAATTTAATGGTCCAAAGGCTTACATTTCTAACCCTATATTTAGGAGGTAAGATCAGAAGAGGCAGGCTTGAAACCAACCTGGGCATGGAAATTCAGAATATTCCCCAAAACAAAAGCCAAAATAGAGTTGTGGCTTTAGCAGTAGTGTGAAAGGCAAACAACATCAAGCTCCCAGACCTGAATTTGGCTGGCTTTTATACTAGCAGTTTTTTTTACAAGGGAATGGACTGGAATCTTATACCTAAATAACATAGTCAAATGTCTACTAAAATAAAAGCACTTGACCTTCCAAATAAAAGTGACCTTTGCTCACCCAAGGACATTAGGTTGTTATAATTTTCCAGCATTACTTCTCTATGAAGGGTCCTCTGACCAGGATCCAGATCCTGCCACTCCTTCCAGGTAAAGTACACAGCCACATCATCAAATGACATCAGCTTCTGTAATGGCACATTTCCATCAAGAAATTGGACCTGGGTCATGAGAATTCCAATCTGGAATTTCATTATGCTGCAGGTATGCTTTTGCCTTACATAAAATGTTTGCAGCTGGCTATGGTATCTTTTTACTGGGAAAATTAAATAGCAAATTAGAAATATTTGACAATACATAAACCTGGCCACTGAAATAAACAGATTTTCAGAGAACTGGTGGCTTATGCCTATAATCCTAGCTATTGAGGAGGCTGAGGTCTGAGGATCAAGGTTCATGGCCAGCCCAGGCAGGAAAGTCCATGAGACACTTATCTCCAATAAACCACCAGAAAACTGAAAGTAGCACTGTGACTCAAGTGGTAGAGCACTCACTTTGCCCTGAAGAGCTGATGGACAATAACCAGGCTGAGAATTCAGGCCCCAAGACCAATAAAAAATTACAGATTCCCTAATGCATGCAAACACATTTCTGCTGCTAGCAATAGAGACAAGATAAAAATTCTAAGGAGACAATAATCTGGCATGATGACATTAAGTCTAAGGTAGTGTCTAAAAAATTATATTATTATTTTTGATAAAATTTTAGTATATATCAGTAGGTAACAATGTATTAAACAAATATTTTCTCTGCATTTACATTTATTGCTTCACCATAAATCCTATTTAGACCTTCTATTAACAAGTACTCTCATAAGCAAGCAGAACACATTCAAGATATCACATGGTATACAGAACATACAACATTCCTAGATCAAAGAAAAGCAGTGTCCACATGAATGGTAAAAAACAGTAACAGTACTCCAGAAAGTAGCTAAGGATTTATTGGGCCCTTAGAAGATTTGATTTAGTTCCCACATAAAAATATCCTAGGTTAACCATGTTTGGTTTAAATACTACATATTGAAATGAGGTCTTAGATACCCTGATATTTCCTTCTTATGTAAAAAAGAACTGGTACCATGAAGTTTTGTAAACTTTGCCTACATTCTACAACACAAAATATATGTGGGAAGGGAATAACATATTCCTTGAGAAGATTTTCATTTTGATAGGCCTTCATGGAAGTTGGAGGCAAATTGATAGAGACTCAAGGAACACTCAGGATGACAAAAATGATAAATATGACCAAATGCTCAAATGTGTTAAATATTCCTGAGTCATTTCTCCAGTAGATCCCTAAGGATATATTTCCACTTTTGTTAGTTAATAGTGAAATTCCTCAGAGATCAAAATCAATTCCTAGCAAATATCTGTGAGATTTTGCAACAAATGATATTTCTAATAGAGAAAACCTCATCACTGTATTATTTTTTTTTATCAAAACTACCTATCTTATACTGGCAGTGAATGAAAATATTTAAAAGTAGTGGTATGGAAGAACAAAACTGAATACCACAACAAATGAAGTTAGACTAAAGATAACAGAATCAGGTGAAATCAAATTTTCTTGTAGTTTATCAGTTGGAGGAAGGACGTACTTTTCTGTATTGAACTCTGAAGTTGAGCTGAAAGGGGAAAAGTTTTGAGAGTTTGGAATTCCAGCCTGACAGGACTGAGAGAACTGAGAGCTGGCTGCAGAAGGGTTAAAAGAGAATTCTGGAGATGGTTAAGAGACTAGAGTGCAGGCCTTTTCCTTACTGTTGGAAAGATAGCATCTGAAACTGAGCTGCTGTTGACCTTGAAGGCTAGGTAAGGTGAACTTCATCTCTGCATTTTCTCTGGGTGCCAGTCTTCTGTCTCAGGAGAATAAGGAAACATGTTTTCTTCGCAATGTGTTGTGGCTCAGATTGTAATATTAATATAGATACTTCAGTTTTCCATGTTATCAATGGTAATCTTCCCTGTGTGAACTCAAGGAACTTTGCTTGCTTGCTGGCAACCAGAGACCAAGTGCCAGAGAGGCTTCAGAACCCTGGTTTCCCCTAAGACTATCTGTTTATGTTTTTGTGTTTCTCTAATTTTCTTTGTTTCTGGAATCCTGTAGAACTCTCTAGGCAACAATTGTCCTATACAGTGGGTATGAAAAATGTCAATCTTAAGAGCCATGTCAGCAACATAAAGCTGATCACAAAGAAAAACTAGTTCACAGATAGATCATTGAAGAAAAGAAAAAACTGAGAGACATATGGAGGAAAGAGAGAAAAAGAAAAGTAAGAAAAAATGATTCATAAATAGATACAAAGAGAGAGAAACAGAAAAATAACCAACACAAGTGAGTAGAAAACCAAAAGTAGAGCGAGATTATAGAGGAAAGAAATCTTGTGAGGATACTTTAGAAAACAAACAAGATTTTGAAAAAAGACCATAAAGTTTAGCAACAAATATAGCCTCAGCTTCAAGTAAGACCAAGACCATGAAGTAGTCCAATAATTATATATGGAGAGTAATTTAAGTACATATAGGTTAATCATTCCTTAAGAACACAGGAAGGTGGATATGACCACACTATTTCAGCAATTCCAGCAAAATTTCATTGAGATAGTTTAATGTTACTCATGAGAATGAGACCTGGTTGCAATGTACCCTTCACCTTCCACGAGATATAAACTGCTCGGTGTCACTACATCACATAACAGGTATGACTACATGTTATGACAAGATGAAACCTAGACATTCTGAAGCCAATCTGAATTCAACTTAGAAAGAATATAACCATTTAATCTGCTAAACCTACAAGTAATCTTTATCTCCTAATCTACATGCCAAATTTTTCTAATTTATGAATACATTCCTGAGGCTGAATGTGTATGGTTGGTATTGTTTGTTATTCTTGGAAATCTTTAGGTTCATATAATGGAATGGAAAAAATGAGAAATTAAAAAAAAACTCACCAGAGATCCATTCATTCTGTCTTGCTGCTGACAATGAACAGAAGACTCTAGAAGCACGGCTGGGATATAAGGCAAATGACATATTCAGAAAATAATCTGTGAGATTTGCGTCCAGAATTTTCTCTTGCAAACATGATACATGGACTGCCATACCATAAAGCTGTCTTAGAAGAATCTTTAATGTCCCAGGCAGAGCATTAAAGTGTCCAAGAAACACAAATGCAGTCCATTTCCTGACAGATAGATATTATTAAACCAACTAATTTCTATGTTTTTGTACACATTCAATTTGAAAAAATGAATATTCCCACAAATATTATTGAATACTTGAAAGCAAAAACATATCACATTTCCACTAAAAGTATTTATTACTGAATATACTTCGGTATGTAGGAACTGCTTTTTTGAATGCAAAGGTATCCTAGGAATCCATTGGAATTTGTGTTCTACCTCATTCATTTACATATTTTAACACCAGGGAAAGCATGTATGATGTAGCACAGTAGTTTTCACCCAATTTAGAGAAAAAATGTCTACAGAATATATTTCTTGTGTTATAATATTTCAACAATGGTTGTCAAATGGCACATTTCACTGTACCCATTGCACACCTATGCAATGTCTTGCAATTTCCATTTAACATGCTTTGGCCAAGGGGACATGAGTAAAGATGAGGTAAACCCAGGTTTGAGAAGTCCCTAATGTTCATTTCCCTTAACAGTCTTGGAAAGAACCTTGGCCATCCTAAAGATACAACACAAAATACTGCATATAGGAGTGACACACCTGAAGATAAGCAACACCTACAAAGCATACAACCTTGAGTAAGACATAGTACAACAAGTTTTCTTCTGTGATTTTTCTTTTAAGGCCAAATGTCCCTGACCAATACTTTCTTTACTACCAAGCAAAACCAACCAATAAGAGCTAGCCTTAGCAAATCCTTAGATTGGACATTTAACATAAGTTTGCATGATTAAATACTAAAAATCATAGTGGTAACAGGCTGAATAAATTAGCAAGAAGAAGATTAGGGATTACTTTACTGCATGAATATATACTTTCAGTCATAACAATTACCCCACCATCCCAAACCACAGCCTCAGGTACCCACTGGTAACTATGCACTGGCTTATTCCTCAATTCAGCACATCACAATTCCTGGAAATTAGTTTAAATCTTGCAACAACACAAAGTGATTGAGAGTGGTGTAGGAAAGAGTACCACGTGAATCTGGTGCTCAGGGAAGTAGCAACAATTTTTGCATAAGGCAAGGGAAGCTAGTAACATCTTTCTCTTACTGTGCTTCTCTGCTTCTTGCCTTTAGGGCTTCTCAGAATTGACAAGGTCTGTCCATTTAGGATGGAGATTCCTATTCATAGGGTGCTCTGCTTCAAACATTGCTAGGCTTCATTCCTAAAAATACAGGACCAACTCTCACTACTCCAATATCCCATGTACAACTGTCTCTAGAAACAGAGTCATGTACAAATGCTTGTGAACTCAAGCCAAGAGATTAAAAACTCAAGCCAAACAGATTAACTTATCCCTAGGAGAAACAACACAGAAGCCCCAAATACAAGTGCAATGTAAGAGAACTCAAGGCAGGCATATTTGTCACAATTTCAATAGAATTTTTCTTGTACTCCTCTTATACCTGGGCAAAGAAAATAAAGTCACATGGGTTAATAGAAGAATCCCTTGGTTTTGGAGTACAAATGCAGGGCTCTTGGGCTCTCCTGGTCTGGACAATCACCCAGCTTGCTCTCAGATATTTGGGACCAGGTTCTTGCATCTGAAGGCCCAGAAGCTAAGGACAGCACAAACTCCTGAACCTCAAGCAAATTATCAAACCCCAGACTGGAGTAAAGTGTGGAGAGGGAAGTAGCAAGGAGTGTCACGGTAGCAATAATGAGGGCAACCCATATTCCCCAAAATCTGCAGCAATGGCTAAGAGTCCTCGCAACCTCATTAGCAAACAGAGACCCAAACTTATTATACAATTGTTCTATCAAGTGAACGTGCAATGTAAGTTAAGGGGATTGCATAGTAAGCTAGGATTACTCATGCAGTTAGTGAGAACACAATTGTTCCTGCAAGAGGCAGGAAAAACCACCCCACCTTTGAAAACCATACCCAGCCCAACTAGTAGCATGTATGGATACATAACACAAGCTTGCACAGTAAATGATACAAAACCATGAAACAGGACAGGTCTCTGAAACAGAGGTATGGGATGGTGAGAGGCATTGGTTCAAATAGGCCTCATGGCAGCAGCCAGGCTCAAGATGTCAGGGTGAGCTTGTCCATACAAACTGACAAACATGGGAGCCAGCAAGCTACCACTGATCACATCACTCCTCTGAGACCATTCCTGCTTTACATACTGGGAGACTCCTACCACCAGAACTGTGGACAAGGTGTGAAATTCACAGGCCATCCAGGGCTATGATCATCACAACCATGGGAATCACTGGGCATAGTGGAACCCAAGAGGGATGCATGACATCTCCTGCCTAAGGAATTCTACAAGTGTTATGCATAAGCTCCATCTTTTTCCATTGGTTCACCTTTTCCTCCAGAGGAAGTCAGAACCATAATATATCCCTGAATACCTTACCATACTTGTACCTTCTACCTCAGGATCAGCAATTGTCAATAACTGTGATCAATGAAGTAAGAGGATATAATATTTGTATAATAATGAGACTTACATCTGTGAGCAATGAACAATTCAAAAATAATGTACAAAGTAAATTCTATTTAAACTACTATAATAAACATAATGCTTAGAAATAAATGTTTGAAAAATGTAACCAAGAACAATGACAACTATGGGACACAGCTAGTCCAGGAAGCACCCATTTTTACCTGATCCTTATGTCCTTGCTTCTCAGGAACTTACTTTTAACTTTTACAGAAAGAAAGAATTATTTTTCCTTCATATTTTATAGGTGCTCCAATGTTGCCGTCTATACAACCAAAAGTGCCTCACGATCTCCATTTTCATGAGGAAAAGCTCAGGTCCACTAAAAGAGGGATGGAAAACCCTTACACTGGAGGAATGAATATCAAGCATAAAAATTTCCTACACAATCCTTCCAAATCATGATGTGGGGAAAGGATCATCAACAATCACAACAAACCCTTAAGAGACAAGCTTAGAATGTCTGATATGAGGAAGGGAGGCAAAAGATTTATTCCATAGTGTAATGGATACAGTATGGGAAGACAAGTCTGAAGACCCCTAGATATGTGGCCTAGAGTTGCTGACAGGAGCTTCTAGGTTTCGAGAAGAGGTAGAAAAGCAAAACAAAATAGGATATGCAAAACAGAAAAGTAAAAACAGACTGGTTTCGAGCAAGTAATAAAGCTTCACATGATCATGGACCTGCCCTGAACTCTACTTCCTCCCACATTTATCCTGATCTACCTACACAACCATTTTTTTTTGAAGAGTCTTGGAGGAGGAGTACCATTTTCTAAGAACGCCTTGGGAGGAAAGTTTTCACTAGTCCCCTGAAGCAATTAATAAAAGATAGGCAAGTACAGCACAGCAAATGCTCACAGACAGTGCCCAAGCTCTGAGTTCAAGCCACAGGACCAACAACAAAAGGGGGAAAAACTTTATAAGGAAAGACAAATTTCAGACACAAATAACCAAAAACTCCTTAAAATTTCATAGATGGAATTTGGGAGTTTCTTGGAAAGTAATGAGTAGAATTTGACAAATCCATTTAATTCAAAGATTATAAAGTATATCTGTCTTTAAATTCTGTTATTTTATTCCAGTATATATATTAGAGCAGGGGATGATGGTGCCAGAATCAATCAGTTTAGTGTCGGCAAGTACCTTTTTTTTTTGGTCGATCTTGTGGCTTGAACCCAGCCTGAGCGCTTTCCCTGCATTTTTAGCTCAAAGTGAGCTCTCTACCACTTGAGCCACAAGTCCACTTCCATTTTTTTTTTTTTTGGTAGTTAGCTGGAGATAGGACTTATGAACTTTCCAGGCTGGCTTTGAACTGGGATCCTCATATCTCAGGTTCCTGAGACCTAAGATTACAGGCATGAGCCATTGGCACCCAGCTGCAAATACTGTTGTAAAATGAGAGGGGAGATATTCAACAATTTAAGGAAAAACAGAGACATAATTTACGTTCAGCAGAACGTACTTTTTGAACAAAAACAAAAACAAAAACTACGTAGTTTCATAACCTCAATTATATTAAAAGAACTAAGAATTAAAAAGCCAAATTATGCAGTACTCCTAATACATTTGTGTTTTTAATTGGTCTCACAATATTTATGTTGGTAAACTGAATTTTCAAGAAGAAACTCACCTAAGATTCCCCAGCTGGAAGAGAAAGGTCCCCAGGCATCCTTGCACACTTAGGACCATGTGCCTTGTGCCAATCAAAACCCTGTAACAAGACCACTTCCTCTAGGTGAATTGTGCATGCATTCAGGGAATTGTAGTTTCTATGGGGGTATAGATCCTTTGAAAGTGTGTGTGGGGGAGAGGGGGCGGTAGCGGTCGGGGGTGGGGGAAATCAGGGAGGCAGGGGTGGGGGGAGGGGGCACCAGTCCCTCCTTGCCCACTGTTGGTGTTTTTAGTTTGCAAATCCGGGATACTTTGCTTTTCCCTTGCTGCTGGAAGTGCTCTGAAGTAGAGCTTTGCACTCCATAGTCAGAGCCAAGAGGTAGAAGCCCAGCTTCTCTTTTTCAGGGGATCTTGGGAGCTTTAACTGGAAGCGATCTGAGGCTCCTAGCCAGAGTCTACCCTTCCCATCTTTCCCCAGTCTGGGGTGGATGATATTTTATGAGCTCATAGGTTTGTGCTGCCATTAGCACTTGTTCCTCCAGGGGCCAGAAAGTGGCTCACAAAACTCTGATTTTTGAGACAAGGAGAGTCAGGAGTTGTGCGTTTATACTCCTGAACCTAGAGATTCTGGTATGCACACATATGACTTTATGAACTTGGTTTTTTGAATTGAAGTCAATGAATGGTAAACATTCCTTGAAAAAGTCTTATATAAACATATTGATCCTCTTTTCATCCTCTGCACTTTCTAGGGCTTTTGAAACTTTCAAAATGCTGCTGGCACCAATATACTCCAATTAATGTGTCTGTTCTTGACAAATTACAATTTCTCCACTAATTTAATTAGCCTATATTACATCACTTAAAATGTGAGAGACTAGCTGGGCAGGTGGTTCAGTCGTAGACTGCTTGGCTTGCGTGAATGAAGTCCTGGGTTTTATTCCTCAGAACCACATAAGCAGAAAAAGCCAGCAGTGTACTGTGGCTCAAGTAGTAGAGTGCTAGCTTTCAGCTGAAGGTCAGAGGGACAGTGCCCAGGCTCAGAGTTCAGGCCCCACACTGACAAAAAAAATATCAGAGAGATTTCCTATACATGTACACCAAAAAAAATTGTTAAAACATAATTTGAATACAATACAATGCACTTGATATGTGTGTGCCTGTCCTGATTCTTGAACTCCGGGTCTGAAAATGACCTTGAAATTATTTGGTTCCATGCTAATGTTCTACCACTTAAGCCACATTTGCACTTCCCACTACTTTGGTAGTGTATTGGAGATAAGTCTCTCAGACTTTCATATGCCCTGGCTTCAATCTGTGATCCTTGTATCGTTCCTTCATGTCCATCCCAGGGAACCACAAGCAGGCACGGGAGAAAAATTATTATAAGGTTTATTAGAAGGACCATATTTCCCAGGACAGGGAGCACAAGCATTTGTCCCTCTTCTGGTTGCAACAGGATCTGGGGGGCAGGATGTGAATTAAATACATGCTCAGGTGAGTCTGAGATGAGAGAGGGAGTGGCCAGCTGTACTGAGGGAACTCTAGGTCTGGGAAGAGCTCAGGTCTTGGTGGAGCTGAGAAGTAAAGGTGAGGATAATACTAACTTTCCTCAGATCTCAGCCTTCTGAGTAACTAAGATTACAGCTATTACACATGATAGCCCAGTTACAATGCTCTTTTTAAAATTCAGATTATATTCTAATGAAATAATATGAAATAGAAAACTTGAAAGTTTTAAGGCACAATGTTCAGTCACTAATGTGTATGAGGACAGTCCAAATCCCAAAACACACAGAAAATGCCCCCACCTTGAAATCTGTAACAATCCTGATCTTAAGAATTGTGAATGTGAACACTTAGTCTAAAATAAATTCTTTTAAGTCTTTCACAGTGAGAAAACATTCTTGTGACAGAAAAACCGAGTAGTAATGTGCAAGTATTGCTTTTAAAGGATTCATAGTGTCTTTCTGAGCAAAAACAACCTCAATGATGTATACAGAATAGATTTTCACTTTCTGTATATGTCACTGTAAAGGTCATGTATTTTATATTAACAATTACCATTCTATGTAATTGTAGAAGCTACATCACTACTCGATAACAGAATATCCTGTGTAATCAACCAATATATACAAGCAAAAGCACATTGTGATATAATTTGTTGGTTTTAATTTTGATGGATGTACATTTTGGGGTGTATTTTCTGTTAAGATAGTTTAGTAACACATAAGACTTCAATCTACTGGTGCCTTGGCTGGGGATGGTTGCCTGGGATTTTGTCACTCCTCCGACCAGCATTTTATGTTGCATCTTTATTAGGCCCTGTATCTCCAGCAGAATGGACATGATTCTTAATATGACTACTTAGGAAAGTGAGGGACTTCTCAATCTGTGTTTATATCATCAGTACTGATGTACCTTTGGCCAAAGCAGGTTCAAACTCAAATTGCAAGTCATTGTACCAAGGTATGCTAATTATTTGCATAAAGGGTAATGTGCCATATGACAACCATTACTGAAATATTCTAAAACAAAAATATGTGTTGTATATATTTTATCTCTATAACTTTGTGTGAAAATACTGTTCATAACATACATGTCTTTGAATATGTAAATAAATGAGGTAGAGTACAAATAATCAATGGCGTCCTAAGATATCTTTATATTAATAGAAAAATAGTTTATATATCCCTAGGTGTATTTCAGTGATAATTACTTTTAGTGAACAAGTTACATGTTTTCCTTTTTGGTTTCAATTTTTCAACAATCTTTTGTAGGAGCTTTAGTTTTTTTTTCTGTTCTTTTTTGGGGGGGAGGGTCTGGTCTTGGGGCCTGAACTCTGGGCCTGGGCCCTGTATCTTAGCTCTTCAGCTGAAGCCTAGCGCTCTACTACTTGAGCCACAGTGCCACTTGCAGCTTTTTTCTTTTTGCTTATGTGGTGCTGAGGAATCGAACCCAGGGCTTCAGGCATGCAAGGCAAGTGCTCTACCACTGAGCCATCTTCCCAGCCCCCATGCATATGTCTTTAGTCGACAATTTAATGCTCTTCTTAAGACAGGAATGATTCTTCTCCCATAGGAAGGCTCTTCCAGGCCACATATCATGTTTTGAACAGGAACATCTAGGGTAAAATCCCACAGGTTCTTTTCTGACTCCCTTATTTGCCTTCACTCCTAGCCATGGTTCCAGAATCGTTATTCATTGTCAACAGCAAGAAAGCATGAAAGGATCTCTAGTGAGATTCTTTTATTTTTCACTTTGTTTGACATTCCATTATGAACCTAAGGATGTCCAAGATGGATGAAGAGAAAAAAAAAGATTCAGCTTCAGGAACATGTTTCTAAAAATGCTAAAGATGTAGCCAGACGCGGGTGGCTCACACCTGTAATCCAAGCTACTCAGGAGGTGAGAGCTGAGGATCAGGGTTCAGAGCCAACCCGAGCAGGAAAGTCTGTGAGATTCTTTTATCCAATAAACCGCTAGAAAAAGGGAAGTGGCACTGTGGGTCAAGCTATAGAGCACTCACCTTGAGCTGAAGAGCACAGGGACAGCACCCAAGCCCAGAGTTCAAGCCCCACGATGGACAAAAAAAAAAAACAAAACAAAAACTAAAGATGGCTTGGAGATTTAGAAGATTATAAAAACTGACATTCCAAGTTAAGTGAAGATATGCTTGTTTGTTTCTACATTTTCTAGTGTGAGAGAAAGTTGTCCCACTAGTTATGTGATTCAGTGACACCCAGGAGATGACTTCTCATTGAAGGTGAAGGATGGCTAGCAACTGCTCAGACATCACATCCTCATGTGCAATATTAAACTATCCTAATGAAATTTTACTGGATTTGCTGAAATAGTGTGGTCAAACATAACTTCAAATATTCTACAGGACTGAGTGAGCTTTAAGTACTTCAAGTAATCTCTGTAAATACTCTTGGACTGCTTTGTGCTCTTTGTTTTACTTGAAACTTAGGCTGAGCTTGATGGTATTTATAGAAATATCTGTTTTTCTCTATGGTGCTCTCATAGGAGTTCTCTTACCTATTTTCCCAATTCATTCTATTTTTCATCTTTATTAAGCTTTCTTTCTTTTGCATTACATTTATTTATTGTGAAAATACCATAAAGGGAGGTTACAATTACATGGTCAAGATAGTGAATACATTTCTTATCACACATTGTTGCCTCCTCCTTTGTTTCCATTTACCATCCCTTCTTTCTTTTTTTTTTTTTTTTTTTCCTTTTCAGTCATAGTTCTGGAACTCTGGGCCTAGGCGCTATACTTAAACTCTGCAGCTCAAGGCTAGTACTCTACCACTGGTGCCACATCACCACATCCAATTTTCTAGTGGTTAATTGGAGATAAGAGTCTCACAGATGGTCCTGCCTGGGCTGGCTTTGAACTTCTATGCTCGGATCTCAGCCTCCTGACTAGCTAGGATTGCAGGCATGAGCCACCACCATGTGGCTTCACTAGTTTTATTTCTCTCTTTCTTCTCTCATTGTCTATTTCTCTCTCTGTCTCTTTTTCTCTTTCATTCTCTCTGCTTCTCTTTCCTCCATTTTTCTCTTAATTTTACTTTTCTTCAAATGGCTTTTCTTATGATACTGTTTCAAGGATACTGAAATATTTGGCCATATTTTCTGTTGAGATCTCTCTTTGAAGGTCTCATTCTGCACTTTACACACGTGGACCCCATTGTCCTACATAGTAACTTGAACCTCTGCAAGGACCTATGAACTAGTCAGAAATATAAAGTTATGCGCATGTGGGTTCACATGAAAAAAGATACCAAACTATTCATGACAATCTATCAGACATTTCAATATCAACTTCAATTGAGGTCAATGACTATACAATATGGAGGACTTTAGGCTTTCTCAGGAATGGTAACTTTTCTGCATTAGGGCCAAAGAACCCATTTTACAAAATATCTTCCCTAGCCTTGGAGTGCCTTCTACTCAGGACCCGGGTACTGTCCCTGAGCTTTGGTAATAAAGGAACAAATGTGTTGACAATCTATCAATTTTATTCACAGCACTACTTGTGGGAAATTTGGTGATAATTGGCCAGAACACTCTTACAGCTATTCCTACCTAGTTTGCCTTTCAATTGTGATCCTTAAAGCTCATCCTATTGAGCAACTAATTATTCACATGTGAAGCATCAGTGTCCTGTTAGATCAGGAGATCTTAATTTCTTGATCCAAGCAGGACTCATGGTGTCCACATAACAGGATATAAAATTCATAACATCATATAGCCATATGCAAAGTTCCTTTTGCAATTACTTGGTAAAGGACTGTTTACCTATCATTCTGTAAACTACATTCAAATGGTTCCACTAAATATTTGGAAGAATGTATTGTTTGCACAGATCCTATTATTGGTCCTCAAGGTGAATTCAGGGGCAAAAATTTGTGAGGCTTCCTTTACCTTCTATACCAGATGCCCTTTTGTATCACTGATTTTTCACATTAGGGTCTTGCTTCTCTGCCTTGGCCTTTCGACACACTAATTTTATAATTACATATCACAAGTAGCAAACAAGATAGTCACATATAACCAGAGCCACACTTTTATTGGCTAAGATACCATTTTCATTAAGCTTTTCCATGGGATACCCTACAAATTCTATCTAATTTCGGCTTCCTGAGTTGCTAAGATTCCACACATGAGGGAGTGTAATTGCTCATTTTTAATTGCTGGTCTTAAATTAAAAGAAGGATAGGGTACATTACCAATTCAATGAGCATTAAGTCCCTTAAATTGTGAGTTCAAGCAACGAGTTGGCCACATGATAATAACAAAATAATAGAAAACATTAATAAAATGTTATCATCAGGCATACTTTAAATGAATGTGGTATGTTGGTTCATAAATTGAGCTATAAAACAGGCCAAGGTAGGACTCCAGTCTGTGAACCATCCCTTCTCAGAAAGCATCCAGTTTATAAACATGGGAGAATGAGCCATTTCCAAATGGATGGTGTGTGTGTGTGTGGGGGGGGTACAAGTAGGAAGAGCAAGGGCACAGGTGCCTCCCAATCCCCCAATTTTTTTCACTATTCCTCTGTAGATAAGCAGAAGTGTTGGGCTGGGAAGGTGGCTCAGTGGTACAGTGCTTGCCTTGCATGCATGAGGCCCTGTCGAATCCCCAGCACCACATAAGCAAAAAGAAAAAAAAAGCTGGAAGTGGTGCTGTGGCTCAAATGGTAGAGTGCTAATCTTGAGCTGAAGAGCTGATGGACAGCACCCAGGCCCAGAGTTCAGGCCACACAACCGTATCTTCCCCCCCGCAAAAAAGCAAAAGGGTGAACAGTGTGACGGAAGAGGTTAAGCTAGCAACTAGCTAAATCTTGCAATGTGAAGTCCACTGTCCTTTTCTTGTAAATGGAATCATAAGCTGGATTTAAGGATTCTCTTTGAACAATTAAAATAAATACTGAAATTGTTGAAGGCACAGGAAGCATGAGGTAAAGCACTGAAGGAAACCTCCTGTTACCAGAGAGAGATTTCTTCAGAACAGCCCACAGAGCTCATGCTTTGATTCCTAGCTTTTATGGAGGCCAAGATGAAAGAATCTCCTTTGAAGCCAGCTTGGCTTCAACTCAGTTCCTGAGTTCAACACCTCATATTGGCACAAAAGCATTCCTTCATGAAAGTGTGAAAGTAAATAGGGATACAGGTGGACCCATTGCAACAATGAGATGTACAAGTCGTTATGTCGAAAAATGAAATTTACAACTTTGGTGGGGGGGGACAGGGTGGGTAAGCGGGGATGATTAGGTGGGGAGCTGGCGGGGATGAAGGGAAGGTATGGGAAGAGGAAACAAAGGAAGAGGCTACAATGCTTGATAAGAAATGTACTCATTATATCGCCCATTGAATTGTAACTCCTCTGTAGAGTATTTTCACAATATAAAATTATAAATTAAAATTAAAAAAAAAGAAAGTGTGAAAGTAGAGCTCTTCATGTAACCAAACAGCTCTGGACATATCTAGAATGATTGGCTTATATAGGATCTGGAGTCTTGGTCTTGGTTTACTAATTAAGCACTTTCTGATGTAACAGACATATTTTGTAAATGCCTCCAGGATATCTTTAATTACATCACTATACTGTGGCATCTATCTTGGCTCTAGAAATTCTAATGTTAGGTCCACCTTTGTGTTTCTGTAAAAGAAGACAGTATATTTGTTGGAAGCCACATTTTGGAAAATGGAATACTACAGTGTTTATTACACAGCTAGCAGTCTGCAAGCAGCCTGTAGTAACAAAGACTTGAAGTCCACAAATACACTTAGACAGCTTGGAAATAGGACAGAAAGGAAAAAAAAAAAGAATAAAACCAACACCAAGAAACCAATCAGCACCAAGAGAGTGTTGAATTGGGACACTAGGATGACCAGAGACAAGCCAGGGGAAAGGACACAGGACATGATCACAGAGACATGTGGCATTGTATCTGGTGCCACTGCTGGTCAAGCCTAAATAGGACCTAAGAAGGAGGCAGGTCTACAGGAAATTCCAGTCCAAGGCACTAGACTAACAGATTGAGTAACATATCAGCCAAATGCTCACCCCTGCTTCCAGGAAACCAGACACACCCATCTGTTGGTTGGCAAGTGATATATGTTGTCATTTCCTTCCCCAAACATAAATACCAGACGGCAGACCCCACCAACCACCCTGTGGCAAATAGCGCACCAGCCACACCTGACTTCCTTACTTAATATTACTGAATTATTAAATTAATTTGCAAAATGTTACATCCTCTTTATCATTTTGTAAACAGTTAAAGAATTTGCTTTTTGTAAAAGCCATTTTTCTTTTTTTTTTTTTTTTTTTTTGACATTTTGTACTTCTCATTGTTGCAACAAAAGCCATTTTTCTTGAGCCCCACCTATGAAAGAATAATTCTCACATTCACCAAAAATTAAACATTCTTCTTTTGAATAGTTTATTTCTTCCTTCTTCCTCATTCCTTCCCTTCCTCTTTCCCTCTCTCACTTCCCTCCTTCCTTCGCTTGTCTCAGGGCCTAGAAGTGATGCTGTAGCTCAAGTGGCAGATGGTTTTATGTTTTTTTTAAGTTCAATTTTTGTGAGATTGATCAATATCTTTTTGTGCCTGATTATTTTCCCTAATGTCATATCTACATTGGCCCTCTATGAGATAACACAGGCATGACACATCGTCCACACTGGTGTTTCATTATAGCTTACTCAGCAGAACAACTAAATGGGCTAAGAGTGAATCAATCACAAGTTGCTCATCAACAGTGATTAAATAAAGAAAAGATCAAGCACTGAAGACACTTTGGGGTTCTGCCCCAAGGCAAAATGCAGAGACTCTTGTTTTATTTATCAACCATATTTTTTCATTTCTTCTTTTTTTTTTTCATCCAGTCCTGGGGCCTAAACTCTGGGCCTGTGCACTCTCCCTCAGCTCTTCAGCTCAAGGCTAGTGCTCTACAGCTTGAGCCACAGCAACACTTCCAGCTTTTTTCTTTTTGCTTATGTGGTGCTGAGGAATTGAACCCAGGGCCTCATGCATGCAAGGCAAGCACTCTACCACTAATCCACCTTCCAAGCCCCCCACCATATTTTTTAAAGTATATATTGTAGATATACTATATAGATTCGTTATACCATTATATGAGTTAGGTCATGAATACATTTCCTATTGAGCATTGTTACCCCTCTGAGAAAGAATTTACTACTATGTATGTACTGCAATAAGGACTAATATCTTCCATTAGATCTTCCATTCAGAAACTGAACTGGAATAAGTTAGGCCTTTGTCCTATAAGGCATGGATCACACATACGGAGGGAGACTTAAGGGAGCAGTAGAAAAATGGTTGTTCTCATGTTCTTGCCTCCAATCATCACATTCTTTACCTATCTATTGTTCCTCTAACCATTTTGGAGATGACCTGAATCCAGTCCCAAAGGGCCAGAGCTCATGTTTCTAAGAAGAGTTTATCAAATTACCCTGACACACCATTCCTTAGTATAAAAGACACAAGTTAATAACTTCAATCTCTGAATTACTTGTTGTGATTGGTTGTTTCCACATGCTTTGGAAAATATTGAAGGACACCATATCCACTCAACACGATGAGAGGATGAGAAATGTTGGCTCAAAGAAAGCTGAAGAGTGAAGAATGGTTTCGCATCACACCTAGCTTACCTCTGTCAGGAAGCATTTCTCTATATAATTTATAGAGGTTTTATGACAAATGTTTTCCTACATTGGGCTATTTTCCTGGGTGAATGTTTTACTAATTGCTAAAGGACGGCTTCTGGTTGAAACACTTCCTCTCATGTTTATATTTACAGAAATTCTGCCATGTGTCCCGGTCTCTGGAACCTGTACAGATGTGACTTCCAGGAAAATGTTTTCTATACTCATAATTTCTTTCCTGTCTATGCTCTCACATATGCTCAGGATTCATTTCTGATTGAAAGTCATTTCACATAGGTTCTATGCACTACTTTCTTTTCTCCTATGTGAGTCAGTTCTCTGATGAACATGAAGTATTCCTTTCTGATCAAAGGATTTCCACATTTGTAATATTTGTAAGATTTCTTCAGTGTGTGTGTTCTATGAACTTGGATCCATGAATACTTGGTAAAAGACATTCCACATTTGTTACATTTGTATTTTCTCATCTGTGTCTGTTCTCTGATGCAAACTGAGTTAGGACTTTTTCTTGAAAACCTTTCCATTTATTTTTCCTATTTAGGATTTCTCTCCTCTTTGTGTGAGAGGGTGTGTCTCTGTCTGTGTGTTTTGTGTGTTCTGTGATGAACCCTGAGCTGTGTCTTCTAGTTGGAGGACTCCACATCTGCTATATCATAAGGTCTCTATCCTGTATTAGTTCTGTATTGCAATTTCAATTTTCTTACAGATCAAAAACTTTGTCCATTTGGTACAATCCTAAATCATTTCATTTGTGTGAATCAACTTATGTGTATTAAGCTGTGACCTCCAGGTCTTTCCACACTGGTTGCATTCATAAGGTTTCTCTCCTTGTGTTCTGTGATGGATGTTAAGGTGTGCTTTACAGGTGAAAGAATTTCCATGCCTGCTACATACATAACATTTCTCTCTGGTGGGTTTTTTTCTGATGGACAGAAAGTTGTATGTTCTGGGTGAAAGACTTTCCATATAGCTTACATTCATAAAATTTTTCTCCTGTTTTTGTGCTCTCTGGTGGACAGTAAGGTGTAGCTTCTGGCTAAGACTTTTCACACATATGACATTCATAAGGTATCTTTCCTGTGTGTCTTTTCTGATGGACAGTGAGTTGGACTTCCACGTGATAGATGACACGCATGTTACATTCATAAGGTTTCTCTCTTGTGTGTGTTGTCTTGTGGCCAGTAATGTATGACTTCTTGGTGAAAGTCTTTCCACACCTGTTACATTCATGAGGTTTCTCTCCAGTGTGTTCTCTGATGTCTAGTAAGCCTTGATTTCTGGGTGAAAGACTTTCCACACATATTACATTCATAAGGTTTCTCTCTAGTATGTGTTCTCTGGTGGACAGTAAGGCATGCCTTCTTTTTTTTTTTTTTTTTTTGTCGGTCGTGGGGCTTGAGCTCTGGGCCTGGGCGCTGTCCCTCAGCTCTTCAGCTCAAGGCGAGCGCTCTACCACTTGAGCTACAGCACCACTTCCGGTTTTCTGGTGGTTTATTGGAGATAGGAGTCTCACAGTCTCTCCCGCCCGGGCTGGCTTTGAACCGGGATCCTCAGATCTCAGCCTCCTGAGTAGCTAGGATTACAGGCGTGAGCCACCAGCGCCCAGCCAGGCATGCCTTCTTGACAAAAGACTTTCCACACACGTTGCATTCATAAGGTTTCTCTCCTGTGTGTGTTCGCTGGTGGGTAGTAAGGTTTGACTTCCAGGTGAAAGACATTTCACACATGTTCCATTGAAAAGGTTTCTCACCTGTGTGTCTTTTCTGGTGGACAGTAAGGTGTGACTCCTGGGTGAAAGACTTTCCACACATTACATTCATATGGTTTGTTTCCTGTGTGAATTCTCAGGTGCACAGTAAGGTATGCCTTACAGGTGAAAATCTTTCCACACATGTTACATTCATAAGGTTTCTCTCCTGTCTGTTTTCTCTGAGGGATGATAGGGTATGTCTTCTCAGTGAAAGACCTTTCACATTGTTTATATTCTTCAACTACAGAAGGCACATGAGGACGATATGCAGCACACATCTTACCAGGTTCACTGAAAACATCCATGTTCTGACACCCAGTGACCTTTTCTGTCCTCATCTCTAAGGAGTTCCCATTATTCTTAATCAGTTCTGACTTCTGTTTTGAGCTCAAATTAAAACTTATTATAAGTCTCACTTTTTCCTCCCCTGGGTTACTATTCATGACTGCTACTTCAGAGAGATATTTATTGTGACTTTCCTGACAGGTGCTAATTTCATCCTCCATTTCTGGGACATCTAAAATGAATAACAGGAAAATAGACAAAAACATAAATGAGATCCATAAATTCCTTAATGTAAAGGTATTTTCTCACACTCTGTTACAAAATTTTCAAATATCAAAGCATTCCTTTATTCAGAATATATATTTTCTGCCGGGCGCTGGTGGCTCACGCCTGTAATCCTAGCTACTCAGGAGGCTGAGATATGAGGATCTTGGTTCAAAGCCAACTCGGGCAGGAGAGACCGTGAGACTCCTATCTCCAATAAACCACCAGAAAACCGGAAGTGGCGCTGTAGCTCAAGTGGTAGACCCCTCGCCTTGAGCTGAAGAGCTGAGGGACAGCGCCCAGGCCTAGAGTTCAAGCCTCACGGCGACAAAAAAAAAAAAAAATATATATATATATATATTTTCTATACAATGTAGTAATTAAGAAAGTAGTACTGACAGTTTACAATGGAAAATAATGTTTTTCTGTATTTCAGATTTTTCTTTTTTGTCAAGGAAATATTTACTCAAATTATTCATCTATGTACTTTTAATGCTTCCATTCTGAATCTCACTCTATGCACAGCATAACTGATGAGAAATTGTCACAGCAGAGGATAGCAGCCCTAGCATACTCCTATTTGCCTCCTAACTTCATAATACTAGTTTAAAAGAAAATGAGATCTCCTTTCTACATTTTTTATTGTCTTTTTCTCTTTATGAATGACTTCTCTACAGAAAAAGAGAATTGCTAACATTAACTACACTGGCACACCAAATTCAGTTTGTCTCTACGTGAATTCTGGATTTACAATTCCTTGAGACAAAAGATCACCTACTTTTCTGCTTCACATGACTCAGGTGTACAAGGCATATTTCCCTCTAAACAGCTCAAGATAAACAGACCAATAGGCTCTGGACCAATCATCACCTTCAAGATGCTTTAACTCACCTGTGAAATTCTCTTCTGAGTCTTCTCTTATCCATGGATCTGTACCTTGCTCCAGCTTGACAATCAATTTAGGTTTAGGAACACAGAGGCCTGTGATTAAGAAATAGTGGAGAACTATTGTTCTTGCTGGGTCATCATTAATAGAAGGTTGCAGACATCCTGCTCACAAGGTTGCTCCTAAATCTGGTTTCTCAATTGTTTTATTTTTTGGTGGGTGGGTTCTGTTGTGGGGCCTGAACTCTGGACCTGGGAGCTGTCTCTCAGCTCTTAAGCTCAAGGCTAGCACTCTATCACTTGAGCCACAACGCCAATTCCGGATTGTTTTATGTTTATGTGGTGCTGAGCAATCAAACACAGTGGCTCAAGCATGCAAGACAAGCGCTCTACCACTGAGCCACCTTCCCAACCCATGGTGTCTCAATTCTAACAGCTCCATGGTGGACTTTTCCCCAGCTACGCATTTATTTTGCCAATTGTGTGGCTTGAACTCAGCTATTTTGCTCAGATCTAGCATTCTACTCCTTTGAGTCTTGGCTACCTTTCTAGTTTTGGAATGGTTAATTGGAGATAAGAGTCTCATGTTCATTTTCTACACTTGCTGGCTTCAAACCAAAATCTTGAGATTTCCACCTCCAGAGTATCTAGGATTCCAAGCTTGAAGCAATGCAACCTATGTCAGGTTTGGCTTACAAATACACACTTTCACACTTACAACTACTTATTTCCAAATCGTACTGACACTAGTAATATATATTCTTTCTAGACTGCAGATCCACCTATAATAATCACCTCACGTCTGGGAAGTCAGTTTCCTGTTAGTGGATCATAATTTACAACTTTTGTCCAACTACTAATTTGCCTTGTTAAAGAATGAGAATAAAATTAGCTCTTGAGTTACATATAATGAAGTTGAAGTTTCCCTTAGGAAGAAATGACACTTCCCATGGACTGGAATCTTTTTTTTTTTTTAAACAAAATGTAATGGTCCAAAGGCTTACACTTCTAACCCTACATTTAGGAGGTAATATCAGAAGAGGCAGGCTTGAAACCAACCTGGAATGGAAATTCAGACTATACCCCAAAACAAAAGCCAAAATGGTGTTGTGGCTGAAGCAGTAGTGTGAAAGGCAAACAATATCAAGCTCCCAGACCTGACTTTGGTTGGCTTTTATACTAGCAGTTTTCTACCTGGGAATGGACTAGAATATTATACCTAAATAACATAAACAGTCAAATGTCTACTAAAATAAAAGCACTTGATCTTCCAAATAAAAGTCACCTTTGCTCACCCAAGGACATTAGGTTGCTATAGGTCTCCAGCATTACTTCTCTATAAAGGTTCCTCTGTCCAGGATCCAGATCCTGACACTCCTTTCAGGTGAAGTACACAGCCACATCGTCAAATGAGATCAGCTTCTGTAATGGCACATTTCCATCAAGAAATTAGACCAGAGTCATGAGAATTCCAATCTGGAATTCCATTACGCTGCAGGTATGCTTTTATCTTACATAAAATGTTTGCAGCTGGCTGTGTTATCTTTTAACTGCGAAAATTAAATAGCAAATTAGAAATATTTGACAATACATAAACCTGGCCATTCAAATACACAGATTTGCAGGGCACCTGGTGGCTGATGCCTGTAATCCTAGCTATTGAGGAGGCTGAGGTCTGAGGATCAAGGCTCATGGCCAGCCCAGGCAGGAAAGTCCATGAGACACTTATCTCCAATAAACCACCAGAAAACTGAAAGTAGCACTGTGACTCAAGTGGTAGAGCACTCACCTTGACCTTAAGAGCTGAGGGACAACAACCAGGTCTAGAATTCAAGCCCCAAGACCAATAAAAAGTTACAGATTTCCTAATGCATGCAAACACATTTCTGCTGCTAGCAATAGAGACAAGATAAAAACTCTAAGGAGACAATAATCTGGCATAGTGAAATTAAGTCTAAGGTGGTGTCTAAAAAACTATATTATTATTTTTGATAATATTTTAGTACATATCAGCATAAAAATGAATTAAATAAACATTTTTTCTGCATTTACATATACTGCTTCACCATAAATCCTTAGACCTTCTATTAACAAGTACTCTCATAAGCAAGCAGAACACATTCAGGATATCACATGGGATACAGAACCTACAACATTACTAGATCAAGGAAAAGCAGTGTCCACATGAATATTAAAAAACAGTAACAGTACTCCAGAAAGTAGCTAATGATTTATTGAGCCCTTATAAGACTTGATTTAGTTCCCACATAAAAGTATCCTAGGTTCAACATGATTGGTTTAAATACTAAATATTGAAATGTGGTCATAGATTCCCTGATATTTCCTTCCTATGTAAAAAAGAACTGCTATCATGACGTTTTGTAAACTTTCTCTACATTCTACAATACAAAATATAGGTGGGAGGAGAATAAAATGTTCCTTCAGAAGATTTTCATTTTAATAGTTCTTCATGGAAGGTGGAGGGAAATTAATATAGGCTCAAGAAACCTCAAGATGACAAAAATGATAAATATGACCAAATGCTCAAATGTGTTACATATTCCTCAGTCATTTCTCCAGTAGAGCCCTAAGGATACATTTTCCCTTGTGTTAGTTAATAGCGAAATTCCTCAGAGATCAAAATCAATTCCTGAGCAAACATATGTGGGATTTTGCAACAAATGATATTTCTAATAGGGAAAACTTGGTCACTGTATTTTTTTTTATGAAAATTACCTATCTTATACTGGCAGTGAGTGAAATAGTTAAAAGTAGTGGTATGGCTCACTCATGTAACTGTAACCCTCTGTATAGTATCTTTACAATAAAAAAATTAAAAAAAATAAAAGAAAATTATGAAACAAAAAAAACTGGGGGATATACGGGTATTTGCATAATATATCTGCACCTGCCTGTATGTTCAAAATGCAGCACGCCAAACAAAACACATGCTTAAGTGAATATGTTCATAAACAGTTCCTTGTACACCGTCATTTTGCCTGTAAAAGTGGTCAGAGGCTTGCTGGCATCTCAGCTACCTCAGGCATGGTTGATAGATATAACATGTCAGAGTTTTGTTTAATGATTCACAACACGACAACTACTTTAACATAAACGCATAATTAAATTAAAACGCATAATTCTATGTTTAAAATATAAAAAAAAAGTAGTGGTATGGAAAAACAAAACTGAATACCACGACAAATGAAGTTAGTCCAAAGATAACAGAATCAGGTGAAATCAAATTTCCTTGTAGTTTATCAATTGGGGGAAAGATGTACTTTTCTGTACGGAACTCTGAAGTTGAGCTGAAGGGGGAAAAGGTTTGAGAGGTTGGAATTCCAGCCTGACAGAATTGAGAGCACTGAGAGCTGGCTGCAGAAGCCTTAAAAGAGAAATATGGAGAGGGTTAAGAGACTGGAGTGCAGGCCTTTTCCTTACTGTTGGAAAGATAGCATCTGAAACTGAGCTGCTGTTCACCTTGAAGGCTAGGTAAGGTGAACTCCATGTCTGCATTTTCTCTGGGTGACAGTCTACTGTTTCAGGAGAATAAGAAAACATGTTTTCCTCACAACCTGTTGTGGCTCTGATTGTACTATTAATATAGATAATTCATTTTTGCATGTTATCAATGGTAATCTTCCCAGTGTGCACTCAAGGAACTATGCTAGCTTTCTGGCGCACAGGGACAAAGTGCCAGAGAGCCTTTGGAACCCTGGTTTCCCATACATCTATCTGTTTGTGTTTTTGTGTTTCTCTAATTTTCTTTGTTTCTGGAATCCTGTAGAACTCTCTAGGCAATAATATTCCTATACTACAGGTAAAAAAAATGTCAATCCTAAGAGCCATGTCAGCAACTTAAAGCTGATCACTAAGAAAATCTGAGACACATATGGAGGAAAGAGGGAATGAAAAAAGAAAAAAATGATAGAAAGATAGGTACAAAGAGAGAGAAAGAGAAAAATAACCAACACTAGTGAGTAGAAAATCAAAAATAGAGAGAGAAAATAGAGGAAAGAAATCTCGTGAGAATACTTTAGAAAACAAACAGGAATTTGTAGAAAGACCATAAAGCTTAGCAACAAATACAGGCGAAGTTTCAAGTAAGACCAAGACCATGAAGCAGTCCAAGAACTATATATGGAGAGTAATTTAAGTACATATAGGTTAATCATTCCTTAAGAACACATGAAGGTATGTATGACCACATTATTTCAGCAATTCCAAGAAAATTTCATTGAGATAGTTTAATATTACTCATGAGGAAGTGATCTGGTGGCAATCTATCCTTCAACTTCCATGAGAAGTAACCTGCTTGGTGTCATTACACCAAATAACAGGTATGACTACATTTTATAACAAGATGAAACCTAGACATTCTGAAGCCAATCTGAATTCAACTTAGAATATAACGATTTAATCTGCGAAACCTACAAGCAATCTTTATCTGCTAATTTACAAGCCTTCTTTATCTGATTTATGAATATGCTCCTGAGGCTGAATCTGTCTGGTTGGTATTGTTTTTAATTTTTGGACATCTTTAGTTTCATATAATGGAATGGAAAACAAATGAAAATAATAAAACAACTCACCAGAGATCCATTCATTCTGTCTTGCTGCTGACAATGAGCAGAAGATTCTGGAAACATGGCTGGGATATAAGGGAAATGATGCATTCAGAAATGAATCTGTGAGATTTTGGGCCCAGAATTTCCTCTTGCAAACATGATACATGGGATGCAAAACCATAAACTTTTTTAAAAAAATTCATTTATTTTTTCCTGAAAACGTAAAGCCTTTTTATAAGCAAAGAAACTTTAATTTTTCAGGCAGAGCATTAAAGTGTCCAATAAACACAAATCCAGTCAATTTCCTGTTAGATATTATTAAAGCAACTAATTTCTTTGTTTAAGTACACAGTAAATTCAAAAAATGAATGTTCCCACTGAAATTATTGAATAATTGAAAGCAAAAACATATATTTCCACTAAACGTTATTATTACTGAATATACTTCAGGATGTATGAACTGGGTTTTTTTCCTCTTTTTTTTTTTTTTTTTTTTTTTTGCCAGACAAGGTGCCGCAACTCTGGGCCTGGGTGCTGTCCCTCAGCTCTTCAGCTCAAGGCTAGTGCTCTACCACTTGAGCCACAGCACCACTTCCAGCGATTTCTGCTTCTGTGGTGCTGAGGAATCGAACCCAGGACATCATACATGCAAGGCAAGCACTCTACCACTGAGCCACCTTTCAAGCCCATGAACTGCTTTTTTAATACAAAAGTATCCTAGGCATCCATTGTATTTTGTGTTCTACCTCATTCATTTACATATTTAAACACTGTGGATAACATGTATGATGTAACTCAGTAATTTTCACCCAAAGTTAGAGATAAAACTGTTTATAGAGTATATTTTTTATGTTATACTATTTCAATAGTGGGTGTCAAATCGCACATTTCACTCTACCCATTGCACACATATGCAATGATTAGCAATTTGCCATTTAAAATGCTTTGGCCAAAGGGAAAAGAGTAAAGATGAGGTAAACCCAGGTTTGAGAAGTCCCTAATGTTCATTTCCCTAAACAGTCATGCGAAGAACCTTGGCCATCCTAAAGATACAATATAAAATAATCGATATAGGCATGACACACTTGAAGATAAGTAACACCTACAAAGCATACAACCTTGAGTAAGACATATTACCTCAAGTTTTCTTCTGTGAATTTTCTTTTTAGCCACATGTCCCAGACCAAAACTTTCTGTACAACCAAGCACAACCAACCAATTAGAGCTAGCACTAGCAAATCCATAGATGGCACATTTAATGTAAGTTTGCATGATTACATACTAAAAATAACAGTGTTAACAGGATGAATAAATGAGCAAAAACAAGATTAGGGATTACTACAAGAATAGATACTTTCAGTCATAACAATTACCTCACCATCCCAAACCACAGCCTCAGGTACCCTCTCATAACTATGCTCTGGCTTATTCCTCAATCCAGCTCATCATGCCTTCTAGAAATTAGTTTAATCTTGCAACAACACAAAGTGATTGAGAGTGGTGTAGGAAAGAGTACCACGTGAATCTGGTGCTCAGGGAAGTAGCAACAATTTTTGCATAAGGCAAAGGAAGCTAGCAACATCTTCACCTTCCTTGCTTTTCTGCTTCTTTCCTTTAGGGTTTCTCAGAATTGACAAGGTCTGTTCATTTAGGATAGAGATTCCTATTCATAGGGTGCTCTGCTTCAAACATTGCTAGGCTTCATTCCTAAAAGTACAGGACCAGCACTCACTACTCCAATATCCAGTGTACAACTGTCTCTAGAAACAGTGTCGAATACAAACACGTGTGAAATCAAGCCAGGAGATTAAAAACTCAAGCCAAATAGATTAAAATATCTCTATGAGAAAAATCACAGAAGCCCCAAATACAACTTCAATGTAAGAGGACTCAAGGCAGGCACACACCTCACAATTTCACTAGAATTCTTCTGAAAGACCCCCGACGGTGTGGGGTGCCCTTCGATCTGAAGAGACCCTTCCCCAAGGAACAACGAGACCACTTGTGCGGATGCAAACAGCAAGAGGTTTATTCGGGCATGCCTCGGCTCCCAGGTGCACTCAACCTCGAGATCCACAAGGTTTGGGTCGAGTGTCTGGGAACCGGTTACACGGGTACCCGGGGCGACAGAGTCTATCGGGAGACTTGCGCCCCGGGGTGCATGAAAGCATCCTCTTTTATGGGCAGCAGAAGCAAGGTTACAGAAGCGAGATGACTGGTTACAGGGTGTTGATTGGTTAATTTTGAATCATGCTTAAGGAGGGGATTGGTCAGGTTGAGTCAGGCGAGCGGGTTAGCTGACATGCCTGGACTTGCCCCGACATGCCTGGACTTGCCCCGACATGCCTGGACTTGCCCCTTTTGATGGGGGCTTAGTTTTACGGGAAGGGAGGGGTTGGCCAGCAGGTTGGGTGGCCTAGTGGCGACACAATGCCTGCCCCACAGGCAATGACTCAGAGGCCTGTCGTTTTATTTCTCGGTTAGTGGCCTGACCACTGACCGTCGTCGTAACCTGCCTCACCCTTCTTGTCATAGTTTCGCGGGGGATGGGTGGCAGCTGTCCTAGTGGGCAAGCATGAACTGGGGTCTTTCACTTCCTGTACTCCTCTTACACCTAGGCAAAGCAAATAAAGTCATATGGGTTAATAGAAGAATCCCTTGGTCTTGGAGTACAAGTGCACAATTTTTGGGCTCTCCTGGTCTGGACAATCACCCAGCTTGCTCTCAGACATTTGAACCTCAAGCAAATTATCAACTCCATACTGGAGAAAAGCATGGGGAGGGAAGTAGGCGCTTTGGTTCAAGTATCAAGCTCTCCCTCTGAGCTGAGGAGCTCAGGAATGCTGCTTTCAGGCCAGAGTTCACCCCCCACCAAATAAACAGAAACAGAAAAACAAACAGAAACCCATGGAGGGGAGACTCCTGCAGCAATCACACAGTCCCTCCCTAACATCAGTTCCAAAGCCTGAGATTCCTTCAAGTTACAGCTCCCAAGCTCCACTGCACAGAGCGGGGTGCAGGGCTCCTGGCTAACACCTATGGAAGGCAAAACTGTATTTCTGAGCACTTCCAGCGGCAAGGCAAAGGAAAAGAATCAGGAAGACTCACACTTAAAACGCCTATGGTGGGCGGGGAGACACATGCGCAAAAGCATCTTCTGCCCCACCTCCACCCTCCAAAAAACAAAAACAACCCAGGACTTTCAAAGAAAATATCCTCCGTGGAGACTACAATTCCCAGAATGCTCGGTGCCACCCTCCCACATACCTGGGAACAAGTGTGCTTGTGTGCATTGGGACTTTTCTCTCCCTGCTGTGGAAGTTAAGCTCAGTTTCTTGAAAACCACTGTTTCCTCTTGAAATACATAAGACCAACCAGAAAATGGATATATATGGGGAGAATTGACTACATTGGCTTTTCGATTCTTAGTTCTAATAATGAAATTGACGTTATGAGACAGCGTTGCTTATACCTTTGTGTTTATTCAATGCCTGCCTTCTGCTGAATGTAAATTATATCTCTGTTTTGTCTTAATTTTTTTTAATACATCTCCTCTTACTTTACAAAGGTATTCACAACCACTAAGCTTGTACCTGGGTCATTTCCCAGTGCTGTAATGTATACACTGGCATAAAATAGTGAGATTGTTATGTAAATATGCAGCATAATACTTTTGGTGATTTGGATTTCACAAAATCTAACAATTAATTTTCCAGAAACTCCCCAATTCTATCTATTAAATCTAATGAGTTTTTGTTTTTTTCTGAATTTTTATTTCATTTAAGGATTTTCTGTTTTGTTTTGTTGTTGGTCCTGTGGCTTGAACTCACAGCTTGGGCATTGTCTGTGAGCATTTGCTATGCTCTATTTGCATTTCCTTTAATAACTTCTTCAGGTAATTAGTGAAAATTTCCCAAACAGGGATTCTTATGAACATGGCACATCACCTCCATTTCCCTTCAAAGAAATAGTGGTTATGGAGGTCAGGATGAATGCAGGAGAGATAGAAGAGTGAAGTTTAGGCTAGGCTAGGCTATGTTGATGTGAAGCTTAATCATTTGCAAATCAGTCTGCTTTTGTCTTTCCATTTTGCATGTGAAAATCTCTTTAGAATTCTTACCTCTTCTCTGATCCTAACAGTTCCTCTCAGTAGCTTTAGGCAACATATCTAGGGGACCTCAGATTTGTCTTCTCAGACCTTAACCATTAAAGTATGCAGTAAATCTTTGTCTCCTGCCACAATCCCATCAGAGCACAAGCAAGGCTCTGAGAGCCATTGGGATGATAATTAAGGAGACAGAGAGATGGCTGATGGCACAATTTTGCTATATTTCTCAAACGCTTGTGTAATATTGGTCTAGACCCACTGTGCCCAAAAGTGCAAACAGCACACATCTTTCCTCATTTTATTTCAATACATCTTTTCCACACAAACCTCCTGTCAGTTAAAGCCCCAGGACAAAATCTAGAACACACACTTCCTCAAACAAAGAAAGGGCAAGGACTTGCAGTCCTGAGGGTGGGAGTCAATGGCACTGAAGCCTTTGCTCACATTTTGTCTGCTCCTGGCAGGCACCACAGGGTCTGCAACAGTCTCCCTCTCTCTTATCAGAGAACCTACACTTGTCTCTTAGATGTTTATTGTGATTTTTTTGTAATCTCTTCCATAAAAAATAATTGGGAAAGACTGGATTGGAAACTTTCACGTTTGATTTTAGTTCTCCAGTGTATGGGTTCTCCATGTCTCTATTGTGGACCAGAACTATTCCTCATGAAAATGGGAATCAAAGAGCATATTTGAATGTATAGACTTCAACTTAAAAGCACCTCTAACAATATAAAGAAAAAATAATTTCATTCTTTAAAACTAAATTCCTGGGAAATGGGGCTGGGCTCAAGTGGTAGAGCGCTCACCTTGAGCTGAAGAGCTGAGGGACAAGTGCTCAGGCCCAGAGTTCTAGCCCCAAGACAAAAAAAAAAAAATCCTCCCTAAAACTTAATTCCTGAGATACAAAGAGATAAGGATCAGGTAAAAACTGGGGTGCTCCCAAGAGTACCTGTGAAATGAAGTTTACTTTTCTTTTTCTTTTTAGGGGGGAGGAGGTTCAGTCATGGGGCCTGAACTCTGGACCTGGGCTCTGTCCCTCAGCTCTTCAGCTCAAGACTGGCGCTCCACCACTTGAGCCACAGCACCTCTTCCGGCTTTCTTATTTTAGTTTATGCGGTGCTGAAGAATCAATCCCAGGACCTCATGCATGCAAGGCAAGCGCTATACCACTGAACCACCGTCCCATCCCTGAAATATAGTTTTCATTGTTCAAGCCTACATTTGTGATGAATTTCTTTATTCTTTTATCCTTTTGTTTGGTTTGGTTTTTGGTCATGCCACTTGAACTGTGAGCCTAGGAACCATCCCTCAGCCCTTCAGCTCAAGTCAAGTGCTCTACATTGTGAGCTAAAGCACCAATTCTGGTTTTCTGGTTTTTATTGGAGATAAGTGTCTCACACACAATGCTGGCCAGGCTGACTTTGGACTGCGATCCTCAGGTTTCAGCCTTTTGAATAGCTAGGATTAAAGACATGAGGTACCAGCACCCAGCTTGCATTTCTTTTCTTTTATGTCCCAGCCTTGGGGCTTGAACTCAGTGTGTGGACAATGTCCCAAAATTTTTGCTCCACATTATCACCCTACTCCTGGAGCGATAATTCCACATTCAGGTTTTTCTATGTATGTGGTACTGAGGACTTGAACCAGGGCTTCATGCATGTTAGGTAAGCACTCTACCACTGTTGCGGGACAGCCACAACACAAACAGTGCTCTGGAAGGGCAATGGGATGATAATGGAAGAGACAGAGACAAGGCCAATGATGAATCTCTCTTTATTTCAGCAATAACTTAGCTATAGACACTTTCTAGATCTGTCCAGTGCTTGCATCACATTGTTCTAGGACTCACTGTGCCAACAAGTGCAGACCATATGCATCTTTCCTCATTCTAGTTCAATCTTTGTCCACCAAACTCCTAGAGGTAAGCCCCCAGGCCCAGAATCTAAAAGGAACACTCCCTCCAACAAAAAGCGAAGTACATATTAGCACTGAAGCCTGGAGTCCGGGGTTGTGGAGCTTTTGCTCGCCCCTTGCCAACTCCTGGCACCTCAAGTTCTGCACCACTTTCCCCTTTTTCATTTTGTAAATTGAGCAAGTGTCTATCAGCCTGAACCTGGAAAAAGCAGCAGAATGGAAGAAAAAAGATATACCAAAACAAGAAACAGGAAAATGCCTACAAAGTAACAAAAAGAGTGCTATTTCCCCAGGTGAATCCCTGCAGGTAATGGAGAAATAATACAGCTAAGCCTGCGTGGTGGAGTGACCAATACCAGATATCTGACCCTGAAGCTTCGTAATGTCTAAGTTCAAATTATCAGAGGGCCAGATTCCTCAAATATGTCACTGGATATTGGTCCAAATCATATTTCCATCATATTCAACAGGGATAACACAGATGTACTGACAATTAGCATGACACATCATTTTAACTGGGTCTTTAGCAGGTCTATGTGATTATCAACACACATCATTGCTGTTTCTAAATCATAATACATATCACAATCATTTTATCTATTCCTATATGCATCCCAAGGTACCAGAAACATTTCAAACTAAAGTATTAACATGTTGTGCTGTATATATTGTTTCTACAAGGATCATAGGAGAAGCAGTAGCGCTAGCAAGAAGAGTCAGGGTAGCAATAATGAGGGCAACCAATATTCCCAAAAATCTGCAGCAATGGCTAAGAGTCCTCTGAACCTCAATAGCAAACGGAAACCCAAACTTATTATACCAAGGTTCTATCAACTGAACATGCAATGTAAGTTAAGGGGATTGCATAGTAAGCTAGGATTACTCATGCAGTTAGTGAGAACACAATTGTTCCTGCAAGAGGCATGAAACACCACCCCACCCTTGAAAACCATACCCAACCCAAGTACTAGCATATATGGATACATAACACAAGCTTGCACAGTAAATGATACAAAACCATGAAACAGGACAGGTCTCTGAAACAGAGGAATGGGATGGTGAGAGGCATTAGTTCAAATAGGCCTCATGGCAGCAGCCAGGCTCAAGATGTCAGGGTGAGCTTGTCCACACAAACTGACAAACATCGGAGCCAGCAAGCTACCACTGACCTCATCACTCCTCTGAGACCTGCCATACATACTGGGAGACACCTACCACCAGAACCATGGACAAGATGTGAAATCCACAGGCCCTCCAGGATGATGGATCATCACAACCATGGGAATCGCTGGGCATAGTAGAACCCAAGAAGGATGCACCACATCTCTTGCCAAAGAAATTTTGCAAGTGTTATGTATAAGCTCCATCTTTTTCCATTGTTTCACCTTTTCTTCCAAAGGAAGTCAGACCCATAATCTATCCCTGAATACCTTACATATTTTTACCTTCTACCTCAGGATCTGCAATAGTCAATAACTGTGATCAATAAAGTAGAGGATATAATATTTGTATAATAATGAGACTTACATCTGTGAGCAATGAACAATTCAAAAATAATGTAGGAAGTAAATTATATTTATACTAGTACAATAAACATAATACATAGAAATGAATGTTTGAAAAATGTAACCAAGAACAATGACAACTATGGGACACAGCTAGTTTAGGAAGCACCCATTTTTACCTGATCCTTATGTCCTGGCCTCTCAGGAAGTTACTTTTTACTTTTACAGAAAGAAAGAATACTTTTTCCTTCATATTTTATAGGTGCTCCAATGTTGCCATCTATACATCCAAATGTACCTCATAATCTCCCTTTTCATGAGGAATAGCTCAGGTCCACTAAAAGAGGGATGGAAAACCCTTACACTGGAGGACTGAATATCAGGCATGAAAATTTCCTACACAATCCTTCCCAATCATGATGTGGGGAAAGGATCATCAACAATCACAACAAACCCTTAAGAGACAAGCTTGGTATTGGCATAAGAACAGACCTCAGGACCAATCGAATACAATTGAAAACCCAGAAATGAACCTACAGACCTATAGCCATCTAATCTTTGATAAGGGAGCTAAAACAATAGAATGGAAGAAAGACAGCCTCTTCAGTAAATGGTGCTGGCAAAATTGGTTAACTACTTGTAGAAAACTAAAGCTAGTTCCTTATATATCACCCTGCACCAGAATCAACTCCAAATGGATCAAAGACCTTGAACTCAAAGCAGACATTTTGAAAACATTACAGGATGGAATAGGAGAAACCCTAGGTCTTCTTGGCTCAGGCCGAAATTTTCTGAATAGAAACCCTGAAACACAACAAATCAAATAAAGGTTGGACAAATGGGATTGGATAAAGTTGCAGAGCTTCTGCAGGGCAAATGACATAGCTAGCAAGATCAATACAAAGCCCACAGATTGGGAGAAGATCTTTACTAGCCATACAACGAACAAGGGTCTCATATCTAAAATATACTTGGAACTCAAAAAATTAAACCCCCAAACAACAAATCCTCAAAGAAACAACTGCCCAATAAATAAGTGGGTGAAAGACTTAAAGAGAAACTTCTCTGAAGAAGAAAGAAGAATGGCCAATAGACACATGAAGAAATGTTCAACATCCCTAGCCATAAAAGAAATGCAAATCAAAACAACATTGGGATATCACCTCCAGTTAGAACAGAAAAAATCAAGAACTCTAACAACAACAGATGCTGGAGGGGATGTGGACAGAAAGGAACCTTACTTCATTGTTGGTGGGAATGTAAACTTGTTCAACCACTTTGGAAAGCAGTATGGAGGTTCCTCAAAAGACTTCACATAGAACTCCCCTATGACCCAGCAATCCCACTTTTGGGCATTTACCCAAATGTATACAAACAAGACCACACTAAAGCTACCAGCACAACTATGTTTATTGCAGCATTTATTACCATAGCTAAGATATGGAACCAACCCAGATGCCCCTCAGTAGATGAATGGATCAAGAAAATGTGGTATAAGTACACAATGCAATTCTATGTCTCCATCAGAAAGAATGACATTGCCCCATTTGTTAGGAAATGGAAAAACTTGGAAAAAATTATATTAAGTGAAGTAAGCCAGGCCCAAAGAAACATAGGTCCTATGGTTTCCCTTATTTGCTATATATAGTATATGTATGAGTCAAGCGGAAAAGGTCAGATAATATGATGTCAGAAAAATGAACCCTTAGATATGTATTTTAATATTTTCTTCTTTCATGCATGTGTTTCTAATGCATTTATAAGATTATCTCTTTGTTGCTTTGTATGTCCCTCCCCCACAGTATAACCCCTGCTTTCTCTATATTTGATGTCAGTATAACTTGTGGAGGAGATAGGGAAAAACCAGTTGTTTAAGGATACAGGTGGACCTGTTGCAACAATGAGAAGTACAAGTTTTCATGTCCAAAATGAGCTTTACAACTTTGGTGTGGGGGTGGGGGGGTAGGAGAAGGATTGGGATTGGGGGGGAGGGGGGAGGCCTGGAAGGGATGAGAGGGGTAAACAAAGGAGGAGGCTGCAATGCTTGGTAAGAAATGTACGCATTATCCTGCCCATGTAATTGTAACCCCTCTGTACCGAATGTTCACAAATAAAATAAAATTAAATTAAATTAAAAAACAACCACAACAAACCATTAGGAGACAAGCTTAGGATGTCTGATATGAGGGAGGGAGGCAAAAGATTTATTTCACAGTGTAATAGATACAGTCTGGGAAGAAAAGTCTGAGGACCCGTAGATATGTGGCCTAGACTTGCTAATAGGAACTTCTAGGGTTAGAGAAGAGGTAGAAAATCAAAACAAAATAGGATATGCAAAGCAGAAAAGTAAAAACAGACTAGTTTGGAGCAAGTAATCAAGCTTCACATGAACATAGACCTGCCCTGAACTATACCTCCTCCCACATTCATCCTGATCTACCTAGACAACCATTTTTTTGAAGAGTCTTGGAGGAGGAGTACCATTTTCTAAGAAACCCCTGGGAGGAAACTTTTCACTACTCCCCTAAAGCAATTAATAAAAGAAAGGCAATTACAGCACAGCAAATGCTCACAGACAGTGCCCAAGCTCTGAGTTCAAGCCACAGGACCAACAACAAAACAAGGGGAAAACTTTATAACGAAAGGCAAATTTCAGACACAAATAACCAAAAACTCCTTAAAATTTCATAGATGGACTTTGGGAGTTTCTGTGAAATAAATGAGTAGAATTTGACAAATCAATTTAATTCAAAGATTATAAAGTATATCTGTCTTTAAATTCTGTTATTTTATTCCAGTATATATATTAGAGCAGAGAAGATGATGCCAGAATCAATCAGTTTACTGTCTGCAAGTACTTTTTTTTTTCTTGGTGGATCTTGTGGCTCGAACCCCGCTGGAGCACTGTCCCTGCGTTTTTCAGCTCAAAGTGAGCTCTCTACCACTTGAGCCACAAGGCCACTTTCATTGTTTTGGTAGTTAGTTGAAGATAAGGCTTATGAATTTTTCTGCCCAGGCTGGCTTTGAACGGGGATCCTCATATCGCAGCTTCCTGAGTACCTAGGATTACAGGCATGAGCCATTGGCACCCAGCTGCAAATACCTTTGCAAACTGAGAGGGTAGATATTCAAAACCTTAAGGGAAAAAAAAGACATAATTTGCATTCTGCAGAATGTACTTTTTTTAACAAAAACAAAAATAAAAACTATGTAGATTCATAACCTCAATTATATTAAAAGAACTAAGAATTAAAAAGCCAAATTATGCAGTGGTCCAAATACATTTGTGTTTTTCATTGGTCTCACAATATTTCACTTGCTGCTAGAAGTGCTGTGAAGTACAGCTTTGCACTCCATAGTCAGAGCCAAGAGGTAGAAGCCCAGCTTTTCTTTTTCAGGGGAACTTGGGAGCTGTAACTGGAAGCGAGCTGAGGCTCCTAGCCAAAGTCTGCCCTTTCCATCTTTCCCCATTGTGGGGTGGATGGTATTTTATGGGCTCATAGGTTTGTGCTGCCATTAGGACTTGTTCCTTCAGATGCCAGAAACTGGCTCACAAACCACTGAGTTTCAAGAAAGGAGAGTCAGGGGTTTTGCATTTATACTCCTAACCCTAGAGATTCTGGTACTCAACCATGTGAATTTATAATCTTGCTTTTTGTGAATTGAAGCCAATGAATGGTAAACATTCCTTGAAAATGTCTTATATAAACATATTGATACTCTTTTCATCCTCTGCACTTCCTATGGCTTTTGAAACTTCAAAATGCTGCTGGCACAGATATACTCCAATTGATGTGTCTGTTCTGACAAATTACAGTTTCTCCACTAATATACTTAGCCTATTTTACATCACTTAAAATGAGAGAGCCTAGCTGGGCAGGTGGTTCAGTGGTAGAGTGCTTACCTTGCATGAATGAAGCCCTGGGTTTGATTCCTCAGAACCACATAAGCAGAAAAAGCCAGCACTGTACTGTGGCTCCAGAAGTAGAGTGCTAGCTTTGAGCTGAAGGTCAGAGGAACAGTGCCCAGGCTCAGAGTTCAGGCCCCACACCGAGTTTTCCTATACAAGTACACCAAAAACAATTGTTAAAATATAATTTGAATACAATACAATGCCCTTGATATGTGTCTTCCTGTCCTGATTCTTGAACTCAAGGTCTGGAAACTGAAATTGAAATTATTTGGTGCAATGATAATGTTCTACCACTTAAGCCACATTTGCACTTCCCACTACTTTGGTAGACTATTGGAGATAAGTCTCTCAGACTTTTATATCCCCCTGGCTTCAATCTGTTATTCTTGTAGGGTTTCTTCATGTCCATCCCAGGGGACCACAAGCAGGCACAGGAGAAAGATTATTATAAGCTTTATTAGAGGGACCATATTTCCCAGGAGAGGGAGCACAAGCATTTGTCCCTCTTCAGGTTGCAACAGGATCTGGGGGGCAGGAAGTGAGTTAAGTACATGTTCAGGTGAGTCTGAGATGACAGAGGGAGTGGCCAGCTGTATGGAGGGAACTCTAGGTCTGGGAGGAGCTCAGGTCTGGGTGGAGCTGAGGACTAAAGGTTGGGATAATACTAACTTTCCTCAGATCTCAGTATTCTGAACACTTAAGATTACAGCTAATAGACATGATAGCCCAGTTACAATGCTGTTTTTAACATTCAGATTATATTCTAAAGAAATAATATGAAATAGAAAACTTAAAAATTTCAAGGCACAATGTTCAGTCACTAATGTGTATGAGGACATTCCAAATCCCAAAACACACAGAAAATGCCCCCACCTTGAAATCTGTAACACTCCTGATCTTAAATATAGTGAATGTGAACACTTAGTCTATAATAAATTCTTTTAAGTTTTTCAAAGTAAGAAAACATTCTTGTGACAGAAAAACCCAGTAGTAATGTGCAAGTATTGCTTTTAAAGGATTCATAGTGTCTTTCTGAGCAAAAACAATCCCAATGATGTATACAGAATAGATTTTCACTTTTTGTATATGTCACTGTAGAGGCCATGTATTTTATATTAACAATTACCATTCTATGTAATTGTAAAAACTATACCAGTACTCTGGATAATAGAATATCCTGTTTAATCAACCAATAAGTACAAGCAAAAGCACATAGGGATATAATTTGTTGGTTTTAATTTTGATAGATCTACATTTTGGGGTGTATTTTCTGTTAAGATTGTTTAGTAACACAGAAGACTTCAATCTACTGGTGCCTTGGCTGGGGATGGTTGCCTGGGATTTTGTCACTCCTCTGACCAGCATTTTATGTTGCATCTTTATTAGGCCCTGTATCTCCAGCAGAATGGACATGATTCTTAATATGACTACTTAGGAAAGTGAGGGACTTCTCAATCTGTGTTTATATCACCATTACTGATGTACCTTTGATAGTTTGTTTGTTTGTTCGATCAAGGAGCTTGAACTCCAGGCCTGAGCGCAGTAGCTCAGCACTTTAGTTCAAGGCTAGCGCTCTACCACTACAGCTACCACACCACGTCTGGTTTTCTGGTGGTTGTATTAGAGATAAGAGTTTCACGGATTTTCCTGCCCATGCTGACTTTGAACTGTGATCCTCAAATCTCAGCCTTTTGAGTAGCTATAATTACAGGCGTGAGCTATGGGCACCTGGCTTCATCTTTGATAGTTTTACATACCTGACAGAAATGAACCAAGGTTCACATTCTTTTCACATCTTTCCTAGGTTTTTTTAGACTTTGGGAGTATTTTTGTTGTTTTTATTTAAAACTATGTCCATACTAGCATGTGTAAAATAGTTATTTTAATGGAATTTTGATTTGAATTTTTCTCATGACTACTGATATTAAACTACTTTTATATTTTAATCAACTACATGTGTAGTCCTTTTTAGAAAAGTCTCTTCAATCTTTTTCCCATTTTAAAATTAGATTTTGTTGTGTGTGGATTACTTGAAGGATTTTCTTTATATTTTATAATTCATATTGGTTAGCAATCTATTTAGAGGTATGCAAATAGTTCTCTCATACCATGCTATTTTTTCTTTGTTCGTAGTGTTTTTCAATATACAAGGTTTTCATTTGTTTTATTTGTTTGTTTATTTATTTATTTATTATTCATTGTAGGTCATGGGGCTTGAACTCTGGGCCTGAACACTGTCCCTCAGCTCTTAAGTTCAAGACTAGCATTCTGCCACTTTTGCCACAGCACCACTTTCGGTTTTCTGGTGATTTACTGGAAGTAAGAGTTTCACAGCTATACCTGCCCAGGCTGACTTTGAGACCCAATCTTCAGATCTCACCCTCTTCAGTACCTACCTAAGATTACAGGTGTGATCCACCAGAGACTCACATTGTTTGTTTGTTTCTTTGTTATTTCCAGCAGGTTCTTTTGGAGTTGTATTTATGGGGTTACATTCAAATCTTTCTTTCTTTTTTTTTCTTTTTTTCTTTTTTCTTTTTAGCTCACCTGTGGGTCCTGAACTGTGGGCCTGGACGCTGTTGCTCAGCTCTTCAGTTCAAGGAAAGTATATTACAAATTGAAAAAAGGAACACTTCCAACTTTTTGCTTATGTGGTGCTGAGGAATCGAACCCAGGGCCTCATGCATGCAAAGCAAGTACTCTACTACTGAGCAATCTTGTCAGACCTGTTACTCTCAAATCTGATGCCATGAAGCTTTCCTCCCCTCCTCTCTCCTTCTTCTCATTTCCTTTTCCCTCTTTCCCTTCCTCTCCATTACTCTCTTGTCCTCTCTTCTTCCTTCTTATTCCTGACCTTTTGCTTCCATTCTCTCCCTTCTCCACTCATCTTCTTTTCCCTTTATATCTGAGATGAAGCCTTGCTAGTATGACTACAGTTAGGTTTCTAACTTAGAAACACAATAATACACATACCTCATGGTTTTCTTGAGCTACTATTGGAGCTTGAACTGCAGGTCTCACAGTCAGTCAACTTCCTCACTCACTGTTGGCACTATCACTGGAGCCATACCTCTAACTTGTTCACTAGCTGCTTAGTTTGAGTTGTCCATCCAGGCTGGCATGCAGACCTCAGTTTCCTCCTTAGTAGCTAGGCTAAAGTGACAGTCTTGAGCCAGAAGTACTTGCCTTGGTTTTTCTTACCTCAACATTTAACATTAACACTTAATTGGATACTACAATGAAAGGATTATTGTTACTGGTTTATGTAGAATTAATATTCAACCTACACTGAAATAGTTTATCTTTCAAATTAAGTGTTGTATTGTGTTTCTAACAATTGTAACCGTTCTAACTGTGGTAGATTTTCTTCACTAAGCAGATCGTTTATGCTGGAGGTATTGTTTTATAATTAAGGTAATTTGATGTTATTATGGAAGTCATATATACAGAGATTATAATGACATGAGTCAGGTAATAAATACCTTTCCTTTCATACAGTGTCTTCCATGTTTTCACTCTCTCCCAATCCCTCCCTCCTATCTCTACTCTTGAGTTGTATACTTCACTTTCATCACCCTCTTTCCCTCACATTCTATGGCTCTGCCACACCCACCAGAAGATATACATGTGAAAACACCATATATAATTGAAAGCAATTGTTTTTATTTCACAAGTGAAGAAAGTGGCTCCCTTTAATATTGAATAAATCACAATGAAAGCATGCATTTTTACAGATCTATTCTAGTTTCCATCTGTTTGTTTTACTGTTCGATTATTAGAAACATATTGTTGGATTTTATTGTATTTACAACAAAGATTTATTTGTCATAGTGATTTCTAGACAATTTGTCTTCATATCTATTCTCAGTGTGTCTGTCTTGGTAAATATGATAGCATAGTGCTTTATAAACAGCATTTAGTAAAGATAACACCATCCATGTGTGTGTTTCTACTGACCGTTTGTCTAATTATTCAGTCTTTAAGAGGAATATTAGTTTTCCAATCATAATGATAGATTAAACAAATTATCATGCTTTGGCCTTTTAATCATGTCATTGTAGACTTTACTTTTCAGCATAGGACACCAGCCAAACCTGACCTACTTACTTAATATGACTGAATTATTAAATCAATTGATAAAATGTTACATCCTCTCTATCGTATTATAAACAGTTCAAGAATTTGCTTTTTGTAAAAGCCATTTTTCTTGAGCCCCACCTCTGAAAGAACAATTCTCACATTGACCAAAAATTAAACATTCTTCTTTTGAATAGTTTATTTCTTCCTTCTTCCTCATTCCTTCCCTTCCTCTTTCCCTTTCTCACTTCCCTACTTCCTCCTTTCCTTCCTCTGAAGCCTAGAAGTGATGCTGTAGCTCAATTGGAAGCTAGTATCTTTTTATTATTTCAATTTTTGTGAGAGATTAATCAATATCATTGTGTGCTTGATTATTTCCCCTAATGTTATATTACATTGTCCCTCTATGAGATAACACAGGTGTGACCCATCGTTCACACTGCTGTTATAGCTCACTCAGCAGAACAACTAAATGGGCTAAGAGTGAATCAATCACAAGTTGTTCATCACCAGTGATTAATTAAAGAAAAGAGCAAGCACTGAAGACATTTTGAGAAAATGTCTCCCCCAAGGCAAAATCTTGAGACTCTTGTCTTTATTAATCCACCATATTTTTTAGAATATATATTTTATTGTAAAGATACTGTACAAATTGGTTATGCAATTGTATGAATTAGGTCATGAACACATTTCCTATCGAGCATTGTTACCCCTCCAAGAAAGACTTTACTACTATGTATGTACTGCAATAAGGACTAATATCTTCCATTAGATCTTCCATTCAAAAACTGAACTGGAATAAGTAAGTCATTTGTACTGTAATGCATGGATCACACATACAGAGGGGGACTTAAGAGAGCAATAGAAAAAAAGTTGTTCTCATGTTCTTGCCTCCAATCATAACAGTCTTCACTCAACTATTGTTCCCCTAACCATGAGAGAGATGATCTGAATCTAGACCCAAAGGGACAAACCTCATATTTCTAAGAAGAGTTTATCAAATTACCCTGACACACCATTCCTTAGAATAAAAGACGGAAATTAATAACTTCAATCTCTGAATTACTTGTCCAGACTGGTTGTTTCCACATGCTTTGGATAATATTGAATGACACCATCCCCACTCAACAATATCAGAGGATGAGAAATGTTGGCTCAAAGACAGCTGAAGAGTTAAGAATGGTTTCCCATCACACCTAGCTTACCTGTGCCATGAAGGATTTCTCTGTATAATTTACAGAGGTTTTCTGACAAAGATATTCCTAGGTTGGGCTTCTTTCTTGGGTAAATGTTCTAATACTTGCTGAAGGTACTTTTGATTGGAATTTTTCTCATGACTATTGATACTACTTTTATATTTTAATCTTCACAATAAATTTTTTTAAGAATGCAAAAACAAAAGAAACACAGAGTAAGTTCTCCAGTGGATGTAGGTAGCAGTTGCTGCAGGGTGGGTGGGCAGACATGGTAAAGGAGAGGAATATGGTTTGATAAAAGTCTATTTGTGTATGTGTGTCTATGTGTGTGTTTGTGTGTTGTGTTTATCAATGAAACTTGCTGACATTGGGTTTTTTATTTTCATTTGCTCATTTCATCTTGTTTTTGTTGTTCTTGTTTGACATTCCTGGGGCTAAACTCAGGGCTTAAAAACTATTCCTGAATTTCATTATGCTGAAGCCTACCACTCTACCATTTGAGCTACAGCACAATTGCTTCTAGGGGTATTTGGGGGCTGTTGTTGTTTATTAGGTACTGAAATATCAAACATAGTGTTCCATGCCTGCTAGGCAAGTACTTTATCACTAACACACATTGCCAGCCCCAACCACACTGTTTTAAGAAAGGAGGCAGGCTGGGAGTGTGGCTCAGTGGTAGAGTGCTTGCCTTGCATACATGAGGCACTGGGTTCCATTCCTCAGCACCACATCAGCAGAAAATTCATTGTGACTTATCACCAATGAAATGCCAGAAAACTAGAAGTGACATTCTGGCTGGAAGTGGTAGCATGCCAGCCTTTTGTAAAAAGCCTAGGGAATATGCCAGGCTCTACCTGAGTTTAAACCCCACAGCTAACAATTGAAAGAAAAAAGAAACAATCCCAAACAAAAACCTAATTACTTACTCATTGGGTTTGTTCTTCTATTTTTCTCTGTAGTTGTAACTGAATACTTCCTGTCATTCCATTTTCTCCTTTCTTCCTTTCGATTTGAGGTGTTGAACCTTCAGACTTGCACATGGAAAGTCGATCCTACATAGCAACCTATTCTTTCTTCTTTTAACATAAAAACTCTGCTTATAGGACAGGGAAGGTAGCAAGTGGTACAGTGTTTGCATCGCATGAATGTGGAGATAGGTTCTATTCCTCAGATTCTCAAACACAGATAAAGCCAGAAGTGGTGCTGTGGCTCAAGTGGTACAGTGCTACCCTTGAGCAAAAGCAGCTCAGGGACAGCACCTGTCCCCTGAGTTCAAGCATAAACACCACAAAACAAAAAGTCTGCTCATTTAAATTAGTCAATATTCCTCTGGAATTTAAACCACAAACTTACAAGTGACATAAGTTCACTTTCAATAGTATTGTCCTCCTTTCCAGAGAGCTCAGGGACAGCACACAGAAGAGACCCTAGGCCTCTGCTGTCATTTATAAACTAGCTATTGTACAACATTAAGCAGCAACACATACATTTCTATTCTTATTATTTTGAACACAATGGGATTTGTAAGGGTAGATAAAAATAAGTGAAGGAAACCCTTCCTTTTCACCTATTTGTAGTGATAGTAATGGATCTATTTTGCTGTGCACTCAAGTCCCACACTTGTCTTTGAATTTCTCTCTGAACTACTTTTCAATTTCTTTTCTTCTTAGGGCACACACATTCACACACATCCTGAAGAATTTTTACTAGTTCATCTAACAATGTTTTACTACCAATTCTTCTAGTCCACAAGTAATTGTATCATCTACATAGGACAAGACTATTACATTAGGCCACTGACTGCTCTGACTGGTCCCTCTGTCAACCGTCAGCCCTGCAGGAAACACGTGTGCACTTTGGCCCATGCTGCAGGTGCCATGCTGTGATGGTGATGGACTGATGGGGAGCACATACCCTGCTCTGGGCTTCTCACTCCTGTCCCAAGGGGCTTGCCAGGTTTGCCTATTGCATGAAGACTTTGGCACTGCCCTCTTCTCCTCAGCTGGCTCCTTACCAAACTTTTCTTTCCTGTACATTCCATTTTGAGTTCTGGCATAGATCATGAGCCCAATCAACTTCCACCACATCAGATGAAGTCTCCACATCAAACTTTTGGTAACAAACATTTAAGTTAGAATGCACATATGAAGTTTTGGCTGAGTTTTGCTCAGATCCATATACAAGTGAGGCAAAGATGGTTGGCTGTGGATGCTCCAGGTAGTCATCTACTCAAAGTACTGAGACCTGTATAACAGGGACTTCATACAAGGGTGTAAGTGATCCAGAAAAATGAACGAGAATTTTAAAAGAACTCCATTCATTGAGGGAATAGAAAAAAATGTACACTTAATGTTAAGCTAATTATGCGAAGAAAAATGACCTAGAGCTGGATAAACACAAAGATATAAGTGCTCAAGGTAATGAAAGGTGTCCTTGGGTGGTCCCTGAGGGTCTAGTCAAAATCCTATGATAGCCTTGTTGACTACCCACTGTGCCCAGTATCCCAGCTTCTTTCCCCTTCCAGTCACTCTGAGGTGCATCATTCCAGGTTACCCTGAGGAAGAAACAAGGATTCATCCAACATCCCTCATTGGGATCAAGATTGCTTGGGAATTGGAGGTTCTTGGTTAAATACTGAGATCTCTGGAGAGCAGACTCTTCAGGGTCCTGACTTTGAATCATATTAACTACCCCTGCTGATGATATCAGAATTTTCTCTAAAATAAATATGACTTCATTTGTATACTTTATCCAGTAACATTCACTGAATGACTGTTGAAAATAATCTAATTTAGAGCTGAAATCTTCATACAAAGGCAGAACTCTTCTAAAGCCTAATTTTGAAAAGGGCTATAGGATGAACCGTGTGGTAGGACCCTTGACATTCTGAAAACTTATGTAACTTAACCCACTCTTAGTGTTTGTGTCTAGGGTGAATATGTACCTAAGTCATGGTTCACCACTTCGCTTCTGAGGACATAGCTTTTAGAATGAGCTGAAATTAAATATCCTGTCATTCACCCCTGGGAGTGGCCTTGAAATAAAGTGCAATCAGAAAGGGAAAAACAACAAAAATGCTTAAACACATCTGAAGAGCTCAGATTGAAAAGAGGTTTTCTCCTACATCTATGTGCACACAGCACAAGATCACAGTCTTCTTGTTCAAATATATTGGTATTCTGAGACCTTAAATCATCACTACTTGAAACCTCTTTTCTCATAATACTGGTTCAAGTATACTGAAATATTTGGCCACATTTTATATGTTGAGATCTCTCTTTGAAGTTCTCATTCCGCACTTTACAGACGTGGACCCCATTGTCCTGCATAGTATCTTGAACCTCTACAAGGACTTATGAACTGGTCAGAAACATAAATATATGTGCATTTGGATTCACTTGACAAAAGAAACCAAAATATTCGTACAATCTATCATTACCCTGGCTTATAAGACAGTTCAATATCAACCTCAATTGAGGACAATGACTATACCCTATGGAGGACTTTTGGCTTAAACAAGAATGGTAACTTTTCTGCACGAGGGCCAAAAACCCATTTTACAAAATATCTTCCCTGGCCCTGGAGTTCTTTCTACTCAGGGCCCAGGTACTGTCCCTGAGCTTTGGTAATAAAGGAACAAAAGTGTTGACAGTCTATCAACTTCATTCACCCCACCACTTGTGGGAAATTTGGTGATAATTGGCCATAACACTTTTACAGCTCTTCCTACCTAGTTTGCCTTTCAATTGTGATCTTTAACCCTCATACTCTTGAGCAAGTAAGAATCCCGATGTGAAGCACCAGTGCCCTGTTAGATCAGGAGATCTTAATTACTTGATCCAAACAGGACTCATGGTGTCCACATAACAGGATATAAAATTCATAACATCATATAGAAATATGCAAAGGTCCTTTTGTTTTTTGTTTTTTTTTTATTGTAGAGATACTATAAAGAGAGTTACAGTTACATGAGTGAGGTATTGAGTACACTTCCTCTTGAACATTGTTACCCCCTCCATTTTTTCCCCTACCATCCCCCCTCCCTCCCTTCCCCAAGGTTCTTTTTTTTTTTAATTGTGATTAAGTGATTACATAATTTCCGGAATTTCCAGTATTGTGGAATAATGATGTTCATTTAAAGTCACAAGTTCATTCTAACTTTCCTGGAGCAAATTGTCTATCACAGTCTGTAACATATAACGGTGTTCACATGTTATATACCATATATGTGATCAGCAGCATGGGGATATTTAGTAGTGGTTCAACCAGATGAGTCGGAGTTCTTTGTTTCTTAAGCCCTGTTAGTTTTGTCATATCGCCTAACATTTTGGATTTAGCATCAACTTATCAGGGATACCATGTACCATTTGTCTCTTCTTTCTTGGCTTACCTCGCTCAACATGATTCCTTCTAGCTCCATCCATTTCCCTGCAAGTTCCATTATTTTGTCATTTCTAATGGCTGCATAATATTCCATTGTGTATAGATACCACAATTTTTGGATCCATTCATCTGTGGTGGGGCATCTAGGTTGTTTCCATATCCTAGCTATTGCGAACAGTGCTGCAATAAACATGGAGGTGCACGTGTCCTTGTATATTGGTTCCTGTTTTTCAGGGTAAATGCCCAGAAGTGGTATGACTGGGTCGTAAGGGAGGTCAATCTTTAGCTTTCTAAGGACCCTCCAGACTGCTTTCCAAAGTGGTTGTATAAGTGTACATTCCCACCAGCAGTGTAATAGCGTTCCTCTTTCTCCACATCCCCTCCAGCATTTGTCGTTGGCTGATTTGTGGATGTGGGACATTCTGACGGGGGTAAGGTGGTATCTCAGGGTTGTCTTTATTTGCATTTCCTTCACCACCAGGGATCATGAACATTTCCTCATGTGTTTCTTTGCCATTTTTATTTCTTTATTTGAGAAGTCCCTCTTTAGTTCCCTTGCCGATTTAGTAATTGGTTTGTTAGGTTTGGGAGGGATTAGTTTCTTGAGCTCCCTGTATATACAGGATGTTAACCCCTTGTCTGATATATTGCTGGTAAATATTTTTTCCCAATTAGTTGGTTGTCTTTCTAGCTTAGTTGCGATAGATTTAGCTGTGCAGAAGCTTTTTATTTTCAGGTAGTCCCATTTGTCGAGTCTCTCTCCAACTTGTTGTGACCCTGGGACTTTGTTTAGGAAGTTCCTTCCTGTGCCTATTAGTTCAAGTGTCTCTCCTATTCTGTCCTGCAGTAGTTTCAGAGATTCAGGTTTAATGTTAAGGTCTTTAATCCATTTTGAGTTGATGTTGGTGCATGGTGATAGGCTGAGGTCCACTTTTAGTTTTCTGCATGTGGCTGCCCAGTTTTCCCAGCACCAGCGGTTGAAGAGGCTGTGTTTCTTCCATTGTATGTCTTTGGCTCTTTTATCCAATATCAGCTGGCTGTAGGCTTGTGGATTTATTTCTGGGTCTTCTATTCTGTTCCATTGGTCTTCGGGTCTGTTTTTGTGCCAGTACCATGCTGTCTTTGTTATTATAGCTCTGTAGTAGAGTTTGAAGTTCGGCATGGATAGCCCTCCCATATTGTCTTTATCCCCTAGAATTGTTTTGGCTATTCTAGGTCTTCTGTTGTTCCATATGTATTTTTGGACTGTTTTCTGTATTTCAGTGATGTATATCATTGGGATTTTAATAGGAATTGCATTGAATTTGAATATTAGTTTTGGAAGTATTACCATCTTTACCTATCATTGGGTAAACCACACCCAAATTCTTCCACTAAATATTTGGAAGAATGTATTGGTTACACGTACCTCATTATTGGTCCAAAGGTTGAATTCAGGGGCAAAAATTTGTGAGGCTTCCTTTACCTTCTATACAAGATGACCTTTTGTATCACTGATTTTTCACCTTTGGGTCTTCCTTCTCTGCCTGGACCTTTCAATAAACTAATTTTATAATTACATATCAGATGTAGTAAAAAGATAGGTACAGATTACCAGAGCCATGCTTTTATTGGCTAAGATACCATTTTCATGGAGCTTTTGCATGGGATGGCCTACAAAACTATCTAATTTCAGCTTCCTGAGTACTTAGGATTCCACACATGAGGGAGTGTAATTGCTCATTTTTAATGAAATTAAAAGTGGAAAGGGTACTTTACGAATTCAGTGAGCATTAACTCCCTTTAATTCTGAATTCAAGCAAAGTGTTGGCCAAATGATAATAACAAAAATAATACAAAACATTAATAAAATATGTTATCATCAGGCATACTTTTAATGAATGTGGTATTTTGGTTCATAATTTGAGGTATATAACAGGCCTAGGTAGGACTCCAGTCTGTGAACCATCCCTTCTCAGAAAGCATACAGTTTGTAAACATGGGAGAATGAGCGATTTCCAAATGGATAGAGAGAGAGAGAGAGAGAGAGAGAGAGAGAGAGAGAGAGAGAGAGAGAGAGAGAGAGAGAGAGAGAGAGAGAGAGAGAGAGTGTGTGTGGTACAAATAGGAAGGGCAAGGGCACAGGTGCCTCCCAATCCCATTTTTTTTACTAGGCCTCTGTAGATAAGCAGAAGGGTTTGCCTGGGAAGGTGGCTCAGTGTCAGAGCACTTGCCATGCATGCATGAGGTCCTGGGTTCATTTCCCCAGCATCACATAAGAAAAAAAAAAGACCTGGAAGTGGCACTGTGGCTCAAGTGGTAGAGTGCAAGCCTTGAACTGAAGAGCTGAGGGACAGCACCTAGGCGCAGAGTTCAGGCCACCAGTCCAGACCCCCCACCCCAAAAAAGTAGAATGGTGAACAGTGTAATGGAAGGGGTTAAGAGAGCACCTAGCTAAATCTTGCAATGTGAAGTCCAATGTCCTTATCTTGTAAATGGAATCATAGGCAGGATTAAAGGATTCCTTTTTTATTGTGAAAATACTGTAGAGAAGAGTTATTATTTTTGAACAATTGAAATAAATACTGAAATTTTTGAAGCCACAGGAAGCCTGAGCTGAAGCACTGAAGAAAACCTCATGTTCCCAGAGAGAGATTTCTTCAGAACAGCTCACAGGGCTCATGCTTTGATTCCTAGTTTTATGGAGGCCAAGATCAGAGAATCTCCTTTGAAGCCAGCTCTGGATGGGTTCAACTCAGTTCCTGAGTTCAACACCTCATATTGGCACAATAACATTCCTTCATGAATGTGTGAAAGTATTGCTCTTCATGTAACCAAACAGCCCTAGACATATCTAGAATGACTGCCTTATATAGGATCTGGAGCCTTGGTCTTGGTTTATTAATTAAGCTCTTTCTGATGTAACAGAAATTGTTTCTAAATGCCTCCAGGATATCTTTAATTACATAACTATACAGTGGCATCTATCTTGGCTCTAGAAATTCTAAATTTAGGTCAATCTTTCTGTTTCTGTAAAAGAAGACACTATTTGTTCGAAGCCACATTATGGTAGATGGAATACTGGAGTCTATTTCACAGCTAGCAGTCTGCAAGCAGCCTGTTCTAACAAAGACATGCAGTCCACAAATACACTTAGACAGCTTGGAAATAGGACAGAAAGGGGGCTGGAGAGAATAAAAACAGCACCGAGAAACCAATCAGCACCAAGAAAGTGATGAATTGGGACACTGGATGACCAGAGACAAGCCAGGAGAAAGCACACAGGACATGATTACAGAGACATGTGGCATGGCATCTGGTGCCACTGGTGGTCAGCCTAAATAGGGTCTAAGCAGGAGGCAGATCTACAGGAAATTCCCAGTCCCAGGCACTGGACTATCAGATTGAGTAACATATCAGCCAAATGCCCATGCCTGCTTGCAGGGATCCAGCCACACCCATCAGTTGGGAGGTAAGTGATGGATGGGGCATTTCCTTCCCCCTGCATGAAAAAAAGATGCCAGACCCCACCATCTACCATGTGGCCAAAGGGCACCAGCCACACCTGACCTCCTTACTTAATATTACTGTATTATTAAATCAATTTATAAAATGTTACATCCTCTTTATCATTTTGTAAACATTCAAAAATTTGCTTTTTGTAAAAGCCATATTTCTTGAGCTCCACCTCTGAAACAATAATTCTCACATTCACCAAAAATTAAACATTCGCCTTTTGAATAGTTTATTTCTTCCTTCTTCCTCATTCCTTCAATTCCTCTTTCCATCTCTCACTTCCCTACTCTTTCCTTCCTTCCTCTCAGGGTCTAGAAGTGATGCTGTAGCTCAAGTGGCACATGGTTTTATTTCTTTGTTAATTTCAATTTTTGTGAAATTGATCAATATCTTTGTGTACTTGATTATTTCCCCTAATGTCATATCCACTTTGGCATTCTATGAGATAACACAGGTGCGACACATCGTCCACATGGTCTTTTATTATAGCTCACTCAGCAGAACAACTAAATGGGCTAAGAGTGAATCAATCACAAGTTTTTCATCACCAGTGATTAATTAAAGAAAAGTGCAAGCACTGAAGACACTTTGGGGTTCTCCCCCAAGACAAAAAGCAGGGCTGCGAAGGTGGCTCTGTGGTAGAGCGCTTGCCTTGCATGCTCGAGGCCCTGGGTTCGATTCCTCAGCTCCACATAAGCAAAAAGAAAAAAAAAAGCGGGAAGTGGTGCTCTGGCTCAAGTGGTAGAGCGCTAGCCTTGAACTAAAGAGCTGAGGGACAGCGCCCAGGCCCAGAGTTCAGGACCCACGACCGGACCCAAAAACAAACAAACAAACAAACAAAATGCAGAGATTCTAGTCTTTATTAATCCATCATATTTTTTAAATATATATTTTATTGTAAAGATACTGTATAGATTGGTTATACCATTATATGAGTTAGGTCATTAATACATTTTCTATCGAGCATTGTTACCCCTCCAAGAAAGACTTAACTACAGTTATGACTTTTTCTAGAAAACCTTTCCATTTTTTTTACATATGATTTTTCTCCTCTTTGTGTGTGAGGGTGTGTGTGTGTCTGTGTGTTTTGTATGTTCTGTGATGAACCCTGAGCTGTGTTTTGTAGTTCGAGGACTCCACATTTGCTATATCATAAGGTCTCTATCCTGTATTGGTTCTGCATTGCGATTTCAATTTTCTTACAGATCAAAGACTTTCCCATTTGGTACAATCCTAAGTTATTTCATTTGTGTGAATCAACTTATGTGTGTTAAGCTGTCTTTCCACATTGGTCACATTCATAAGGTTTCTCTTCTTGTGTCTGTGATGGATGTTAAGTTGTGCCATCCAGGTGAAAGAATTTCCATGCCTGCTACATACATAACATTTCTCTCTCGTGGGTTTTTTTCTGATGGACAGAAAGGTGTATGATCTGCATGAAAGATTTTCCACATAGGTCACATTCATAAAATTTCTCTCCTGTGTGTGATCTCTGGAGGATAGTAGGTTGTAGCTTCTGGCTGAAAATCTTTCTGCAAATATGACATTCATAAGGTTTCTTTCCTGTGTGTTTGCTGATGGACAGTGAGGTTTGACTTCCAGGTGAAAGTCATTCCAAACATGTTACATTCATAAGGTTTCTTTCCTGTGTGTATTATCTGATGGACATTGATGCTTGACTTCCAAGACAAGGACTTTCCACACATGTTACATTCATAAGGTCTCTCTAATGTGTGTGTTTTCTGGTGCATAGTAAGGTTTCCTTTATGGGTGAAAGACTTTCGACACAAGTTACATTAATAAGTTTTCTCTCTAGTATGTGTTCTCTGATGGAGAGTAAGACTTGATTTCCTGGTGAAAGATTTTCCACACATCTTACATTTATAAGGTTTCTCTCCTGTGTGTGTTCTCTGGTGCAGAGTAAGATATTCCTTGCAGGAGAAAGACTTTCCACAAATGTTACATTCAAAAGGTTTCTCTCTAGTATGTGTTCTCTGATGGAGATTAAGATTTGATTTCTTGGTGAAAGATTTTCCACACATCTTACATTCATAAGGTTTCTCTCCTGTGTGTGTTCTCTGGTGCAGATTAAGATATGCCTTGCAGGAGAAAGACTTTCCACAAATGTTACATTCAAAAGGTTTCTCTTTTGTGTGTGTTCTCTGGTGGACAGTAAGGTATGTCTTCCAGGTGAAAGACTTTCCACACATCTTACATTCATAAGGTTTCTCTCCTGTGTGTGTTCTCTGGTGCAGATTAAGATATGCCTTCCAGGAGAAAGACTTTCCACAAATGTTACATTCAAAAGGTTTCTCTGTTGTGTGTGTTCTCTGGTGGACGGTAAGGTATGTCTTCCAGGTGAAAGATTTTCCACACATGTTACATTCATAAGGTTTCTCTCCTGTGTGTGTTCTCTGGTGTCTAGTAATATTTGCCTTCCAGGAGAAAGATTTTCCACAAATGTTACATTGAAAAAGTTTCTCTTTTGTGTGTGTTCTCTGGTGGACAGTAAGCTTTGATTTCTGGGTGAAAGACTTTTGACACATGTTACATTCATAAGGTTTCTCTCCTGTGTGTTTTCTCTGAGAAACAACAGGGTGTTCCTTCTCAGTGAAAGACTTTTCACACTGTTTACATTCGTCAACTACAGAAGACACATGAGGACTATATGCAGCACATATCTTACCAGGTTCACTGAAAATACCCATGCTCTGACAGCCAGTGACCTTTTCTATCCTCATCCCTAAGGAGTTCCCATTGTTCTTAATCAGTTCTGACTTCGGTATGGAGCTCAAATGAAAACTTCTTATAAGTCTCACTTTTCCCTCCCCTGGGTTACTATTCATGATTGCTACTTCAGAGAGATATTTATTGTGACGTTCCTGGCAGGTGCTAATCACATCCTCCATTTCTGGGACATCTAAAATGAATAATAGAAAAATAAACAAAAACATAAATGAGATCCATAAATTCCTTAATGTAAAGATATTTCCTCACATTCTGTTACAATATTTTCAAATATCAAAGCATTGCTTTATGCAGAATGTATATATTTCTCTGCAATGTAGTAATTAAGAAAGTAGTACTGACATTTTACAATGGAAAATAATGTTTTTCTCTAATTCAGATTTTTATATTTTTATCAAGGAAATATTTACTCAAATTATTCATCTCCGTACTCTTAATGCTTCCATTCTGAATCTCCCTCTATGCCCAGCACCACTGATACGAAATTGTCCTGATCCTATTTTCCTCCCTCTTGCAAAATACTAGTTTAAAATGAGATCTCCTTACTACATTTCTTATTGTCTTTTTCTCTTTATGAATGACTTCTCTACAGACAAATAGAAGTGCTAACATTAACTACACTGGAACATCAAATTCAGTTTCTCTCCACAAGAATTCTGGATTGACAATTCCTTGAGACAAAGGATCACCTAGTTCTCTTCCATACATGACTCAGGGCACTAGGAATACTATTGCTCTGTACAGCTCAAGATAAACAGACCAACTGGGCTCTGGACCCAACATCACTATTCAAGATGCTTTAACTCACCTGTGAATTTCTCTTCTGAGTCTTCTCTCATCCATGGTTCTGCACCTTGCTCCAGCTTCACAATCAAAATAGGTTTAGGAATACAGTGCCCTGTGAGTAAGAAATAGTGGAGAACTATTGCTCTTGCTGGGTCATCATTAATGCAATGTTGCAGACATCCTGTTCACTGGGTTGCTCCTAAATCTGGTTTCTCAATTGTTTTATTTTTGGAGGGTGGGATCGTTTTTGGGGCCTGAACTATGAGCCTGGGAGCTGTATCACACCTCCTAAGCTCAAGGCTAGCACTCTACCACTTGAGCCACAATGCCAATTCTGGCTTTTGTTCTGCTTTTTTCATGCTGAGGAATCGAGCACAGGGCCACAAGCATGCAAGGCAAGCGCTCTATCACTGAGCCACCTTCCCAGCCCATGGTGTCTCAATTCTTAACATCTCCATAGTGTACTTTCCACCAGCTTTGGGTTTATTTTCCCAATGTGTGGCTTGGACTCAGCTCTTTTGCTCAAATCTAGCATTCTACTAGTTTGTGTCTTGGCTACATTTCTAGTTTTTGAATGGTTAATTGGAGATAAGAGTATCATGTTCATTTTTCTACAGTTGCTGGCTTTAAACCAAAATCTTCAGAATTCACCCTACAGAGTATCTAGGATTCCAATCTTGAAGCAATGCAACCTATGTCAGGTTTGGCTTACAAATACACACTTTTACACTTTCACCTACTGATTTCCAGATAATACTGACAGTAGTAATGTATATTCTATCTAGAGTGTAGATCCACCTATAATAATCACCCCAAGTCTGGATAGTCAGTCTCCTATTAGTGGATCATAGTTTAGAACATTTGTCCAACTACTGATTAGAAATCTTAAAGACTGAGAATAAAATGAGCTCTTGAGATACACATAATGAAGTTGAAGTTTCACTTAGGAAGAAATGACACTTCCCATGGACTGGAATCTTTTTTTTTTTTTTAAACAAAATGTAATGGTCCAAAGGCTTACATTTCTAACCCTATATTTAGGAGGTAAGATCAGAAGAGGCAGGCTTGAAACCAACCTGGGCATGGAAATTCAGAATATACCCCAACACAAAAGCCAAAATACAGTTGTGGCTCAAGCAGTAGTGTGAAAAGCAAACAACATCAAGCTCCCAAACCTGAATTTGGCTGGCTTTTATACTAGCAGTTTTTTTTACAAGGGAATGGACTGGAATCTTATACCTAAATAACATAGTAAAATGTCTACTAAAATAAAAGCACTTGATCTTCCAAATAAAAGTGACCTTTGCTCACCCAAGGACATTAGGTTGTTATAAGTTTCCAGCATTACTTCTCTATGAAGGGTCTTCTGACCAGGATCCAGATCCTGCCACTCCTTCCAGGTAAAGTTCACAGCCACATCATCAAATGATATCAGCTTCTGTAATGGCACATTTCCATCAAGAAATTAGACCTGGGTCATGAGAATTCCAATCTGGAATTTCATTATGCTGCAGGTATGCTTTTGTCTTACATAAAATGTTTGCAGCTGGCTATGTTATATTTTCACTGCGAAAATTAAATAGCAAATTAGAAATATTTGGCAATACATAAACCTGGCCACTAAAATACACAGATTTTCAGAGAACTGGTGGCTTATGCCTGTAATCCTAGCTATTGAGGAGGATGAGCTCTGAGGATCAAGGTTCGTGGCCAGCCCAGGCAGGAAAGTCCATGAGACACTTATCTCCAATAAACCACCAGAAAACTGAAAGTAACACTGTGACTCAAGTAGTAGGGCACTCACTTTGTCCTGAAGAGCTGATGGACAATAACCAGGCCGAGAATTCAGGCCCGAAGACCAATAAAAAGTTACAGATTCCCTAACGCATGCAAACACATTTCTGCTGCTAGCAATAGAGACAAGATAAAAATTCTAAGGAGACAATAATCTGGCATGATGACATTAAGTCTAAGGTGGTGTCAAAAAAATTATATTATTATTTTTGATAAAATTTTAGTATATATCAGTAGATAACAATGAATTAAACAAATATTTTCTCTGCATTTACATTTGTTGCTTCACCATAAATCCTATTTAGACCTTCTATTAACAAGTACTCTCCTAAGCAAGCAGAACACATTCAGGATATCACATGGGATACAGAACATAGAACATTACTAGATCAAAGAAAAGCAGTGCCCACATGAATGTTAAAAAACAGTAACAGTACTCCAGAAATTAGCTTATGATTTATTGGGCCCTTATCAGATTTGATTTAGTTCCCACATAAAAATATCCTAGGTTAACCATGTTTGGTTTAAATACTACATATTGAAATGAGGTTTTAGATACCCTGATATTTCCTTCTTATGTAAAAAAGAACTGGTACCATGAAGTTTTGTAAACTTTGCCTACATTCTACAACACAAAATATATGTGGGAGGGGAATAAAATATTACTTGAGAAGATTTTCATTTTAATAGGCCTTCATGGAAGTTGGAGGCAAATTGATACTCAAGGAACACTCAGGATGACAAAAATGATAAATATGACCAAATGCTCAAATGTGTTAAATATTCCTGAGTCATTTCTCCAGTAGATCCCTAAGGATATATTTCCACTTTTGTTAGTTAATAGTGAAATTCCTCAGAGATCAAAATCAATTCCTAGCAAATATCTGTGAGATTTTGCAACAAATGATATTTCTAATAGAGAAAACCTCATCACTGTATTATTTTTTTAATCAAAACTACCTATCTTATACTGGCAGTGAATGAAAATATTTAAAAGTAGTGGTATCAGCCGGGCGCTGGTGGCTCACGCCTGTAATCCTAGCTACTCAGGAGGCTGAGATCTGAGGATCCCGGTTCAAAGCCAGCCCGGGCAGGAGAGACCGTGAGACTCCTATCTCCAATAAACCACCAGAAAACTGGAAGTGGTGCTGTAGCTCAAGTGGTAGAGCGCTCGCCTTGAGCTGAAGAGCTGAGGGACAGTGCCCAGGCCCAGAGTGCAAGCCCCACGGCCGAACAAAAAAAAAAAAAAATAGTGGTATGGAAAAACAAAACTGAATACCACAACAAATGAAGTTAGACCAAAGATAAAAGAATCAGGTGAAATCAAATTTTCTTGTAGTTTATCAGTTGGAGGAAGGACGTACTTTTCTGTATTGAACTCTGAAGTTGAGCTGAAAGGGAAAAAGTTTTGAGAGTTTGGAATTCCAGCCTGACAGGACTGAGAGAACTGAGAGCTGGCCGCAGAAGGGATAAAAGAGAATTGTGGAGATGGTTAAGAGACTAGAGTGCAGGCCATTTCCTTACTGTTGGAAAGATAGCATCTGAAACTGAGCTGCTGTTCACCTTGAAGGTTAGGTAAGGTGAACTTCATCTCTGCATTTTCTCTGGGTGCCAGTCTTCTGTCTCAGGAGAATAAGGAAACATGTTTTCTTCGCAACGTGTTGTGGCTCAGATTGTAATATTAATATAGATACTTCAGTTTTCCATGTTATCAATGGTAATCTTCCCTGTGTGAACTCAAGGAACTTTGCTTGCTTGCCTGCAACCAGAGACCAAGTGCCAGAGAGGCTTCAGAACCCTGGTTTCCCCTAAGACTATCTGTTTATGTTTTTGTGTTTCTCTAATTTTCTTTGTTTCTGGAATCCTGTAGAACTCTCTAGGCAACAATTTTCCTATACAGTGGGTATGAAAAACGTCAATCTTAAGAGCCATGTCAGCAACATAAAGCTGATCACTAAGAAAAACTAGTTCCCAGATAGATCATTGAAGAAAAGAAAAAACTGAGAGACATATGGAGGAAAGAGAGAAAAAGAAAAGTAAGAAAAAATGATTCATAAATAGATACAAAGAGAGAGAAAAATAAGCAACACAAGTGTGTGGAAAACCAAAAGTAGAGAGAGATTATAGAGGAAAGAAATCTTGTGAGGACACTTTAGAAAACAAACAAGATTTTGAAAAAACGGCCATAAAGTTTAGCAACAAATATAGCCTCAGCTTCAAGTAAGACCAAGACCATGAAGTAGTCCAAGAAGTATATAGGGAGAATAATTTAAGTACATAGAGGTTAATCATTCCTTTAGAACACACGAAAGTGCCTATGACCACACTATTTCAGCAATTCCAGGAAAATTTCATTGAAATAGTTTAATGTTACTCATGAGGATGAGATCTGGTTGCAATCTACCCTTCACCTTCCATGAGATGGAACCTGCTCTGTGTCACTACATCACATAACAGGTTTCACTACATGTTATGACAAGATGAAGCCTATACATTCTGAAGCCACTCTGAATTCAACTTAGAAAGAATACAACCATTTAATCTGCTAAACCTACAAGTAATCTTTATCTCCTAATCTACATGCCATCTTTTTCTGATTTATGAATACATTCCTGAGGCTGAATCTGTGTGGTTGGTATTGTTTCTTATTCTTGGAAATCTTTAGGTTCATATAATGGAATGGAAAACAAATGAAAATTAAAAAAAAAAAACACTCACCAGAGATCCATTCATTCTGTCTTGCTGCTGACAATGAACAGAAGACTCTAGAAGCACGGCTGGGATATAAGGCAAATGACATATTAAGAAATGAATCTGTGAGATTTGGGGTCCAGAATTTTCTCTTGCAAACATGATACATGGACTGCCATACCATAAAGCTGTCTTAGAAGAATCTTTACTGTCCCAGGCAGAGCATTAAAGTGTCCAAGAAACACAAATGCAGTCCATTTCCTGACAGATAGATATTATTAAACCAAATAAATTCTATGTTTATGTACACATTCAATTTGAAAAAATGAATGTTCCCCCAAATATTATTGAATACTTGAAAGCAAAAACATATCACATTTCCACTAAAAGTATTTATTACTGAATATACTTCGGTATGTAGGAACTGCTTTTTTTAATGTAAAGGTATCCTAGCAATCCATTGGAATTTGTGTTCTACCTCATTCATTTACATATTTTAACACGAGGGAAAGCATGTATGATGTAGCACAGTAGTTTTCACCCAATTTAGAGAAAAAATGTCTACAGAATATATTTCTTGTGTTATAATATTTCAACAATGGTTGTCAAATGGCACATTTCACTGTACCCATTGCACACCTATGCAATGTCTTGCAATTTCCATTTAACATGCTTTGGCCAAAGGGACATGAGTAAAGATGAGGTAAACCCAGGTTTGATTAGTCCCTAATGTTCATTTCCCTAAACAGTCTTGGAAAGAACCTTGGCCATCCCAAAGATACAACATAAAATACTGCATATAGGAGTGACACACCTGAAGATAAGCAACACCTATAAAGCATACAACCTTGAGTAAAACATATTACCTCACATTTTCTTCTGTGATTTTTCTTTTAAGGCCAAATTTCCCTGACCAATTCTTTCTGTACTACCAAGCAAAACCAACCAATAAGAGCTACCCTTAGCAAATCCTTACATGGGACATTTAACATAAATTTGCATGATTAAATACTAAAAATCATAGTGGTAACAGGCTGAATAAATTAGCAAGAAGAGGATTAGGGATTACTACATTAATAGATACTTTGTCATAACAATTACCCCACCTTCCCAAACCACAGCCTCAGGTACCCTCTCATAACTTGGCTCTGTCTTATTCCTCAGTCCAGCACATCACAATTCCTGGAAATTAGCTTAAAGCTTGCAACAACACAAAGTGATTGACAGTGGTATAGGAAAGAGTACCACGAGAATCTGGTGCTAAGGGAAGTAGCAACAATTTTTGTAGTAGGCAAGGGAAGCTAGCAACATCTTCCCATTCCTGTGCTTTTCTGCTTCTTCCCTTTAGGGCCTCTCAGAATTGACATGGTCTGTCCATTTAGGATGGAGATTCCTATTCATAGGGTGCTCTGCTTCAAACATTGCTAGGCTTCATTCCTAAAAATACAGGACCAGCACTCACTACTCCAATATCCCATGTACAACTGTCTCTAGAAACAGGGTTATGTACAAATACTTGTGAGCTCAAGCCAGGAGAATAAAAACTCAGAAGCCCCAAATACAACTGCAATGTAAGAGGACTCAAGGCAGGCATATTTGTCACAATTTCACTAGAATTCTTCCTGTACTCCTCTTATACCTGGGCAAAGCAAATGAAGTCACATGGGTTAATAGAAGAATCCCTTGGTCTTGGAGTACAAATGCACAGCTCTTGGGCTCTCCTCATCTGGACAATGACCTAGCTTGCTCTCAGATATTTGGAAACCAGGTTCTTGCATCTGAAGGCCCAGAGGCTAATGGCAGCAAAAACTCCTGAACTTCAAGCAAATTATCAACCCCAGACTGGAGAAAAGCGTGGAAAGGGAAGCAGGCACTTTGGCTCAAGTATAAAGCTCTCCCTCTGAGCTGAGGAGCTCAGGAATGCTGCTTGCAGGCCCAGAGTTCAGGCCCCACCAAACAAACAGAAACAGAAAAACAAACAGAAACCAGTGGAGGGTAGACTCCTGCGGCAATCACACAGTTCCTACCTGACATTATTTCCAAAGCCTGAGATTCGTTCAACTTACAGATCCCAAGCTCCACTGCACAGACTGGGCACCACCCTCCTGGCTCCCACCTATGGAAAGCCAAACTGTACTTCAGGGCACTTCCAGCAGCAAGGCAAAGGAAAAGAATCAGGAAGACGCGGAATTAAAACGCCCATGTTGGGCGGGGAGACGCATGCGCAAAACATCTTCTGCCCCACCTCCACCCTACAAAAATCAAAAACAACCCAGGACTTTCAAAGAAAATATCCTCCTTGGTGACTACAATTCCCACAATGCTCGGTGCCACCCTGCTACATACCTGGGAACAAGTGTGCTCTTGTGCATTGGGACTTTTCTCTGCCTTCTGTGGAAGTTAAGCTCAGTTTCTTCTTGAAAACCACTGTTCCCTCTTGAAATACATAAGACCAACCAGAAAATAGATATATATGGGGAGAATTGGATACATTGGCTTTTTGATTCTTAGTTCTAATAATGAAATTGAGGTTATGAGACTGCGTTGCTTATACCTTTCTGTTTATTCAATGCCTGCCTTCTGCTGAATGTAAATTATATCTCTGTTTTGTCTTAAATTTGTTTAATATATCCCCTCCTACTTTACAAAGATATTGCCGGGCGCCCGTGGCTCAAGCCTGTAATCCTAGCTACTCAGGAGGCTGAGATCTGAGGATCGACGTTCAAAGCAAGCCCGCGCAGGAGAGACTGTGGGACTCCTGTCTCCAATAAACCACTAGAAAACCGGAAGTGGTGCTGTAGCTCAAGTGGTAGAGTGCTAGCCTTGAGCTGAAGACCTCAGGGACAAGCGCCCAGGCTCTTTAAATTCTGTTATTTTATTCCAGTATATATATTAGAGCAGGGGAAGATGATGCCAGAATTAATCAGTTTACTGTCTGCAAGTACTTTTTGTTTTTTTGTCGATCTTGTGGCTTGAAACCAGCCTGAGCACTGTCCTTGCGTTTTTCAGCTCAAAGCGAGCTCTCTACCACTTGAGCCACAAGGTCACTTCCATTTTTTTGGTAGTTGGTTGGAGATAAGACTTATGAACTTTCCTGCCCAGGCTGGCTTTGAACGGGGATCCTCATATCGCAGCTTCCTGAGTACCTAGGATTACAGGCATGAGCCATTGGAACCCAGCTGCAAATACTTTTGTAAAGTTACAGGGGAGATATTCAAAACTTTAAGGAAAAACAGAGACATAATTTACATTCAGCAGAACGTACTTTTTGAACAAAAACAAAAATCAAAACTACGTAGATTTATAACCTCAATTATATTAAAAGAACTAAGAATTAAAAAGCCAACTTATGCAATGCTCCTAATACATTTGTGTTTTTAATTGGTCTCACAATATTTATGTTGGTAAACTGAATTTTCAAGAAGAAACTCACCTAAGTTCCCGCAGCTGGGAGAGAAAGGTTCCCATGCATCCTTGCACACTTAGGACAAAGAGTCTTGTGTTAGTCAAATCCCTGTAACAAGCCCACTTCCTCCAGGTGAATTGTGTATTGCATTCTGGGAATTGTAGTTTCTATCGGAGCATAGATCCTTTGAAAGTGTGTGTGGGCGGGGGAGAAAGGGGAGGGGTAATCGGGTGAGGGGGCGGAAAGGCGCCAATGCCACCTTGCCCACTGTTGGTGTTTTTAGTTTGCAAATTCAGGTTTCTTTCCCTCTGTGTTGCTGCTGGAAGTGCTCTGAAGTACAGCTTTGCACTCCATAGTCAGAGCCAAGAGGTAGAAGGTCAGCTTCTCTATTTCTGGGGAACTTGGGAGCTGAAACATGAAGCAATCTGAGGTTCCTAGCCAGAGTCTGCCCTTCCCATCTTTCCCCATTCTGGGGTGGATGATATTTTAAGGCTCATGGGTTTGTGCTGCCAATAGCACTTGTACCTCCAGGTGCCAGAAAGTGGCTACAAACCTCTGATTTTCGAGACAAGGAGAGTCAGGAGTTGTGAGTTTATATCCTGACCCTAGAGATTCTGATCCTCACCCATGTGATTTTATAAACTTGCTTGTTGTGAATTGAAGCCAATGAATGGTAAACATTCCTTGAAAATGTCTTGTATAAACATATTGATCCTCTTTTCATCCTCTGCACTTCCTATGGCTTTTGAAATTTTCTAAATGCTGCTGGCACAGATATACTCCAATTGATGTGTCTGTTCTGACAAATTACAATTTCTCCACTAATATATTTAGCCTAATTTACATCACTTAAAATGAGAGAGACTGGCTGGGCAGGTGGTTCACTGGTAGAGTGCTTGCCTTGGGTGAATGAAGCCCTGGGTTTGATTCCTCAGAACCACATAAGCAGAAAAAGCCAGCAGTGTACTGTGGCTCAAGTAATAGAGTGCTAGTTTTGAGCTGCAGGTCAGAGGGACAGTGCCAAGGCTCAGAGTTCAGGCCCTACAGGGACAAAAAAAAAAATGAAAGAAAAATGAGAGAGGTTTCCTATACATGTACACCAAAACCAATTGTTAAATTATGATATTCGTTAAATATAACAAATGTTAAAATATGTGAAAATTTGAATACAATCCAATGCCCTTGATATGTGTCTGCCTGTCCTGATTCTTGAACTCAAGGTCAGGAAACTGACCTTGAAAGCCGCATTTGCACTTCCCACTACTTTGGTAGTTTATTGGACATAAGTCTCTCAGACTTTCCTATCACCCTGGCTTAAATCAGTGATCCTTGTAGGGTTTCTTCATGTCCATCCCAGGGGACTTGTGGCAGGCACATGAGAAAGATTATTATAAGGTTTATTAGAAGGACCATATTTCCCAGGAGAGGGAGCACCCGCATTTGTCTCTCTTCAGGTTGCAACAGAATCTGGGGGGCAGGAAGTGAGTTAAGTACATGCTCAGGTGAGTCTGAGATGAGAGAGGGAGTGGCCAGCTGTAGGGAGGGAACTCTAGGTCTGAGAGGAGCTCAGGTCTGGGTGGAGCTGAGAAGAAAAGGTGAGGATAATACTAACTTTCCTCAGATGACAGCCTTCTGAGTAGCTAAGATTACAGTCATTAGACATGACAGCCCAGTTACAATGTCCTTTTGAAATTCAGATTATATCCAAATAAAATATTATGAAATAGAAAAGTTGACAATTTTAAGGCAAGATATTCAGTCACTAATCTGGATATGGACAGTCCAAATCCTAAAACAAACAGAAAATACCCCACCATGAAATTTGTAACAGTCCTCATCTTAAGTATTATGAATGTGAACACTTAGCCTATAATAAATTCACTTTAAGTTATTCAAAGTAAGAAAACATTCTTGTGATATGGGAAAGCCCAGTAGTAATGTGCAAACACTGCTTTTAAAGGATTCATATGGTCTTTCCTATCAAAAACTACCTCACTGAAGTAAACAGAGTAGATTTTCTCTTTTTGTAAATGTCACTGCAAAGTTCATGTAGTTTATGTTACCAATTACCATTGTGGGTAAGTGTAAGAAAAACCAGAATGCTGGATAAAAGAATTTCCTGTGTAATCAACCAACAAGTATAAGCAAAAGCACATACCTATATAAGTTGTTTCTTTTACATTTTATGGATCTACATTTCTGACTGTATTTTCTGTTAATATTGTTTAGTAACACATAAGACTTGACTCTTCTGTGGATTTGTCTTCAGTGGAGACTTGATTCAGGAAGGTTTCTTCTCCCATAAGAAGGCTTTATGCTTTACCAGTCCACCTATCATGTTCTGAGCAGGAACTTCTAGGGTAAAATCACACAGGTTTTTTTCTGACTCTCTCATTTGGCTTCTCTCCAGGCCATGGTTCCAGAATCTTTATTCATTGTCAACAGCAAGAAAGATGAAAGGATCTCTGATAAGATTCTTTTACTTCTCACTCTGACATACCAGGTTATAAACCTAACTGTGTCCCAGATTGAAAAACAGAAAAAAAAAATAGATTCATGTCTCAGACCAGCTCTGTCGGGAAGACGGAGGACACCTAGTGGAGGAACTGGAATGGGTAGGGAGATGGCCAACAGACAACTCACACACAAGAGGAGTGAGTGCTGAGTGCGATTTATTGCAGAAAATAACAAGCTTTTATAGCAAAAGTGTTGATGACAAAGGGCAAAAGGTTACACAATCTTGCTGCAAGGCTTTGTTCTTGGGTGGTCACCAGCTGGTCGCCTGATCTTGTTTTTTGGATGACGAGCTATGACGATAGGCACTTCTTTTGGGGTTTACCTCTATTTTTTTTAATATTATTTTATTTTATTTGAGAACATACTGTACAGAGGAACTACAATTACATGGGCAGGATAATGCATACATTTCTTACCAAGCATTGTAGCCTCCTCCTTTGTTTACCCTTCACCTCCCTTCCCAGCCTCCCCCCTCCCCCCCTCTATTTTTAAGAAATACAATGGTTTTCGATGTTTATCACCAATTAACTATTAACCAGAGCATATGGGCAAGGTGCTGAACAGAAAGGCATGAACTCTAGTACTTCATGGTTACTTTGGTTTAGTTTTGTACTTTATACGTTTCAAATCTTTTCTAAGCAATTGTACTTAGAGGGTTCCCAATTTGTGGCCAAAAATCATGATATTCAGTATACTTAGTTAAATCTGGCCATATATCAAATTTAAGCTCATAGTGTCTTTTTTGTAACCCTTCCACATAATCGTTTACTCTTCTCCATAGAGGCCTTAACTGTCTCATAAGATCTTTCTTGTTCCTTCTTTAATGCTAAGCACCAAGGAGACCTAGATCTAGCAAGTCTCTCAGTAAATGAAAGAGACTAATAGGAAGTTCTTTCTGCTAAGTAGTTTTTCCAACGGTTGCCATCCTTATCATACACATCTGTTAAAGGCTATGGATCTGGCGGAAGTCTTTGGGGTCCTCTAGATAATGGAGGATCCCACCATTTTCTTCTGATAAGCCATTGCCACCTTCCATCTACCAACTTTTTAGGAATTTTATTTAGCTTTTGGTCTAAATATCCCTCTACATCTTTCTTATCTACAGGATATCTATATGAGTCTATTGTATATGCTTTAGGATTAAAGGAAAGTCTCCAGTAGCCATACACTCTTTCTGCTCTGTGCCCACAGCTTCTTATAAATCTCTTACAAACAATTCCTTCTGCGGAAGTGAGGTCATGAAACCCCCAATACTTTTATATTTACTTATGACTTGTCTACTAGCCTCCACAAGAGGGGCTTTCAGGGTAGCATTTAACTCTGGTGAGTTAGTCATATTCTCACGACACTCATCGGATGTTGGAGTCATCAATACTTCTAAGAAAGAGCCTTGAATAAGGGAATGTTGAGCATGAGTAAGTACAATGAGCAGCAGGAACAGTAAAAGATTAATAGGCACTCCTATACAGTGAAGAAAAGAAAAACAGGAACAGAAACACATCTTTCCCAGGGGCTTGCCAGCCTTTCCAGGAGGTAGGCCTCTTGAAGCCCCATTCTCTGAGGTAGACTTCGGTGAAGTCCCATTCTCTGAGATAGATCTCTTTGAAGCCTCAATCTCTGAGGTAGACTTCGGTGAAGTCCCATTCTCAGAGATAGGCTTCTGTGAAGCTCCATTCTCAGGTCTAAAAGCAGGTTTCCCATGCTAAGCAGACTCCATCGGAGTAGGCATGGCAGATTCAGCTTTAGGAACATGTTTCTCAAAAAGCTAAAGGTGTCTTGTAGATTTAGCAGATGATCAAATCTTGCCTTCTAAGTTAAATGCAGATGTGCTTTAGTTTGTTTCTAGATTTTTAATGTGAGGACAAAGTTGCCTCACTCTTTTTGTGATTCAATGACATCTAGGAGGTAACTTCTCATGGAAGTAAAGGTTGGCTAGAATCTGGTCAGACATCACAGCCACATACACACATTAGACTATCCTAATGAAGTTTTAATGGATTTGCTGAAAAAGTGTGGTCAAACATAATTTTGACTGTTGTACAGGACTGAGTGTGTTATAAGTACTTCAATTACTCTCTGAAAATACTCTTGGACTTCTTTGTGGTATTTGTCTTTCTTGAAACTTAGTCCTTATCTGATGGTATTTATAGAAATCTTTGTTTTTCTCTAAGGTACGTACAAGTGTAGAAGTGCTGGACCATATTTCTATGTAATTCTATATTCAGTTCTTTTTAGGAATTTTTGTCCCATGTATGATAGTTTTAGATACCTGAGAGAAATGCACCAAGTTCACATTATTGTCACATCTTTCCTAGGTTTTGTTAGACTTTGGAAGGATTTTTGTTGTTTTGTTTAAAATTATGTCGACACTAACATGTATAAAATGGTTATTCTATTGTACTTTTGATTGGAATTTTCTCTTGAGTATTGATACTACTTTTATATTTTAATCTTCAAAATAAATTTTTTAAAATGCAGAAACGAGAGAAACATAGAATAAGTTTTCTAGTGCATGTAGGCAGCAGTTGGATCAGGGAGGGTGAGCAGACATAGTAAAGGAGAGAAATATGGTTTGATAAAACTATATTTGTGGGTGTGTCTATATGTGTGTTTGTGTGTTTGTGTGTTGTGTTTATCAATGAAACTTGCTGAAAGTGGGTTTCTCCTTTTCATTTGTTCATTTCATCTTTTTTTTTTTGTTTTTGTTTGAGATTCTTGGGGCTAGAAGTCAGGGCTTGAAAACTGTTCCTGAATTTCATTATGCTGAAGGCTACCACTCTACTATTTGAGCTACAGCACCATTGCTTCTAGGGGTGTTTGGGGGCTGTTGTTGTTTATTAGGTACTGAGATATCAAACTTAAAGTTCCATGCCTGCTAGGCAAGTACTTTATCACTAACCCACATTGCCAGCCCTAACCACACTGTTTTAAGAAAGGAGGCAGGGCTGGGAGTGTGGCTCAGTGGTAGAGTGCTTGCCTTGCATACATGAAGCACTGAGTTCCATTCCCCAGCACATCAGCAGAAAATTCATTGTGACTTATCACCAGTGAAATGCCAGAAAACTAGAAGTGACATTCTGGCTGGAAGTGGTAGCATGCCAGCCTTTAGTGAAAAGCCTAGGGAATATGCCAGGCCCTCCCTGAGTTTAAACCCCACAACTAACCATTGAAAGAAAAAAGAAACAATCCCAAACAAACAAAAACCTAATTACTTGCTCATTGCATTTGTTCTTTTATTTTTCTTTGTAGTTGTAACTGAATACTTCCTGTCACTCCATTTTCTACTTTCTTCCTTTCACTTTGAGGGTTTGAACCTTTGGACGTGCACATGGAAAGTGGATACTACATACCAACCTATTCTTTCTTCTTTTAATATAAAAAGTGTGCTTATAAGACAGGGAAGGTAGCTAAGTGGTACAGTGCTTGCATCGCAGGAATGAGGAGCTGGGTTCTATTCCTCAGGTTCTCATACACAGAAAAAGCCAGAAGTGGTGCTGTGGCTCAAGTGCTACCCTTGAGCAAAAGCAGCTCAGGGACAGCACCTGACCCTTGAGTTCAAGCCTAAAGACCAGCAAAACAAAAAGTCTGCTCATTTAAATTAATCAATGATTCCTCTGGAATTTAAACCACAAACTTACAAGTGACATAAGTTCACTTTCAGTAGTATTGTCCTTCTGTCCAGAGAGTTCAGGGACCACACACAGAAGAGACCCTAGGCCTCTGCTGTCATGCATAAACTAGCTGTTGTACAACAGTAAGCATCAACACATACATTTCTGTTATTATTATTTTGAACACAATGGAATTTGTAAGGGTAGATAAAAATAAGTGAAAGAAACCCTTCCTTTTCACCTATTTGTTGTAATAATAATGGATCTATTTTGCTGTGCACTCAAGTCCCACACTTGTCATAGAAGTTCTCTCTGAACTACTTTTCAATTCCTTTTCTTCTTAGGACATACACATTCACACACATCCTGAAGAATTTTTACTAGTTCATCTAACAATGTTTTACTACTAATTCTTCTAGTCCACAAGCAATTGTATCATCTACATAGGACAAGACTATTACATTAGGCCACTGACTTCTCTGACAGGTCCCTGTGTCAACAGTCAGCCCTGCAGGAAACACGTGTACACCTTGGCCCATGCTGCAGGTGCCATGCTGTGCTGGTGGTGGACTGATGGGGAGCACATACCCTGCTCTGGGCTTCTCACTCCTGTCCCAAGGGGCTTGCCAGGTTTGCCTATTGCATGAAGACTTTGGCACTGCCCTCCTCTCCTCAGCTGGCTCCTTACCAAACTTTTCTTTCCTGTACATTCCATTTTGAGTTCTGGCATAGACCATGAGCCCAACCAACTTCCACCACATCAGATGAAGTCTCCACATCAAACTTTTTGTAACAAACATTTAAGTTAAAATGCACATATAAAGTTTTGGCTGGGTTTTTCTCAGATCCCACATACAAGTGTGGCAAAAACGGTTGGCTGTGGATGCTCCAGGTAGTCATCTACTCAAAGTACTGAGACCTGTATAACAGGGACTTCATACAAGGGTGTAAGTGATCCAGAAAAATGAAAGAGAAAAATTTAAAAGAACTTCTCAATTCATTAAGGGAACAGAAAATAATGTACACTTAATGTTAAGCTAATTATGGGAGGAAAAATGACCTAGAGCTGGACAAACATAAAGATATAAGTGCTCAAGGGAATGCAAGAGGGCCTTGGGTGGTCCCTGAGGGTCTAGTGGAAATCCTATAATAGCCTTGTTCAGTACCCAGTGTGTTCTGTATCCCAGCTTCTGTCCCTTCCAGTCACTCTGAGGTGCATCATTCCAGGTTAACCTGAGGAAGAAACAAGGGCTCTCCTAACATCTTGTTCTCATTGGGATCAAGATGGATTGGGAATTGGAAGTTCTTGGTTAAATACTGAGATCTCTGGAGAGCAAACTCTTCAGGGTCCTGACTTTGAGTCATATTACCTGACCCTGCTGATGATATCAGAATTTTCTCTAAAATAAATAGGACTTCATTTGTTTACTTTATCCAGTAACATTCACTGAATGACTATTGAAAATAATCTAATTTAGAGCTGAAATCTTCATACAAAGGCAGAACTCTTCTAAAGCCTAATTTTGAAAAGGGCTACAGGATGAACCATGTGGTAGGACCCTTGACATTCTGAAAACTTATGTAACTTAACCCACTCTTTGTGATTGTGTCTAGGGTGAATATGTACCTAAGTCATGGTTCACCACTTCTCTTCTGAGGACAAAGCTTTTAGAATGAGCTGAAATTAAATATCCTGTCATTCACCCCTGGGAGTGGCCTTGAAATAAAGTGCAATCAGAAAGGGAAAAACATCAAAAATGCTTATACACATCTGAAGAGCTCAGATTGAAAAGAGGTTTTCTTCTACATCTGTGTGCACACATCACAAGATCACAGTCTTCTCGTTCAAATATATTGGTATTCTGGGACCTTAAATCATCACTACTTGATACTTCTTTTCTTATGATGCTGTTTCTAGTATACTGAAATATTTGGCCACATTTTATATGTTGAGATCTCTCTTTAAACGTCTCAATCCCCACTTTACAGACGTGGACCACATGGTCCTGCATAGTATCTTGAACCTCTACAAGGACTTATGAACTAGTCAGAAAAATAAAGGTATATGCATGTGGATTCACTTGACAAAAGAAACCAAAATATTCGTACAATCTATCATTACCCTGGCTTATAAGACAGTTCAATATCAACCTCAAATGAGGACAATGACTATACCCTATGGAGGACTTTTGGCTTAAACAAGAATGGTAACTTTTCTGCATGAGGGCCAAAAACCGATTTTACAAAATATCTTCCCTGGCCCTGGAGTTCTTTCTACTCAGGGCCCGGGTACTGTCCCTGAGCTTTGGTAATAAAGGAACAAAAGTGTGGAGAGTCTATCAACTTCATTCATAGCACTACTTGTGCGAAATTTGGTGATAATTGGCCATAACACTCTCATAGCAATTCCTACCTAGTTTGCCTTTCAATTGTGATCTTTAACCCTCATACTCTTGAGCAAGTAAGAATCCCGATGTGAAGCACCAGTGCCCTGTTAGATCAGGAGATCTTAATTACTTGATCCAAACAGGACTCATGGTGTCCACATAACAGGATATGAAATTCATAACATATACCCCTATGCAAAGGTCCTTTTGCAATCACTTGGTAAAGGACTGTTTACCTATCATTGGGTAAACCACACCCAAATTCTTCCACTAAATATTTGGAAGAATGTATTGGTTACACGTATCTTATTATTGGTCCTCAGGTTGAATTCTAATGTTAGGTCAAACTTCGTGTTTCTGTAAAAGAAGACAGTATATTTATTGGAAGCCACATTATGGTAGATGGAATAATGGAATCTATTACACAGCTAGCAGTCTGCAAGCAGCCTGTTGTATCAAAGACTTGCAGTCCAAAATACACTTAGACAGCTTGGAAACAGGAAAGAAAAGGGGGGGGGAGAATAAAAACAGCAATGAGGAACCAATCAGCACCAAGAGAGTGCTGAATTGGGACACTATGATGACCAGAGACAAGCCAGGAGACAGCACACAGGACATGATTACAGAGACATGTGGCATGGCATCTGGTGCCACTGCTGGGCCAGCCTAAGTAGGGCCTAAGCAGGAGGCAGGTCTACAGGAAATTCCCAGTTCCAGGCACTGGACTATCAGTTTGAGTAACATATCAGCCAAATGCCCATGCCTGCTTGCAGGGATCCAGCCACACACATCAGTTGGGTGGTAAGTGATGGATGGGGCATTTCCTTCCCCCTGCATGAAAACAAGATGCCAGACCCCACAATCTACCATGTGGCCAATAGGGCACCAGCCACACCTGACCTCCTTACTTAATATTACTGTATTATTAAATCAATTTATAAAATGTTACATCCTCTTTATCATTTTGTAAACATTCAAAAATTTGCTTTTTTAAAAGCCATTTTTCTTGAGGCCCACCTCTGAAAGAATAATTCTCACATTCACCAAAAATTAAACATTCTTCTCTTTTTTTATTTTTATTTTGTTTTTTTTAAATTTAATTTAATTTTATTTATGAACATACTGTACAAAGGGGTTACAATTGCATGGGCAGGATAATGCGTATATTTCTTACCAAACATTGCAGCCTCCTTCTTTGTTTACCCTTCACATCACTTCCTAGTCTCCGGCTGCCCCCCCCTCCCCCCGCAATCCCAATCCTTCTCCTTCCCTCCCCACCCCTCCCCCCCACAAACCTACGTTGTAAAGCTCATTTTGGACATGACAACCTGTACTTCTCATCGTTGCAACAGGTCCACCTGTATCCTTAAACAACTGGTTTTTCCCCATCTCCTCCACAAGTTATACTGACATCAAATATAGTGAAAGCAGGGGTTATACTGTGGGGGAGGGACATACAAAGCAACAAGGAGATAATCTTATAAATGCGTTAGAAACACATGCATGAAAGAAAAAAACATTAAAATACATATCTAAGGGTTCATTTTCCTGACATCACATTATCTGACCTTTTCTGCTTGACTCATACATATACTAGATACTGCAAATAAGGGAAACCATGGGACCTATGTTTCTTTGGGCCTGGCTTACTTCACTTAATATAATTTTTTCCAAGTTTTTCCATTTCCTAACATTCTTCTCTTGAATAGTTTATTTCTTCCTTCTTCCTCACTCCTTCCCTTCCTCTTTCCCTCTCTCACTTCCCTCCTCCTTCCTTCCTTCCTCTCAGGGCCTAGAAGTGATGCTGTAGCTCAAATGGCAGATGGTTTTATTTTTTGTTAACTTCAATTTTTGTGAGAGATTGATCAATATCTTTGTGTTCTTGATTATTTCCCCTAATGTCATATCTACTTTGGCCTTCTATGAGATAACACAGGTGCGACACATGTTAACACTGGTGTTTTATTATAGCTCACTCAGCAGAACAACTAAATGGGCTAAGAGTGAATCAATCACAAGTTGTTCATCACCAGTGATTAATTAAAGAAAAGTGCAAGCACTGAAGACACTTTGGGGTTCTCCCCCAAGAAAAAATGCAGAGATTCTAGTCTTTATTAATCCATCATATTTTTAAATATATATTTTATTGTAAAGATACTGTATCGATTAGTTATACCATTATATGAGTTAGGTCATTAATACATTTTCTATTGAGCATTGTTACACCTCCAAGAAAGACTTTACTATTGTTATGACTTTTTCTAGAAAACTTTTCCATTTTTTCTACATATGATTTTTCTCCTCTTTTTGTGTGAGGGTGTGTGTGTGTGTGTGTGTGTGTGTGTGTGTGTGTGTGTGTGTGTGTTTTGTGTGTCCTGTGATGAACCCTGAGCTGTGTCTTGTAGTTCGAGGACTCCACATCTGCTATATCATAAGGTCTCTATCCTGTATTTGTTCTGTATTGCAATTTCAATTTTTCTTACAGATCAAAGACATTCCCATTTGGTACAATCCTAAGTTATTTCATTTGTGTGAATCAACTTATGTGTGTTAAGCTGTGACCTCCAGGTCTTTCCACATTGGTCACACTTATAAGGTTTCTCTCCTTGTGTTCTGTGATGGATGTTAAGATGTGCCTTCCAGGTGAAAGAATTTCCATGTCTGCTACATACATAACATTTCTCTCTCGTGGGTTTTTTTCTGATGGACAGAAATGGGTATGTTCTGGATGAAAGACTTTCCACATAGGTTACATTCATAAAATTTCTCTCCTGTGTGTGCTCTCTGGTGGATAGTAAGTTGTAGCTTCTGGCTGAAATCTTTCCGCAAATACAACATTTATAAGGTTTCTTTCCTGTGTGTTTTCTGATGGACAGTGAGGTTTGACTTCCAGGTGAAAGTCATTCCACATATGTTACATTCATAATGTTTCTTTCCTGTGTCTATTATCTGATGGACATTGATGCTTGACTTCCAAGAGAAGGACTTTCCACACATATTATATTCATAAGGTCTCTCTAATGTGTGTGTTTTCTGGTGCACAGTAAGTTTTCTTTTATGGGTGAAAGACTTTCGACACAAGTTACATTCATAAGGTTTCTCTCTATTATGTGTTCTCTGGTGGAGATTAAGATTTCATTTCTTGGTGAAAGATTTTCCACACATCATACATTCATAAAAATTTCTCTCCTGTGTGTGCTCTCTGGTGGACAGTAAGGTCTGCTTCTGGCTGAAAGACTTTCCATACATATGACATTCATAAGGTTTCTTTCCTGTGTGTATTCTGATGGACATTAAGGTTTGACTTCCAGGTGAAATACTTTCCACACACGTTACATTCATAAGGTTTCTCTCTAGTATGTGTTCTCTGGTGGCGAGTAAGTATTGATTTCTGGGTGAAAGACTTTCCACACTTGTTACATTCATAAGGTTTCTCTCCTGTGTGTGTTCTCAGGTGCAGAGTAAGATATGCCTTCCAGGAGAAAGACTTTCCACAAATGTTACATTCAAAAGGTTTCTCTTTGGTGTATGTTCTCTGGTGGACAGTAAGCTTTGATTTCTCAGTGAAAGACTTTCGACACATGTTACATTCATAAGGTTTCTCTCTTGTGTGTGTTCTCTGGTGGAGAGTAAGCTTTGATTTCTGTGTGAAAGACTTTCCACACTTGTTACATTCATAAGGTTTCTCTCCTGTGTGTGTTCTCTGGTGTCTAGTAAGATTTGCCTTCCAGGAGAAAGACTTTTCACAAATGTTACATTCAAAAGGTTTCTCTGTTGTGTGTGTTCTCTGGTGTCTAGTAAGATATGCCTTGCATATGAAAGATTTTCCACAAATGTTACATTCAAAAGGTTTCTTTTTTGTGTGTGTTCTCTGATGAACAGTAAGCTTTGATTTCTGGATGAAAGACTTTCCACAGATGTTACATTCATAAGGTTTCTCTCCTGTGTGTGTTCTCTGCTGTCTAGTAAGATATGCTTTGCATATGAAAGATTTCCCACAAATGTTACATTCAAAAGGTTTCTCTTTTGTGTGTGTTCTCTGGTGGACAGTAAGCTTTGATTTCTGGGTGAAAGACTTTTGACACATGTTACTTTCATAAGGTTTCTCTCCTGTGTGTGTCCTCTGAGGGACCACAGGGTGTTTCTTCTCAGTGAAAGACTTTTCACACTGTTTACATTCGTCAATTACAGAAGACACATGAGGACTATATGCTGCACACATCTTACCAGGTTCACTGAAAATATCCATGCTCTGACAGCCAGTGACCTTTTCTATCATCATTCCTAAGGAGTTCGCATTATTCTTAATCAGTTCTGACTTCTGTATGGAGCTCAAATGAAAACTTCTTAAAAGTGTCACTTTTTCCTCCCCTTCGTTACTATTCATGACTGCTACTGCAGAGAGATACTTGGGACTTTCCTGGCAGGTGCTAATCACATCATCCATTTCTGGGACATCTAAAATGAATAATAGAAAAATAGACAAAAGCATAAATGAGATCCATAAATTCCTTAATGTAAAGATATTTCCTCACATTCTGTTACAATATTTTCAAATTTCAAAGCATTGATTTATGCAGAATATATATATTTCTCTTCAATGTAGTAATTAAGAAAGTAGTACTGACATTTTACAATGGAAAATAATGTTTTTCTGTATTTCAGATTTTTATATTTTTCTCAAGGAAATATTTACTCAAATTATTCATCTCCGTACTCTTAATGCTTCCATTCTGAATCTCCCTCTATGCCCAGCACCACTGATACGAAATTGTCCTGATCCTATTTTCCTCCTACCTGCAAAATACTAGTTTAAAATAAAATGAGATCTCACTACATTTATTATTGTCTTTTTCTCTTTATGAATGACTTCTCTACAGACAAAAAGAATTGCTAACATTAACTACACTGGAACATCAAATTCAGTTTGTCTCCACGAGAATTCTAGATTCACCATTCCTTGAGACAAAGGATCACCTAATTCTCTGCCATACATGACTCAGGGCACTAGGAATACTATTGCTCTGTACAGCTCAAGATAAACAGACCCACTGGGCTCTGTACCCAACATCACTATTCAAGATGCTTTAACTCACCTGTGAAATTCTCTTCTGAGCCTTCTCTCATCCATGGTTCTGCACCTTGCTCCAGCTTCACAATCAATATAGGTTTAGGAACACAGTGCCCTGTGAATAAGAAATAGTGGAGAACTATTGATCTTGCTGGGTCATCATTAATGTAATGTTGCACACATTCTGTTCACTGGGTTGCTCCTAAATCTGCTTTCTCAATTGTTTTATTTTTGGGTGGAGGGATCGGTTGTGGGGCCTGAACTCTGAGCCTGGGAGCTGTATCACACCTCCTAAACTAAAGGCTAGCATTCTACCACTTGAGCCACAACCACAATTCTGGCTTTTTTTTTCTGCTTTTTTCAGACTGAGGAATCGAGCACAGGGCCACAAGCATGCAAGGCAAGCGCTCTACCACTGAGGCACCTTCCCAGCCCATGGTTTCTCAATTCTTAACATCTCCATGGTGTACTTTCCCGCAGCTTTGGGTTTATTTTGCTAATGTGTGGCTTGGACTCAGCTCTTTTGCTCAAATCTAGCATTCTACTAGTTTGTGTCTTGGCTACATTTCTAGTTTTTGAATGGTTAATTGGAGATAAGAGTCTCATGTTCATTTTTCTACAGTTGCTGGCTTCAAACCAAAATCTTCAGATTTCAGCCTACAGAGTATCTAGGATTCCAAGCTTGAAGCAATGCAACCTACGTCAGGTTTGGCTTACAAATACACACTTCGACACTTTCAACTACTGATTTTCAGATAATACTGACAGTAGTAATGTATATTCTATCTAGACTGTAGATCCACCTATAATAATCACCCCCAAGACTGGGAAGTCAGTTTCCTGTTAGTGGATCATAGTTTAGAACTTTTGTCCAACTACTAATTTGCCTTCTTAATGAATGAGAATAAAATTAGCTCTTGAGTTACATATAATGAGTTGAAGTTTCCCTTAGAAAGAAATGACACTTCCTATGGACTGGAATCTTTTTTTTTTTTTTTTTAACAAAATGTAATGGTCCAAAGGCTTACACTTGTAACACTACATTTAGGAGGTAAGATCAGAAGAGGCAGGCTTGAAACCAACCTGGGCACAGAAACACAGAATATACCCCAAAACAAAATCCAAAATGGAGTTGTGGCTCAAGCAGTAGTGTGAAAGGCAAACAACATCAACCTCCCAGACCTGAATTTGCCTGCATTTTATACTAGCAGTTATTTACCTGGGAATGGACAGGAATCTTATACCTAAATAACATAGTCAAATGTCTACAAAAATAAAAGCACTTGACCTTCCAAATAAAAGTGACGTTTGCTCACCCAAGGATATTAGGTTGCTATAGGTCTCCAGCATCACTTCTCTATGAAGGGTCCTCTGACCAGGATCCAGATACTGCCACTCCTTCCAGGTGAAGTCCACAGCCACATCATCAAATGATATCAGCTTCTGTAATGGCACATTTCCATCAAGAAATTAGGCCTGGGTCATGAGAATTCCAATCTGGAATTTCATTATGCTGCAGGTATGCTTTTGTCTTACATAAAATGTTTGCAGCTGGCTATGTTATTTTTTACAGGGAAAATTAAATAGCAAATTAGAAATATTTGACAATACATAAACCTGGTCATTAAAATACACAGATTTGCAGGGCACTGGTAGCTTATGCCTGTAATCCTAGCTGTTGAGGAGGCTGAGGTCTGAGGATCAAGGTTCAAGGCCACCCCAGGCAGGAAAGTCCATGAGACACTTATCTCCAATAAACCACCAGAAAACTGAAAGTAGCACTGTGACTCAAGTGGTAGTAGAGCACTCACCTTGACCTGAAGAGCTGAGGGACAATAACCAGGCCCAGAATTAAAGCCCCAAGACCAAAAAAAGTTACAGATTCCCTAATGAATGCGAACATATTTCTGCTGCTAGCAATAAAGACAAGATAAAAATTCTAAGGGGATAATAATGTGGCATGATGACATTAAGTCTAAGGTGGTGTCTAAAAATTGTGTTATTATTTTTGATAAAATTTTAGTACATATAAGGGTAACAATGAATTAACAAATATTTTCTCTGCATTTACATTAACTGCTTCACCATAAATTCTATTTAGACCTTCTATTAGCAAGTACTCTCATAAGCAAGCAGAACACATTCAGGATATCACATGGGATACAGAACATAGAACATTAGTAGATCAAAGAAAAGCAGTGTCCACATGAATGCTCAAAAAACAGTAACAGTACTCCAGAACGTAGCTAATGATTTATTGGGCCCTTATAAGATTTGATTTAGTTCCCACATAAAAATATGCTAGGTTAACCATGTTTGGTTTAAATACTAGATATTGAAATGTGGTCATAGACAACCTGATATTTCCTTCCTATGTAAATAAGAACTGCTACCATGAAGTTTTGTGAACTTTCTCTACATTCTACAATACAAAATATAGGTGGGAGGGGAATAAAATGTTCCTTGAGAAGATTTTCATTTTAATAGGCCTACATGGAAGGTGGAGGCAAATTGATAGAGACTCAGGGAACACTCAAAATGACAAAAATGATAAATATGACCAAATGCTCAAATGTGTTAAATATTCCTGAGTCATTTCTCCAGTAGATCCCTAAAGATATATTTCCACTTTTATTAGTTAATAGCGAAATTCCTCAGAGATCAAAATCAATTCCTGAGCAAACTTCTGTGAGATTTTGCAACAAATGATATTTCTAATAGAGAAATCCTCATCACTGTATTAATTTTTTTAAATCAAAACTACGTATCTTATACTGGCAGTGAATGAAAATATTTAAAAGTAGTGGTATGGAAAAAAAAACTGAGTACCATGACAAATGAAGTTAGAGCAAAGATAACAGAATCAGGTGAAATCAAATTTTCTTGTAGTTTATCAATTGGAGGAAGGACGTCTTTTCTGTATGGAACTCTGAAGTTGAGCTGAAGGGGGAAAAAAGTTTGCGAGGTTGGAATTCCAGCCTGACAGCATTGAGAGCACTGAGAGCTGGCTGCAGAAGGCCTAAAAGAGAATTCTGGAGAGGGTTAAGAGACTGGAGTGCAGGCCTTTTCCTTACTGTTGGAAAGATAGCATCTGAAACTGAGCTGCTGTTCACCTTGAAAGCTAGGTAAGGTGAACTTCATGTCTGCATTTTCTCTGGGCATCAGGCTTCTGTCTCAGGAGAATAAGGAAACATGTTTGCCTAACAACCTGTTGTGGCTCAGATTGTAAAATTAATATACATACTTCGATTTTGCATGTTATCAATGGGAATCTTCCCTGTGTGAACTCAAGGAACTATGCTTGCTTACTGGCAACCGGAGACCAAGTGCCAGAGAGGCTTCAGAACCCTGGTTTCCCCTAAGTCTATCTGTTTATGTTTTTGTGTTTCTCTAATTTTCTTTGTTTCTGGATTCCTGTAGAACTCTCCAGGCAACAATTTTCCTATACAGTGGGTAAGAAAAAATGTCAATCCTAAGAGCCATGTCAGCAAACTAAAAATAATCACTAAGAAAAACTAGTTTCCAGATAGATCATTGAAGAAATGAAAAAACTGAGAGACATATGGAGGAAAGAGAGAATGAGAAAAGTAAGAAAAAATGATTCAAAGATAGATACAAAGAGAGAGAAAGAGAAAAATAACCAACACAAGTGAGTAGAAAACCAAAAGTAGAGAGAGATTATAGAGGAAAGAAATCTTGTGAGGATACTTTAGAAAACAAACAAGATTTTGTAAAAAGACCATAAAGTTTAGCAACAAATATAGCCTCAGCTTCAAGTAAGACCAGGACCATGAAGTAGTCCAAGAAGTATGTATGGAGAGTAATTTAAATACATATAGGTTAATCATTCCTTAAGAACACACGAAGGTACATATGACCACACTATTTCAGCAATTCCAGCAAAATTTCATTGAGATAGTTTAATGTTACTCATGAGGATGAGATCTGGTTGCAATCTACCCTTCACCTTCCATGAGATGTATCCTGCTCGGTGTCACTACATCACATAACAGATATGACTACATGTTATGACAAGATGAAACCTAGACATTCTGAAGCCAATCTGAATTCAACTTAGAAAGAATATAACCATTTAATCTGCTAAACCTACAAGTAATCTTTATCTCCTAATCTACAAGCTGTCTTTATCTGATTTATGAATATGTTCTTGAGGCTAAATCTGTGTGGTTTGTAGTATTTTTAATTCTTGGACATCTTTAGGTTCATATAATGGAATGGAAAACAAATGAGAAATAAAAAAACACTCACCAGAGATCCATTCATTCTGTCTTGCTGCTGACAATAAACAGAAGACTCTGGAAGCATGGCTGGGATATAAGGCAAATGACATATTCAGAAATGAATGCGTGAGATTTTGGGTCCAGAATTTTCTCTTGCAAACATAGTACATGGACTGCAAAACCATAAAGCTGTCTTAAAAGAATCTTTCATATCTCAGACAAAGCATTAAAGTCTACAGGAAACACAAATCCAGTCCATTTCCTGGTAGATAGATATTATTAAACCAACTAATTTCTATGTTTATGTACACATTAAATTGGAAAAAATGAATGTTCCCACAAATATTATTGAATACTTTAAAGCAAAAACATATCACATTTCCACAAAAAGTAATTATTACTGAATATACTTGGGGATGTAGGAACTGCTTTTTTTAATGCAAAGGTATCCTAGGAATCCATTGGAATTTGTGTTCTACCTCATTCACTTACATATTTAAACACCAGGGAAAGCATGTATGATGTAACTCAGTAGTTTTCATACAAAGTTAGAGAAAAAATGTCTACAGAATATATTTCTTGTGTTATAATATTTCAACAACGGTTGTCAAATGGCACATTACACTGTACCCATTGCACACCTATGCAATAACTTGCAATTTACATTTAACATGCTTTGGCCAAACGGACATGAGTGAAGATGAGGTAAACCCAGGTTTGAGAAGTCCCTAATGTTCATTTCCCTAAATAGTCTTGGGAAGAACCTTGGCCATCCTAAAGATACAACATAAAATACTGCATATAGGAGTGACATACCTGAACATAAGCAACACCTACAAAGCATACAACCTTGAGTAAGACATATAACCTCAAGTTTTCTTCTGTGATTTTTCTTTTAAGGCCAAATGTCCCTGACCAATACTTTCTGTACTACCATGCACAACCAAGCGATAAGAGCTAGCATTAGCAAATCCTTAGATAGGACATTTAACATGAGTTTGCATGATGACATACTAAAAATCATAGTGGTAACAGGCTGAATAAATTATCAAGAAGAAGATTAGGGATTACTACATGAATATATACTTTCAGTCATAACAATTACCCCACCATCCCAAACCACAGCCTCAGGTACCCTCTGATAACTATGCACTGGCTTATTCCTCAATACAGCGCATCACAATTCCTGGAAATTAGTTTAAATCTTGCAACAACACAAAGTGATTGAGAGTGGTGTAGGAAAGAGTAGCACCTGAATCTGGTGCTCAGGGAAGTAGCAACAATTTTTGCATAAGGCAAGGGAAGCTAGTAACATCTTTCACTTCCTGTGCTTTTCTGCTTCTTGCCTTTAGGGCTTCTCAGAATTGACAAGGTCTGTCCATTTAGGATGGAGATTCCTATTCATAGGGTGCTCTGCTTCAAACATTGCTAGGCTTCATTCCTAAAAATACAGGACCAGCACTCACTACTCCAATATCCCATGTACAACTGTCTCTAGAAACAGAGTCATGTACAAACGCTTGTGAACTCAAGCCAAGAGATTAAAAACTCAAGCCAAACAGATTAACTTATCCCTAGGAGAAACAACACAGAAGCCCCAAATACAAGTGCAATGTAAGAGGACTCAAGGCAGTCATATTTGTCACAATTTCAATAGAATTCTTCCTGTACTCCTCTTATACCTGCGCAAAGCAAATAAAGTCGCATGGGTTAATAGAAGAATCCCTTGGTCTTGGAGTACAAATGCAGGGCTCTTGGGCTCTCCTGGTCTGGACAATCACCCAGCTTGCTCTCAGATATTTGGGACCAGGTTCTTGCATCTGAAGGCCCAGAGGCTAATGAGAGCACAAACTCCTGAACCTCAAGCAAATTTTCAAACCCCAGACTGGAGTAAAGTGTGGAGAGGGAAGTAGCAAGGAGTGTCACGGTAGCAATAATGAGGGCAACCAATATTCCACAAAATCTGCAGCATTTGCTAAGAGTCCTCTGAACCTCAATAGAAAACAGAGACCCAAACTTATTATACCATTGTTCTATCAACTGAACATACAAGGTAAGTTATCGGGATTGCATAGTAAGCTAGGATTACTCACGCAGTTAGTGAGAACACAATTGTTCCTGCAAGAGGCAGGAAACACCACCCCACCTTTGAAAACCATACCCAGCCCAACTAGTAGCATGTATGGATACATAACACAAGCTTGCACAGTAAATGATACAAAACCATGAAACAGGACAGGTCTCTGAAACAGAGGTATGGGATGGTGAGAGGCATTATGAACTAATAGGCCTCATGGCAGCAGCCAGGCTCAAGATGTCAGGGTGAGCTTGTCCACACAAACTGAAAAACATCGGAGCAAGCAAGCTACCACTTATCACATCACTCCTCTGAGACCAGCCCTGCCTTACATACTGGGAGACTCCTACCACCAGAACTGTGGACAAGGTGTCAAATTCACAGGCCCTCCAGGGCAATGGATCATCATAACCATGGGAATCACTGGGCATAGTGGAACCCAAGAGGGATGCACCACATCTCCTGCCTAAGGAATTCTACAAGTGTTATGCATAAATCCATCTTTTTCCATTGGTTCACCTTTTCCTCCAGAGGAAGTCAGAACCATAATCTATCCCTGAACACCTTACCATACTTGTACCTTCTACCTCAGGATCTGCAATAGTCAATAACTGTGATCAATGAAGTAAGAGGATATAATATTTGTATAATAATGACACTTACGTCTGTGAGCAATGAACAATTCAAAAATAATGTACAAAGTAAATTCTATTTAAACTAGTATAATAAACATAATACTTAGAAATAAATGTTTGAAAAATGTAACCAAGAACAATAACAACTATGGGACACAGCTAGTCCAGGAAGCAGCCATTTTTACCTGTTCCTTATGTCTTGCTTCTCAGGAACTTACTTTTAACTTTTCCTTCATATTTTATAGGTGCTCCAATGTTGCCCTCTATACATCCAAAAGTGCCTCACGATCTCCATTTTCATGAGGAAAAGCTCAGGTCCACTAAAAGAGGGATGGAAAACCCTTGAGGAATGAATATCAAGCATGAAAATTTCCTACACAGTCCTTCCAAATCATGATGTGGGAAAGGATCATCAACAATCACAACAAACCCTTAAGACACAGCTTAGAATGTCTGATATGAGGAAAGGAGGCAAAAGATTTATTCCATAGTGTAATGGATACAGTCTGTGAAGACAAGTCTGAAGACCCCTAGATATGCGGCCTAGAGTTGCTGACAGGAGCTTTTAGGTTTCGAGAAGAGGTAGAAAATCAAAACAAAATAGGATATGCAAAACAGAAAAGTAAAAACAGACTGGTTTGGAGCAAGTAATCAAGCTTCACATGAACATGGACCTGCCCTGAACTCTACCTCCTCCCACATTCATCCTGATCTACCTAGACAACCATTTTTTTTGAAGAGTCTTGGAGGAGGAGTACCATTTTTTAAGAAAGCCTTGGGAGGAAACTTTTCACTAGTCCCCTGAAGCAATTAATAAAAGAAAGGCAAGTACAGCACAGCAAATGCTCACAGACAGTGCCCAAGCTCTGAGGTCAAGCCACAGGACCAACAACAAAAGGGGGGAAAAACTTTATAAGGAAAGACAAATTTCAGACACAAATAACCAAAAACTCCTTAAAATTTCATAGATTGAATTTGGGAGTTTCTTGGAAAGTAATGAGTAGAATTTGAGAAATCAATTTAATTCGAAGATTATAAAGTATATCTGTCTTTAAATTCTGTTATTTTATTCCAGTATATATATTAGAGCAGGGGATGATGGTGCCAGAATCAATCAGTTTACTGTCCGCAAGTACCCCTTTTTTTTTTTTTGGGTCGATCTTGTGGCTTGAACCCAGCCTGAGTGCTGTCCCTGCATTTTTAGTTCAAAGTGAGCTCTCTACCACTTGAGCCACAAGGCCACTTCCATTTTTTTTTTTTTGGTAGTTAGCTGGAGATAGGACTTATGAACTTTCCAGGCTGGCTTTGAACTGGGATCCTCATATCTCAGGTTCCTGAGACCTAAGATTACAGGCATGAGCCATTGGCACCCAGCTGCAAATACTGTTGTAAAATGAGAGGGGAGATATTCAACACTTTAAGGAAAAACAGAGACATAATTTACGTTCAGCAGTGTCGCTACCGCCTCAACCAGCAAGGAAGACGCGACACCGGACTCTTCTCTCTGCAGTTTATTCAGGACCTTTTTGTAATCTTGTGACCCCAACCCCGGGGAGAATTCCCCACAGCCTTAAGTACCCGCTGGGTAGCCAACCCTGATACGCCACATGGGAACCACCATTAGGTTCAGGTGCGCGGAAGCAAGCCAGATTCTTTGCCTTAGCCATATCAGGAGTTGTTTACCACGAGAGCACTCGCCATCGGGAAGGCGGAGGGCGGAAGCCGGCACCATCTTCCAGGTGCGGCCTCTAGCAGCTCTCTACAGTTCCCCCTTTTTTGTTTAAAGAACACAGATGAGAACAGAGGTCTGATCCCTGTTGTGCAATTGCAAGGACTGCATACATGCCTTCTCCCAGAGGGCGCCTTCTCTAGGGATGACTCAGCCTGTCCATTGATTCGTTTTTCACAAGGACGGGAAAAGGCGAATCGAACCCGTGTGCAATCAAACATGCTCTCCTCGAGGGCAAAACTCATGCCTCTCGACTGCAGTACTTTGGCTTTGCAATCTGTGTTCATTGTTTTAGGGTGGCAAGCCACGCTTAGGGGGACTGACCTGCTCCAATGACTGTAAAGGCTTGGATAATCATGGCTGCACTGCGACGCTGAGAACCTCTAATTTGGTAAATGCACCACAGACATACCAAGGAGGCTAACACCAGGAGGCCTGTCAGGGCTCCCAAACCCGCCCCCTCCTTGAGATGAATCATAGCAGTGGAGATCCATGAAGATAACCCCTCCACCAATCCGGCATCCACTCGGGTCGAGTTCACCATGACGATGGCAAGCCTGAGCTGTTCCATCAGGCTGTCGAACTCCCCAGTTCAATTACCTAAAAGATAACTAAACAACTGTTTAGACAAATTTGCAGCGTTTTTTGAATAGGTTTTCTCCTGGGCCTGAACTCTGGGCCTGGGCGCTGTCCCTCAGCTCTTCAGCTGAAGGCCAGCGCTCTACCACTTGAGTCACAGCGTCACTTCCGGCTTTTTTCATTTCTTTTTGCTTATGTGGTGCTGAGGAATCGAACCCAGGGCCTCATGCATGCAAGGCAAATGCTCTACCACTGAGCCACCTTCCCAGCCCCTTTCTTCTGGGTTAATTGCACCACAGCAGCAGCTAATCCAGCATTAGTTAGTGGTCCGCCCAGCTCTCTGCAAACTTTCATCCATGCTTCTAGTCCCCTATTCTTATATGGGGTTATGGCGGCTCTGCATTCCTTAGTGCACTGCTCATAAACAAGCTGTTTAATTAATGGCATGGCTGCGTCTGGGTCACCAAAAATTCTGCCAGCGTCCTCGACCATACAGGCAACAAAGTCCAAAAACGGCTCCATAGAGCCCTGCAGGATTTTGGTGAGATTGCCACTCACCTCGCCTTTATTTGGTAAGGCCTTCCATGCCTTTATGCCAATTTTATTGATTTGTTCATAAACTTGAACCGGGTAGCCTATCTGCTGATTGGCGAATCTCCCCTGTCCAAGCAGCATATCTCTGTCCCAAGCTGGGTTTCCCCCAGCCTGATTGGCCGCAGCCTCTTCACTAGCAAATTCAATCAAAAAAGCCTTCCAATCTAAATACTGACCTGGGCTCAAACAAGCTCGTGCGAGCCCACTCCAATCACCGGGTGTCATGCAGTGTCTGTTTAGGGCCTCCACCTGGGCTACAGTAAAGGAGGCCGTGATTCCGTATGTCCGCACAGACTCAGCTAAAGATTTTATCACCTTAAAATCTAAGGGTTCATGATACCGCTGTCCCTGTGGATCCTGAAATATTGGACAGGCTAGATGTAACTCGGTTCTGACCGCTTTCCACACGCCTGGGCTGAAAGAACAGCCGGGGCTGCCACTTCCAGGGTCCTCCGCATAGAGCGGAGGGGCCGAAGGTGTGGGGCGGTGCACGGAGGGCGTGCACTCGTCTTTATCTGGGTCCTCTCTCTCCTTCCCTTTCCTCCTCTTTCTTATCTTTGTTTTTTCTATTTGTTCTATGAGTGATTGTAGTTCCTCTGAGTCTGTAGACTCAGAGGTCTCTAGTTCGGCAAAATCAGGGTATGACCCCCCCCTGCTCTCCTCCTTTTCGCTGTCTGCCCTTTCTGATCTTTCTTCCTGCAGCATTTCTAAGGCGGCCTGACCATTCTCTACCGCCTCACTGCAACGCTGGTCCTCGAGACAGCCTCTTATCAGTTTCCATATTGGTCTCACTCCGCTCTTAAGCGTTCCTTGTTCAGAGGCAAAATCTAGGTCCCTCCCTAGTTTCTCCCAAGAGGCCACCGTGAGGCTTCCGGAGACAGCGAACCACGGGGCAACGATGTCACATTCATTCAAAAATCTCTCTAAAGTACTCTTTTTTATTTTTAACTTTTTTGAGTGCAGTAGCTCATTGAGAGCCAAAAAAATTGGGTGCGAAGAAGAAGCGCCCATGTTTTAAACATTTAAAGCTGGTAAACAAACTTTTACTTTCACTTTTGGCTACTCTATTGACTAGCCCCGGGTTCTCACTCTCTCTTTATCTACTGAGAAGAGCAAAAATCCCCCCGCTCTTGTGGCGGATTCCCCTTTTACCTGGGAACTTACTCCATGCTCTTGTGGCGGATTCCCCTTTTACCTGGGGACTTACCCCCGCTTTTGTCGCGGATTCCCCTTTTACCTGGGAACTTACTCCCCGCTCTTGTGGCGGATTCCCCTTTTACCTGGGGACTTACCGGTGCACCACCCTGACCGCAGAGAGTTCTGAGTCCTCGTTGGGGTTATGGCTGATTCCCCGTACGGGCCACCACGTGTCGCTACCGCCTCAACCAGCAAGGAAGACGCGACACCGGACTCTTCTCTCTGCAGTTTATTCAGGACCTTTTTGTAATCTTGTGACCCCAACCCTGGGGAGAATTCCCCACAGCCTTAAGTACCCGCTGGGTAGCCAACCCTGATACGCCACGTGGGAACCACCATTAGGTTCAGGTGCGCGGAAGCAAGCCAGATTCTTTGCCTTAGCCATATCAGGAGTTGTTTACCACGAGAGCACTCGCCATCGGGAAGGCGGAGGGCGGAAGCCGGCACCATCTTCCAGGTGCGGCCTCTCGCAGCTCTCTACACAGCAGAACGTAATTTTTTAACAAAAACAAAAACAAAAACTACGTAGTTTCATAACCTCAATTATATTAAAAGAACTAAGAATTAAAAAGCCAAATTATGCAGTGATCCTAATACATTTGTGTTTTTAATTGGTCTCACAATATTTATGTTGGTAAACTGAATTTTCAAGAAGAAACTCACCTAAGATTCCGCAGCTGGAAGAGAAAGGTCCCCAGGCATCCTTGCACACTTAGGACCAAGTGCCTTGTGCCAATCAAAACCCTGTAACAAGACCACTTCCTCTAGGTGAATTGTGCATGCATTCTGGGAATTGTAGTTTCTATGGCGGTATAGATCCTTTGAAAGTGTGTGTGCAGGGGGGGGGAGAGGGAGCGGTCGGGTGTGGGGGGAAATCAGGGAGGCAGGGTTGGGAGGAAGAGGCACCAGTCCCTCCTTGCCCACTGTTGGTGTTTTTAGTTTGCAAATCCGGGTTACTTTGCTTTTCCCTTGCTGCTGGAAGTGCTCTGAAGTAGAGCTTTGCACTCCATAGTCAGAGCCAAGAGGTAGAAGCCCAGCTTCTCTTTTTCAGGGGATCTTGGGAGCTTTAACTGGAAGCGATCTGAGGCTCCTAGCCAGAGTCTGCCCTTCCCATCTTTCCCCAGTCTGGGGTGGATGATATTTTATGAGCTCATAGGTTTGTGCTGCCATTAGCACTTGTTCCTCCAGGTGCCAGAAAGTGGCTCACAAAACTCTGATTTTTGAGACAAGGAGAGTCAGGAGTTGTGCGATTATACTCCTGAACCTAGAGATTCTGGTATGCACACATATGACTTTATGAACTTGGTTTTTTGAATTGAAGTCAATGAATGGTAAACATTCCTTGAAAAAGTCTTATATAAACATATTGATCCTCTTTTCATCCTCTGCACTTTCTAGGGCTTTTGAAACTTTCAAAATGCTGCTGGCACCAATATACTCCAATTAATGTGTCTGTTCTTGACAAATTACAATTTCTCCACTAATTTAATTAGCCTATATTACATCACTTAAAATGAGAGAGACTGGCTGGGCAGGTGGTTCAGTAGTAGAGTGGTTGCCTTGTGCGAATGAAGTCCTGGGTTTGATTCCTCAGAACCACATAAGCAGAAAAAGCCAGTAGTGTACTGTGGCTCAAGTAGTAGAGTGCTAGCTTTCAGCTGAAGGCCATAGGGACAGTGCCCAGGCTCAGAGTTCAGGCCCTACACCGACAAAAAAAATATCAGAGAGATTTCCTATACATGTACACCAAAAACAATTGTTAAAACATAATTTGAATACAATACAATGCACTTGATATATGTGTGCTGTCCTGATTCTTGAACTCAGGGTCTGAAAATGACCTTGAAATTATTTGGTTCCATGCTAATGTTCTACCACTTAAGCCACATTTGCACTTCCCACTACTTTGGTAGTGTATTGGAGATAAGTCTCTCAGACTTTCATATGCCCTGGCTTCAATCTGTGATCCTTGTATCGTTCCTTCATGTCCATCCCAGGGAGCCACAAGCAGGCATGGGAGAAAATTTATTATAAGGTTTATTAGAAGGACCATATTTCCCAGGACAGGGAGCACAAGCATTTGTCCCTCTTCTGGTTGCAACAGGATCTGGGGGGCAGGATGTGAATTAAATACATGCTCAGGTGAGTCTGAAATGAGAGAGGGAGTGGCCAGCTGTACTGAGGGAACTCTAGGTCTGGGAAGAGCTCAGGTCTTGGTGGAGCTGAGAAGTAAAGGTGAGGATAATACTAACTTTCCTCAGAACTCAGCCTTCTGAATAACTAAGATTACACCTATTACACATGATAGCCCAGTTACAATGCTCTTTTTTAAATTCAGATTATATTCTAATGAAATAATATGAAATAGAAAACTTGACATTTTCAAGGAAGGATGATCAGTCACTAATGTGTATGAGGACAGTCCAAATCCCAAAACACACAGAAAATGCCCCCACCTTGAAATCTGTAACACTCCTGATCTTAAGAATTGTGAATGTGAATACTTAGTCTAAAATAAATTCTTTTAAGTCTTTCACAGTGAGAAAACATTCTTGTGACAGAAAAACCGAGTAGTAATGTGCAAGTATTGCTTTTAAAGGATTCATAGTGTCTTTCTGAGCAAAAACAACCTCAATGATGTATACAGAATAGATTTTCACTTTTTGTATATGTCACTGTGAAGGTGATGTATTTTATATTAACAATTACCATTCTACATAATTGTAAAAACTACATCACTACTCGATAACAGAATATCCTGTGTAATCAACCAATAAGTACAAGCAAAAGCACATCGGGATATAATTTGTTGGTTTTAATTTTGATGGATCTACATTTTGGGGTGTATTTTCTGTTAATGTTGTTTAGTAACACATAAGACTTCAATCTACTGGTGCCTTGGCTGGGGATGGTTGACTGGGATTTTGTCACTTCTCTGACCAGCATTTTATGTTGCATCTTTATTAGGCCCTGTATCTCCAGCAGAATGGACATGATTCTTAATATGACTACTTAGGAAAGTGAGGGACTTCTCAATGTGTGTTTATATCATCAGTACTGATGTACCTTTGGCCAAAGCAGGTTCAAACTCAAATTGCAAGTCATTGTACCAAGGTATGCTAATTATTTGCATAAAGGGTAATGTGCCATATGACAACCATTACTGAAATATTATAAAACAAAAATATGTGTTGTATAAATTTTATCTCTATAACTGTGTGAAAATACTGTTCATAACATACATGTGTTTGAATATGTAAATAAATGAGGTAGAGTACAAATAATCAATGGAGTCCTAAGATATCTTTACATTAATAGAAAAATAGTTTATATATCCCTAGGTGTATTTCAGTGATAATTACTTTTAGTGAACAAGTTACCTGTTTTCCTTTTTTGGGTTCAATTTTTCAACAATCTTTTGTAGGAGCTTTAGTTTTTTTTTCTGTTCTTTTTTTTGGGGGAGGGTCTGGTCTTAGGGCCTGAACTCTGGGCCTGGGCCCTGTACCTTAGCTCTTCAGCTGAAGCCTAGCGCTCTACTACTTGAGCCAAAGTGCCACTTGCAGCTTTTTTCTTTTTGCTTATGTGGTGCTGAGGAATTGAACCCAGGGCTTCAGGCATGCAAGGCAAGTGCTCTACCACTGAGCCATCTTCCCAGCCCCCATGCATATGTCTTTAGTCGAAAATTTAATACTCTACTTAAGACAGGAATGATTCTTCTCCCATAGGAAGGCTCTTCCAGGCCACATATCATGTTTTGAACAGGAACATCTAGGGTAAAATCACACAGGTTCTTTTCTGACTCCATTATTTGCCTTCACTCCAAGCCATGGTTCCAGAATCGTTATTCATTGTCAACAGCAAGAAAGCATGAAAGGATCTCTAGTGAGATTCTTTTATTTTTCAGTTTGTTTGACATTCCATTATGAACCTAAGGATGTCCAAGATGGATGAAGAGAAAAAAAAAGATTCAGCTTCAGGAACATGTTTCTAAAAATGCTAAAGATGTAGCCAGGCGCGGGTGGCTCACACTTGTAATCCAAGCTACTCAGGAGGTGAGAGCTGAGGATCAGGGTTCAGAGCCAACCCGAGCAGGAAAGTCTGTGAGATTCTTTTATCCAATAAACCACTAGACAAAGGAAAGTGGCACTGTGGGTCAAGCTATAGAGCACTCACCTTGAGCTGAAGAGCACAGGGACAGCACCCAAGCCCAGAGTTCAAGCCCCACGATGGACAAAAAAAAAAAACAAACTATACTAAAAATGGCTTGGAGATTTAGAAGATTATAAAATCTGACATTCCAAGTTAAGTGCAGATATGCTTGTTTGTTTCTACATTTTCTAGTGTGAGAGAAAGTTGTCCCACTAGTTATGTGATTCAGTGACACCCAGGAGATGACTTCTCATTGAAGGTGAAGGATGGCTAGCAACTGCTCAGACATCACATCCTCATATGTAATATTAAACTATCCTAATGAAATTTTACTGGATTTGCTGAAATAGTGTGGTCAAACATAACTTCAAATATTCTACAGGACTGAGTGAGCTTTAAGTACTTCAATTAATCTCTGTAAATACTCTTGGACTGCTATGTGGTCTTTCTTTTACTTGAAACTTAGGCTGAGCTTGGTGGTATTTATAGAAATCTCTGTTTTTCTCTATGGTGCTCTCATAGGAGTTCTCTTACCTATTTTCCCAATTCATTCTATTTTTAATGTTTATTAGCTTTCTTTCTTTTGCATTACATTTATTTATTGTGAAAATACCATAAAGGGAGGTTACAATTACATGGTCAAGATAGTGAGTACATTTCTTATCACACATTGTTGCCTCCTCCTTTGTTTCCCTTTACCATCCCTTCTTTCTTTTTTTTTTCTTTTCAGTCATAGTTCTGGAACTCTGGGCCTAGGCGCTATACTTAAACTCTGCAGCTCAAGGCTAGTACTCTACCACTGGTGCCACATCACCACATCCAATTTTCTAGTGGTTAATTGGAGATAAGAGTCTCACAGATGGTCCTGCCTGGGCTGGCTTTGAACTTCTATGCTCAGATCTCAGCCTCCTGACTAGCTAGGATTGCAGGCATGAGCCACCACCATGGGGCTTCACTAGTTTTATTTCTCTCTTTCTTCTCTCATTGTCTATTTCTCTCTATGACTCTTTTTCTCTTTCATTCTCTCTGCTTCTCTTTCCTCCATTTTTCTCTTAATTTTACTTTTCTTCAAATGGCTTTTCTTATGATACTGTTTCAAGGATACTGAAATATTTGGCCATATTTTCTGTTGAGATCTCTCTTTGAAGGTCTCATTCTGCACTTTACACACGTGGACCACATTGTCCTACATAGTAACTTGAACCTCTGCAAGGACCTATGAACTAGTTAGAAACATAAAGGTATGTGCATGTGGGTTCACATGAAAAAAGATACCAAACTATTCATGACAATCTATCAGACATTTCAATATCAACTTCAATTGAGGTCAATGACTATACAATATGGAGGACTTTAGGCTTTCTCAGGAATGGTAACTTTTCTGCATGAGGGCCAAAGAACCCATTTTACAAAATATCTTCCCTAGCCTTGGAGTGCTTTCTACTCAGGGCCCGGGTACTGTCCCTGAGCTTTGGTAATAAAGGAACAAATGTGTTGACAATCTATCAATTTTATTCACAGCACTACTTGTGGGAAATTTGGTGATAATTGGCCAGAACACTCTTACAGCTATTCCTACCTAGTTTGCCTTTCAATTGTGATCTTTAAAGCTCATCCTCTTGAGCAACTAATTATTCACATGTGAAGCATCAGTGTCCTGTTACATCAGGAGATCTTAATTTCTTGATCCAAGCAGGACTCATGGTGTCCACATAACAGGATATAAAATTCATAACATCATATAGACATATGCAAATTTCCTTTTGCAATTACTTGGTAAAGGACTGATTACCTATCATTCTGTAAACTACATTCAAATGCTTCCACTAAATATTTGGAAGAATGTATTGTTTGCACAGATCCTATTATTGGTCCTCAAGGTGAATTCAGGGGCAAAAATTTGTGAGGCTTCCTTTACCTTCTATACCAGATGCCCTTTTGTATCACTGATTTTTCACATTAGGGACTTGCTTCTCTGCCTTGGCCTTTCGACACACTAATTTTATAATTACATATCACAAGTAGCAAACAAGATAGGCACATATAACCAGAGCCACACTTTTATTGGCTAAGATACCATTTTCATTAAGCTTTTCCATGGGATACCCTACAAATTCTATCTAATTTCGGCTTTCTGAGTTGCTAAGATTCCACACATGAGGGAGTGTAATTGCTCATTTTTAATTGCTGGTCTTAAATTAAAAGAAGGATAGGGTACATTACCAATTCAATGAGCATTAAGTCCCTTAAATTGTGAGTTCAAGCAAAGAGTTGGCCACATGATAATAACAAAATAATAGAAAACATTAATAAAATGTTATCATCAGGCATACTTTAAATGAATGTGGTATGTTGGTTCATAAATTGAGCTATAAAACAGGCCAAGGTAGGACTCCAGTCTGTGAACCATCCCTTCTCAGAAAGCATCCAGTTTATAAACATGGGAGAATGAGCTATTTCCAAATGGATGGTGTGTGTGGGGGGGGAGGGTACAAGTAGGAAGAGCAAGGGCACAGGTGCCTCCCAATCCCCCAATTTTTTTCACTATTCCTCTGTAGATAAGCAGAAGTGTTGGGCTGGGAAGGTGGCTCATTTGTACAGTGCTTGCCTTGCATGCATGAGGCCCTGTCGAATCCCCAGCACCACATAAGCAAAAAGAAAAAAAAAAGCTGGAAGTGGTGCTGTGGCTCAAATGGTAGAGTGCTAACCTTGAGCTGAAGAGCTGAGGGACAGCACCCAGGCCCAGAGTTCAGGCCACACAACCGTATCTTCCCCCCTGCAAAAAAGCAAAAGGGTGAACAGTGTGACGGAAGAGGTTAAGCTAGCAACTAGCTAAATCTTGCAATGTGAAGTCCACTGTCCTTTTCTTGTACATGGAATCATAAGCTGGATTTAAGGATTCTCTTTGAACAATTAAAATAAATACTGAAATTGTTGAAGGCACAGGAAGCATGAGGTAAAGCACTGAAGGAAACCTCCTGTTACCAGAGAGAGATTTCTTCAGAACAGCCCACAGAGCTCATGCTTTGATTCCTAGCTTTTATGGAGGCCAAGATGAAAGAATCTCCTTTGAAGCCAGCTTGGCTTCAACTCAGTTCCTGAGTTCAACACCTCATATTGGCACAAAAGCATTCCTTCATGAAAGTGTGAAAGTAAATAGGGATACAGGTGGACCCATTGCAACAATGAGATGTACAAGTCGTTATGTCGAAAAATGAAATTTACAACTTTGGTGGGGGGGGACAGGGGGGTAAGTGGGGATGATTGGGTGGGGAGCTGGCGGGGACGAAGGGAAGGTATGGGAAGGGGAAACAAAGGAAGAGGCTACGCTACAATGCTTGATAAGAAATGTACTCATTATATCGCCCATGTAATTGTAACTCCTCTGTAGAGTATTTTCACAATATAAAATTATAAATTAAAATTAAAAAAAAGAAAGTGTGAAAGTAGAGCTCTTCATGTAACCAAACAGCTCTGGACATATCTAGAATGACTGGCTTATATAGGATCTGGAGTCTTGGTCTTTGTTTACTAATTAAGCACTTTCTGATGTAACAGACATATTTTGTAAATGCCTCCAGGATATCTTTAATTACATCACTATACTGTGGCATCTATCTTGGCTCTAGAAATTCTAATGTTAGGTCCACCTTTGTGTTTCTGTAAAAGAAGACAGTATATTTGTTGGAAGCCACATTTTGGAAAATGGAATACTACAGTGTTTATTACACAGCTAGCAGTCTGCAAGCAGCCTGTAGTAACAAAGACTTGAAGTCCACAAATACACTTAGACAGCTTGGAAATAGGACAGAAAGGAAAAAAAAGAATAAAACCAACACCAAGAAACCAATCAGCACCAAGAGAGTGTTGAATTGGGACACTAGGATGACCAGAGACAAGCCAGGGGAAAGGACACAGGACATGATCAGAGAGACATGTGGCATTGTATCTGGTGCCACTGCTGGTCAAGCCTAAATAGGACCTAAGAAGGAGGCAGGTCTACAGGAAATTCCAGTCCCAGGCACTAGACTAACAGATTGAGTAACATATCAGCCAAATGCTCACCCCTGCTTCCAGGAAACCAGACACACCCATCTGTTGGGTGGCAAGTGATGTATGTTGTCATTTCCTTCCCCGAGCATAAATACCAGACGGCAGACACCACCAACCACCCTGTGGCCAATAGCGCACCAGCCACTCCTGACCTCCTTACTTAATATTACTGAATTATTAAATTAATTTACAAAATGTTACATCCTCTTTATCGTTTTGTAAACAGTTAAAGAATTTGCTTTTTGTAAAAGCCATTTTTCTTGAGTCCCACCTCTGAAAGAATAATTCTCACATTCACCAAAAATTAAACATTCTTCTTTTGAATAGTTTATTTCTTCCTTCTTCCTCATTCCTTCCCTTCCTCTTTCCCTCTCTCACTTCCCTCCTTCCTTCGCTTGTCTCAGGGCCTAGAAGTGATGCTGTAGCTCAAGTGGCAGATCGTTTTATTTTTTTGTTAACTTCAATGTTTGTGAGATTGATCAATATCTTTTTGTGCCTGATTATTTTCCCTAATGTCATATCTACATTGGCCCTCTATGAGATAAAACAGGCATGACACATCGTCCACACTGGTGTTTCATTATAGCTTACTCAGCAGAACAACTAAATGGGCTAAGAGTGAATCAATCACAAGTTGCTCATCACCAGTGATTAAATAAAGAAAAGATCAAGCACTGAAGACACTTTGGGGTTCTGCCCCAAGGCAAAATGCAGAGACTCTTGTTTATTTATCAACCATATTTTTTCATTTGTTCTTTTTTTTTTTTCATCCAGTCCTGGGGCCTAAACTCTGGGCCTGTGCACTCTCCCTCAGCTCTTCAGCTCAAGGCTAGTGCTCTACAGCTTGAGCCACAGCAACACTTCCAGCTTTTTTCTTTTTGCTTATGTGGTGCTGAGGAATTGAACCCAGGGCCTCATGCATGCAAGGCAAGCACTCTACCACTAAGCCACCTTCCAAGCCCCCCACCATATTTTTTAAAATATATATTGTAGATATACTATATAGATTCGTTATACCATTATATGAGTTACGTCATGAATACATTTCCTATTGATCATTGTTACCCCTCCGAGAAAGAATTTACTACTATGTATGTACTGCAATAAGGACTAATATCTTCCATTAGATCTTCCATTCAGAAACTGAACTGGAATAAGTTAGGCCTTTGTACTATAAGGCATGTATCACACATACGGAGGGAGACTAAAGGGAGCAATTGAAAAATGGTTGTTCTCATGTTCTTGCCTCCAATCATCACATTCTTTACCTATCTATTGTTCCCCTAACCATTTTGGAGATGACCTGAATCCAGTCCCAAAGGGCCAGAGCTCATGTTTCTAAGAAGAGTTTATCAAATTACCCTGACACACCATTCCTTAGTATAAAAGACACAAGTTAATAACTTCAATCTCTGAATTACTTGTTGTGATTGGTTGTTTCCACATGCTTTGGATAATATTGAAGGACACCATATCCACTCAACACGATGAGAGGATGAGAAATGTTGGCTCAAAGAAAGCTGAAGAGTGAAGAATGGTTTTCCATCACACCTAGCTTACCTCTGTCAGGAAGCATTTCTCTATATAATTTATAGAGGTTTTATGACAAATGTTTTCCTACATTGGGCTATTTTCCTGGGTGAATGTTTTACTAATTGCTAAAGGACAGCTTCTGGTTGAAACACTTCCTCTCATGTTTATATTTACAGAAATTCTGCTATGTGTCCCGGTCTCTGGAACCTGTACAGATATGACTTCCGGGAAAATGTTTTCTATACTCATAATTTCTTTCCTGTCTACGCTCTCACATATGCTCAGGATTCATTTCTGATTGAAAGTCATTTCACATAGGTTCTATGCACTACTTTCTTTTCTCCTACGTGAGTCAGTTCTCTGATGAACATGAAGTATTCCTTTCTGATCAAAGGATTTCCACATTTGTAATATTTGTAAGATTTCTTTAGTGTGTGTGTTCTATGAACTTGGATCCATGAATACTTGGTAAAAGACTTTCCACATTTGTTACATTTGTATTTTCTCATCTGTGTCTGTTCTCTTATGCAAACTGAGTTAGGACTTTTTCTTGAAAACCTTTCTATTTATTTTTCCTATATAGGATTTCTCTCCTCTTTGTGTGAGATGGTGTGTCTCTGTCTGTGTGTTTTGTGTGTTCTGTGATCAACCTTGAGCTGTGTTTTCTAGTTGGAGGACTCCACATCTGCTATATGATAAGGTCTCTATCCTGTATTAGTTCTGTATTGCAATTTCAATTTTCTAACAGATCGAAAACTTTGTCCATTTGGTACAATCCTAAGTTATTTCATTTGTGTGAATCAACTTATGTGTATTAAGCTGTGACCTCCAGGTCTTTCCACACTGGTTGCATTCATAAGGTTTCTCTCCTTGTGTTCTGTGATGGATGTTAAGGTGTGCTTTACAGGTGAAAGAATTTCCATGCCTGCTACATACATAACATTTCTCTCTGGTGGGTTTTTTTCTGATGGACAGAAAGTTGTATGTTCTGGGTGAAAGACTTTCCATATAGCTTACATTCATAAAATTTTTCTCCTGTTTTTGTGCTCTCTGGTGGACAGTAAGGTGTAGCTTCTGGCTAAGACTTTTCACACATATGACATTCATAAGGTTTCTTTCCTGTGTGTCTTTTCTGATGGACAGTGAGTTTTGACTTCCAGGTGATAGATGACATGCATGTTACATTCATAAGGTTTCTCTCTTGTGTGTTTTGTCTTGTGGCCAGTAATGTATGACTTCTTGGTGAAAGTCTTTCCACACCTGTTACATTCATGAGGTTTCTCTCCAGTGTGTTCTCTGATGTCTAGTAAGCCTTGATTTCTGGGTGAAAGACTTTCCACACATGTTACATTCATAAGGTTTTCCTTAGTATGTGTTCTCTGGTGGACAGTAAGGCATGCCTTCTTGACAAAAGACTTTCCACACACATTGCATTCATAAGGTTTCTCCCCTGTGTGTGTTCTCTGGTGGACAGTGAGGTTTGACTTCCAGTTGAAAGACTTTCCACAAATGTTACATTCATAAGGTTGCTTTCCTGTGTGTGTTCTCCGGTGGGTAGTAAGGTTTGACTTCCAGGTGAAAGACATTTCACACATGTTCCATTGAAAAGGTTTCTCACCTGTGTGTCTTTTCTGGTGGACAGTAAGGTGTGACTTCTGGGTGAAAGGCTTTCCACACACATTACATTCATATGGTTTGTTTCGTGTGTGAATTCTCAGGTGCACAGTAAGGTATGCCTTACAGGTGAAAATCTTTCCACACAAGTTACATTCATAAGGTTTCTCTCCTGTCTGTTTTCTCTGAGGGATGATAGGGTATGTCTTCTCAGTGAAAGACCTTTCACATTGTTTATATTCTTCAACTACAGAAGGCACATGAGGACGATATGCAGCACACATCTTACCAGGTTCACTGAAAACACCCATGTTCTGACACCCAGTGACCTTTTCTGTCCTCATTCCTAAGGAGTTCCCATTATTCTTAATCAGTTCTGACTTCTGTTTTGAGCTCAAATTAAAACTTATTATAAGTCTCACTTTTTCCTCCCCTAGGTTACTATTCATGACTGCTACTTCAGAGAGATATTTATTGTGACTTTCCTGACAGGTGCTAATTTCATCCTCCATTTCTGGGACATCTAAAATGAATAACAGGAAAATAGACAAAAACATAAATGAGATCCATAAATTCCTTAATGTAAAGGTATTTTCTCACACTCTGTTACAAGATTTTCAAATATCAAAGCATTCCTTTATTCAAAGCATTCGTTTATATATATTCAGAATATATATTTTCTTTTTTTTTTTTATTTTATTTTATTTTATTTGAGAACATACTGTACAGAGGGGTTACAATTACATGGGCAGGATAATGCATACATTTCTTACCAAGCATTGCAACCTCCTCCTTTGTTTACCCTTCACCTCCCTTCCGAGCCTCCCCCCTCCCCCCCACCCAATCATACCTCTCCCCCACACACACCGACATTGTAAAGCTGGTTTTGACATGACATTTTGTACTTCTCATTGTTGCAACAGGTCCACCTGAATCCTTAAACGACTTGTTTGTCCCCATCTCCTCCACATGTTATACTGACATCAAATATAGTGAAAGCGGGGGTTACACTGTGGGGGAGGGACATACAAAGCAACAAAGAAATAATCTTATAAATGCATTAGAAACACATGCATGAAAGAAACGAAAACTTTAAAATACATATTTAAGGGTTCGTCTTCCTAACATCACATTATCTGACCTTTTCCGCTTGACTCATACCTATACTAGATATTGCAAATAAGGGAAACCATGGGACCTATGTTTCTTTGGGCCTGGCATACTTCACTTAATATAATTTTTTCCAAGCCTTTCCATTTCCTAACAAATGGGGCAATGTCATTCTTTCTGATGGAGGCATAGAATTCCATTGTGTATATATACCACATTTTCTTGATCCATTCATCTACTGAGGGGCATCTGGGTTGGTTCCATATCTTAGCTATGGTAAATAATGCTGCAATAAACATAGTTGTGCTGGTAGCTTTAGTGTGGTCTTGTTTGTAAACATTTGGGTAAATGCCCAAAGGTGGGATTGCTGGATCATAGGGGAGTTCTATGTGAAGTCTTTTGAGGAACCTCCATACTGCTTTCCAAAGTGGTTGAACAAGTTTACATTCCCACCAACAATGAAGTAAGGTTCCTTTCTGTCCACATCCCCTCCAGCATCTGTTGTTGTTAGAGTTCTTGATTTTTGCTGTTCTAACTGGTGTGAGGTGATATCTCAATGTTGTTTTGATTTACATTTCTTTTATGGCTAGGGATGTTGAACATTTCTTCATGTGTCTATTGGCCATCCTTCTTTCTTCTTCAGAGAAGCTTCTCTTTAAGTCTTTCGCCCACTTATTTATTGGGCAGTTGTTTCTTTGAGGATTTGTTGTTGGGGATTTAATTTTTTGAGTTCCAAGTATATTTTAGATATGAGACCCTTGTCCAGTGTATGGCTAGTAAAGATCTTCTCCCAATCGGTGGGCTTTCTATTGATCTTGCTAGCTATGTCATTTGCCCTGCAGAAGCTCTGCAACCTTATGCAATCCCATTTGTCCAACCTTTCTTTTATTTGTTGTGTTTCCGGGTCTCTATTCAGAAAATTTCGGCCTGAGCCAAGGAGACCTAGGGTTTCTCCTATTCCATCCTGTAATGTTTTCAGAGTGTCTGCTTTGAGTTCAAGGTCTTTGATCCATTTGGAGTTGATTCTGGTACAGGGTGATATATAAGGATCTAGCTTTATTTTTCTACATGTAGTTAACCAATTTTGAGAATATATATTTTCTATGCAATGTAGTAATTGAGAAAGTAGTACTAACATTTTACAATGGAAAATTATGTTTTTCTGTATTTCAGATTTTTCTTTTTTTGTCAAGGAAATATTTACTCAAATTATTCATCTATGTACTTTTAATGCTTCCATTCTGAATCTCACTCTATACACAGCATAACTGATGAGAAATTGTCACAGCAGAGGATAGCAGCCCTAGCATACTTCTATTTTCCTCCTTACTTCATAATACTAGTTTAAAAGAAAATGAGATCTCCTTTCTACAATTTTTATTGTCTTTTTCTCTTTATGAATGACTTCTCTACAGAAAAAGAGAATTGCTAACATTAACTACACTGGGACACCGAATTCAGTTTGTCTCCACGTGAATTCTGGATTTACAATTCCTTGAGACAAAAGATCACCTACTTTTCTGCTACACGTGACTCAGGCGTACAAGGCATATTTCCCTCTAAACAGCTCAAGATAAACAGACCAATAGGCTCTGGACCAATCATCACCTTCAAGATGCTTTAACTCACCTGTGAAATTCTCTTCTGAGTCTTCTCTTATCCATGGATCTGTACCTTGCTCCAGCTTGACAATCAATTTAGGTTTAGGAACACAGAGGCCTGTGATTAAGAAATAGTGGAGAACTATTGTTCTTGCTGGGTCATCATTAATAGAAGGTTGCAGACATCCTGCTCACAAGGTTGCTCCTAAATCTGGTTTCTCAATTGTTTTATTTTTTGGTGGGTGGGTTCTGTTGTGGGGCCTGAACTCTGGACCTGGGAGCTGTCTCTCAGCTCTTAAGCTCAAGGCTAGCACTCTATCACTTGAGCCACAACGCCAATTCCTGATTTTTTTATGCTTATGTTGTGCTGAGCAATCGAACACAGTGACTCAAGCATGCAAGACAAGCGCTCTACCACTGAGCCACCTTCCCAACCCATGGTGTCTCAATTCTAACAGCTCCATGGTGGACTTTTCCCCAGCTACGCATTTATTTTGCCAATTGTGTGGCTTGAACTCAGCTATTTTGCTCATATCTAGCATTCTACTACTTTGAGTCTTGGCTACCTTTCTAGTTTTGGAATGGTTAATTGGAGATAAGAGTCTCATGTTCATTTTTCTACAGTTGCTTGCTTCAAACCAAAATCTTCAGATTTCCACCTCCAGAGTATCTAGGATTCCAAGCTTGAAGCAATGCAACCTATGTCAGGTTTGGCTTACAAATACACACTTTCACACTTTCAACTACTTATTTCCAAATCGTACTGACACTAGTAATATATATTCTTTCTAGACTGCAGATCCACCTATAATAATCACACCAAGTCTGGGAAGTCAGTTTCCTGTTAGTGGATAATCGTTTAGAACTTTTGTCCAACTACTAATTTGCCTTGTTAAAGAATGAGAATAAAATTAGCTCTTGAGTTACATATAATGAAGTTGAAGTTTCCCTTAGAAAGAAATGACACTTCCCATGGACTGGAATCTTTTTTTTTTTCAACAAAATGTAATGGTCCAAAGGCTTACACTTGTAACACTACATTTAGGAGGTAAGATCAGAAGAGGCAGGCTTGAAACCAACCTGGGATGGAAATTCAGACTATACCCCAAAACAAAAGCCAAAATGGTGTTGTGGCTGAAGCAGTAGTGTGAAAGGCAAACAATAAAAAGCTCCCAGACCTGACTTTGGTTGGCTTTTATACTAGGAGTTTTTTACCTGGGAATGGACTGGAATATTATACCTAAACAACATAAACAGTCAAATGTCTACTAAAATAAAAGCACTTGATCTTCCAATTAAAAGTGACCTTTGCTCACCCAAGGACATTAAGTTGCTATAGGTCTCCAGCATTACTTCTCTATAAAGGTTCCTCTGTCCAGGATCCAGATTCTGCCACTCCTTCCAGGTGAAGTACACAGCCACATCATCAAATGACATCAGCTTCTGTAATGGCACATTTCCATCAAGAAATTAGACCAGAGTCATGAGAATTCCAATCTGGAATTCCATTATGCTGCAGGTATGCTTTTATCTTACTTAAAATGTTTGCAGCTGGCTGTGTTATCTTTTCACTGGGAAAATTAAATAGCAAATTAGACATATTTGACAATACATAAACCTGGCCATTAAAATACACAGATTTGCAGGGCATCTGGTGGCTGATGCCTGTAATCCTAGCTATTGAGGAGGCTGACGTCTGAGGATCAAGGATCATGGCCAGCCCTGGCAGGAAAGTCCATGAGACACTTATCTCCAATAAACCACCAGAAAACTGAAAGTAGCACTGTGACTCAAGTGGTAGAGCACTCACCTTGACCTGAAGAACTGAGGGACAACAACCAGGTCTAGAATTCAAGCCCCAAGACCAATAAAAAGTTACAGATTCCCTAATGCATGCAAACACATTTCTGCTGCTAGCAATAGAGACAAGATAAAAACTCTAAGGAGACAATAATCTGGCATAGTGACATTAAGTCTAAGGTGGTGTCTAAAAAATTATATTATTATTTTTGATAAAATTTTAGTACATATCAGCATAAAAATGAATTAAACAAATATTTTTTCTGCATTTACATATACTGCTTCACCATAAATCCTTTTTAGACCTTCTATTAACAAGTACTCTCATAAGCAAGCAGAACACATTCAGGATATCACATGGGATACAGAACCTACAACATTACTAGATCAAGGAAAAGCAGTGTCCACATGAATATTAAAAAACAGTAACAGTACTCCAGAAAGTAGCTAATGATTTATTGAGCCCTTATAAGACTTGATTTAGTTCCCACATAAAAATATCCTAGATTCACCATGATTGGTTTAAATACTAAATATTGAAATGTGGTCATAGATTCCCTGATATTTCCTTCCTATGTAAAAAAGAACTGTTATCATGACGTTTTGTAAACTTTCTCTATATTCTACAATACAAAATATAGGTGGGAGGAGAATAAAATGTTCCTTGAGAAGATTTTCATTTTAATAGGTCTTCATGGAAGGTGGAGGCAAATTAATATACGCTCAAGGAACACTCAAGATGACAAAAATGATAAATATGACCAAATGCTCAAATGTGTTACATATTCCTCAGTCATTTCTCCAGTAGAGCCCTAAGGATACATTTTCCCTTGTGTTAGTTAATAGTGAAATTCCTCAGAGATTAAAATCAATTCCTGAGAAAACATATGTGGGATTTTGCAACCAATGATATTTCTAACTGAGAAAACTTCGTCACTGTATTTTTTTTTTTATCAAAATTACCTATCTTATACTGACAGTGAGTGAAATATTTAAAAGTAGTGGTATGGAAAAACAAAACTGAATACCACGACAAATGAAGTTAGACCAAAATAACAGAATCAGGTGAAATCAAATTTCCTTGTAGTTTATCAATTGGGGGAAAGATGTACTTTTCTGAACGGAACTCTGAAGTTGAGCTGAAGCGGAAAAGGTTTGAGAGGTTGGAATTCCAGCCTGACAGAATTGAGAGCACTGAGAGCTGGCTGCAGTAGCCTTAAAAGAGAAATCTGGAGAGGGTTAAGAGACTGGAGTGCAGGCCTTTTCCTTACTGTTGGAAAGATAGCATCTGAAACTGAGCTGCTGTTCACCTTGAAGGCTAGGTAATGTGAACTCCATGTCTGCATTTTCTCTGGGCGACAGTCTACTGTTTCAGGAGAATAAGAAAACATGTTTTCCTCACAACCTGTTGTGGCTCTGATTGTACTATTAATATAGATAATTCATTTTTGCATGTTATCAATGGTAATCTTCCCAGTGTGCACTCAAGGAACTATGCTAGCTTTCTGGTGCACAGGGACAAAGTGCCAGAGAGCCTTTGGAACCCTGGTTTCCCATACGTCTATCTGTTTGTGTTTTTGTGTTTCTCTAATTTTCTTTGTTTCTTGAATCCTGTAGAACTCTCTAGGCAATAATATTCCTATACTACAGGAAAAAAAAATGTCAATCCTAAGAGCCATGTCAGCAACTTAAAGCTGATCACTAAGAAAATCTGAGACACATATGGAGGAAAGAGGGAATGAAAAAAGAAAAAAATTATAGAAAGATAGATACAAAGAGAGAGAAAGAGAAAAATAACCAACACTAGCGAGTAGAAAATCAAAAATAGAGAGAGAAAATAGAGGAAAAAATCTCGTGAGAATACTTTAGAAAACAAACAGGAATTTGTAGAAAGACCATAAAGCTTAGCAACAAATACAGGCGAAGTTTCAAGTAAGACCAAGACCATGAAGCAGTCCAAGAACTATATATGGAGAGTAATTTAAGTACATATAGGTTAATCATTCCTTAAGAACACATGAAGGTATGTATGACCACACTATTTCAGCAATTCCAAGAAAATTTCATTGAGATAGTTTAATGTTATTCATGAGGAAGTGATCTGGTGGCAATGTATCCTTCACCTTCCATGAGAAGTAACCTGCTTGGTGTCATTACATCACATAACAGGTATGACTACATTTTTTGACAAGATGAAACCTAGACATTCTGAAGCCAATCTGAATTCAACTTAGAATATAACCATTTAATCTATGAAACCTACAAGCAATCTTTATCTGCTAATTTACAAGCCTTCTTTATCTGATTTATGAATATGCTCCTGAGGCTGAATCTGTGTGGTTGGTATTGTTTTTAATTTTTGGACATCTTTAGGTTCATATAATGGAATGGAAAACAAATTAAAATAATAAAACAACTCACCAGAGATCCATTCATTCTGTCTTGCTGCTGACAATGAGCAGAAGATTCTGGAAACATGGCTGGGATATAAGGGAAATGATGCATTCAGAAATGAATCTGTGAGATTTGGGGCCCAGAATTTCCTCTTGCAAACATGATACATGGGATGCAAAACCATAAACTTTTTTAAAAAATTTTATTTATTTTTTCCTAAAAACATAAAGCCTTCTTATAAGCAAAGAAACTTTAATTTCTCAGGCAGAGCATTAAAGTATCCAATAAACACAAATCCAGTCAATTTCCTGTTAGATATTATTAAAGCAACTAATTTCTTTGTTTAAGTACACACTAAATTCAAAAAATGAATGTTCCCACTGAAATTATTGAATAATTGAAAGCAAAAACATATATTTCTACTAAACGTTATTATTACTGAATATACTTCAGGATGTATGAACTGGTTTTTTTTTCCTTTTTTTTTTTTTTGCCAGACAAGGTGCCGCAACTCTGGGCCTGGGCGCTGTACCTCAGCTCTTCAGCTCAAGGCTAGTGCTCTACCACTTGAGCCACAGCACCACTTCCAGCAGTTTCTGCTTATGTGGTGCTGAGGGATCGAACCCAGGACATCATACAGGCAAGGCAAGCACTCTACCACTGAGCCACCTTTCAAGCCCATGAACTGTCTTTTTAATACAAAAGTATCCTAGGCATCCATTGTATTTTGTGTTCTACCTCATTCATTTACCTATTTAAACACCGTGGATAACATGTATGATGTAACTCAGTAATTTTCACCCAAAGTTAGAGATAAAAATGTTTATAAAGTATATTTCTTATGTTATACTATTTCAATAGTGGGTGTCAAATCGCACATTTCACTCTACCCATTGCACACATATGCAATGATTAGCAATTTGCCATTTAAAATGCTTTGGCCAAAGGGACATTAGAAAAGATCAGGTAACCCAGGTTTGAGAAGTCCCTAAGGTTCATTTCCCTAAACAGTCATGCGAAGAACCTTGGCCGTCCTAAAGATACAACATAAACTAATCGATATAGGCATGACACACCTGAAAATAAGTAACACCTACAAAGCATACAACCTTGAGTAAGACATATTACCTCAAGTTTTCTTCTGTGAATTTTCTTTTTAGGCCACATGTCCCAGACCAACACTTTCTGTACAACCAAGCACAACCAATCAATTAGAGCTAGCATTAGCAAATCCATAGATGGCACATTTAATGTAAGTTTGCATGATAACATACTAAAAATCACAGTGTTAACAGGCTGAATAAATTAGCAAGAAGAGGATTAGGGATTACTACATGAATAGATACTTTCAGTCATAACAATTACCCCACCATCCCAAACCACAGCCTCAGGTACCCTCTCATAACCATGCTCTGGCTTATTCCTCAATCCAGGTCATCATGCCTCCTAGAAATTAGTTTAATCTTGCAACAACACAAAGTGATTGAGAGTGGTG